>NC_083362.1:29982125-30583792 GCF_030254825.1 Meriones unguiculatus | reverse complement strand
TATATGTGAGCAACCCCAAAAACTCTACCAGGCAACTCCTACCACTGATAAATACCTTCAGTAAAGTGGCCGAATACAAAATTAACTAAAAAAAATCAGTAGCACCCCTGTATACAAAAGACAAAAAGGCTGAGAAAGAAATTAGGGAAACAACAGCCTTCACAATAGCCACAAATGACATAAAGTACCTTGGTGTAACCCTAACCAAGCAAGTCAAAGACTTGTATGAAAAAATTTTCAAGTTTCTGAAGAAAGAATTAGAAGGAGATATGAGAAGATGGAAAGATCTCCCACGCTCATGGCTTGGCAGGATTAACATAGAAAAAATGGCCATCTTACCAAAAGCAATCTACAGATTTAATGCAATTCCCATCAAATTGCCAACACAATTCTTTACAGACATGGAAAGAAAAAATTTTAACTTTGTATGGAATAACAAGAAACTGAGAATTGCTAAAACAATCCTCTACAATAAAAGATCTTCTGGAGGTATCTCCATCCCTGATCTTAAGCTGTACTATAGAGCAACAGTTATAAAAACTGCATGGTACTGGCATAAAAACAGAATGGTGGATCAATGGAACTGAACAGAAGACCCAGAAATAAACCCACACAGTTATAGACACCTGATTTTTTACAAAGATGCCAAAACCATACAGTGGAAAAAAGATAGCATCTTCAACAAATGGTGCTGGTCCAACTGGATGTCTACATGTAGAAAAATGAAAATAGATCCATACTTATCACCCTGCACAAAACTGAAATCCAAGTGGATCAAAGACCTAAACATAAAACCAGACACATTAAATCGGCTAGGAAAAAAGTGGGGAATACCCTAGAACTCATTGGCACAGGGGACAACTTCTTGAACAGAACACCAAAGGCATAGTTCTAAGATTAACAATCAATAAATGGGACCTCATGAAACTGAAAAGCTTCTGTAAAACAAAGGACACTGTCATCAAAACAAAAGGAATACCTACAGATTGGGAAAGAATCTTCACTTAACCCTTCATCTGACAGAGGGCTAATATCCAGCATATATAAAGAACTAAAGAATCTGAAAAGCAGCAAACCAAGTAATCCAATTAAAAAATGGGGAACAGAGCTAAACAGAATTCTCTGTAGAGGAATATCGAATGGCAGAGAATCACTTCAAGAAATGCTCGACCTCACTAGCCATTAGGGAAATGCAAATCAAAACAACCCTGAGATTTCACCTTACACCCATGAGAATGGCCAAGATCAAAAACTCAAGTGACAACACATGCTGGAGTGGTTGTGGAGAAAGGGGAATCCTCCTCCACTGCTGGTGGGAATGTAAACTTGTACAACCACTCTTGAAATCAATCTGGTGCTTTCTCAGACAACTAGGAATAGCACTTCCTCAAGATCCAGCCACACCACTCCTAGGCATATATCCAAAAGAGGCTCAAGTACACAATAAGGACATTTGCTCAAACATGTTTGTATCAGCCTTATTTGTAATAGCCAGGAGCTGGAAACAGCCCAGATGTCCCTCAACTGAAGAGTGGATGCAAGGAAAAAGAAGGAAATCATGAAATTTGCAGGTAAATGGTGGGACCTAGAAAGGATCATCCTGCGTGAGCTGTCCCAGAAGCAGAGGGACACACAGGGTACATATTCACTCATATAAACTTATAGAATAAACCTACTAAAATGTGTCCATGTAAAGAAACTAATGAAGAGAGAGGACTCTGACTAAAATGCTCAATCCCCATTCCGAAAGGCAAAGAGAATGGACATCAGAAGAAGAAAGGAGGAAACAACCTATGAACCTGCCACAGAGGGCCTCTGAAAGGCTCTGCCCTGCAGACTATCAAAGAGGCTGAGACTTTATGACCAACTGTTGGGCAGAGTGCATGGAATCTTATGTAAGAAGTGGGAAATAGTCGGTTATGGAGAGGACAGGAACCCCACAAGGAGAGCAACAGAACTAGAAGATTTGAACACAGAGGTCTTCCCAGAGACCCATATACCAACCAAATACCAGGCATGGAGATAACCTAGAACCCCTGCACAGATGTAGCCCATGGCAGTTCAGTGTCCAAGTGGGTTACATAGTAATGGGAAGAGGGACTGCCTCTGACATAGTCTGAGTGGCCTGCTCTTTGATCACCTCCCCTGAGGGGGGAGCAGCCTTACCAGGCCACAGAAGATGACAATGCAGGCACTTCTGATGAGAACTGATAGTCTAAGATCAGAAAGAAGGAGGGGAAGACTTCCCCTATCAGTGGACTTGGGGAGGGGCATGCATGCAGAAAATCAAGGAAGGGTGGGGTTGGGAGGGGAGGAGGGAGGGGTTATGGGGGGATACAAAATGAATAAAGTGTAATTAATAATAAAAAAAGCAACAAATCAAGTAATCCAATTAAAAATCGGGTACAGAGCTAAAGGGAGAATTCTCAACAGAGGAATATGGAATGGCAGAGAAGCACTTAAAGAAATGTTCAATGTCCTTAGTCATCAGGGAAACACAAACCAAAACACAAAAACAACCCTGAGATTTCACCTTACTCCTATCAAAATGGCTAAAATCAAAAACTCAAGTAACAATACATGCTGGAGAGGATGTGGAGAAAGGGGAATCCTTAGCTACTGCTTGTGGGAATGTAAACTTGTACAACCACTTTGGAAATCAATCTGGCACTTTCTCAGACAATTAGGAATAGTGCTACTTCAAGATCCAGCCATACCACTCCTAGGCATATATCCAAAAGATGCTCAAGTATATAACAAGGACATTTGCCCAACCATGTTTGTAGCAGGTTTATTTGTAATAGACAGAAGCTGGAAACAGCCCAGATGTCCCTCAAAGGAGGAATGGATACAGAAATTGTGGTACATCTACACAATGGAATATTACTCAGCAATAAAAAACAAGGAAATCATGAAATTTGCAGGTAAATGATGGTATCTAGAAATGATCATCCTGATTGAGGTATCTCAGAAGCAGAAAGACTCACAGGGAATATACTCACTCATAAGTCGATATTAGACAGATAATATAGGATAAACATACTAAAATCTCTACACCTAATGAAGCTAAACAAGAAGGAGGACTCTGGCTTAGATGCTCAATCTCCATTCAGAAAGGCAACTAAGATAGGCATCGGAGGGGGAAGAAAGTACTGAACGGGGAAGGAGCCTAGCACAGAGGATCTTTGAAAGGTTCTACCCTGCAGGGTATCAAAACAGATGCTGAGACTCATAGCCAAACTTTGGGCAGAGTGCCGGGAATCTTATGAGAGAAGTGGATGATAGTAAGACCTGGAGAGGACAGAAGCTCCACAAGGAGTGCAACAGATCCAAAATGTTTGGACACAGGGGTCTTTTCTGAGACTGATACTCCAGCTAAGGGCCACTCATGGGGATGGCCTAGAACCCCTGCACAGAGGTAGCCCATGGCATTTTAGTGTCCAAGTGGGTTCCATATTAACGGGGAAAGGGAATATCTCTGACATTTGATCACCTCCCCCTGAATGGGGAACAGCCATTCCAGGCCAAAAAGGAAGACAATGCAAGCACTACTGATGAGACCTGATAGACTAGGATCAGAAAGAAGGTTAGGAGGACCTCCTTTAGAAGTGGACTGGGGGTGAGGCACAGGTGGGGAAGAGGGAGGGCAGGTAGGATTGGGAGGGGAGGATGGCGGGAGCTACAGGGGGATACAAAGTGAATAAACTGTAATTTATAAAAATAAAAATAAAATAACAAAAAAAGAAAGGTAGAAAATAGATATTTAGCTGCTTGTATCCAAACTAAACAAAGGGCCAGAACCAAATCACAATTCTAATGTAACAACTTTAGAATTATTGAGCATAAATATAGAATGTAACTAGAGGGATGCAGATAGTCTCTTATCATTAGTTTGCTCACATTTGGCCTTCTTTTATCTTTCACTCTCTCAGCAGAGCAATAAAAGAACTTGACTTGACGTCCTCTTGGCTTAATAAGATGCACACATCCATACCCACATTGCCAGTGTTATAGCTCATCACTCACAGTGTGATGTTTTAATCATAAAGAAATTAATGGGCTCAGGGAAGATGTGCTCTTATATAAGTTGTGATGACTCATTAATTTCCAGATACCAAGAATCCATATAAATCAAGGTGAATGGACATAAACTGCATAATGCAATTGAGAAGCTTAAAAAATTTACAGTCACTTTCTTAGAAGTTAATGAATTTTTAATTCATGCAAATTTTAATAGAAGGTACATAGCAAAGGCATTTCGAAATTTTTGTTGAGATACACTCAGTTTCAATTAATTCACTGCTTCACCGAAGCAGAAAATATGAGAACTAGGGTCTGATTACACTGCATCACATCCATTTCACTTGATTTCTGACGTATTGTATATAGTAATGGAAATAAAATGAATTGATGGATTTAAATAAGATAAAAGGTTGCATGTTGTTTTGAGAATGCATTAAATTAGGTCACCTTGTCTGGCTTTGTGCTAAATACACTTCAAGAAAATAATGAAATATCTTAAAATATAAACATAGATTTAATGTTTAAAAACTTAGTTTTTTTACTTATGAAATTAACTGGTTCTCTTTTTTAAAATTTGTGCTTGACTAATGTATTAATAGTGAAAGTGAAATTTTAAAAAATATTTAGTATGTTGGAATGCATATTTTGCATTGGAACATTCTAAAGTTTAAGTCTTAAGGAGAGCACATCAATCAAACCAAGTGCCCAATATATGAAATATATTCTCCAAATTTTAATGCCTTTTCCTAAATTTGATATAAGTAAATATAATGATACACAAATTAGTCCTACTTTTCATAAAATTAGACAATTAATTTGGTTTTTAGATGTTTCAAAGAAAGTATTTAAACCATCACATTTGGTATAGAAAGAAATAGGACCAACGCCTTTCCTGAATCTATATTTCAAGCATATTTCCCACTTTGTTCTCTAACTGATTCAGAATGTTCAGTCTTATGTTGAGGTCCTTGATCCATTTTGAGGTGTTATTTTTGTTTGTTTGTTTGTTTGTTTTGTATATGTGTGAAAGTGTGAGAGCATTCTTCTGCATGTCGGCATACAATTTGTAGAAGATGATATATTTTCTCCAACTTGGAATTTTGGCCTCTTTGTCTCAAAAAAAAATGTTGTTTACAGGAATGTGAGCTTATATCTGGGTCCTCAGTTCTGTTCCATTAATCACCACGTCTATTTTCATTCAAGAATCATGCTGGCTTTGTTACTATGACTTTTTAATGTAACATGAATTCAGAATTGGTGATAACTCCAACAGTGGTGTTATTGATTGGTATTATTTTGGCTATTCAGGGCCTTTTCTGTTTCAGCATAATGTTTTAAATTGTTTCTTCAAATTCTGCCAAGAGTTGTTGAAGATACTCCATACTTGAGTCACACGACATGGAGAATATTCTTGACCTGGAAGCGTCTTCTTACGGTTTTATATTCATAAAGCTAAAATATGCTATGTAGTCCATGAATGGAGTAAAGTAATCAACAGCCTTACCCTGTAAAATACAGACTTTTGACCTGGAAATAGAGGTCCACTGTTGCAACATGGACACAAAAGCTTTTGAGGTGAACAATTACTTTCTGCAGAAGATGAAACTTATGCTTGTTCCTGTTACCTCAGTCAAGAACCCAGAGCTGGATAGGTCATAAGCCCTAGCGGAGAACTTCCCACAACCACTCTGCTAAATAGACATAACAATAAACTGCTCCCTAACTGCTTTCTTTATACCCATAGATTAATATATCTCTCAACTCTCCTCTGAGAATCTTCTTTTTGTAGCGTAATGGTAATTCATACAGAGATATAGAACTGATCGATGTGCAGAGAATGTGAAGCTCTGCAAGGCTCAGTTCCAAACAGGACAGCAGTATCACATCCTAAAGTCTTAGGAATCATCTCAGAAGAGGTGCCAAATGATTGCAAAGCCAGAGTTTGGGGAGGACTTATGTAGAATCATATCTTCTAGAAATAACAATATTATTGTACACATGAACCCAAAGTGGTTGTGGTTGCTCATAATTAAGTCATTCAAAGATCCAGCCAGGAATTCTTGCCTTTAGCTAAGCAGCTATAAACAGAGAAAACTGTTGGAGCAGAGTCTCTCTCTCTCTTTTTTTTTTTTTTTTAAGACATAGCCCCTGGTAGGTTTCCCATGTTACAGTGGCTACAATCACACCTTTGCATACACTAGAAGCACTAATTGAACAGAGTATGTTCAGAGTATGTTCAGAGGTCATGTAGTTGGAAGGGAAATGTGAGTCAAGGGCCTAGGAGGAGTTAGAGGGAAGCAAGATATGGAAATGATCAAAATATGTTATATACATGCATACCAATATATTTTTTAGAATGCAACTAAAGCTAAGAATGTTTTGAGAGGTAGAATAACAGGGAGGTATGTATGTATTATCTTTATCGATTTTAACAATACTTTGAAAAAGCACTGCTGTAATGTGATCAAATTAACATAAAATTTTATCTATCACTAACTTCCATTTGTTTGATTTATTTCTATATTTAAACTTACTTTTTGATTTCATGGAAGCATGTTTACAATATTGTATAATAATGACAAAATAAACTATCAAATTATTACATAGCAAATCATTTTTGACACAAATTTATTGAAATCAAGTTTTTGTCTGTTATGCATTATTCAGCATTTTTTAAATTTTATTTAATTTTTTAATTTAATTTTATAAAATTTAATTTAATTTTATTTAATTTTTTTAATTTTAATTTTTTTAATTTTTTAAGTTCTATTGGACATTTCATTCACATTTTCATTAAAATTAGATTAGTAATTCTCACATGTGGAAATTTTTTTAGTTTTTCTTTCTTAGTAAATTCAAGTTTTGAAACTTTCAGAGATTTGTTTTTTGCCCATGTATGGTTTTTGACACAGTTTAAAATAAGATGGTCATTTTTCTTTTTGTGTGTGTGTGCCTACACACACACACATGCGCTGGTGTCGGCAGATGAAGTCCCAGCCAAGATCTGAATCCTCTACTTCGTTCTCGTTTTGTCTCCCATCAACCTCTGTCTGTTGTAGGCTTTGGAACTGGTGTCTGCCTGAATGCTGTCATGTGACCCTGTCCCTGACTCTGTGCTTAGTTTCGTGTGAATTTTTGTCCATAAAAAAGGGCTTTGTTCTCTCTTTTATTATAATCCCAGAAAACATCACCTAGGAAAGGATTGATGCATTTTTATAGAAATCTTTAATGGAGGTTTACAAAGGAAAAACTCATGACTGACTTACTAAGACAACAGACAGGATTAAACACACCATTGTTTGCTGACTAATATCTGTGCTATGTTTAAAATTTATGGTGGATATTTATTGTACAAAGTTGCACTCAATTCATATTTTCTGTGTCTAGAAAATGGTCATAATAACACACATACTAACATATGCATTACTCTTGCGTGAAAATCATAGAAGAATACATAACTTAAAATTTTAGCTATCCATTAGCTTAGGCAAGTCAACTAAATAGAAAAATACAAGGCTAGAAAAATTTCTTTTCTTTTCCTTTTCTTCTTTTCTTTTCCCTTTCTTCTCATTTCTTCTCTTTTCTCTCTTTTTTGAGTTAAATAGTTTGTTATTTGGTTGTTTTATTTTATTTTAAATTGTATTTATTATTTATTACAGTGTATTCACTTTGTATCCCAGCTGTAGTTCCCTCTCTCCTCTCCTCCCAGTCCCACCCTCCCTTCCTCTTTCCCTCTATGTCCTGATGAGACATTGTTTCCTTAAAGGCAGGTTAAGCAAAAAGACTGAGTACACAGTAGAGTAACTATCTTAAGCCTTAACTGATCTCAATTAATTAATAAGCTTACTGTGAGGTCCAGAAAATGTTCCAGTCTCTTAGAATGTAGGAGATACTATCATAATATTAAATGTCCACAATTTGGACTTCAAAATTTGACTGTTTTCTTAACAGTTATACCATTTTATACTTATAATGAATCTTCTGTCATTTCTGTCAATAAGCAGTTGACCACTATGGAGTACTTCTCTTTTTATTTTTTTAATGTACTATAGTATAATGTATTTTTAGTTCCTTCCTCCTCGGCACAGCGGCACAGCGGACTCGTCTTTCTCAGCACAGACCTAACTGCCTGGGGTATACAGCCGCTGAGCCCTAAGCACTTTAGCGGCAGACAAAAGCCAGCAGTACTTGTCACAGAGTCCCAGATTCGCGCAGCGGCTGCACCATCCTCCCAGGGCACGAATCTGCTAGACACCATACTAGCTCCACAGGAACGCCATCACTGATGGTACAGCCCGCCCAATTCCACAGTGACAGAGAATACGCTATATACTCACCAAAACCAGGCAGAAATGTCATACAACCTGGACACACCAGGCACTGGGCCTCCCAAGCTTGGAGAGCACAACAAAGAGATCCCAGGACTTCCCAGAAAGCATTGGGACTAGCAACCCAGTCTCCAGTTACAGCAGGACTTGGCGGCGGAGCAGCACTGAACTGGCGGGGCACCACAGCCCTCCAGTTTAAGACTAACCAGGGCCAAACCAGAGAACAGAGAGCCTGGTTACCCCATCCCTGCTGAAGTGACCACCCTGAAATCTCCAGCTGCAGCAAGACCTCAGAACCTGGCAGTGACAGCAGCACAGAACTGGCAGAACACATCAAAGAAGCAGGGCCAAACCAGAGAGCAGAGAGCCCTGGATACCATGATCTCTGCCAAGAGACCTGCCTGTAAGTGAGTGCACTCTTGAGAATCTGCAGTTCCCCAGATCCTGGGCCCTTCTAAATCAGAAGCCAGGCATCGAACCCCCCTCCCACCCACATACCCACTTTGGGAAACAGAGGGGCACTAGGGACATTGAAGTTCCTGCCCTGTGGGCCTGATTGAGGAGTTAAGACAGTTAATGCCAGAAATTGTGCTGCGATCATCATTAGCGCCTGTGACATATACAGTGCAGAGCCCATCCCACACACTCGAGGGTTCAACATTAGCCATCACTCTGTCCCTCGAGAAACTCATCCACACACACTTACACACACAGGCACACACACACACACACACACGCGTGCGCGTGCGCGTGCACACGCTTGCATTTGCCTCGTTTGTGCCTGCATACTTTCCTCCCACAGGTACAGCTAGTCCTCAGCACATGCTGAGAGTGCTCAGCTTCCTAAAGAACCCTCCAGATACCAGAGAGAGACTGCACCAGTCTGATCTGCAGAATCCAAAAACAAACAGGGAAGGATTCAGATAAGCCAATGGCCAGGGGTAGGCAAAAGAACACTTCCAACATAAATCAGGACATCATGACTTCACCAGCAAACCCCAAAATCGATGGATACTCCAATTCAGCAGAAGCACAGGAAAATGATTTTAAAGCCATGCTTGCCAAATTATTTGAGGCTCATAAGGAAGAAATGAATAAGTCTTTCAAAGAGATGGCCAGTCAATTGGAGGCAAAGAAAGAAGAAATACACAATATCCTTAAAGAAACACAGGCAAACATAGCCAAACAAATAGATACACAAGTAGAGGAAAAATTAGTGGCATATAAGAAGGAAATGAAAAAAGAAATAGAGGCCATCGTAGAGAGACAGGAATCCAAATTCAAACACATGAAAGAAATGGTGCAAGGCATGAAAACAGAATTAGAATCAATAAAGAAAACACAAAATGAGAAAACCCTTGAGCTGGAGAACTTGGAGAAAAGATCAGGAACCACAAAAGTAAGCATCACCAACAGAATACAAGAGATGGAAGAGAGAATCACTGGAGCTGAAGACACACTTGCAGAAATGGATACTTCTCTCAAAGAAGAAGTAAAATCAGAAAAGTTCCAATCACAAAATATCCAAGAAATCAAGGATGCTATGAAAAGACAAAATCTAAGAATAATAGGAATTCACGAAAAAGAAGACTCCAGACTCCAAGGTCCAGAAAATATTTTCAAGAAAATCATAGGAGAAAATTTTCCCAACTTAAAGAAAGAGATGTCCATAAATATACAAGAGGCCTACAGAACTCCAAATAGACTAGACCAGAAAAGAAACACATCATGTCACATCATAGTCAAAACACTAAATCTACAGAACAAAGAAAAGATATTAAAAGCAGCAAGGGAAAAAGGCCAAGTAACATATGAAGGTAGACCTATCAGAATCACACCGGACTTCTCATCAGAAACTATGAAAGCCAGAAGGGCCTGGGCAAGTATCATGGAGACTCTAAGAGATCACAAATGTCAACCCAGACTACTATACCCTGCAAAGCTTTCAATCAACATAGATGGAGAAAACAAAATATTCCATGACAAAACTAAATTTACACAATATCTACACAGCAAACCATCCCTACAGAAGATACTAGAAGGAAAACTCCAATCCAATGAAAACAAATTCACCCAAGAAAACAGGGCATACAGATAATGTCCCAACAAAAATGAAAAGAAAACAAGCAATGAAACAGGAACTAACATGCATTGGTCACTATTATCTATCAATATCAATGGACTCAACTCACCAATAAAAAGACACAGGCTAACAGAATGGTTAAGGAAACAGGATCCAACATTCTGTTGCATCCAAGAAACACACCTATGCAACAAAGACAAACACTACCTCAGAGTAAAGGGCTGGAAAAATGTTTTTCAAGCAAATGGTTCCAGAAAACAAGCTGGAGTAGCCATCCTAATATCTAATAAAATAGACTTTCAACCCAAGTTAATCAAAAAAGATAAGGAGGGCCACTATATTCTCATCAAAGGAAAAATCCACCAAGAGGACATCACAATCTTGAATATCTATGCCCCAAATACAAGAGCACCGGCATTTGTAAATGAAACATTATTAAAGCTTAAATCCTACATTGATCCTAATACCTTAATAGTGGGACACTTCAACACTCCACTCTCACCAAGGGACAGATCAAGTAGACAGACACCAAATAGGGAAATAAAAGCACTCACAGAATCCCTAAATCAAATGGACCTAATAGACGTCTACAGATCATTTCACCCAAACTCAAAAGAGTACACCTTCTTTTCAGCACCGCATGGAACCTTTTCCAAAATAGACCATATAGTGGGCCACAAAGCAAGCCTCAACAGATACAAAAGGATTGAAATAATCCCTTGTATACTATCTGACCACCATGGACTAAAGCTAGACATCAACAACAACAAAAACAACGAAAAGCCGACACGCACATGGAAACTGAACAACTTACTACTCAATGACAGCTGGGTTAAGAAAGAAATAAAGAAAGAAATTAAAGACTTCCTAGAATTCAATGAAAAGGAAGGCACAACATACCCAAATTTATGGGACACATTGAAAGCAGTGCTCAGAGGAAAATTTATAGCACTAAGTGCCTGCAAGAAGAAATTTGTAACATCACATACAAACAACTTAATGGCCCAACTGAAAACCCTAGAAAAAAAGAAGCAGATACACCAAAGAGGAGCAGACGGCTGGAAATAATCAAACTAAGGGCTGAAATCAATCAACTAGAAACAAATAAAACTATCCAAAGAATCAATGAAACAAAAAGCTGGTTCTTTGAGAAAATCAACAAGATAGACAAACCCTTAGCCAAACTAACTAAAAAGCAGAGAGAAACTATCCAGATCAGCAAAATCAGAAATGAAAATGGGGACATAACCACAGACATTGAGGAAATCCAAACAATTATTAGGTCATACTACAAAAGCCTATATGCCACAAAATTTGAGAATCTAAATGAAATGGATAATTTTCTTGAAAGATTCCATCTACCCAAACTAAGTCAAGATCAGGTAGAAAGACTGAATAGCCCTATATCTCCCAAGGAAATCGAAGCAGTCATTAACAGTCTCCCCTCCAAAAAAAGCCCTGGACCAGATGGCTTCAGCGCAGAATTCTACAAGACCTTCAAAGAAGTGCTAACTCCAATTCTCCTCAAGCTATTCCACAAAATAGAAACAGAAGGAACACTACCAAACTCATTCTATGAAGCCACAGTCACCTTAATACCTAAACCACACAAAGACTCAACAAAAAAAGAGAACTTCAGGCCTATCTCTCTTATGAACATTGACACAAAAATACTCAATAAAATACTTGCAAACCGAATCCAAGAACACATCAAAGATATCATCCACCATGACCAAGTAGGCTTCATCCCAGGCATGCAAGGGTGGTTCAACATAAGGAAATCCATCAATGTAATCCACTACATAAACAAACTGAAGGAGAAAAACCACATGATCATCTCCTTAGATGCCTAAAAAGCATTTGACAAAGTCCAACACCCATTCATGTTTAAAGTCTTGGAGAGATCAGGGATACAAGGCACATACCTAAACATAGTAAAGGCAATATATAGCAAGCCTATACCTAACATCAAACTCAATGGAGAGAAACTTAAATCAATCCCACTGAAATCAGGGAATAGACAAGGCTGTCCATTGTCCCCATATCTCTTCAACATAGTACTTGAAGTCCTAGCCAGAGCAATAAGACAACTAAAGGAGATCAAGGGGATACAAATCGGAAAGGAAGAGGTCAAAGTGTCACTATTTGCAGATGATATGATAGTATACATGAGCGACCCCAAAAATTCAACCAGAGAACTCCTTCAGCTGATAAACACCTTCAGCAAAGTGGCAGGATCCAAAATCAACTCAAAAAAATCAGAAGCCCTCCTATATACCAAAGACAAAAAGGCTGAGAAAGAAATTAGGGAAACAACACCCTTCACAATAGCCACTAATAACAAAGTACCTTGGTGTGACTCTAACCAAGCAAGTGAAAGACCTGTTTGAGAAAAACTTCAAGTCTATGAAGAAAGAAATCGAAGAAGATATCAGAAGATGGAAAGATCTCCCGTGCTCATGGATTGGTAGGATTAACATTGTGAAAATGGCCATACTGCCAAAAGCAATCTACAGATTCAATGCAATTCCCATCAAAATACCAACTCAATTCTTTACAGACCTTGAAAAAAAGATTCTCAGCTTCATATGGAGAAACAAAAAACGCAGAATTTCCAAAACGATCCTGTACAACAACAGATCAACTGGAGGTATCTCCATTCCTGATCTCAAGCTGTACTACAGGGCAACAGTAATAAAAACTGCATGGTATTGGCATAGAAACAGAAAGGAGGATCAATGGAACTGCATAGAAGACCCAGAAATAAATCCACACACCTATGAATACTCGATATTTGACAAAGAAGCCAAATCCATTCACTGGAAAAAAGACAGCATCTTCAACAAATGGTGCTGGACCAACTGGATGTCTACATGCAGAAAAATGAAAATACATCCATATTTATCACCCTGCACAAAACTAAAGTCAAAGTGGATCAAGGACCTCAACATAAAACCAGATACCCTAAATCAATTGGAAAAAAATTGGGGAACAGCCTAGAACTCATTGGCACAGGAGACATCTTCCTGAACAGAACACCAACAGCACAGGCTCTAAGAGCAACAATCAATAAATGGGACCTCATGAAACTGAAAAGTTTTTGTAAAGCAAAGGATACCGTCATCAAAACAAAACGCCTACAGATTGGGAAAGAATCTTCACCAACCCTTTATCTGACAGAGGACTAATATCCAGTATATACAAAGAACTAAAGAAGCTGAAAAGCAGCAATCCAAGTAATCCAATTAAAAAATGGGGAACAGAGCTAAACAGAGAATTCTCGACAGAGGAATATCGAATGGCAGAAAAACACTTAAAGAAATGCTCATCCTCATTAGCCATCAGGGAAATGCAAATCAAAAGGACCCTGAGATATCACTTTACACCCATCAGAATGGCCAAGATGAAAAACTCAAGCGATAACACATGCTGGAGAGGTTGTGGAGAAAGGGGAACCCTCCTCCACTGCTGGTGGGAATATAAACTGGTACAACCACTCTGAAAAGCTATCTGGCCCTTTCTAAGACAAATAGGAATAGTGCTTCCTCCAGACCCAGCTATACCACTGCTAGGTATATACCCAAAGTTTGTTCAAGTACAAAAAAAGGACACTTGCTCAACCAAGTTTATAGCAGCTCTATTTGTAATAGCCAGAACCTGGAAACAACCCAGATGTCCATCAACGATGGAATGGGTACAGAAATTGTGGTATTTTTATACAATGGAATACTACTCAGCAATCAAAAAGAGGAAATCATGAAATTTGCAGGCAAATGGTGGGATCTAGAAAAGATCATTCTGAGTGAAATATCCCAGAAGGAGAAAGACAAACATGGGATATACTCACTTATATAGACCTATAAGATATGATAAACATAATGAAATCTATACACCTAAAAAAGATAATCAATTGAGAGGACATGGGATAAGATGATCAATCCTCGTTTAGAAAGACAGATGGGATGTGCATTGAATGTATGACAGGAGTCTACTGAGCGCATCTGAAAGACTCTTAACTAGCAGTGTTTTCAAAGCAAAGACTCATGACCAAACCTTTGGCAGAGTACAGGGAATCATAAGAAAGAAGGGGAGTTAGTCTGATGGGGAAAGGATAGGAGCTCCACAAGGACCAAATATATCTGGGCACAGGATCTTTTCTGAGACTGACATTCAACCAAGGACCATGTATGGATATAACCTAGAACCTCCACTCAGATGTAGCCTGTGGTAGCTCAGTAACCAATTGGTTTCCCAAAGTGAGGGGAACAAGGACTATTTCTAACAGGAACTCAATGACTGGCTCTTTGGTCTCCCCACCCCCGAAGGGAGGAGCAGTCCTGTTAGGCCACAGAGGAGGGCTTTGCTGCCAGTCCTGAAGATACCTGATAAAACAGGATCAGATGATTGGGGAGGAGGTCCCCCCTATCAGTGGACTTGGAAAGGGGCACGGGCACGGTGGAGATGAGGGAGGGACTGGGAGGGAATGAGGGATCGGGACACGGCTGGGATACAGTTAATAAAATGTAGCTGATAAAAAAAAATAAAAAAACTGAAAAAAAAACCAAATTAAAAAACAAAGAAACAAAAAACAAAAAAAATAATGTATTTTTACTTCTTTTACATTTAATTTTTTCATGTTACACAAAAACTTGGTTCTAGGAGGTGGGACAGATATTGTTATCATCTAAATTAATGCAGAAATTTTTTCTACATTTGTTTATTTAAATGGATTATAACATACTGACTTGAGAGTCTATCATCTTACGTTCTGCTCTTAGTTCTTCTTTTCTTACCCATATTGCTTTTCTTCTGGTAATGCACAGTGTGATATTCTTCTAGTGTGTATTAAGAAATTTACTTTCTATTGTGCCACCTGTCCATGGGGTTGACCTTCATTTAGCTACTTCTGTAGAATGGAATTTCAAATGATATATGAAGCTCTCAGCTGTTAAAACCTGCACTAACCGCTCTGTAGAATAATGGTGATTATAACTTTGAAGAACATGATACTCCTTTCCCTTATCTGAAGAATGAGTCAGGAAATAGAGCACATGGCATCTAACTAAGTTTGAATTTTGTTTCTTGACTTCAATGTGTTGCAACCTTGTAAATTTATTAAGTAGGATAATTATATGTACTGAGCCAGATACATATACACACACGGGGGGGGGACAAAAATTAGAAAGGCCATGAATTTTAAAGAGAGCAAGGGGTGTATATGAAACGTTTTGGAAAGAGAAAATAGGAAAAAGAAAGAAAGTGATTATATCATAGTCTTAAAATTTATTTTAAGAAAGGGTTGTCTCTGTGTTATGAGTTCCTACTGAAGTTATATATCTGATATCTCCCCGTGGGTATGCTCTGCTTCCTATAGAATACTACTCAGCTATTAAAAACAAGGGCATCTTGAAATTCACAGGAAATTGGATAAAAATAGAAAATATCATCCTTTGTGAGGTAACGCAGACCCTAAAAGACATATATGATATGTGCACACTTATAAAGTGTATATTAGCCATAAATTACAGGATAGCCTTTGTACAGACCCAAAGAAACAGTTACAAACAGGGCCCAAGGGAAGATATTTGAATCTCAATCAAAAAGGAAAATAAAATAATCATTGGGTGTGAATGGAGGGAGGGAACTGGGTAGAAGAGGGGATGGACAGTTGAGCAGGTATGGGGACTAGGAGTAGGAAGATTAAGGGCTTTTTGAGAAAATAGAAATCAAAGGTGGAGAAAATCTCTTGGAATTGACAGAGAGCTGGAATAGGGGAGGCCCCAGTAGTCTGAGAGTCATGATAGATGAGACTCCTAGCAGTGTATGGGGGGAAGTACACTTTCTGAATTCAGGCAAGACAGCCAGTGTAGCAGTAAGGACACCAACCCACACACAAAATCCTCAACCCAAATTTGTCCTGCCTACATGATGTGAAGGGACAAAGATGGAGCAATGACTGAGGGAATGAGCAACCAAAGACTGACCCTAACTGAGATCCACCCCATTAAAGATAACCGATCCCTGACACTATTAATGTTCCTCTGCTATGCTTCAAAACAGGGGCCTAGCCTACCTCCTCTGAGAGAATCTCAGCAGAAGATAGAAACATATCCAGAAACCCACAGAAAAACATTAAAGAGAGCTCAGGGAGTCCTATGGAAGACTAAGATCAAGGGAATCAGAGAGGTCAAAGACTCCAGAAGAAGACATACAGAGTCAATTAATGTGGGCCCATGGGGGCTAACAGAAACTGAAACACCAACCAAACATTATACATGGACTGGTCCCCTGCACATATGTAGCAGATGTGCAGCTGCAGCTTGGTCTTCATGTGGATTCCCCAATAACTGAAGGACTCTGATTCCCATTTGTATCCCAGTCCCCTAACTAGGCTGTTTGTCTGGCCTAAGAGGGAAAGAGTACTCCCAGTTCTGATATGGTGGACATTCCCCTTCTGTGAGGAGGAAAGGGGAGATTAGGAAAAGGGATGTGCATGAGGTTTAGGGGGTACTGGGAGAAGAGGAGGAGCCTACAATCAAAAAGTAAAGTGAATAAACAAATACATATTTTTAAAGAGTGATTAAACCATGCTCCAGTGGATTATCTATCTCCATAGTGAATTATAGTTTGCTATGGTATTGTTCCAGATCACTGTAGTTACTGCAGTGGTTAGCATAAGCTTACAATGTACTTCAGCAACTTGTAATAATGTCACAATACCAGTTCTGAGAAAACACTGCAGCTCTGCAACAATTTTTCTCCATATGTTCTTCACATGCTACATTGACCATATATTTGCAGCATTTACTACTCTTATTATTTTCTTGATTCTTTGCTTATTGCATTGTCCTGATTAAATAATTTGAGTAAGTTTAATTTTCTGACAGAAATCATCTGAATTTATATTCATCTGGAGATATTTTCATTTGATTTTTACTTTTGTGGAATTTTGTTGTCATTACATTTATTAGCTTGTGTATTAGTATGTGGCTTTGTGTGTGTGTGTGTGTGTGTGTGTGAGAGAGAGAGAGAGAGAGAGAGAGAGAGAGAGAGAGAGGGTGTGAGAAAACATGTATGTATGAGCATGTGTGTGTGTGCCTGTGTTTGTGTGTTTGTGTGTCTGTGTGCATGCTTGAGTGTCCAGGATATCAACAGCACAACTATGGAGCTGAGAGGACATACTAGCAGAGCCAATTCTTTCCCTCCAACTTGTATGTTCTGGGTATTAAGCTCAGGTCATCAAGATTGGAAATAGGTATCTATACACAATGAGCAATCACACTAAACCTGTTATTTTACTTTTGAGCAATAGTTTGATAAATATAAAATTCCATGACTATTTGGACTTTTTCAAAGCTATTATTCCATTAATTTCTATGCAATATTTATCTTAAAAATCAAATAGCACTGTATTTCACAAAGATAATTTATATATCTATTACCTTTTCTATATGTGACCACATGTCAGTCTATTGCTTTGTGGAAAAAAAAAATAGATTAAATGAAGAGGGGCAATATGGCAGGTACATTGGTTCTCCCAGGTTATTTTCTTTTTCACAGAATGAAGTTTCATTCTTTTTCACCTCAACTCTCAGACATTTTGTTGTGTAACTAGCTTGAGCTTTCCAAGTATCATATAATTTGTCTGATGACCTAATTTATTCATCATACTCACAAACAAAAACATGTACTTTTTCTGATATGTAAACAAAATGTATTCTTTTATTGTTTTACTTTGCTACTCAATGTATAGGAATTTGAGCAAGTCACAAATTGAGAATAAAGAAGGAGATTCTTGTATGCTAATTGATGGGAAATATCTGGCATATAAAATAAGAGGGTATTTTCAGATTATCTGAAGCATTTCTTTGTGCATCCAAATTGCTTACCTTGCAGCTATAGCTTATTATCATTATGATTTTGTGAACATGCCTGATGTCTCTGATTTTAAGTTTATTCAGATATAAATTGAAAATTCTAATGTTTTTAGACTATTGAAATTTTATGACATTCATGTTATTTAAACTATACTGTGAAGGGCTTTGATGATGATGTTTTAATTAAAATTAACAGCCAGTTACACATATAAAAAGGTAAATATTAAGCTATAAAAGGCAGTTATACCTGTTTTTATATGTAGTTTTCTAAATATTGCTACATTGGTATGTGTATCAACCCCATCAAGTATACTATACCATCTAATTTCAATAAGCAACATTTGTAACTAAATCACCACTATACTATTAATTATGAAGTTATCATTTTAATATACCATGTTTCCTTAATTATTTCCTATTGCAAGGTTTGAATATGACCCTATTTATTACATTTGCTTAAATAAAATTTAGTATTACTTTTGAAATTTGTATCATGAAAAGAACATCTTTTTGATGGTTAGTCATTGTGAAACCCCATTATGATGTTATGTTCAGTTATTTTCTTCCTTCCTTTAATAAAAAGAATTGTTATGCTATAACTTACATTCTTAGTATCTTTGAAGTATGAGCAATAAAAATTCCAATTCAGTGCAATAGTTAGGCAATCTCTATGCATTAAACATAGATAGCAGCTTTCATTAACAGGTTTTCACAGTCAAAACTGTAATTTTTCTTCCACTGTTTCTCTTTCAAACTGCAAGCTGCTTGTTCCCAAACATAGATGTTGGATTTGCCAAATATGCTAATCATCAGATAGATAAATCTCTGGAACTTCACTGTTTCAGGAAGCACTTGAGAACTTACTTTCTATGCTTTCATGATTTATTATGCAGTTATGTGTCCCAAATTTGCACAATCTAAGGTATGAAGCCATGTTATAAAGCTAATATTTTTTCAGTAATTAATGGTTTTATTAATTTTTAAAAAATATTTAGGCCTTTGTACCAGTGAATTACATTTCTTTAACAGCTCCATAAAAAGGCAGAAGTGATGACAGTTTGACTATTTTTATAAATTCCCTGACATGATGTGGAAGCCAAAACCCATGTCATACACCACATTTTACGTGCTTTACAGAAGTGTAGGCTTAAGATTATTTAGAGGAAGAGAGGTTACCTGGGCTCTCAGTTTTGGAGCTTTGTGCTGATTGTTACTATGTTTAATTATTTTGAATTTGTGGTGCTGATGAAACAACAGTATGCATACCCTAAGCTAACAGCACTCAACTGAGAAGAAAACTTCAGACTCCCATTAGAGCATGCCTTGAATGATCTCCAAACTGTTATTATAGCATAACTTTAAAATTTTTTATGGAGTCACTGAAAAGATGAAAACTCTATGAGGGACACTGTTGAAAGACATCTCAGCTCTACTCTTGTAATACTAGCATTCTTGCTACCTTCACGAAATTACATTTGTATGGGTTTACCCTTAGTCCTTCTTGTTGGTCTGTTTGTCTCTGGAGTCCCTCCTGTGTGCCACAATCTTGATTATTATAGCTTTATTATTAGGGAATGAGAAGCATTTAACTTTTTTTTTTCTGGCTGAAGAGTGTTTGGATTATGTGGACTTACTGTCATTCTATATTATTTTTTGGTTTCTACTATTGATTTCTGTGAAATACAACTTTGGTGTTCTGGTAGCAATTCTTTTTAATTTTCACTAGTTTGCCTTAGGCCTGGGGTTCTATGGACATCTTAGTAATTCTTCTCGGAATAATTTTCAATTTATTTATCTTTTTAAACTCTTTCAACATTGTTTTATCATTGCTAAGTTCTAGATACTTTAGAAATTATAGAAGGTATTAAAGGTATTAAACTGTTTCCTTTTTTTTCTATTGTTGATGTTATTGCAAATAAAAAGACTTACAAATGGCAAATAAGTACATGAAAATATGCTCACTAGAGAACTTGCACTAGAGAAATGAAAAACAGAACAAAGTAGCAACAAAAACAAACAACTAGATTCCACTTCACATAAATACGAATAGCTATTACCCGAGGGATCCAAGATGGTGGCGAACAGCTTTCACCATATCTGAGGGGCAAAGGATCTGAAACTCTGAAATTGGTGAGTGGAGGGGCAGTGGAACCCAAAACAACAACATGAGGCTTCCAGGGGAAATGAGGACAAACCCTGAACTGCGACCAATAGGATACAGGACAACCACGGACATCTCCATGGACTCCTCCAGGGGACTCAATTCCCAGGCACTTCTCCGTAACAGGTGGAGGCAGCAGCAGAGGTAGCACAGTCAGCAGTGGAGTCAGAGCAGGCTGCCTGCAGTGCATGCAACTCCTTGCAAAGAGCACACTGCTGGCTGCTCAAAGCACAGATCTCGCTTCTTGAGATTTGAGACTGAGAACACTCAACCCATCCCAGCATTTCCCCACAACAGGCCTCCATTTTTCCTCCTTGGCAGAGGCAGACATGGCAGAGGAATCCTACAGTGCTCTCTACCGCGCCCAACTCAGAGAGCAGAGCCCAGCTTGCTGTGACCACAGCTTCTAGCACAGAGCACAGGGCTAGGCACATAGAACCCACAACAGTGTAAAGGTCCAGCCTGCAGCATCAGCTACAGAGTTCAGAGTCCAGCCCATAGGGCCCCAAAATGACTGTAGACCACTGAGGTATTCAAGAAATCTGCACAGGCACATTGCACCTGCAATCTGCACAATCAAACAGCTCTAGCATCCAAACCCCTCTCTTGCACTTGCTCCCATCCCCCAATCCCAAACACCTACACTCTCTAGCACTCTCTCCTTCAACACACTTCCACGCACACTTACATGCACATGCTTGCTCCCCCACAATACCAATTCTCTACCAGTGGCTTTTCCTCCCTCAGGTACAGTTGAAGTACCAACTCACACTTTCAAACCAGTGGACCTCTCTCATCTTCCTGAAGAATACTCCAGACATCAGAGAAAGACAGTTCCAGTCTGAATTACAGATTCCAGGAACAAAGAGTGAAGGTTATGGATAAGCAAATGGCCAGAGGTTGGCATAAGAACACACCCAACAAAAATCTGAACATCATGGCTCCACCAGCAACCCCCAAAAACCATTGGATATTTTAAATCAGCGGAAAAACAGGAAAATAACTTTAAAGCTATGCTTATACAGTTATTAAAGAAACAAAAAGAAGAAATGAACAAATCTCTCAGAGTAATAGCCACCCAAGTAGAGGAAAATAAAGAGGAAATAAACAAACCTCTCAAAGACATAGAGACAAATACAGCAAGCCAGGTAGAGGCACAATTAGGGGCATATAGAGAGGAAACCAACAAAAGTAGGAGCCATTATAGAAACACAAGAATCCACATTCATACAGATGAAGGAAATGGTGCAAAGCATGAAAACAGAATTAGAATCTATAAAGTAAAAACAAACAAAGAAAGCCCTGGAGCTGGAAAACTTAGAGAAAAGATCAGGAAACACAAAGGTAAGCATCACCAATAGAATACAAGAAATGGAAGAGAGAATCTCAGGTGCTAAAGATACACTTGCTGAAGTTGATACCTCTCTCAAAGAAAAAGTAAAATCAGAAAAGTCCCAAACATAAAGTATCCAAGAAGTCAAGGAAACCATGAAAAGACAAAACTTAAGAATAATAGGAATAGATGAAAAAGAAGATTCTAGTCTCTAAAGTCCAGAAAATATTTTTAAGAAAAATCATAGAAGAAAATTTTGCCAACTTAAAGAAAGAGATGTCCATAAACACACAATAAGCCTACAGAATACCAAACGCCCCTAATAGATGTCTACAGAACTTTTCACCCAAACTCAAAAGAGTATACCTTCTTTTCAGCACCTCATGGAACCTTCTCCAAAATAGAAGTTGGTCACAAAGCAAGCCTAAACAGAATACAAGAAGATTGAAATAATACCTTATATCCTATCTGACCAAGATGATCTACAGCTGGACAAGAGCAACAACAGAAATAGCAAAAAACCTACACACACATGGAAACTGAACAACTCACTACTCAAAGATAGCTGGGTTAGAGAAGAAATAAAGAAGAATTTAAAGACTTCCTAGAATTCTATGAAAATGAAGGCACAGCATACCGAAACTTATAAGACACAATTAAAGCAGTGCTAAGAGGAAAGTTCATAGCACTAAATGCCTTCAAGAAGAAATTTGAAACATTGCATATAAAAAACTTAATAGTTCACCTTAAAGCCCTAGGGAAAAAAAAAGAAGCAGACACACCCAAGACAAGTAGACAGCTAGAAATATTCAATCTCAGGGCAGAAATCAATAAATTAGAAACAAATAAAACAATTCAAAGAATCAATGAAACCAAGAGCTGGTTCTTTGAGAAAATCAACAAGATAGACAAACCCTTAGCCAAACTAACTAAAGGCAGAGAAAAACTATCCAAATCAACAAAATCAGAAATGAAAAGGAGGACATAACAACAGACACTGAGGAAATCCAAACAATCATTAGGTCTTACTACAAAAGCCTATAAGCATTGATAGTCTGCAGGGCAGAGCCTTTCAGAGGTCCTCTGTGTCAGGCTCCTGACTTGTTCCCTCTTTTCTCCTTCTTCTGATGTCCAGCCTCTTTGCCTTTCTGGATAGGAATTGAGCATTTTAGCAAGAGTCCTCCCTCCTGATTAGTTTCTTTAGGTGTACAGATTTTAGTAGGTTTATTTATCCTCTACTATATGTCTATATGAGTGAGTATATAAAATGTGCATCTTTCTGCTTCTGGGATAGCTCACTCAGAATGATCTTTTCCAGATCCCACCATTTACCTGCAAATTTCATGATTTCCATGTTTTTTGTTTTTTCTTTTTTTGTTGTTGTTGTTTGTTTGTTTTTTATTTCTGAGTAATATTCCATTGTGAAGATATACCACAATTTGTGCATCCATTCCTCCACTGAGAGGCATCTGGGCTGTTTCCAGCTTCAGGCTATTACAAATAAGGCTGCTACAAACATGGTTGAGTAAATGTCCTTATTGTGGACTTGAGACTCTTTTGGGTATATGCCTAGGAGAGGTATAGCAGGATCTTGAGGGAGCACTATTTCTAGTTGTCTGAGAAAGCGCCAGATTGCTTTCCAGAGTGGTTGTACAAGTTTACATTCCCACCAGCAGTGGAGGAGGGTTCCCCTTTCTTCACAACCTCTCTAGCATGTGTTGTCTCTTGAGTTTTTGATCTTAGCTATTCTGATGGGTGTAAGGTGAAATCTTAGGGTCATTTTAATTTGCATTTCCCTGATGGCTAATGAGGTTGAGCATTTCTTTAAGTGTTTCTCTGCCGTTCTCTATTTCTCTACAGAGAATTCTCTGTTTAGCTTAGTATCCCATTTTTTAATTGGATTACTTGATTTGTTGCTGTTTAACATCTTGAATTCTTTATATATACTGGATATTAGTCCTCTATCACATATAGGGTTGGTGAAGATCCTTTCCCAATCTGTAGGCTGTTGTTTTGTTCTGATGACAGTGTCCTTTGCTTTACAGAAGCTTTTCAGACTATCAATGCAGATGCTAAGACTTATGGACAACCTTTGTGCAGAGTACAGGGAATCTTATGAAAGAAGTGGGAAACAGTAAGATCTGGAGAAGACAGGAACTCTACAAGGAGAGCAACAGAACCAAAAAATCTGAGCACATGGGTACTTCCTGAGACTGATACTCCAACCAAGGACTATACATGGAGATAACCTACGACCCCTGCACAGATGTAGCCCATGGCTTTCAATATCTAAGGGGTAGTTCCATTGTAATAGGAACAGGGACTGTCTCTGACATGAACTGATTGGCCTGCTCTTTAATTACCTCCCCCTGAGGGAGAAGCAGCATTACCAGGCCACAGAAAAAGACAATGCACCTACTCCTAATGAGACCTAATTGACTAGGATCAGAAGGAAAGAAAAGAAGACCTCCCCTGTCAGTGGACTTGGAGAGGGGCATGCATGCAGAGGGTGGAGGAAGGGAGAGATTGGGACAGGAGGAGGGAGGGAACCACAGGGGGGATACAAAGTGAATAAAGTATAATTAATAAAGAATTAAAAATTAAAAAAGAAAAACAAAAAAAGCCTATGAGCCATAAAATTTGAAAATCTAAATGAAATGGACAATTTTCTTAATAGATTCCATTTACCATAATTAAATCAGAATCAGATAGAAAGATTGAATTGTCCTGTATCCTCCAAGAAAACAGAAGCTGTCATCAAAAGTCTCCCTTCCAAAAAAGCACAGGTCCAAATGGTTTCAGCACAAAATTCTACCAGACCTTCAAAGAAATGCTAACTCCAAATATCTTCAAATTATTCCACAAAGTAGAAACAGAAGGAACATTGGCAAACTCATTCTATGAAGGCATAGTCACCTTGATACCTAAACCACAAAAAGACCCAACAGAAAAAGAGAACCTCAGACCTATCTCTCTTATGAACATTGATGCAAAAATACTCAATAAAATTCACCTAAATCCAAGAACACAGAAAAGATATCATCCACCATGACCAAGTTGGCTTCATCGAAGGCATGCAGGGGTGGTTCAATATATGAAAATCCATCAATGTAATCCACCATTTTAACAAACTAAAAGGGAAAAACCACATGATCATCTCAAGCTGTGCTACAGGGCAATACTAACAAAAAATGCATGGTATTGGCATAGAAACAGAATGGTGGATCAATGAAACTGAACAGAAGACCCAGAAATAAACCCACACACCTATGGATACTTGATTTTTGACAAAGAAGCTAAAACCATTCAATGGAAAAAAAGACAGCATCTTCAACAAATGGTGCTGGTCCAACTGGATCTCTACATGCAGAAAAATAAAAATAGATCCATATTTATCACCTTGCACAAAACTGAAGTCCAAGTGGATCAAAGACCTCAACATAAAACCAGACATGTTAAATTGGTTAGAAGAAAAAGTGGGGAAGAGCCTAGAACTCACTGGCATAGGAGAATACTTCCTTAACAGAACACCAACAGCACAGGCTCTAAGAGCAACAAACAATAAATGGGACCTCATGAAACTGTAAACAAAATGACAGCCTACAGACTGGGATAGGATCTTCACCAACCCTCTATCTGACAGAGGGCTAATAACCAGTATAAAGAAATAACTAATATAAAGAAATAAAGAAGTTAAAAAACAAGAAATCATGCAATCCAATTAAAAAAATGGGATACAGAGATAAACAGAGAATTCTCTGTAGAGGAATGTATAATGGCAGCCATACACTTAAAGAAATGGTCATCATCCTTAGGCATCAGGAAGATGTAAATCAAAACAACCCTGAGATTTCACATTACACCAATCAGAATGGCTAAGATCAAAAACTCAAGTGACAATACATGCTGAAAGGTTGTGGAGAAAGGGAACCTTCCTCCATTGCTGGTGGATATGTAAACTTGTAAATCACTTTGGAAATCAATCTGGTGCTTTCTCAGACAATTAGGAATAGTGCTTCTTCAAGATCCTGCTATAGCACTCCTAGGCATATATCTAAAATATGCTCAAGTACACAACAAGGACATTTATTCAACCATGTTCATAGCAGCTTTATTCATAATAGCCAGAACCTGGAATTGACCCAGATATCCTTCTACAGAGGAATGGATACAGAAATTGTGGTTAGTTTTTACAATGGAATACTACTGAGCAATTGAAAACAAGACAATCATGAAATTTTCTGGCAAATGGTTGGACCTAGAAAAGATCATCCTGAGTGAGGTATCCGAGAAACAAAAGACACACATGGTATATACTCACTTATAAGTGAATACTAAACCTATAAGATAGGATAAACATACTAAATCTGTACACCTAAAGAAGCTAAACAAGAAGGAAGACCCAGGGTAAGATGATCAATCCTCATGTAGAAAGACAAATAGGATGGACATTGGAAGTAAGAGAAAACAAGAAACAGTACAGGAACCTATCATAAAGAGCCTCTGAAAGACTCTACCTAGCAGTGTATCAAAGCAGATGCTGAGACTCATGGCCAAACCATTATCAGAGTGCAGGGAATCATATTAAAAAGAGTGTTAGTAAGACCTGGAAAGAACAGGAGCTCCATGAGGACGAAATATATCTGGGCACAGGGGCTTGTATGAGACTGATTCTCTAACCAAGAAACATGCATGGATATAACCTAGAAACCCTGATGTGTGTTACCCTAGTATAGTGGAAGTGGGACTGTCTCTGACATGACCTCAGAGGTCTTTGACCTCCCCACCCCTCCTGTGTGAGGAGCAGCCTCACTAGGCCATAGATGAGGACATTGTAGCCAGTCCTGGTGAGACCTGATAAGCTAGCGTCAGATGGAAAGAGAGGAGGACCTCCACTATCAGTGAACTGCTCTAAGGCCAGGGAGGAGATGAGGGAGGGAGGTTGAGATTGGGAGGGAGTGAAGAGGGGGATACAGATGGGATACAAAGTAAATATACTGTGATTAATGTAAAAAAATAAAAATTTAATTAAAAAAGATTAGCTATTACCAAGATCACAGGAGATCACACAACAACCCAAAAATTAAAATTATAAACTTATTATTGAAGATACAGAGAAAAGATAAGCTCTCTACATTCTTTGTGGGATGTAAACTGTTCTGATGGAAAGGAGTACTGAGCTTCTTGAAAATATAAGCACCAAGCCACTATATGATGAAATAGTCCCATATTCATTGTATAAAACTAAAGATGTAGAGCCTGTATTTCAGTAAAACTTATACCCTACTGTCTACTAAAGTACTATTCAAAAATAGTTAAGGCATGAAAGCAAATACCCATTGATAAAAAGAATGATAAAATAAATGTGATCCTGGGTATGGCAGCTAAAGCCTGGAATACCAACAATTAGGGTCTAAGGCAGAAGTTTTACTAGTATTTGGGGCCAGTTGGATGCACAAACTAAGATCCACATGAAAAAAAAAGGAAAGAAAGTATGTAGTGGGCTGCAGAGATCACTCAGTGATTACTACTACTATTACATTTCCACAAAACACTACCAGAGTTTAGTTCTCAGCATTAAGTTGGGAAGCCCACAGCTGCCTCGTGGGCAGCCTCAACGGCCTGTAATTCCAAGCACAGAGAATCAGACACCCTTTTCTTGACTACACAGGTACAGAGACACTAACATACACCTAAATAAGAATGAATCTACAAAATGTGTGTGATAGAAAGCATTATTCTCCCATTTAAATGAGGAAAACCTGACCTTTTACATTTTCCTCCTATAATAATACAGATAACTCTGGAGAATATTATGTAGTACAAAAATAAGGTATGTACAAATTCTGCATGATTTGATTCTTACCTTGAAACAATAAAGCCTAATTCATTAAAGCAGAGTGTAGAATGGTGCCTATCAGGGTTGGAAAGTGAGGAAAACCGCGAGATATTAATTACATAATGCAAAGTATTAATTATAAAATTAGTTAACTTCTGATCATTTGATGTGTACGATCGTGCCCTACTTGAAATTTGATGAATAAACAAGTTTTATATGTTCTCACTACTACAAGCATATATATACATATATGTAGTTTGGTAGGTGAATGAGTTATTGTGTCATAATCATTCACGTCTGGCTCAAGAATGAAAACCTTCCATTCTCCTTCATATGAGAGCTGTGCTTTTCACTGATAGAAACAATAAGAAATTTGGTATTTATCTAAGAATATGTTCATGAACTTGAGTTTCACATCTGACAAATGGATGCTGAATCTTGTTACAATTAGAAATGACTTTACTGCAAAAATATTAAAGGGTATATTTTTTGTTATTGTTGTTGTTAAGACAAGAGGAGGTCACCGATTTGTAGGAACATTTTACTTTATTTTGATTTTCAGAAATATGGTGTTGGAAATAGCCAATGGAAAAATGCAAATGCCAGTAAATACAAGAATTTACAATGTTGATAATGTAAATGTTAATGAAAGGCTTCTGTTCCCACTAAAAGTCTAGGTAGTTGACAATTAAGAAAATTCTACCAAAAAGTATTTAATTAAGTTATGAGTTTGAATCACTATAACTGCATGGAACATCAATTACTAAAACCAAGAAGATTGTACCTATTGTTTGTGAACTTATAAAACACAGCTACATTGTCACTTCCAGATGTATAGTGGCTAGAAATAAAGAAATAATGACAGGAGAAAAAGAGAATGAGGGGGTCGAGCTACTACCTGCATTTAGACATTGCTTTTCAAATATACCATCACTATGAAATTTTGAACTCTATTCTTGAGGCAGTGTAACTGAACTTTAGCAATGACTCTTGACTAGTAATTTTAGAGTAGGGCAATAAAATTAAAGGAGTAATTTCTGTTTGAAGAGTTACTCACAATGATGCTACTTTTTAAGTTAATTTCCCTGCTCAGTACTTTATGAATATAGTTTCTAATCACTGGAGGAAAATAAAGCCTCACAAAACCAAACCATAACAAAAATTAATTATATTTTAAATCTAGATAATGCATACTGTTTCTCTTTCAAGGAGTAAATATCATTTAATTTATGAAAAATAATAATGTAAAGGTCACAGAATACCCTTTTTCTTTTCTTTGACACCTTTGTGCATTCATCTCATTGTTTGAGTGTTTACCTCATACATTCAGTAATATAAATTCCTTGGCATTTAGCGGGATCTTTTTTCCCCTTGTGGCTTGAAGTTCTTTCTCTTTTTTAATTAGATTGACCTTTTGGTTCAGTTGAATGCCCTCAACCTGACAAAGAATAACTGCTCCCTTAAACGCCTACAAAGAACGTACTCACAGTGAAAACACTGACAGAAAATGAGCATTTTGATGCTGTGTTCTGAGTAATGTATAATTGCTACTTTTTCAGAATCACTAACAGAGCAGTACCTGGCTCTTCCCAAATCTTGGAGATTTATTATAATGATGTAATCTACATTTTCCAAAGATAACATTGAATAGGGTTCCTTATGACTAATGTACCTTAAGTGTGTTTTAAGTATCTAAACAATATAACAGCTGACCTTCCTTATGATTCTGAAACACAATGAGTAACATTAGTAAAATAAAAAATATGACACATCCTTACTGTGACTCTTTCTCTGAGTGTGCACACAGTTTACATATGCACTGTGACTCTGTATATATACACAGGTAAAAATGAATATTTTTCTGTTTGTAAAGTAAATTTGAAATAATACATAGTACTGTAACTGACTCCTGAGATTTTATCTAGACTGAACAGTTATCCAGCAAAGTCTAGGTTACTCCAGAATTTATTATGCTCTGGCTGAACATGATTCATAATGTACATACAACTCATGTAATTATAAGAGTAGGTAATAAATGCATTTGACTTATTGATATAGCTCAAAACTGGAGAAAGTAACTGAAAATGTGTTGAATAAAACAGATAGTGATGTGAACAAAAGTTATTTACTTCTGATTATTCTGACTCCCATTTCTATCTCCAATGAGATATAAAAATCTTAAATATTTAAGATTAGAAAGACTGCTGCTGTTGTTCTTACACTGTTTTCTAGTCACTATACATCTGAAAGTGACAACAAAGTTGTGTGTTATAAGTTCACAAACAATAGGTACAGTCTTCTTGATTTTAGTAATTGATCTTCGATGCAGTTAAAGTGATTCAAACTAATAACTTAGATAAATGTTTTTTGATAGAAGTCTCTTAATTGCCAACTCACGGCATTTTAAGTGGGAATGGAAATCTTTTGTTAACAATTAAATTATTAAAACAGTAAGTATACAGAACAAAGAAAAATACTAAAAGCTGCAAGGATAAAAAGCCAAGTAATATAAAATGGCAAACCCATCAGAATCACACATGACTTCTCAACACAGACTATGAAAGCTAGGACCTGGATGGATATAATGCAGACCCAAAGAGAACACAGCTATCAGCCAACACTACCATAACCAACAAAACTCTCAGTCATCATAGATGGAGAAAACAAGATATTCAAGGACAAAACAAATTTAAACAATACCTAGCCACAAATACAGCCTTACAAAAGATACTAGAAGGAAAAATACAACCTACAAAAGATACAACTAGAAGGAAAACTACAACCTACAACCTAGGAAATAAATAACCTCGCTACAGCAAAACTAAAAGTAGCCAAGCATACAAATATACTACCAAAACCAACAGCAAAATCAAAGCATTTAACAGCCACTGGGCTTTAATCTCCCTCAACATCAGTGGACTCAAATCTCTAATAAAAAGACACAGTATAACAAAATGAATGTGTAAACAAGAAACTGCAATCTGTTACATACAAGAAACACACCTAAGTCACAAAGATAGACATTACCTGAGAGAAAAGAGCTGGAAGATGGGTTTCCAAGCCAATGGATGCAAGAAGCAAGCAGGAATAGCCATTCTAACATCTAATAAAATAGATTTTCAGCCAAAATTAATCAAAAGAGATGGGGAAGGTCATTTCATACTCATCAAAGAAAAATTCCACCAAGAAGACATCACAGTTCTGAACATCTATATCACAAATACAAGAGCATCCACCTTTGTAAAAGAAACATTAATAAAACTGAAACCAAACAAAGACTCCCTCACATTAATAGTGTGAGACTTCAATAACCCATTCTCAACTAAGAACAGGTCAATGAAACAGAAATTAAACAAAGAAACAATGACTCTGACAAAGGTCATGAATCAAATGAAGCTACTAGACATCTACAGAAACTTTGACCCTAACACAAAAGAATTAATCTTCTTCTCTGCTCGTCATGGAACCTTCTCCAACATAGACCATGTAGTTAATCACAATGCAAGCTTCACGATACAAGAAGATTGAAATAATCCTTTGTATCCTTGACCACCATGGACTAAAGCTGCACCTTGACAACAACAGAAATAGCAAAAAGCCTGCACTCACATGGAAGCTGAACAACTAGCTAATCAATGACAGCTGGGTCAGGGAATAAATAAAGGAAGATATCAAAAATTTCCTAGAATTCAATAAAAATAAAAGCATAACATACCCAATCTTATGGGACACAATGAAAGCAGTGCTAATAGAAAAACTCATAGCACTACGTGCCTTCAAAAAGCAATTTGAAACATCTCATACAAGCAATTTAAAGGCTCACCTGAAAGCCCTAGGGGAAAAAAAAAGCAGATATATTTTAGAGGCGTACACAGCTGAAAATAATCAAACTCAGGGTTGAAATCAATGAATTAGAAACAAATAAAACAATTCAAAAAATCAATGAAACCAAGAGCTATTTCCTTGAGGAAATCATCAAGATAGGTAAACCCTTAGCCAAACTAAGTAAAAGGAAGAGAGACACCATCTAAATCAACAAAATTGGAAATGAAAAGGGGGACATAACAGCAGACACTGAGGAAATCAAAACAATCATTAGGTCTTACTACAAAAGCCTTGATGCCACAATACTTAAAAATGTAAATTAAATGGACAGTTTTCTTGATCGATTCCACTTGCCAAAGATGAATCAAGACCAGGTAAATCAATTAAATAGTCCTATATCCCCTAAGGAAATAGAAGCTGTCATCTAAAAAGAAAAGCCCATGGACAGGTGGTTTCAGTGCAGGATTCTACCATACCTTCAAAGAAGAGCTAACACTAATAATCTTCAAACTATTCCACAAAATATAAACAATAAGGGAACAGGAGCTCCACAAAGAGAACAACAGAAGCAAAAAGTATGGGTCCAGAGGACTTTTCTGAAACTGATACTCCAAACAAGGACCATGCATGGAGATAACCTAGAAACCCTGCACAGAAGCAGGCCATGGCAGCTCGGTGTTCATGAGGGTTCCCCAATAATAAGAACAGGGACCATTTCTGACATGAATTCATGGGCTGGCCTTTTGATCACCTCCACCTGAGGGGGGAGTGTCTTTAACTTTCCACAGAGGAAGATAATGAAACCAGTCTTGATAAGACCTGATAGACAAGGTTCAGATGGAAGAGGAGGAGGGCCTCCCCTAGCATTGGCCTGGCGGAGGGGCATAGGAGAAGAAGAGGGAGGAAGGTTAGAAGTGTGAGGGGATGGGGGAAGAGGCTATGGCTAGGATACAAAGTGAATAAACTGTAATTAATATAAAAAATAAAAATAGAAACAGAAGTAATAAATACCAAACTCATTCAACATAGCCACATTAACCTTGGTACCTAAAACTCACAAAGACTCCACAAAGAAAGAAAATTTCAGGCCAATCTCCCTTATGAACATTGATGCAAAAATAGTCAATAAAATACTTGCAAACCGAATCCAAGAACACATCAAAGATATCATCCATAATGACTAAGTAGGCTTCATCCTAGCTATGTAGAGGTGGTTCAATATACGGAAATCCAATTTAATCCACTATATAAACAAACTGAAAAAGAAAAGACCACATGATAATCTCCTTAGATGCTAAAAAAGCATTTGATAAAATCCAACATTCATTTATGTTTAAAGTCCTGGAGAGATCAGGGATGCAAGGCACTTACTTACCTAAACACAGTAAAAACAATATACAGCAAGCATATAGCCAAGATCAAACTCAATGGAGAGAAACATATCAATCCCACTGAAATCAGGGATAAGGCAAGGCTGCCCACTCTCTCCATACCTCTTCACCATAGTAATTGAAGTCCCTGCTAGAGCAATAACACAAGTAAAGGAGGTCAAGGGGATTCAGTTTGGAAAGGAAGAAATCAAAGTATCACTATTTGCAGACGATATGATAGTATACATGAATGACCACAAAAATTCAACCAGAGAACTCCTACAGCTGAGAAACACCTTCAGTCAAGTGGCTGGATACAAAATAAACTCAAAAACTCCTATACACAAAAGACAAACGGACTGAGAAAGAATTCAGTGAAATAATACCCTTCATAATAGCCACAAAGGACATAAAGTATCTTGGTGTAACTCTAACCAAGCAAGCCGAAGACTTGTATGAAAAAAAAAAAAAAAAAACTTTCAGTCGCTGAAGAAAAAAATAGAGGAGGATATCAGAAGATGGAAAGATCTCCCATGCTCATGGTTTGGCAGGATTAACGGAGTAAAACTGGCCATCTTACCAAAAGCAATATACAGATTCAATGCAATTCCAATCAAAATACCAATAAAATTCTTTATAGACCTTGAAAGAAAAAATTCTCAACTTGATATGGAATATCAAGAAACCCAGAATTGCTAAAACAATCTTCTACAATAAAAGATCTTCTGGAAGTATCTCCATCCCAATCTCAAGGTGTACTATAGAGTAATACTAATAAAAACTGCATGGTACTTGCATAGAAACAGAATGGTAGATCAATGGAATTGAATAGAAGACCCAGAAATAAACCCACACATTTATGGACACCTGATTTTTGATAAGGATGCCAAAACCATACAATGGAAAAACAATAGTATCTTCAAAATGTACTGCTGATTTAACTAGATATCTACATGTAGAAAAATGCAAATAAATTCATACTTACCATCCTCACAAAACTAAAATCTATGTGGATCAAAGACCTCAATATAAAAACAGACACATTAAAGTGGGGAACAGTCTTGAACTCATTGGCACAGGAGACAACTTCCTAAACAGAACACCAACAGCACAGGCTCTAAGAGCAACAATTGATAAATAGTACCTCATGAAACTGAAAAGCTTCTGTAAATCAAAAGACACTGTTATCAGAACAAAATGACAGCCTATAGACTGTGAAAGAATCCTCATCAACCCTATATCTGACAGAGGGCTACTATCCAGAATATATAAAGAACTAAAGCAGTTAAAAGCAACAAATCAAGTAATCTGATTAAAAAATGGGATACTGAGCTAAACAGAGAATTCTCAATAGGGGAATATTGAATGGCAGAGAAACACTTAAAAAAATGGTCATCATCCTTAGCCATCAGGGAGATGCAAATCAAAATGACCCTGAGATTTCACCTTACACCCACCAGAATAGCTAAGATAAAAAACTCAAGTGACAACATATACTGGTGAGGAGGTGGAGAAAGAGGAACCCTATTCTATTGCTGGTAGTAATGTAAACTTGTACAACCACTTTGGAAATCAATCCAGCACTTCCTCAGACATTTAGGAATAATGCTTCCTCAAGATCCAGCTATAACACTTCTAGGCATATATCCAAAAGATGCTCAAGGACACAAGGACATTTGCTCAACCATATTCAAAGCATCTTTATTTGTATTAGGCAAAACCTGGAAACAACCCAGATGTCCCTCAAAGGAGAAATGGATACAGAGATTGTGGTACATTTACACAATGGTCTACTACTCAGCAATTTAAAACAAGGCAATCATGAAATTTGCAGGCAATTGGTAAGATCTAGAAAAGATCATCCTAAGTGAGGCATCCCAGAAGCAGAAATACCCATAAGGTATATACTCACTCATAAGTGGATATTAGACAGATAATATGGGATAATCATACTAAAATCTGTACATCTCATGAAGTTAATAAAAAATGAGAACCCTGGGTAAGATGCTCAATCTTTATTCAGAAAGGAAAACAGGATGGATATCAGAAGAGGGAGAAAAAAGGGATTAGGACAGGAGCCTACCAGAGTAGGCCTCTGAAAGACTTTATGCAACAGGGTATCAAAATATATGCTGAGACTCATAGCCAAAGTTTGGGCAGAGTGCAGGGAATCTTATGAAGGCGACAGGAGTTCCACAAGTTGAACAACAGAAACAAAAATCTGGGCACAGGTCTTTTGTGAGACTGATAGTTCGAACAAGGTCTATGCATGGAGATAACTCCTGTAGAGATGTAGCCCATGGCAGCTCAGTGTCCAAGAGGGTTCCCCAATAATAGTAACAGGAACTGTCTCTGACATGAAATCATGGGCTAGCTCTTTGATCACCTCCACCTGAGGGGGGAGTGGCCTTAACAGTATACAAAGGAAGACAATGAAGCCAGTCCTGATGAGACCTGACAGACTAGGGTCATATAGAAGGGGAGGAGGACCTCCTGTCTCATTGCACTGGGTGAGGGACATAGGAAAAGAAGAGAGAGGAAAGGTGGGATTTTGAGGGGATTGAGGAAGGGCTACAGCTAGGATACAAAGTGAATAAACTGTAATTAATAAAAATAAAATAAAAATTTAAAAATAAAAATTTAACAATCAAAAAAGTGAATAATGAAATATGTTACATAAATCAATAAAAATATATTAATCTAAAGGTGTGCTACTCAATTTATAAGCTTGTTCAGACTAGATCTGTTGTGTGTCACTGTAGACAAGCTGCTATGCAGAACTAAAATAAATAATTCTTTTAATGAGTGGCATATAAACAATGAGTTCATAAAGAAAAATACTGCAATAAAATTATTAAAATTATATTGCAAATTCAGTAGTTGATAAGAACTATATTAAAGGATTAGGGTTTACATGGACTTATAGTGCAAGGTATATAGTCCATGATCGTGAGAAAGTTACAAAAGCAGGAGTATAAGCCAGCTTGTCACATGGGATATGCAGAGAGAAATCAGTAAAGAAGCAGAAATACAGCTAGTCTAGAAAACTTTAATTGCCACCCCCAGGGACCTACTGCCTCCAATAAAGATCTACCTCCCTAAAGTTTTGTAACTTTCTAAACAATGCTACCAGCTAATGACTGACAGTTCAAATACAGACATTTCACTTTAAAAACACTCAATTCCTAAAGGTTCATTGTCATCTAATAATAAAAAATTCACATATTCTAATTTCAAAAATTCCCATACTTTGTGTTTTCACGTATGTACTAGTGTATATAGGTATGCAGATTTTTGTACATGTGTATATACATGCATAGAAAACAGAGAAAAGTTTGATGTTCCTATAGTATCCAACACCATTTTCTTGACAGCCAGGACCTCTCAAAACAGGATCGGTATGCTGCTCCATGATTAATAGGATCTGTCTGTCTCCATCTCTCCAGCATTTAGGATTGCAACCTTGTACAGTTGTCTGCAGCTGCCTTTCCATTTAAGGTAGCTCTTATGGAGATTGAATGAAAGTTTTCATGTTTTCAAAAGAATCACTTTATCAACGAGCCATCCATCTAGCTCAAACAACACCATACTGTTTAAAAGATCCAATACTCTTGAAAAGCTCAAACTTCAAATTCTCTTCTGAGATCAAATTCTCTTCTGAAGGTCTGAGGTCCTATAACATCAACAAGTAAAATACCTCCAAGTAAAATATCTGTGATATCTAATGACAGAGTACACATCCCCATTCAAAAGTGCCTACAGGGACACAGAGAACAAAGTGTCTTAGTTACTGCTCTATTGCTCTATTGTTACTGCTCTATTGCACCCACCACATGGGTGGCTTATAAAGGAAAAAGTTTAGTTAGGGGCTTACTTACAATTTCAGAGAGTGAATCTATTATCATTATGGCAAGAGGTTTGGTAGCAGGCAGGCAGGCATGGCTCTGTCTTATAGCAGTAGCTGAAAGCTTACATTTTATCTACAAGTTGGAGGCAGACAGAAAGAAAAAAAGAGCAAGAAGGAGAAAGAAATGAGAAAGAAGAAAGAGGTGGGGTGATAGAGAAAGAGGAGAGGGTGATGGTAGGCATGGGCCTTTTGAAACCTTAAAGCCCATGCCAGTATCTCCCTACCTCCAACAAGGCCATACCTACCCCAAACATGAACTGTTTGGTTGAAATAATTGAGCCATTCTAATATGGGAGCCATTCTAATTCAAACCACACAAGGATCAAGGAAAAAAAAAAGCAGAACCAAACAGGGCAAATGACAAATGCAACATTTTCATTTCCAGCATCAGGGATTCATAAGGAATCATCTGTTTCTAAAGGAGCTCAGGTAGAACCCCTCCCTCCAGTGCAGCCATCTATAACACATAACCTCTCTTCAGCTGGCTCTACTTTTGAATGCAGCTTTTCATATTTGGACACCCTAGCTCCTACATCTGCAACATTTTGATTTCTATATTAAAACCTGAGCTACATCTTCACATCTTAGTGCAGTGGCCTTTCAGGTGCTCTTTGCTGACATTCTAACCCTACGTGTCTGATCTTAACAGCTTTCTTAAGTCATGGTTTCAGATTCCATGATCCCCTCAACCTTGCATGTTTCATGCTAGCAAAACTTGTATGGTATGGCTGATGCTGTCAAGTTCTGCTGCCAAATTGAGATACTGCTTTCTTCCCTTGTATAAATTCTGTAGTGGCCTCTCTGTGCATTGGTGGTTGTTTCTAGGCAGGAACCTTTTGGCAACATTGTCAATCTAAACTCTCTCTTTTATTTTATTTTATTTTTTTATTTAACTCTCTCTTTTAAAAACCAAGTTTCTGCTGGTAATATTTTGCCCTTATTGTTTCATTACAGAGCATGAGTATTTTTAACAGTCAAATCTCTAAAACAATTATAGCAACTGTTTTCGCTTCCTTATCTATAGCTTTAAATGTATTATCTTTCAACTCAAAACAACACATTTTCCTCCATTTTTCAACATGTTTTAGTATATTAAGGATATTAAGAATTAGCCACAGTACCTCCTGTATGTTATCTTGTATTGACATTTCTGCTGTCAAATAAAGTTTTTCATTATATCTACCTCAGAACATAGGTAGAATTTAACCATATTCTTACCAGGATATAATATGAATGGATTCTGGCCGGTTTCCTAATAAAGTATATATGATCCCCTCTGAAACATCATGGACCTTTATTATCCACATCACTGTTAGCATCCCTGTCTTCTAAATTCCAATGAAGATATCTATGAAGCTCTACTCGAATCCTAATTTTCTAGGTCAAATTTCTAACAACTTTCTATGCTAAATTTCCAAAATCCTTCATATTGTACCTACAAAACTATTTTAAAAACATAAGAACCTAAGAACTACCTGTATTAGTTTATCATGACAATGACAGCACTGTTGGATAACTTTTTCAGTTTTCTACATTAGATTATTTTCTTATTTCTGTCACAAAATACTTGAAAAGAAGCATATTATGGAAAGAAGATTTTATTTTGGTTTACAGTTTAAAGAGGGCTAAATTTTATTTAGGTAGAATAAATATGATAACAGGAGGATGAGACAGCTAATTATAAACAAGAATAAGACAATACACAGGAAGTAGGGCTAGACTATAAAACCTCAAGACCTGTTCCCAGAAACCCACTTTTACCAATAACGTTTTACCTCCAGCTTTCTAGACAGCACTACATTCATAGTGCATATTAATAATCACAATTTTAACCTAATTTAAAATCTAATCATATTAAAGTCCTTTAAAGAGGTTTGTTGTGGTTCAAAAGCAGTTTTTACAGATATGTTGATATTCTGTGAAAAAAAGATAGTCTTTTCAATAAACAGTTTCATGACAATTAGATATCCACATGAAGAATGATGAATATAGACCTTATTGAACATGATATATTAAGGCTAACTAAAATTGATAACATATTGCAACATAAGACTTTAATCAGTGAAATTCTTAGAGAAACATAGGAAAAAATTTGGAACCTGATGATAAGCCAGTATTTCCTAGTAACAGTAAAACAACAACAAATAGCAACAAACTGAATTTTTTGAAGATTAAAGAAAAATTTCAAAAGATGTCAGTGATAAAATAAAAAGGCACACCAAAGACTTGAGAGAACATCTGCAAAACCTGTACCTGACATGATTTTTGCTTTGGAAATGTAAACAAATATTAGTTCATGTGTAAGACAAATGACTCAATTTTAGAATGTAAAAAATATTTTAATAGATATTTTAAACCAAAAAGGTACATACATGTCTCAGAAGAATGTCATAATGAACATTGTAAATTACTACAAAAATTCCAAAAACATGAGAATTTCACAAGGAACTACTGGCCCAGCAGTGAAGTAATTCCTCTTAAGACAGTGGAACAGAAAATGTATCATCAATATTTTTAGCATACGCTAACAGTTTTATTATATTCACCTGTATTTCTATATTCAAGCCTTTCTACAAGACAAAAGAAAATGTACATTCACACAGCTGTCTATTCACGTCTTCAACACATGATTAATCAGAAATTAGAATTGCTTCATTTGCCCTCATAGTGTAACGCTCTTCAAGAATATAAAAGAACTCTGACTCATGCTGCAAAATATATGAATTTCTTAAAATTTTCTAATATTTAAATAAATATAATAAGTAACATATATACATATATATTCCATAAAAATGCAATCTATGCAAAATGATTATTTTTTATGTTTAGAGTTGGATTATTTTATTTGTTCTTTTTTTTACATTTTTTCTTTATTAATTACACTTTATTCCCTTTGTATCCCCCTGTGGTTCCCTCCCTCCTTCTGTCCCAATCTCTCCCTTCCTCCACCCTCTGCATGCATGCCCCTCTCCAAGTCCACTGATAGGGGAGGTCTTCTTTTCCTTCCTTCTGATCCTAATCAATTAGGTATCATCAGGAGTGGCTGCATTGTCTTCTTCTGTGGCCTGGTAATGCTGTTTCCCCCTCAGGGGGAGGTAATTAAAGAGCAGGCCAATCAGTTCATGTCAGAGACAGTCCCTGTTCCTATTTAATGGAACCTACTTGGATACTGAACTGCCATGGGCTACATCTGTACAGGGGTCTTAGGTTATCTCCATGCATAGTCCTTCCTTGGAGTATCAGTCGCAAGGGTCTTTCCTGCAAAATGATTATATTCCAGTAACTCTCTGGAGTTATTAGATGGGATAGAGAGTAACTATAATTATATGAGGGTATCCTTTAATTTTGAATGGTGAAAAATTTTCCACTATATAACTGAAAAAAATTAGAACGCACTATTCTTTGTTGCTTTTGTGAAATTTAGGTAACTTGTTAACATAAATCAAACAATAATTTTTTTCTGTGAATTCTTATAATCTTATAATCCTTGTAATCTGTGAATATCTTATAATGATAGTGACATGATATCACTAGTTTTACAGTTATTAAAGAAAATAAACAGAAAATACTTAAATAAATTAAATTTTAAATGTGAATTATGGTAACATTAAGAAAAATAATAGGGTAGAATACTTTCAAACCCTTCCCTGTGCTTATAAATCAAGAATAAATGAACAAAACTGTCAAAAAAAATCTTGTTAACTGTTGAGATGGAAGAAAACTTATTGGAGAAAAAGCAGTGTTTAACAAAGAGGGAAAAAGTGAATTTTTCATAATTCTGTGACATTCTGTTTCCATCAAGTACTCCCCACCTGTGGGCAACACTGACAGTACTTTTTGTGTGTGCGCAGATTAATGCTATAGAGATACTAATAGAGACCACACTTTCACAGAGTGTGAGCATATGCTATGATCTTCAAGGGACATTCCTGGATAGATCTCTAAATCATTCATTTTATTTGACCTTTTCCAGCACTGAAGTCTTATGTAAGTAATAGGGAAACATTTGGTGAATCATGTAAAGACAATTTAGATTAATCGATGACACCTGTAATAAATAATATTATAAGCAAGCAGTAAGTAGAATAAATATATGGGCAAAAAGTGGTTTGGGAATATATTATAGCTAATCATGGTTTTATACTTGGCAAACCATATAAAGGAAACCTAAATTGAGGTTCTACCATTGACTGATTGGCATGTGGGCATATTTCTGGGGTGGAGGGCTCAGACTACTGTGTTACCCTGGACAGGTGGTCCTAGGCCGTACAGAAAAGTAGTTGAGCAATCCTGAAGGAAGAAATCCATTTGCAGCATTCTTGCATGGTTTTTGTTTCAAGATCCTGCCTTGACTTCTGTTGTTAAAGGACAATTAGGTATAAACTGGAGTAAACCTTTTACTCTCTAAGTTGTTTTTGGTCATTTTGTTTATTATAATAGAGAAGAAAACTAAACCAGAACACTATATATGAAGAAAATTATAGCATCAAAAATCTTCCATTGACAAAGTAAAAGTAAAGAATTAATGGCTTACCTTGGCTCACAGTCTGACAATGTATCTCATCATCCCTGGGAAGACATGACAGCAGAGGCATAAGGCAACTGGTCATATTTCCTCTATAATCAAAAAGTACAGAAAGGAATCATTACAACCTATCTGCTTTCTCCTTTTTATTTAGTCCACCAATGGAACCCTTGTTTCAACCAGAGTCAGGGTAGGTAATCTCTCTTGAGTTAATCTGTACTGCAACTTCATAGGCATACTCCTAGATATGTTTACAAGGTGATTGTGTGTTCAGTACAGTTGACAATGAAAATGAGCTATCACACACATACAGAATTTAGAAAGTTACACCTGCATAGCCTTGTTCAGATTTGTATCCTTGCCAGAAATGACCTTAGAAGACTTAAATGCTTATGTTTATTTTTATTTGCCATGAAGGGACCACAAATGTATGAATGAAACTCAAGGCAGAATTTCAAATTGCCTAGATAGCTAATGAAAGATATGTTCCAATACAAAACCACTCTACAAAGACTAGACATGATTTTATTTGCTTGCTTGGATACTTTTTTGGTTGTTTTTCCCATTTATTTATTTATTTATTTATTTATCTATCTATTTAATCATGTTACAGCCTGATACCAGCCCCTTCCCTCCTCTCCTCCCAGTCTTCCCCTCATGCCTCTTCCCCATCTCCTTCTTCTCAGAGAATGGGAGACCTCCATGGGCTACCAACCCATCTTGGCACCTCAAGTCATAGCAGGATTAACCCTAATCTCTTCTAGCAAAACCAGACAAGGGAGCCCAGCTGGGGGAAAGAGATCCAAAGGTAGGCAATAGAGTCAGACAAAGCCCCTACTCCCATTGTTAGGGTACCCATATGAAAACCAAACTGCACATCTGCTTTGTATATGTAGGGGGCCTAGGTCAGGCAGTACATGCGCTTTGGTTGGTAGTTCAATCTCAGTGGGCCCCCAAGGACCCAGGACAGTTTACTCTGTAGATATTTTTGTGGTGCCCTTTACCCTTCATGCTCCCTTTATTCTTCCTCCCACTCTTCCACAGAACTCCTGAACTCAGCCTAGTGATTGGTTGTGGGTCTCTGAATGTGTTTCCATCAGCTACTGGATGAAGCTCCTAAAAAAAAAAAAATGTTATGCTGGAGTTCTGTCTGCAAGTATAGTAGAGTATCATTTATAGTGTCAAGTGTTGGCTTTCTCCCAGGGGGTGGATCTCAAGTTGGCCCAGTCATTGGTTAGCCATTCATCCAATCCCTGCTCTATCACTACACTTCTTGTAGGCAAGACAAATACTGGATGGTACAATTACACAATGGAATTCTACTCAGCTATTAAAAATAAAGACATTACGCAATTAGCAAGCAAATGGATGGAACTAGAATATATTATTCTGTGTGATGCAACTCAGACCCAGAAAGAAACACATGGTCTGTTGTTAGTTTTTTTCACATAACTGTATTGGTCTTAGTTTTACTCCTAACCCAGCTATCATATAAATTATTGAGACTCTTTATTCTTGTTTATATAATTATTATAATAAAAATATATTAACAACACAAGAAGTGAGCAGTTATTATTCTATTCTTAACCCTCTAGGTTAATCTGGTTTCTTCCCAGTGTACATCCTAGAATACTTGCACTTTGTAGTGTTCCTGCTGACCTCCTTTCACGGTGTCTCCTGGACCTCTGCCCAAGGCTGAAACCTCTCTATGAACCCTCTACTTCCTCTTCTCTAACTCCTCCTCCTCTGGCTGATAGGAAGTCCAGCCCTATTCTCTCTCCTCCTCAGTGACTGGCTGTAAGATGTTTTATTGACGTAGCAAGGAACCATTAGTAAGCAGAGTTTATACAACATTTAGACAGGAGATTCTCATGGCAAGGTTTGCAACCAGATATGGAGGATACAGAAATCAGCATTTGAATTATACAAAAACCTTATGCCTACAGTCTGTATTGACAAATAAGCAGATATTAGCCATAAAGTACAGGATAATCATACTACAATCCACAGACTCAAAGAATTCAAGGAGGAGCCAAATTTTACTCAGAAGAGGAAATAGAATAGACATCTGAAGTAGATGGAAGGAGGGAACTGGGTGGGAGATGGGGAAAGGAGTGTAATGGAGCAGAAGATTCTGGTATGGGGAGAGGCAGGGAGGGGAGGACCAGGAGAAATAATGGAAATTAGTGTAGCAAAATCTCTGGGACAGGGGAGTCCATGAGGGTCACCCTAGCTGACACTCTTAACAGCAGGGTGGGGTAGGGATATGGAGCCCAGAGTTACTACCTCCTGTAGCCATGTGTTACTTCTAGTGGAGGAAGGGGAGCATGAACCCACCCATAAAGCGAGTGGTGTACATTTTGTATATGAACCTATTTTCAGGGTAGCACCTTTCTCAAAATAATGAAAGACTCAAAATGCAACATGCACTTGGCTACTAAAATGCAGTCTGGAGCAATTCCCTCTGCATCTGAACCATATAACTCAGGAAACAATATTCAGGTCTCTGCTATCAACCTCTCAAGGCAAATTTCAGGTTACTTCAGATAATCTATAGCTTGGAGATCAATAGATTTACTCAAACTAATGAATCCCAGCTGTGAGCCTGGCTATTCATGCACATATAAAGGCTTTGACTTTCCCATCATTCATTTCTGCTATATACTAACTTCTCTATTGTCTTTCCTGTGTTGTTATGTGGGTCTGTTGTACCATGGGCCTTATGTTTCTATTACATGTGAGATGAGATTGATTTTCTGAACTTCTCCTGGTTCAACTCCTAAATATTGGCTTAACTCCTATCTCATATAATAATATAAAAGAATTAGGAACCAATACTTTATTGGTCTAATGTGATAATAATACATATTTTACAAAATTATCCAGAGGAATCACTGAATAAATTATAAAAATCACAACATATAGAAACAGCAGACCCGTGGAAAGAAGAGAATCTCATTTTCAGAATTGACATATACATTTTTTTATCTAATTTTCAGCAACAACAAACAGACTTTTGGAAATACAAAAAGAAAAGATTTCATAAAGACTTATTTCTAAAGACAATGAAAAAATAACCAATGGAGACCAGAAAAATGTGAAATAATATAGTAGCATAGATAAAATTGCAAAGCAATATATTCAGGAAATGACAGGTTCCCTGAATCTAGGTCATATACCAGCAGCTATGGCTTCCTGCACAAGATTACACTAGTCAACATTCCAGCATGGTAAGGACAGAATGAGCCCTATTCCTATCAAGGGGCTATGAACAGTTGATAGTTTCTGGGATTTGGGGGAGAGTCAGTTTTTTACTTAAAGCTGTGATGTTTGGTGAGTTGACCACACTCTAGGTATTGTGCCCTCACCATGAGTACATGAAAAGCATAAACTGGACGTAATAGACAACAAAAATAAGGAAAGAGTCAAGAGGGCAGGAAGTCAGGGATGGGTGGAGATGTATAAATGTATCTAGAAGGAGTTAGGGGTAAATAAGTTCAAATCGTTGAATGAAATTCTCAAAGAATTAATAAAATAATTATTGAAAAGATAATAAATTGAAAAGATAAGTTTTTGAATGTGAATTTCATGATTACCTTATTTTTAATTGCTGAGTAGTATTTCATTGTATAAATGTACTACAATTTCTGTATCTATTTCTTAATTGAGAGACATCTGGGATGTTTCCAGATTCTGGCTATTATGAATAAACCTGCTATTGTTAGTATTTTGGAACACAACCTGCTCCTGGGTTACCCAGCAACTTATGATGTCATCATGTGTGCCGGACAGGTGGCCACACCTGGAAGGCGTGGTTACCTTGCCACTTAAAGGGCCAACCCTGACACGTGGTCTCTCTCTCTCTCTCTTGCTCTTTCTCACTCTCTTACTTGCTCTCTCTCTCTCTTTCTCTCTCTTGAGAGACCCCATCCCCCTTTCTCTTTCTCTCTCCCCACCATGTCCTGTTCTCCCACTCCCTCCATACCCTCCTAATAAACTTCCTGCATAGAATATCAGTTGACCAGTCTCATGCTTTTTTAATAACAGCTACAAACATGCTTGAGCCAATATTCTTGTTGTGTACTTGAGCATATTTTAAATATATGCCCAGGAGTGGTATACCTGAGCCAGACTGATTTCCAAAGTGGTTGTATAAGTTTACATTCCCAACAGCAATGGAGGGGGGTTCCCCTTTCTCCACATCCTCTCCAGCATGTATTGTCACTTGAGTTTTTGATGTTAGCCATTCTGATGGGTTAAGGTGGAATCTCAGGGTCATTTTGATTTGCATTTCTCTGGCTAAGGATGTTGAGCATGTCTTTAAGTGTTGCACTGCCATTTGATACTCCTCTATTGAGAATTCTCAGTGGCTAGCTCTTTGATCACCTCCCCCTGAGGTGGAAGCAACCTTATCAGCCCACAGAGGAAGACAATGCAGCCAGTCCTGATGAGACCTGATAGGATAGGGTCAGAGGAAAGGGTAGGAAGACCAACCCCCCCCCAAAAATAAAAGAACTCAGATGTTTGTCTAAAGCAATATAGGAATTGGTACTTTTATGTATTATTGAGATTTTCTTGATTTTAATTGAAATAAAATTAGTACTGTTTAAGCAACTGGAATTCAAATGGGACTGGAGACTAAATGAAAAATACACATCAAATAAGTTAAATAAAACAAAAGTAGTAACAGCAGAGACCATGAATAAGAGATGGTTGATACAAGGAACTAAAGTGAAAGGACTTTTAGTATAGTGCTTTCCTGAAGATGCCCTGGATTCAGTCCCAACACAAAAATTGAAAACAAAAGAAAAAATAAAAACAAATTAAAATAAAAAAGAATGAAAGAAAGAAAACAAAATCTGTCTCTATTAGTGATATTATCAAATGTAAAGGATTAAACTCTCTTCTTAAAATCAGGTCCTATAATAACAAAAACAAATGAGCAAAAGGAAGTGTTCCTGTCTCCAGAGATTCACAAGTGAGATATTATATGAATATAATGGGTAACAAAAACTACCACTAAATAAACCACTGATTACAAAATATATTACACATACTTCTTTTCCCTAAAAGTAATTTCTAACTCTACCATAATAACTTCTGAGTTTTTGGATTGGTAATCAAACATGTGGAACTACAGAAAGTGGGTGATTTCATTTTGAATAACTTTTTTTTTAACTAAAACATTTGTATCGTACAATATATTTTGATCTTGCTTTTTCCATCTCCCCATCCATCCCAGATCCCCAGTAGACTACATTTTAAGTGCATCTGCAGAAAGATAATTTTCTTTCCCCATTGTGACCATTTAGGGAAATTTTTCTATTAATTAACTTATGTTTATGTTTGATTGGTCATACATTTGATTAAAATTATGAGGTGCAGAGCTCACTATTATATTGAAGAACTAAGTTATCATCTTATAGGCTTTGACTTTTCACACCTACTTTATTTGGGGTTCTGTATGTCTCTTTTTCCCTTCTCCATCCCAATCCTTTCCAACACCCAAAAGGCAATTATACTCTTTGTTATTAAGATACCAGCAGTCCAGCCAAATAGCAAACCAGCAATCCAGTAATAACAAAAGCAACAAGGTCCAGCAACAGCAGCAGCATAATTAAGTAGAAGAAGCTGGGATACAGAGTTAATAAAATGTAACTGATAAAAAGAAATAATAATAAAATAAAAAAAAGTAGAAGAAGCTTTTCTCTCTAGGAGGAAAGCTATGCAAGAAAGAAATCTTTCTCTGTGTGTTAACTCCTATTTATACCTTCTTAAAGTCCACACAAAGATGTTTATCAGGTGGCCACCCCACCCACCCACTAACTTCTCCCTCACACCTCACACCTCCACAAAAGAGAGTTTCCACATGGAATCTGATAAGTTTGCTATCATCTATGGAAAAAGCATTCCTGATTCTCACAACAAAAACATAGCCACACAACACAACCAAAACTTCCACTACATCATCTATCAATCAAGATTTTGTCAGAGCAGAAAACAACTCTTATCCCACTTTACCAACTAACTACTATTCCCAATGGACACCACAAAAAAAGATCCTATAAAGTAATTCAGGACTCGTGAATACTATATTATATTCTTTTTTTTCAGTTTTTTTTTAATTTTTCATCAATTACACTTTATTCATTCTGCATCCCCCCATAAGCCCCTCCCTCCTCCCCTCCCAATCCCACCCTCCCTCCTCCCTCGGCATGCATGCCACTCCCCAAGTCCACTGATAGGGGAGGTTCTCCTCTCCTTTCTGATCTTAGTCTATCAGTTCACATCAAAAGTGGCTGCATTGTCCTCTACTATGGCCTGGTAAGGCTGCTCCCCCCCAGGGGGAGGTGATCAAAGAGCAGGCCAATCAGATTATGTCAGAGGCAGTCCCTCTTCACATTACTATGTAACCCAATTGGACTCTGAACTGTCCTGGGCTACATCTGTGCAGGGGTTTTGGGTTATCTCTATGAATAGTCCTTGGTTGGAGTATGAGTCTCTGGGAAGTTCCCTGTGTTCAAATTTTCTTGTTCTGTTGCTCTCCTTGTGGAGAGACCCTGTCCTCTCCAGCTCTTACTATTTCCCAGTTCTTACATAAAATTCCATTCACTCTGCCCAACAGTTGTCCATCAGGCTCAGCATCTGCTTTGATAGTCTGTAGGGCAGAGGCTTTCAGAGGCCCTCTGTGGTAGGTTCCTAGGTTGTTTCCTGTTTTCTTCTTCTTCTGATGTCCATCCTCTTTGCCTTTCCAGACGGGGATTGGATTCTTGAAATATACCGACCTTCCACTGTTGTTTCATGTGAAAGTTTATATTGATTTTCAATTTGATCGAATCTAGAATCACCTTGGGGATGAATCTTTGGGTAAGTCTATGATGACTTTTCTAGGCTTGATTAATTACAATGAGACGTTATACCCTAAGAATGGGAGGCCTGATTCCCTGGGCTTGGGGCCTGGACTGCATAAAAAGAGAAAACAACCCAACTTGAGTTTCACATGTTCTGCTTCCTGACTGTGGTACAGTGTGGCCAGCAGCATCCATTATTTCTCTCCCTGACTTTTGTACTTCTAAACTTCTCCTAGAACTGGTAAGTAAAAACTAACTCTTTCCCCCTTAAGGTTTTTTTTTTTTGGTCTAGTATTTTGTTTCAGCCAAAGAGGACAGTAACTATGGAGGTGTGTATTGCTGTGATAAAATACTATGATCAAATGAAACACTGGGTAAATGGTTTATTTTACCTTATAGTTTACATTTCAAAACAAAGAGAAGTCAGAGCAGGAGTTTGAAGGCAGGAAATGAAGCAGACATGAGGAAGGTAGGAATGTTACTTATTTGCTTACTCCTTGTGGCTTGCTCAGCCTGAGCCATCTGCCTAGCAGTATTACTACTCCAGTGAAGTGGGATCCCATATTAATTATTAATCAACATTAATCAAGAAGTTGCCTTAAAAACATGCCTACAGCTAGATGATGGTGACTCCCACATGATTCTTGTATCAACTTGACAAAAAAAAGATAAAATTAAAAATATATAAAAGCAAAAATCAAAACAAAATGAAACAAAACAATACAGGTCAGGACACCAAGTAAAAGACTTCTGAATGATAACTCTTGCCAATTCTTTACTTATGTATGTGTCTCCAATATTCAAATAAAATGACAAGAACTTGAAGTACAACAAGTACAGAGAACAACCACAGGTTTTGGTGAACCAGACAGGAGATAAGCACCCTAGTGGAAATACTTGTTTTTATACCTTTTGCTTCACTGCAACTCCTGTCATTAAAATGGCTGCAGTTTGCCATCAATCATCATGCACTGGACTGGCAATTCAGAGCTATAAGACACTCATTGCTTGTAGCCTGTCATGGTAGGATAACTGTGTCATGGACATGGGCAAACTGAGTTGTTTCCTGGAGTATGAAAATACTTATCCCTTAGATAAGTATTTGCAGGGTTATCACATGTGATTTTTTTTATGTTCTTTATTCTGTATTCACTCTTCACAGTTGCTTCAGATATCTCAGTGATAAACTCCAGGGACTTGAATTCATGGATACTACATTTCCTGTCTTCAGAAACACTGAGAACCATTTTCTTTTATAAGACAATCTGGGGCAAACCTTCAATAGTTAGAAAAGAGTCTCTTCTAAACTGGAAGAAACTGTTGAAACCTCTACTGGACTGTCCCTTCACATTTCATACACAGACATCAAAAAAGAAGGATTATTAGATCATGGCACTCCTTTCATTAACTCAGTTGTGGCTGTAGGCTTCCAGAATTCATTCTCATTAGCTTCTCCCAATTCCCTCTCATTCTGTAAATAGCAACAAACATATGTGCTAATGTTTGTGCCAAGATATTCACTGGAAAGTGACTAAAAGTTGCTGTGTACACCTATAGTTTCCCTCAATAGAAAGAAGACATAAATTATTCGGGGATCTTTTTTAAAAAGGTGCCAGTGATGACCCAGGGCTGGAAGTTCCTGGAACTCCATGAAAAGACTCAGAAATAGAGTGTACCCTTAAATTCCAAATTTACCCAGCTTTTCTCAGAGCAGTGCCCAGAAGACCTATGTTTCCACTTATAAATCCAAAGTTTATCAGAGTAGAGAATGATCCATAGCTTAGCAACTAAATCATTCTTCTTTGAGACATATAAAAAATCCCCAGGGGAAATATGCATTTACGAACAGTCTTGCCTGCACCTACTCTACCTTGCTGTGTATCAACATTGAATTTTGCTTTTGAGTGAAATCCCTTCATATTTTGTTACTTATATGTCTGAATTATTTAACTGAGTTACCAAGGACCTGGAAGACAGCTTATCCAGACAATGATGAGGCAACAACTAAATGTAAGGCTAAATTTAAAAAAGAAACAAATAGTTTTAAGCTCAATATGATGAAAATAGAAATATAAGAAACCTGAAGAGTTTACAAATAGGTGAAAATTGTTCTTAACCAATAAATCAAAAACAAATTTTAAGGAAAAATTAAATGAGGCAAATGAAGAGAAAACCAATATACTCTTAAAATTTATGCAATGAAGAGAAATAATTACTCAAGAGAATATTTGTATTCATAAAGTCCTACATTGAAATTAAAAATGATCGCCAAACTAGTATTCTAGTGTTATAATATATTAAAATGTAAAAAGAACAAAAAATAAAGTATATAAACACCACAAAATGATTATTATAGTTACTTTAAAAGATTAATTAGCAGTCATAGCTGTTTGACTAACAGCTGACAGATTTCCCAAAGACCAAAATTAAAAATAAATTAGCTATATATTTTATGACTTTACATTATTAAAGTTTCATGAACAAAAATTACCGTTTAAATTAAACGGTTTAAATAAAGAAATCTCAGAATCATACAAAATATTAAAAAAAACCCAAAAGTACATTATATGAATAGATTTTATTTTCGTTATTCTGCTACTGAAGCAGGATGAAAACACACCAAGCGGGGGTGGAACTCAGATCAAAAATGCATATGGATATGAAGACAACATTCTAAACACAAGAAAAAACATGTTTAAAATATTGTATATAATTGACAGACTGGATATCTAGATATCCAGTGTATCTTCTTTAATATCCAAATATATAAGTATAGAAGAAGAGAGGAAGGTAAGGTAATAGTAAAATGTCTTTAAAAGTCTCAAGAAATCATATTATTAACTATCTATCAAACAGAAAGAAAATTATAACACAAGCAAAATTTTCTTTTTTTTTTTGATTTTCAAATTTGTTTTTATTTTGTATTGAGTAACTGCTATGGCCTTATGTAAAGCTGGCTACTGTGAAAGATGGAGATAACGTACAGTTAGATTAAGAAGCATTTGTAATCTAGCATGCAGGCGTGAACCCAAGTCTAAGGCTCAGAAAGAGGAGTGATTTGGGTTGAAAATGGGCTGTACTGCTCTGAAGTATCAGTGTGATTCTTTTTTTTTTAATTTTATTATTATTTTTTTATCAGTTACATTTTATTAACTCTGTATCCCAGCCGTGTCCCGATCCCTCATTCCCTCCCAGTCCCTCTCGCACTCCCTCATCTCCACCGTGCCCCTTTCCAAGTCCACTGATAGGGGGGACCTCCTCCCCATTCATCTGATCCTGTTTTATCAGGTATCTTCAGGACTGGCTGCAAAGCCCTCCTCTGTGGCCTAACAGGACTGCTCCTCCCTTCGGGGGTGGGGAGACCAAAGAGCCAGTCATTGAGTTCCTGTTAGAAATAGTCCTTGTTCCCCTCACTTTGGGAAACCAATTGGTTACTGAGCTACCACAGGCTACATCTGAGTGGAGGTTCTAGGTTATATCCATACATGGTCCTTGGTTGAATGTCAGTCTCAGAAAAGACCCTGTGCCCAGATATATTTGGTCCTTGTGGAGCTCCTATCCTTTCCCCATCAGACTAACTCCCCTTCTTTCTTATGATTCCCTGTACTCTGCCAAAGGTTTGGTCATGAGTCTTTGCTTTGAAAACACTGCTAGTTAGAGTCTTTCAGATGCACTCAGTAGACTCCTGTCATACGTTCAATGCACATCCCATCTGTCTTTCTAAACGAGGATTGATCATCTTACCCCATGTCCTCTCAATTGATTATCTTTTTTAGGTGTATAGATTTCATTATGTTTATCATATCTTATAGGTCTATATAAGTGAGTATATCCCATGTTTGTCTTTCTCCTTCTGGGATATTTCACTCAGAATGATCTTTTCTAGATCCCACCATTTGCCTGCAAATTTCATGATTTCCTCATTTTGATTGCTGAGTAGTATTCCATTGTATAAAAATACCACAATTTCTGTACCCATTCCACCGTTGATGGACATCTGGGTTGTTTCCAGGTTCTGGCTATTACAAATAGAGCTGCTATAAACATGGTTGAGCAAGTGTCCTTTTTGTGTACTTGAACAAACTTTGGGTATATACCTAGCAGTGGTATAGCTGGGTCTGGAGGAAGCACTATTCCTATTTGTCTTAGAAAGCGCCAGATAGCTTTCCAGAGTGGTTGTACCAGTTTACATTCCCACCAGCAGTGGAGGAGGGTTCCCCTTTCTCCACAACCTCTCCAGCATGTGTTACCACTTGAGTTTTTCATCTTGGCCATTCTGATGGGTGTAAGGTGATATCTCAGGGTCGTTTTGATTTGCATTTCCCTGATGGCTAATGAGGATGAGGATTTCTTTAAGTGTTTTTCTGCCATTCGATATTCCTCTGTCGAGAATTCTCTGTTTAGCTCTGTTCCCCATTTTTTAATTGGATTACTTGGATTGCTGCTTTTCAGATTCTTTAGTTCTTCGTATATACTGGATATTAGTCCTCTGTCAGATAAAGGGTTAGTGAAGATTCTTTCCCAATCTGTAGGCAGTCGTTTTGTTTTGATGATGGTATCCTTTGCTTTACAGAAACTTTTCAGTTTCATGTGGTCCCATTTATTGATTGTTGCTCTTAGAGCCTGTGCTGTTGGTGTTCTGTTCAGGAAGTTGTCTCCTGTGCCAATGAGTTCTAGGCTGTTCCCCACTTTTTTTTCCAATTGATTTAGGGTATCTGGTTTTATGTTGAGGTCCTTGATCCACTTTGACTTTAGTTTTGTGCAGGGTGATAAATATGGATCTATTTTCATTGTTCTGCATGTAGACATCCAGTTGGTCCAGCACCATTTGTTGAAGATGCTGTCTTTTTTCCATTGAATGGATTTGGCTTCTTTGTCAAATATCGAGTATTCATAGGTGTGTGGATTTATTTCTGGGTCTTCTATGCGGTTCCATTGATCCTCCTTTCTGTTTCTATGCCAATACCATGCAGTTTTTATTACTGTTGCCCTGTAGTACAGCTTGAGATCAGGAATGGAGATACCTCCAGATGATCTGTTGTCATACAGGATCGTTTTGGAGATTCTGGGTTTTTTGTTTCTCCATATGAAGCTGAGAATCTTTTTTTCAAGGTCTGTAAAGAATTGAGTTGGTATTTTGATGGGAATTGCATTGAATCTGTAGATTGCTTTTGGCAGTATGGCCATTTTCACAATGTTAATCCCACCAATCCATGAGCACGGGAGATCTTTCCATCTTTTGATATCTTCTTCGATTTCTTTCTTCAGAGACTTGAAGTTTTTCTCAAACAGGTCTTTCACTTGCTTGATTAGAGTCACACCAAGGTACTTTATGTGATTAGTGGCTATTGTGAAGGGTGTTGTTTCCCTAATTTCTTTCTCAGCCTTTTTGTCTTTGGTATATAGGAGGGCTTCTGATTTTTTTGAGTTGATTTTGTATCCTGCCACTTTGCTGAAGGTGTTTATCAGCTGAAGGAGTTCTCTGGTTGAATTTGTGGGGTCGCTCATGTATACTATCATATCATCTGCAAATAGTGACACTTTGACCTCTTCCTTTCCGATTTGTATCCCCTTGATCTCCTTTAGATGTCTTATTGCTCTGGCTAGGACTTCAAGTACTATGTAGAAGAGATATGGGGACAATGGACAGCCTTGTCTTGTCCCTGATTTCAGTGGGATTGATTTAAGTTTCTCTCCATTGAGTTTGATGTTAGCTATAGGCTTGCTATATATTGCCTTTACTATGTTTAGGTATGTGCCTTGTATCCCTGATCTCTCCAAGACTTTAAACATGAATGGGTGTTGGACTTTGTCAAATGCTTTTTAGGCATCTAAGGAGATGATCATGTGGTTTTTCTCCTTCAGTTTGTTTATGTAGTGGATTACATTGATGGATTTCCGTATGTTGAACCACCCTTGCATGCCTGGGATGAAGCCTACTTGGTCATGGTGGATGATATCTTTGATGTGTTCTTGGAGAACTTGGAGAAAAGATCAGGAACCACAAAAGTAAGCATCACGAGCAGAATACAAGAGATGGAAGAGAGAATCTCTGGAGCTGAAGACACACTTGCAGAAATGGATACTTCTCTCAAAGAAAAAGTAAAATCAGAAAAGTTCCAATCACAAAATATCCAAGAAATCAAGGATGCTATGAAAAGACAAAATCTAAGAATAATAAGAATTGAAGAAGAAGAGGAGTCCAGGTTACAAGGTCCAGAAAATATTTTCAAGAAAATCATAGAAGAAAATTTTCCCAACTTAAAGAAAGAGATGTCCATAAATATACAAGAGGCCTACAGAACTCCAAATAGACTAGACCAGAAAAGAAACACATCACGTCACATCATAGTCAAAACACTAAATCTACAGAACAAAGAAAAGATATTAAAAGCAGCAAGGGAAAAAGGCCAAGTAACATATGAAGGTAGACCTATCAGAATCCCACCGGACTTCTCATCAGAAACTATGAAAGCCAGAAGGGCCTGGGCAAGTATCATGGAGACTCTAAGAGATCACAAATGTCAACCCAGACTACTATACCCTGCAAAGTTTTCAATCAACATAGATGGAGAAAACAAAATATTCCATGACAAAACTAAATTTACACAATATCTACACAGCAAACCATCCCTACAGAAGATACTAGAAGGAAAACTCCAATACAATGAAAACAAATTCACCCAAGAAAACAGGGCATACAGATAATGTCCCAACAAAAATGAAAAGAAAACAAGCAATGAAATAGAGTTAGATCATCGACTCCATTACAAAAGGAACTAACATGCATTGGTCACTATTATCTATCAATATCAATGGACTCAACTCACCAATAAAAAGACACAGGCTAACAGAATGGTTAAGGAAACAGGATCCAACATTCTGTTGCATCCAAGAAACACACCTATGCAACAAAGACAAACACTACCTCAGAGTAAAGGGCTGGAAAAATGTTTTTCAAGCAAATGGTTCCAGAAAACAAGCTGGAGTAGCCATCCTAATATCCAATAAAATAGACTTTCAACCCAAGTTAATCAAAAAAGATAAGGAGGGCCACTATATTCTCATCAAAGCAAAATTTTCTATATAGTTTAAATAAAATTTTTTCATCTGAAAAAATGTTCCATTTAAGAGCTAAACATTATGTAACAAAATCATAACAACAGGAATGAGAACCTGAATTAAAATTGTTGGTCATATTTGCCCAAAAGACTCCCAAAACATTAGAGGTTATCATCGCTGCTCTTCTTGTTGTCCCCGCTAAACCCATCGGTGAAAGCATAGGACTTGCCTGTTGCTGAAGACCTCTTGCATTTTAAAACTATTGCTGAGAGAGCCCTTATGTGGATCTAATCTGAAATTATCCTTCCTGAATATTAGATGTCACAGTACTAGAAAGCACCATTTAAACTTCCAAAAGAGGAAAAACAAACAATCCTATCTAGCTGTAACATCTATGAAACACAGGAATAACCAGTATGGTAAGATAACCATAAAGGTGAAGTAATGACACACACTTTGTCAGTAACTAACAGCCTCTCTAATTGTCATCAAAACAGATTCAATAAGGGAAAGATAATGTTTGGTACAGGAAATCTAGCTAACTATCCAGAGCTAGTAAAGTAGTGGATTTCGAGAATTACAAACAGCACCTTACTAACCCAGCAAAATCCCTAAGTCAATTGAAAATGTTTGTTCTTATATTCATAAGTAATCCTCATTATTCACCAAAGAAAATCTGTGTAACAGATGGAGACCATTACAGAAAACATAAACAATCAAATTATACAGAATGGAAACATGGACAAAGAACTTCTTTATCCAAGGCTCAAGGATCATTAATGGCACAGAAAGATTGTAAGAGCCAGAGAACAAGGAGTGTGACATGATAGTGTGTCTTCTAGGAATGTAAGAAGCTACACCCATAAAGACTCAGCAACATAACTTCCCAAACAAGAGGTGACTGAGGAGGACAACAACAGACATGCTAAAGGCCCAACCACACACACACACACACACACACACACACAAAAGAAAACTACAGGAAAATTTAGTTCTTAACATTGTCCTGGAATGCCTTACCAAACAATTAGGCTAGAAAAAGAAATCAAAGATACAAATAAAAAAATATGTAAACGTATGTTTACTCTCAGATAAGGTGCCATAAAGAAAATCCTTTAAAAAAACCCACAAAAGTAATAATTAAATTCAATGAAGTTACTGGATGTGAGTAAAATATATTTGTACTTCTGTGTCCTCACCATCCATAAATGTGAAATGTCTATGTTTTTATAACAAATATATCCTGAACTATTTTGTTGCTGTATTTAATTAGTATAATAATTATACCACATTAGATACTATAAATAGCCTAAAATAAGACTTGAAGTTGAAATTAAATAATAGAAAATATACTGTATAGGGTCTTGTAAGTAATCTAGATATAACTTTATAAGTTAATAAATAAATATATAATAAGATATACAAAATTTATATGCAAATTTTATTTGAGAAACTGATATTCCTGGGGAATGTTATACTCATAGTTGGGCTTACGAAGCAACTGACTGATAATAAGGGACAGCTATAATCAGAAATAAATTTAGCCAAGTTATTACAAAACTTGACTTAAACAATATAGTTAAATCTATACTGTTTGATATCAAAAATTAAATAGGATATATGCAAATGGAAAGATTAACTAGACTCTAAATTGGTAACACTTAAATATTCTTAAAACTGTAATAGTCTCTAGAAGTGGTCTACAGACCTAATTCATCCTAGTAGTTTTTGACACAGAAATGGAGACTCTGATCACAAAATTTATATAGAATTTGGAATGACAGATTTATTTCCTACTGTGATTATTATGCTGGTATACATACATACAAATGTAAACTTATACGGTATATTTGAATTCACCTATTTTTCATAAAGCCTGGTAATTTGAACAATCAACTTATTATTTTTCTTATTATTCCAACATACACTGCTGTATTAGTCAGGGTTCCCTAGAGTAACAGAAATATGGAATATATATGTGGGGGAATTCATTAAAATGACTTTCAGCCAGATGTCCATCAACGGAGGAATGGGTACAAAAGTTGTGGTATTTTTACACAATGGAATACTACTCAGCAATCAAAAAGGAGGAAATCATGAAATTTGCAGGCAAATGGTGGGATCTAGAAAAGATCATTCTGAGTGAAATATCCCAGAAGGAGAAGACAAACATGGGATATACTCACTTATATAGACCTATAAGATATGATAAACATAATGAAATCTATACACCTAAAAAAGATAATCAATTGAGCGGACATAGGGCAAGATCAAGATGATCAATCCTCGTTTAGAAAGACAGATGGGATGTGCATTGAACGTATGACAGGAGTCTACTGAGCGCATCTGAAAGACTCTAACTGGCAGTGTTTTCAAAGCAAAGACTCATGACCAAACCTTTGGCAGAGTACAGGGAATCATAAGAAAGAAGGGGAGTTAGTCTGATGGGGAAAGGATAGGAGTTCCACAAGGACCAAATATATCTGGGCACAGGGTCTTTTCTGAGACTGACATTCAACTGAGGACCATGTATGGATATAACCTAGAACCTCCACTCAGATGTAGCCTGTGGTAGCTCAGTAACCAATTGGTTTCCCAAAGTGAGGGGAACAAGGACTATTTCTAACAGGAACTCAATGACTGGCTCTTTGGTCTCCCCACCCCCGAAGGGAGGAGCAGTCCTGTTAGGCCACAGAGGAGGGCTTTGCAGCCAGTCCTGAAGATACCTGATAAAACAGGATCAGATGAATGGGGAGGAGGTCCCCCCTATCAGTGGACTTGGAAAGGGGCACGGTGGAGATGAGGGAGAGAGGGAGGGACTGGGAGGGAATGAGGGATCGGGACATGGCTGGGATACAGAGTTAATAAAATGTAACTGATAAAAAAAAAAATAAAAAAAAACAACAACAAAAAAATGACTTTCAGCCTGCAGTCCAGCTAATCCAACAATGGCTGACTATGAAGAGAAAGTCTAAGAATCCAGTATTTATTCAGTCCACAAAGCTGAATGTTACAGTTGGTGCTCAGTATTGGCTGGAATCCTAATAAGATAAACTCTAATGCTATTGAAGGAAAGGACTTGTTAGAAAGAGAGCTAACAACAAGAGCTAGTTGGCAAACAACAAATGCTTCCTCATGGGGGTCCTTATACAGGAATCCAGCAGAAGGCAGAGCCTAGATTAGAAGTGGTTTACCCAGCTCAAAAGCTCTGAAATAAGATATGTCTTCCAGCTTTAATCTCCGGATTAAAGGTTTGTCTTCCTACCTCAAAGATCTGGATTAGAAGTAGATATTCCCACTTTAAGGAAAAATTACTAACAGCTGGGCCTTTTCATTTTGGGGTTTATTTATTACAAGATTCAGTCAAATTGACAAGCAAGAATAGATATCACAAATGCTAACATGAGCACACTCATGTGTCCAGTAGGATGTTATATTTGTAACTGACACCTCTGAGTCTTGAAAGCATTGTCTCTCTGGTAATTTTCCTCTTATAGATTCTGAAATATTCACAGTAAATAAATTACTTAATTCATAGTTGAATATATTGCTTAAAATTTCAACCTCTCTTCATAATGTATTCTGCATGTTATAATGTCAAAAGCAGACATTCAGGCAAATTTTTCATTCATTTCATTTTGTATCTAAGTAGTTTTGTCCCAACTGTATTAGGTCTGGGTCATCTTCTGGAAGATGTGTAAAGTGAGGTTTGAAATGATGACAAATTAGGAAAGAAACATAGAGTAGCATCCAAGGGGATTGGAAAGTCCAAGTGAATAGATTATTCATCAACCCTTGATTCAATGTTTAATGACTAACAATTTTTCAACTAGCAAAATCAACATTATCTCTTCAGAAAACAGTAATATAGGCACTAGACAGAATGCAATTTCAGAGCATTTCTGAAATTAGAAAAAACTATATTGTAAGAATATTAATTATAACTTTCTTAGTAATGAAATATTAGACAATTGAGATTTTTATAGATTTTGTATAGATTTTTAGCCTCATCAGAATAATCTAGTCAGTGTAAAACTGGTGTTCTTTTGTTTTTGTTTTTGTTTCCAAACAGATTTCTCTGTACAGACTTGGCTGTCTTGGACTCTCTTTATAGACCAGGCTGGCCTCAAACTCACAGAGATCCACCTGCCTCTGCTTCCCTAAATTCTGGCATTACAGGCATGTGTGACCATACCCAGCACAAACTGGTGTGTTGTTTACATTATGCTTTGCAAAAATAAAACTACTATTATTCGGTGTTGTTTCTATTTTAGCATAAATGAAAATGTTATGCCAAGACTGTTATTGTATATTTTATATTTTAGGTTTCTGTACTGGATATAATATTGTTTTTTGCTGATTTATGGAGTATATACCTGTTACTACTCCGAGACCCACCAGTGTTCAAAATGGAGTATAAATATTAATGATAGTGATTAACGTCATCATTTTTCATACATTGTGGTTTTATTATCATGCCAGGATGCTATCATAATATTATGGACTACAAGGAACATCTGTTAAGTGAACTTCACATCTCCTTCCAACTAAATGTGTTATCAGAGCAGTAGTTCATTTAAAAAGCATAGGGGATATTAAATATTTATTTAGGAGTCATACAGACATTTATAATATTATAAAAATTACCGTATTAAAAATAAAAACATAATTGAAATTACTTATCTCTTTTTTTTTTCAATGCTTTTCTTGGCTCACAAGTACTCTATCACCTACTCATGTTCCCATCATTCATTTAACATTTATCAACTATTTAAGCTATTTTTATTTCTTACCCATGACAAAGAAAACCTCATTTCCACAATTTTGTTATATAATGTTAACAAAGTATATATTAGATGGGTACTTGCTTTTTCTAAAACAGCCATAATTTGATTTTAGTGCTTTTGTAGAAACCATCACAGTTTAGTTTTTCTTTCTGTGATCACCTTTGCTTGATGAAAGCCTTATCTTAATCTCATACCCTTACTCACTTCAGCTTTGATAGGGTGAAAAATGACATAACTAAATTGTCCCCATATCTCTTCAACATAGTACTTGAAGTCCTAGCCAGAGCAATAAGACAACTAAAGGAGATCAAGGGGATACAAATCGGAAAGGAAGAGGTCAAAGTGTCACTATTTGCAGATGATATAACTAAATTGTACAAATAATTCTGAAAAACAAATGTGGATATAATACATACTACATGAAAAAATTTAATTAATAATTTTTTATTAATTATAGGTTTTTCACTTTGTATCCCAGCTGTAGCCCCCTCCTTTTCCCTACCCAATTCCAGGCTCCCTTTCTCATCTTCTCCCATGCCCCTCCCCAAGTCCACTGACACTGAGATTTCACCTTACACCCATCAGAATGGCTAAGATCAAAAATTCAAGTGACAATACATTCTGGAGAGGATGTGCAGAAAGGGGATCTTTCCTCCATTGCTGATGGGAATGTAAACTTGTACAGTCACTTTGGAAATCAATCTGGCACTTTCTCAGACAATTAGGAATAGTGCTACCTCAAGATCCAGCTATACCACTCCTAGACATATATCCTAAAGATATTTAAGTATACAACAAGGACATTTGCTCAACAAGGTTCGTAGCAGCTTTACTCGTTAATAGCCAGAACCTGGAAACAACCCAGATGTTCCTCAATGGAGGAATCAATACAGAAATTGTGGTACATTTACACAATGGAATATTACTCAGCAATTAAAAACAAGGAAATCATAAAATCTGCAAGCAAATGGTGGGACATAGAAAAAATCATCCTGAGTGAGGTATGCTAGAAGCAGAAAGACACACATAGTATATACTCACTTATAAGCAGATATTAGACCTATAATATAGGATAAACATACTAAAATCTGTATACACCTAATGAAGCTCTTCAAGAAGGAGGACTCTGGGTGAGATGATCAACCCTCACTCAGGAATACAAATAGGATGGACATCTGAAGAGGAAGAAAACGGAACTACATGCAATTTTTCTATCAGTGCTTTCATTAGGTAGACTGAGAAATACTGTAAGAAAGTATTTTAAAGCTTAATTTTTATTTCTCAGGGTTTTGAGTCACTAAATCTAGGTTTTTGAAAATCACTTTCTAAATATAACTGAAGTTAGTAACAGTAACCCTTCCCCTGGGTTAGAGATTATTTTACATGTATGCACATAGCACACATTCAGTAAGAGCTTTTACTGCAGAAAAGGCAAATGTTGAAAATAGTTTCTCTGTGACATAATGAAAGTTCCTGACTGCTCATAAGTATTGATATGAAACCTGTTTATAACTGTCTTTTGTTAAAAACACTTTATTTTAAAATAAAAAAAGCTTACAAATAAAAAGCAGTACACACCAAAATTAACAAGACTGAAACCTATATATTTGTTGTATGATAGAAATTTTCCTGGGATCCACAGCACAAATCTCTATTAACCTCAAATAGGGATCCCACAACAGACAAAATCTATAATGCCAAAGTCTAACTTAGTGAACCAATGGGTTTTATTGGGGTTACTTTGAGGACTATGGATGAAAGGAGCAGAAATGACTCAAAGGTAGTTACCCCTCTAAGGTCCATTTTAGCAGAAGTGACTGTTGCAAAAAAAAGAAGAAGAAGAAGAAGAAGAAGAAGAAGAAGAAGAAGAAGAAGAAGAAGAAGAAGAAGAAGAAGAAAAGAAAAGGAAACTGGGAGCACAATGCACAGCCTGCAGGAAAATCAACAAGTTGGTAAGTGTTCTTGCTAAGTGACTAAGGTCTTAAATTTCTTCCAGTAAGCTCTGTTGGATTCTGCTACTACAAGGCAAGTTGGTCTCATCTCAGACTCTTCTTTACAGGTTGGCTTGTCTGAGTCTTTTTTTGCTGCTCATCGTTTTTGTTTTTGTTTTTGCTTTTTTTGTTACTTTGTTTTTTTAAATTTTTATTTATTTATTTTTATTTTAAAATTTTTATTATTAGTTACATTTTATTAACTCTGTATCCCAACTGTACCCCACTCCCTCATACCCTCCCAATCCCACCCTCTCTCTCTCATCTCCTCCCTGACCCTTTCCAAGTCCACTGATTGGGGAGGACCTCCTCCCCTTTCAGCTGACCCTGTTTTAATCAGGCATCTTCAGGACTGGCTGCAAAGTCATCCTCTGTGGCCTAGCAGGACTGCTCTTCCCTTGGGGTATGGGGAAGTCAAAGAGCCTCCCATTGAGTTCCTGTCAGAAATAGTCCCTGTTCCCTTTACTATGGGAAACCAATTGGTTACTGAGCTACCACGGGCTATATCCAAGCAGAGGTTCTAGCTTATATCCATACATGGTCCTTGGTGGAGTATCCATCTCAGAAAAGACCCCTGTGCCCAGATATATTTGGTCCTGTGGAGCTAATATCTGTCTAAGCGGAACTCAGCTTTTATTGCTCACTCTGGCAATGAGGGGCCTTCTGGTCAGTTTCAGGGACTTCCTAAAGGTCTTTTCTGAGTTGTTTACCTTCCTGCTTGCACAACTTGCCTGAAGGATAGAATGTTCAATCTCTTAGGAAATTGTTAAACAACGTTTCATAGAATTTCAACAGAAGGTATGGAACTTCAGAGTGGATATATAAATATATATATCCATTTATATATATATATATATATATATATATATATAATGAATGAACTAAAAGCTAGTAAAAAGATGCCCATCTACCAACATGAAAAGATATAAGATATTTAGGCTACTTTTGTTTATCACAGAATGATGAACTTCTGGGTAGCAAGCACCAACATTCACAGATCCTCACTTAGATCAAAAAAGTGAGACTTGTTCCCTAGATTTACAGCTTTTATGACCTTTGTCAGCAGTGATGAAATTTTAAAAAGCGAATCCTCTGCCATTATTGTCTCCTAAGTTTTAAAAGATCAAAAATTCAGAGGAGGAATTTAGGCAGAACAGATTGGAAAAATGAGAAATATATGGGGAAAAAAGGGAGGGGTTTATTCCAGAATAATCAATAATCTCAGAACACTTAATGGGAAGGCTGCTGGCATAAAGGCAGTATAGAAATTCAGATACCCCTTTCATTTCTTCTTTCTTTGTTTCTTCCTTTCTTTATTTCTTATTCTTTCTTTATTTTTTGAGTATCTCAGGTTGGCCTCAATAGCCAAGAATGAACTTGAGTATCTGATCTTCTTGCCTCTGCCTCTCAATTTCTAGGATTACTGGTGTGTGGCACAGTGCCCATTTGTACACCATTATGGTGTTAAACTCAGGGTTTTTGGCATTCTAGGCAAGCAGTCTGCCAACTGAAGTATGACTCTAATCCCTATGTGGCAATTCTTGAGGCCTGAGCACATGTGACTTTGAGTATGACCCTACAACTGTCTCAAATATTTCTTGGGATACTCACAAAGTGAGAATCTTTTATTTACAGTCCTGGAAGCATATATATAAGAAATATTATACACACTGAGTAGGTGATATTTAGGTATGTATATACATATATGCATATAATAACCATAAGAGAATATAGAGGCCGCAAATTTGAAAAGAGAGCAAGGATGAGTATATAGGAGGATTTGGAGAGAGGAGAGGAAAGGGCGAAATTACATAGTTATATTGCAATCTCAAAAATACAAGAAAAATACATAAAAATGTACTTCCTGTGAACAATTTGTGCCCTAGAATTCAAACTTCTCATTTGCCATCCTATGAGTGTCCACCATCTTATGTTTCCTTTAGAATATCTCTCTCTCTCCAGACTGTGTGTTTTTGTCTATATCTTAGTATGTGTGTGTTTATGTCTGTGTCTGTTGAAATTCTTTCTGAAGGCACTTAGTGTTATGAACTTTCCTCTTAGCACTGCTTTCGTTGTGTCACATAAGTTTGGGTAAGTTGTGCCTTCATTTTCACTGACTTTCAGAAAGTCTAATTTCTTTATTTCTTCCTTGACCCAGTTGTCACCGAGTAGAGTTCTTCAGTTACCATGAGTGTGTAGGCTTTTTGCTATTTCTCTTATTGTTGAGATCTAGTTTTAGACCATGGTGGTCTGATATGATACAAGAAATTATTTCAGTCTTCTTGCATCTGTTGAGTCTTCCTTTTTACCCGACTATATGGTCAGTTTTGGAGATGGTTCCATGAAGTGCTAAGAAGAAGATATACTGCTTTATGTTTGTGTGAAATTTTCTTTAGACATCTGTTAGTTCATTTGTTATATACCTCTGTAATGTCATTATTTTTCTATTTAGCTTCTATCTCAATGATCTGTCCCTTGGTGGGAGTGGGATGTTAAAGTTTCCCACTATTAACGTGTTGGGAGCAATGTGTGTTTTAAGCTTTAATATTATTTCTTTTACAAATGCAGGAGCCCATGTGTTTGGGGCATAGATGTTCATGATTGTGATGTCCTGTTGGTGGATTTTTCCTTTGATGAGAATAAAGTGTTCCTCTCCACTCTTTTAATCTCTTTTGATTAATTGTGGTTGAAAGTCTATTTTATTAGCTCTTAGGTTGGCTACTCCAGCTTGCTTTGTGGGTCTGTTTGCTTGGAAAACCTTTTAAAGCCCCTTTTAATAGAGGCAGTGTCTATCTTTGGTGCAGAGATGTATTTCTTGGATGTAACAGAATATTGGATCCTGTTTCCACAACTATTCTGTTAATCTGTGTATTTTTATTGGAGAGATGAGTCTATTGACGTTAATGGTGACCAAATGATTGTTAGTTTTTTTATTGTGGAGTTGGTGGTGATTGGTTATTGGTTTTCTTGTTTTCATTTGCTCTTTTGTTTTGAAAGCATCTTTATTGTGTTTTCTTGGGTGTAACTGAATATTGTTGAGTTGGAGTTTTCCTTCTAGTATCTTCTGTAGGTCTGGGTGGCTGTATTGTTCAAATTTAGCTATGTCATGGAATCTTTTTTTTTTTTTCTCCATCTATTTTGATTGAAAGATTTCCTGGGTAGAATAGTCTGGGGTGGCATCTGTGGTCTCTTAGTGTCTGCATGATATCAGTCCAGGCCCTTGTGGCTTTCACAGTTCTCTGTTGAGAAGTCTGGAGTGATTCTGATAGGTCAACCACTGTATGTTACTTGACCTTTTTTTAATAGCTACTTTTAAAAGCTACTTTTAATAGCTTTTTTTTTCTGTAGGTTTAGTGTTTCAATTATTATGTGACGGGAGGAATTTCTTTTCTGGTCTAGTCTATTTGGTGTTCTGTAATCCTTTTGTATCTTTAAGTGCATCTCTTTCTTAAGGTTGGAAAAATTTTCTTCTATAATTTTCTTGAAAATATTTTCTGGACCTTGGAGCCTAGAATGATCTTTTTTGTCTGTTCCTATTACTCTTAGGTTTAGTCTTTTCATGGTGCCCTTGATTTCTTGGACGTTTTGTGCCAGGCATCTTTCCATTTTCTTGCGTTCTTTGAGAGTCGTATTTATTTCTGCAATTTTATCTTCAGTGCTTGAGGTTTTCTTCCCCATCTCTTGTATTCTGTTGGTGATGTTCACCTCTGTGTTTCCTGATTTCTTCTCTAAGTTCTCCATCTCCAGAGTTTTCATTGTTTAAGTTTTCTTTATTGATTCTAATTCTGTTTTCATATCTTGAATGATTTTATTCATTTCCTTCATTTGTTTGATTGTAGATTCCTGTCTGTCTATGATGGCCTCTATTTGTTTGTTCCCTTCCTCTTTGTGTATCCCTAATAGTTGAATAATCATATATTTAAGATAATTTTCCTATGTTTCAGATACATTAAAAAAGCCCTTGATTTTAGGGGATTCTGTTGAAGTCATGATGTCCTGGTTTTTGTTGATTGTGTTCTTATACTGGCCTCTACCTACCTGATTGTCAGTAGCCTTGACTATTCCTGTAGAATGTACTAAATGCAGACTGGGCCCACCTGTCTCTGGAGTCTGGAGTAGCCTACAGGAATATGAGAGATGTCCAGGGATGGTGAGATTTCAGATGAATGAGTGCTGGAGATTCAGATGCAGGTAAGGAAGAGAGGGTGCTCTGTTGAATTTACTGTCTCTGCTGACTCAATGTTTATGGCCCAGATAGACCAGGCAGCTGGGGTACATGTAGAAATATCTCCAACCCTAGAGCTTCTCTGGTGCTCCACAGGCTTAGTTGAGATGACAGACTGTATGACTTGATTCCAGTGCCTAGGTCAGTTCTGCTGACTTTGGTTCACTGTTTATGCTGGACTTGCTGATTCTGATCCACATGGGCCAAGTAGCTGGGGAGCAGGCAGAAAGATCTCTCAGCTTAGAGTGGCTCCAGAGCTGCACAGACCTCCTAGGAATTTAGAACAATAGTCTTTGATACCATACCCAAATCACGTCTGCTGGATTCACTGATTCTGCTGGCTCACTCTTTTTGACCTTGGTAAGCCAGGCAGATGGGGTACAGGCAGAAATATCTCTAAGCCAAGTGCTCTGATGCCCCACAGGCTTCCTTGAGATGGTGTACAATGGGAATTTGGTCTCATACTTAGCCTATCTTCAATGGGTTCAGTCTCTGTCCTGGAATCGCTGTTTCTGTGACCCAGATGGGCCAGGCAGCTGGGAGCAAGCAGAAGGATCTCCCTAGCCTAAGTAGTAATGGCTAGCTGGTCTGTGAACATACAAGGAGGTAGTTTGTTTCTGCTTTCCCACTGCAATGTACGAGTGCTAGGATCACATATGTGTGCCACTATATTTAATATTTTATCTAGATTCAGAGGATCAAATTAGGTCTTTATAATGTATCACCAGTGACTTTTGCACTTGAGCCACATAGACAGCTATATAGTCTTTTCTTTTCTTCTTTGTTTTCTTTCCTTTCCCCTTTCTTCCTTTGTTTTAGAAACAAAGGGTTAGAGTTACTTTATTTTTACTGTGTTCTGTCTGTTTGTCTGTTGGTACAGCATGTACATGCCTGGTACCTAAATATATCAGAAGAAGGCCTTAAATACCCTGAAACAAAAGATACAGATGGCTGGGTGTCCTCATGATGGTAATAAAAATTGGACCTGGATCCTCTGGAAGAATGAAAATAGAAATTTATTTAAAAAGTCTTCCAAAAGCTAATTCAGTTCTCTTAACCTGAGTCATCTATCTGGTTTCAATTGTTTTTCTTTGTTTAAATTATTCAGTGAAAACAAGGAAAATGTAAAGAATGTATAGAAGATGTGCATTGAGTTGATTAACTTTCTTAATGTTGCCAAATTCTAATATTCACACTTATTTCCCAAAGAGGAGGAAAAATAGATACAACAGTGAATATGTATGGATATGATACGAAGGCCATGGATTGTTATTCACATAAGCAGATATTTTATGGATATGATGTTTTCTTTTTAAGTTTTGTGTTGTTCTTCTTTGCCTAATTCCATAGTAATAAAAGAAAGTATGTAAAAAGTCGGTATAAAGGATAGTCTCTGTCTCTTCTCATTCATAGTTTATATTCCCTAAATTATATCCTCTGAAAATTTGAAATTAAAAAGTGGAACTTTAAAGGTGCTTATACCTTGGAGATGATATTTTGAAAATATGAACAGTAACTCTATAAAAGGGGGTCCAAGGGAGTTGTTTGGGCCTTTTTCAACCTTTTTGGGAAAAATGAGAAAGGACAGATGTCTGCCATGCTACAAGGGCTTTGTTTATACCTGCCTGTGTTGGTGCCCAAATGTGGACAAGTATTCTAAAGAATTGAAGTAATACATGTTTTTCTTTGGTATGACATTTTTCCTGAAACATTTTTGTTAAAATAACTTGAACATGAGACTGCACAGCTTTTGAAACTAATTCTTCTTTTCTATATTCCAATAATATAACACCAAATTAATCTTTTATAAAATGTGTTTATTTATGTGGATAAACCCTATCTTCTACTTATATACAAACATATTTGTCTTCTCAATCTTCATTGTTTCACATTATGATCTTTAGATTTGTCTGTTTCTTTTCAAATGAGATAATTGGATTCTTCATAGTCAGTAAGAGTCCATTTGTACAGGTTTTTGTTTATCTCTATCTATGAATGTATCTATATATCTGTATAAATACACATACATTTTTTTCATCAACTCTTTTATTGATCATCCTCTAAAATTAATTTTTTAATTTGGCAATTGTGAATAGTATTACAATAACATGAGATATGCAGGCTTTCTCTGTCATATGAAGACTTTTCTCTGGCAATGGCTAGATTGTGTGGTAGGTATGTTTTTGCCTTTTTCAGGAGATTATTATGATTCCTAAGGTGCTTCCATTAATATGAATTCCCTGGGTATTCATGATAATTTTTCCTTTAGTGTATTGTCAGCCTTTGATATTTTCTGGATGACAGCTGTTCTCACTTATCAAGATACTTAGACATATAGCTGGACAAAATCCTTTACAAAGACTATTATATAAATAATGTGGTGTAGAAATAAGGATGGGGTAGCAGGTAGCAAGGCTTACCTGAATGATAAGCTTTATAACTGAAGTTATTTATAAATATACATTGTTTATTTATGGTGACTTTATTAATAAGTGTGGGGTTTAGGAGGTGAAACACTCACTATTTGAGAGGCACCATCTGTAAAGCCTGTTTCAGTAGTTATCAGAAGGACAGCCTAAGTATTGTCTGCCTTTGTTTTGAGAAATGATGTTACAAATCACCAAACTAAACTTTGAAAAGCCATGATCTGAGTACTCCTAAAAACACTTTTCTGTGTACTTTCAGGAGGAAGCATTCATCTCATTTTACTAAAATCTAAAATATCAAGATAATATTTGGAAAATATTACACTTCTGTTTAGTCAATTAAGAATGATAATGGCATTATCTATTACCATTGCATCATTAAAACTGCAGATAAAATAGCATTTCCACCCTGGTTCTTATTATCTTATATCTGAAATCATGTTAAGCAGTGTGAAATGTCTCTAGAGGCTTTTTGTAAGGGTTGAGAGATTGAATAACATGAGCTGATACATAAAGGTAATATAAATTTAATTTATGATATTTCAAATAAAAATAGAAACTTATTTTTAAAATTCCAATAGATAAGAGATTGAATTTGAATACTAAATCAATCTCCAATGGAAATGTAATACATTGTTCTGTAAAATAATAATTTAAAATAAAAGGATGGGATCAAATCAGAGAGTAGAGAACCAGGGGAACCCCTGTGCATTCCAACTGGTCCTGCAAGGGAGTGAGTGAGCCTTCTAGAAAGAGTTTGCCCCAGACCCAGGGCCTCTCTACTCAAGCAACCAGACGAGATCCCTGCCACTCACACCCCTAGTGTGGGCATCAGACAGATTCTTGGGATAGAGACCCCAACGCTGAAACCTCTGCTTTGTGGGTCCACCAGTGTAATCCAGGCAAACAATCCCTGGATCCCAGACAGAGCTGCATACTAGTTTGGTCTGTAGGCCGCTGCAATAGTCAGAGATTCCGCACATGCACACTGTGCCCACTAAAATCACATATAGCGCCAGCTTCATATTCCTTAATTAGGTAAAACTGAAACCACAACGCACACTCCTAAACCAATGAACCTCTCTCATCTTCCTGAAAAAACAGTCCAGAAAACAGAAAGAGACAATCTTAGCCTGAATTACAAACCTGAGGAGCAAACAGTGAGGGTTATAAATAACCAGATGGCTAGAGGCAAACATAAGATCACTCCCAACAAAAATCAGCACATAATGACCTCACCAGCAACCCCACAAAACAATGGACACTTCAGTTCTCTAGATACCAAGAAAACGACTTCAAAACTATGTTTTCCAGCTATTAGAGGCCCATAAAGATGAAATGAACAAATACTTCAGAGAAATAGCCAAAGAAATCTAGACGAACAAAGAGGAAATAAATGAAGCTCTCAAAGAAATGACCACGAAAATTGAAGCAAACAAAGAGGACATGAACAAAGCTCTCAAAGAAATGTCCACACAAATGAAGGCAAATAAAGAATAAATAAATAAACCTCTCATAGAAATACAGGCAAATACAGCCAAGGAAGTAGAGGCACAATTAGTGTTTTATAGAGAGTAAACCGACCAAAAAGTAGAAGCCGTCATTGAAAAGCAGGACTCCACATTCAAACAGATGAAGGAAATGGTGCAAGATGTGAAAACAGAATTAGAATCAATAAAGAAAACACAATAGAGAAAAACCCGGAGCTGGAGAACATAGAGAAAAGATCAGGAACTACAAAGGTAAGCATCACCAACAGAATACAAGAGATGGAAGAGAGAATCTCAGGAGCCAAAGATACACTTGCAGAAATTGACACGTCTCTCAAAGAAAAAATAAAATCAGAAAAGTTCCAAACACAAAACATCCAAGAAATAAGGACACCATGAAAAGACAAAATCTAAGAATAATAGGAGTAAAAGAAAAAGAAGACATCAGGCTCAAAGGTCCGGAAAATATTTTCAAGAAAATTATAGAAGAAAACATTCCCAACTTAAAGAAAGAGATGTCCATAAACATACAAGAGGCCTACAGAACACCAAATAGACTAGACCAGAAAAGAAATTCTTCATGTCACATCATAGTCAAAACACTGAACCTACAGAACAAAGAAAAAATTTTAAAAGAAGCAAGGGAAAAAAGCTAAGTAACATATGAAAATAGACCTATCAGAATCACACTAGATTTCTCAACAGAAACTATGAAAGCCAGAAGAGCCTGGACAGCAATCATGCAGTCCTTAAGGGACCATAGATGCCAACCAAGACTACTATACCCAGCAAAATTTTCAATCAACATAAATGGAGAATTCAAAATATTCCATGAGAAAACCAAATTTAAACAATATTTACATTGTAACCCAGCTCTACAGAAGTTACTAGAAGGGAAATTCCAAAAGAAAATAACTACATCTAAGGAAACAGAAAAAATAACTAACTACACAATAAAAAAAAAAAAAAAAAAGAATACAAGTAATGAAACTCAGCAACACCACCAACCACACATCAAAAGAAAGTAACAATTGTTGATCACTAGTATCTATCAACATCAATGGACTCAACTCCCCAATAAAAAGATACAGACTTATAGGAAATATTATGAGAAGCCTTAGCCCCTCGTTGGAACATCCTGCGTCAGTTCTAGAACTAGCAGTGGTGGTGTCTGAGGTCTGAGTAGGTTCAGGAGACCATTGCCCCCAGGGGCGAGACGTGCTCCATGCCAATTGACTAACTCCATGTTTTCCTCCAATTTTGAAAGTCATTTAAGGTTCTTAAAATTATTTTTTTCCCTTTTTTCTTAAATTTTTCATCAATTACACTTTATTCTTTCTACATCCCCCCATAAGCCCCTCCCTCCTCTCCTCTCAATCCCACCCTCCCTCCTCCCTCTGCTTGCATGCCACTCCCCAAGTCCACTAATAGGGGAGGTTCTCCTCTCCTTTCTGATCTTAGTCTGTCAGTTTACATCAAAAGTGGCTGTATTGTCCTCTACTGTGGCCTGGTAAGGCTGCTCCCCCCCCCCAGAGGGAGGTGATCAAAGAGCAGGCCAATCAGATTATGTCAGAGGCAGTCCCTCTTCACATTACTATGTAACCCAATTGGACTCTGAACTGCCCTGGGCTACATCTGTGCAGGGTTTCTAGGTTATCTCCATGAATAGTCCTTGGTTGGAGTATGAGTCTCTGGGAAGTTTCCTATAAGCCCACACCTGTTTGTTTATATCTCCCATTTTTATTCATTATTAGCCAGATAGAGCCAAGTAATTGTGGTGATGATACTTGCTTTTTTGCCCAATGCTGGAATGCTAGTGAATTTAGGTATGCCCTGGTTACTCGCATGCCTCGCTGGGTGCCTGTGCCCTTTGATGCCCCTCACGCTATGACTCTCTTCAGACAGAAAAGGGATCTTGGAACTACAGCCACCATTGTTACTACCATCTCATTGACGGCTGTTGGAGCTACCACCAGGGCATTAGCCATGAGTCATACTGGACAGACTGCTCAGACCCTGAATAATCATTTAGCCAATGTAGCTCATGCCTTAGTTGTACATAAAGGAATTAATGCTCAACTAAAAGGAAGCTTGATGGTGTTCAATCAGAGGATTGACCTCTTGCAGGAGCAAATTGATACCCTATGGCAAATCGCTCAACCTGGCTGTCAATGAAAGTATGCTGGACTTTGAGTCACTAGCATACAACATGAGAATTTTTCCTGTGCTGCAAATCTGTCTAAACAATTGTCTAGCTATATTTTAGGTAATTGGACTGGAGAATTCAATACTACGATGGAGCAGCTGAGAGTGGCCATTGTCACAGTAAATTCTACCGGAGTGGACGCAGGACTAGCCACAGGATTATCAACATGGATTGTTGCAGCCATGAATCATCTGAAGGAATGGGAGGGCATGGGAGTATTAGCAGGCCTTCTGGTGTTGGTCGCCTTGGTTTGCCTGTGGTATATATGCAAAATTAGAGTCTCACAACAGTGTGATGCAGCCATGATCATTCAGGCCTTTACAGCCATTGAAGCAGGACATTCTCCCCAAGCATGGTTGGATACCATAAAAAGCTAAAATGATACGCTCAGGATGCGAGGCTAAGCACTGCACTCAGGGTCAGCCGCTTTGGACCCAGAGAAGAGCATGTCTGATTGCATGTGGGTTGATGCCCCAGGTCCCGCCTCTGAGAAAAAGGTATCAGACGGGTCTGATGCTCTTTGGGTGGATGACACCTAAATGAACATCTGTACAAAGTCCCAATTTATTTCTAATATCAGAGATCAGACCTCTACTCTTGCCTGATGCATCTAAAACAAAAAGGGGGAACTGTAGAGAGCTGCATAATGCTATGCCTTAAAGATGGAGCTGGTTTCCGCCTTCCACCTTCCCGATGGTGAGTGCTCTCTGTCACGAACAACTCCACATTTGGCTAAGGCCGAGGATCTGTCTTGCTTCCATGTATGTGGACCTATCTGCATTGCCCCCGTGGCATGCCTGGGTTGGCTACCCAGAGACTATTTAAGCTGTGGGCTGGCTTTCCCCGGGGTCCGAGGATTGTTCAATGTTCCTGAATAAACTGCATTGAAAAAAAAAAAAAGATACAGACTAACAGAATGGTTGCAGAAACAGGATCCAGCATTCTATTGCATCCAAGAAACACACCTATTCAACAAAGATAAACACTATCTCAGAGTAAAGGGCTGTAAAAATGTTTTTCAAGCAAATGGTTCCAGAAAACAAGATGGAGTAGCCATCCTAATATCTAATAAAATAGACTTTCAACCCAAGTTAATAAAAAAAGATGAGGGCCACTATATCCTCATCAAAGGAAAAATCCACCAAGAGGACATCACAATTTTGAATATCTATGCCCCAAATACAAGAGCACCTACATTCGTAAATGAAACAGTATTAAAGCTTAAATCACAGTCATTTCTGAGACTGACACTCAACCAAGGACCATGTATTGATATAACCTAGAACTTCTGCTCCGATCTAACCCATGGTAGCTCAGTAACCAATTGGTTTCCCATAGTAAAGGGAACAGGGACTATTTCTGACAGGAACTCAATGGGAGGCTCTTTGACCTCCCAATCCCCCAAGGGAGGAGCAGTCCTGTTAGGCCACAGAGGAGGACTTTGCTGCCAGTCATGAAGATACCTGATAAACCAGGGTCAGATGAAAGGGGACGAGGTCCTCCCCTATCAGTGGACTAGGAAAGTGGCAGGGAGGAGATGAGGGAGGGAGGGTGGAATTGGGAGGGAATGAGGGAGCAGGATACAGCTGGGATACAAAGTTAACAAAATGTAACTAATAAGAAAAAAATAAAATAAAAGAAAAGAATGCAGCTTGACTAGTGGCAGTGGATTATTTTTTTTTACATGATATATTGATTTTATTTTCCAAATATAGAGATGAGCATTATAAATTATAAATGAGCATTCATTTTCTTTATTTCAATTATAATTTAAGTAATACAACACTTTATACAAGAGGCTGTCACAGGAGGGCCAACACAAAAAGGAAAACCTGAAGTCCCTGCTTTGCTCTGTTACTTTTCCTTTTTTTCTTATTTTTTATTATTAGTTACATTTTATTAACTCTGTATCCCAGCTGTATCCCCCTCCTTCATTCCCTCCCAATCCCACCCTCCTTCTCTCAAATCTTCCTTGTCCCTTTCCAAGTCCACTGATTGGGGAGGACCTCCTCCCCTTTCAGCTGACCCTGTTTTATCAGGCATCTTCAGGACTGGCTGCTTCGAAGTCCTTCTCTGTGGCCCAGCAGGACTGCTCCTCCCTTGGGGGATGGAGAGGTAAAAAAAAGCCTGCCATTGAGTTCCTGTCAGAAATAGTCCCTGTTCCCCTTACTATGGGAAACCAATTGGTTACTGAGCTACCACAGGCTACATCCAAGCAGAGGTTCTAAGTTATATCCATACATGGTCCTTGATGGGGTGACAGTCTCATAAAAGACCCCTGTGCCCAGATATATTTGGTCCTTGTGGAGCTCCTATCCTTTCAATGTCACAGTAACTCCCCCTTCTTTCATATGATTGCCTGCACTCTGCCAAAGGTTTGGTTATGAGTCTTAGTATCTGCTTTGATATACTGCTAGGTAGAGTCCTCCAGAGGCCCTCTGCAGTAGGCTCCTGTCCTGTTACTTGTTTTTTTCCTATGTCCAATACACATCCCATTTGTCTTTCTATGTGAGGATTGATCATCTAACCCTGGGTTCTCTTTCTTGTTTGTCTTCTTTAGGTGTATAGATGTCATTGTGTTTATTATATCTTATAGGTCTATATAAGTGAGTATATGCAATGTGTGTCTTTCTATTTTGGGGATATTTCACTCAGAATGATCTTGACTAGAGCCCACCATTTGTCTGCAAATCATGATTTCCTAATTTTTGATTGCTGAGTAGTATTCCATTTGTGTAAAAATACCACAATTTCTGTATCCATTCCTTCTTTACGGACACCTGGGTTGTTTCCAGGTTCTGGCTATTACAAATAAAGCTGCTACAAACATGGTTGAACAAATGTCCTTGTTGTGTACTTGAGCAAATTTGGGGTATATGCCTAGGAGTGGTATAGCTGGATCTTGAAGAAGCAGTATTTCTAATTGTCTAAGAAAGTGCCAGTTTGACTTCCAAATTGGTTGTACCAGTTTACATTCCCACCAGTAATGGACGAGGGTTCCCCTTTTTCCACAACCTCTCCAGCATGTGTTGTCATTTGAGTTTTTGGTTTTAGCCATTCTGATAGGTGTAAGGTGAAATCTCAGGGTCATTTGGATTTGCATCTCCCTGATGGCTAAGGATGTTGAGTATCTCTTTCAGTGTTTCTCTGCTAATCTATATTCCTCTACACAGAATTCTCTGTTTAGCTCTGTACCCCATTATTTAATTGGATTACTTGAATTATTGCATTTTATATTCTTTAGTTCTTTATATATTCTGGATATCAGCCCTCTGTCAGATGTAGGGTGAGTGAAGATTCTTTCCCAGTCTGTAGGCTGTCATTTTGTTCCTATAACAATATCTTTTGCTTTACAGAGTCTTTTCAGTTTCATGAGATCCCGTTTATTGATTTTTTATCTTAGAGCCTGTGCTGTTGGTGTTCTGTTCAGGAAGTTGTCTCCTGTGCCAATGAGTTCTAGGCTCTTTCCCACTTTTTCTTCTAACAGATTTAGAGTAACTGGTTTTATGTTGAGGTCTTTGATCCACTTGGACTTTAGTTTTGTGCAGGGTGATAAATATGGATCTATTTTCATTTTTCTGCATGTAGTTAGACATAAAGTTAGACCAGCACCATTTTTTGAAGATGCTCTTTTTTTTCCATTGAATGGTTTTGGATTCTTTGTCAAAAATTAAGTATTCACAGGTGTGTGGGTTTATTTCTGGGTCTTCTGTTTTGGTCCATTGATCCTCCTTTCTATTTCTATGCTAATATCATGCAGCTTTTATTACTATTACTCTGTAGTACAACATGAGATCAGGGATGGAGATACCTCTAGATGATCTGTTGTACAGGGTTTTTTTTGTTTTTGTTTTTGTTTTTTTCTTCTCCATATGAAGCTGAGAAATTTTCTGCTAAGGCCTGTAAAGAATTGAGTTGGTATTTTGATGGGAATTGAGTTGAATCTGTAGATTGTTTTTGGCAGGATGGCCATTTTTACTATGTTAATCCTACCAACCCATGAGCATGGGAGATCTTTCCATCTTCTGATATCTTCTTCAATTTCTTTCTTCAGAGACTTGATGTTTTTTTCCAAATAGGTCTTTCACTTGCTTGGTTAGAGTCAGCACAAGGTACTTTATGTTATTAGTGGCTATCATGAAGGGTGTTGTTTCGCTGATTTCTTTCTCTGCCCTTTTGTCTTTAGTATACAGGAGGGCTTCTGATTTTTTTGAGTTAATTTTTTATCCAGCCATTTTACTGAAGGCGTTTATCAGCTGAAGGAATTCTCTGGTTGAATGTTTGGGGTCGCTCACATATACTATCATATCATCTGCAAATAGTGACACTTTTTCCTTTCTGATTTGTATCCCTTTGATCTCCTTTAGTTGTCTTACTGTTTTAGCTAGGACTTCAAGTACTATGTTGAAGAGATATGGAGAGAGTGAGCAGCCTTGTCTTGTCCCTGATTTCAGTGGGATTGGTTTGAGTTTCTCTCCATTGAGTTTGATGTTGGCTATAGGCCTGCTGTATATTGCCTTTACTATGTTTAGGTATGTGCCTTGTATCCATGATCTCTCCAAGACTTTAAACTTGAATGGTTTTTGGACTTTGTCAAATGCTTTTTCAGCATCTAAGGAGATGATCATGTGGATTTTCTCCTTTAGTTTGTTTATGTCATGGATTACTTTGATGGATTTCCATATGTTGAACCAACCTTGCATGCCTGGGATGAAGCCTACTTGGTCATGATTGATGATATCTTTCATGTATTCTTGGATTCGGTTTGCAAGTATTTTATTGAGTACTTTTGCATCAATGTTCATAGGAGAGATAGGTCTGAAATTCTCTTTTTTGTTGGGTCTTTGTGCAGTTTAGGTATCAAGGTGACTATCGCTTCATAGAATGAGTTTGGTAATTTTCCTTCTGTTTCTATTTTGAGGAATAGTATGAAGAGAATTGGAGTTAGCACTTATTTGAAGGTCTGGTAGAATTCTGCACAGAATCCATCTGGTCCAAGGCTTTTCTTAGAAGGGAGGTCCAAAAAAGGCGGCTTTTTTTGGAAGGGAAGGCCATGCCAAGGAGGAGGGAGGTCTGAGAAAGGGGAGTGCCAGGAGATCAAAAGATCAAAGGATTCTCTCCTTCCCCAAACAAGTCCACGGATGACCTGAGACTAAAGTTCTCACCTCATGCAATGTTTCCTGTTGTTTAGAAAGCCTCATCATTGTTTTCCTGGCTTCAGAAGTCCTTCCACTCACCAACTCATGTGTTCAGCTCTTCCACAGCTCAGAAACTGCATGCCAGTCACCATCTTGGCTTTGTCCTCCGGGTCATTTTAATTATATTTGGATATGCTGCACTTGGAAAGCCTGCAGACTATTACCAGAGCAATGGAATTTTATATATTTACACAAAGAGAACAACCACCAGGATGCCAGACACAACAATGCAGAGCCAATAATGCTCTGGAATTATAGTAAAAGCTGTAGAAAGAATTTTTTCCTTAAAGAGTAATTCTCAGTCCCATGTTTTGTGTTTTTTCAAAAGTGAAGAGACATTTACATCATTCTCTTATCAAATCTGATGCAGTGTAGAAGTATAGAAGATGCCCAGTGAGATGTAACATTGCTTAGAGTTAAAAATTCACGGAGAAGAATGAAACAGATAGCTGTGATTTCTCTGTGAAATGCATTGGTGTGATCATCCAAGTGGAGAAATAGATGTTTTATATCTTCTTATGAGAGGAATCGGAGTTATGGTTTTCATTTTTAACCTTTGTAATTTAATCAGACACTCTCTGCATGTGTATATATAAATTTAAATTTTCTTTCTGCAAGCATTCTGAAATCCTATAAATGATATATGTATATGGACTAAACAGGTCACATATCTCAGGTATTAACCAATAATTACCAAGCCAATACAATATTAAAAAGGAATAAGCAACAATATGAATTTAAGAATGAATTCACAAAAAAGCATTAGTTTGTAGTGAAAACAGAAGAAGATAAGAAGAATTTACAACATGGGAAACTTTTTATTGCTCTTAAAATGGTGTCAGAATATTTGAATACTTTTAATTATTATGTTTAATGAAGCATTAATATTTAAAAGATTAATTGTTAATTCTACATTAACACAAGGGCTTGACAAAGGAAATAGAATGCTAATAAAATATTATGTATTAGCAATGAAATCAAATGTCTAAATTGAGCAAATGATCTTGGCTTATATGATGAGTACCCATTAAAATAATTATAGTGAGTTTGTATACTTTAAAGTTTTATGTTATTTTTATGTTTAACTCTATGCTGTGAAAAGCTACTTTCTTTATGAATATTGCTTCATTTGATTAACATATATATGAAAAAGCCCATAAGGCTAAACTTTAATTGTCTTTTATCTGTCCTAGTCATTGTATGTACAACAGAGCCATGACAATAAGAATGGGTAGTAATTGTGCTTAAAGTGCAGTTTGCAAGTATAAGCAATATTTTAAAATATCCAGTGCTCTTAAAGAGGCAGGAAAAGTGGTAAAGCAATAGTTTTACATGAATCTCACCATAGTATCTTTCCTTATCATCAAGTAGCTTCTGTTTCAGGTCCTTTGCATATTTTCTGTAATGAGTAACTTACAAATAATCTTCACTGGCTTGAAGTATAATCAGTTGCAAGACTCTTTGCAAACTTGAGTGAGCACCATTTAAATAGAATGTTGATTTAAAGAGGTACAAGATGACTATACTATTACTTGAAATCTCTCTTCCTGTTGGCTTCCTGTAATCCTCTTACAAGTTATATCCATTGGCTGCCTTGAACTACACTACTCACCATGGTTATGGGTCCTTAGTCTTAACACATGACTCATGTGAAAACTGTAGACAAGAGAGGCACTTCAGGAAGAGAAGGCACACTAATTGTTATTTTTCTTTTCTCTTTTTAAATTAATTAATTTTTAATTACAATTATTAATTTTAATTACAATTTATTTATTTTGTATCCTAGCTATAGCCCCCTCCCTCTTCCCCTCCCAAGCCCACCTTTTCTATCTCCCTAAATTCACTTATGTGAGCAATTCTCTTCCCTTTCCATCTGACCCTAGCCTATCAGGTCTCATCAGGACTAGCTTCATTATCCTCTTCTGTGGCCAAGTTAGGTCATCAAAGAACCAGCCCCTGAGTTCATGTCAGAGACAGCTCCTGTTTCCCTAGGGAACCCACTTGGACACTTAGCTGCCATGGGCTACATCTGTGCAGGAGTTCTAGATTATATCCATGCATGGTCCTTGCTTGGATTATCTGTCTCAGAAAAGACCCTGTGTCTAACATTTTTGGTTCTGTTGTTCTCCTTGGGGACCTAAACATAAAACAAGACACACTAAATCTGTTAGAAGAAAAAAATGGGAAAGAGCCTTGAACTCTTTGGCACAGGAGAAAACTTCCTGAACAGAACTCCAACAGCACAGGTTTTAAGATCAACAATCAATAAATGGGACCTCATGAAATTGAAAAGATTCTGTAAAGCAAAGGACGCTGTCATCTGAACAAAATGACAGGCTACAAGCCTATATTTGACAGAGGTCTAATATCCAGAATATATAAAGAACTGAAGAAGTTAAACTCCAACAATCCAAGTAATCAAATTAAAAAATGGGGTACAGAGCTAAACAGAATTCTCAATAGAGGAATATTGAATGGCAGAGAAATACTTTAAAAAATGTCCAATATCCTTTGTCGTCAGGGAAATACAAATGAAAACAACCCTGAGATTTCACTTTACACCCATCAGAATAGCTAAGATCAAAAATTCAGGTGAGAAAACACCCTGGAGAGGATATGGAAAAAGGGGAACCCTCCTCCATTGCTGGTGGGAATGTAAAGTTGTACAACCACTTTGGAAATCAATCTGGCACCTTCTCAGAAAATTAGGAATACTGCTTCTTCAAGATCCAGCTATACCACTCCTAGGCATAGACCCAAAATATGCTCAACTATACAACAAAAGACATTTGCTCAACCATGTTTGTAGCAGCCTTATTTGTAATAGCCAGAATTTGGAAACAATCCAGATGTCCCTCAACTGAGGAATGGATACAGAAATTTTGGTATATTTTCTTTGTTACTAATTCATTGATGTCAGCTCTGAATTTGATTATTTCCAGTCATCTACTCCTCTTGGGTGTGTCTGCTTCTTTTTCTCCTCCCACCCCTAGGGCTTTTAGGTGTGTCTTTATCTTGTTTGTGTGAAAGATATCTCAAACTTCTTTCTGAAGGTATTTAGTGTTATGAACTTTCCTCTTAACAGTGCTTTCATTGTGTACCATAAGTTTGGGTAAGTTGTGTCTTCATTTTCATTGAGTTTTAGGAAGTCTCTAATTTCTTTTTTCATTTCTTCCCTGACCAAGCTGTCATTGAGTAGAGTTATTTAGTTTCCATGAGTATGTAGGCTTTTCTGTTATTTCTGTTGTTGTTGATATCTAGTTTTAGGCCATAGTGATCTGATAGGATACAAAGGATTATTTTGATCTTCTTGTATCTGTTGAGGCTTGCTTTGAGCCCAACTATATGATCAATTTCTGAGAAGGTTTCATGAGGTATTCAAAAGAAGGTATAATCTTTTGTGTTTCAGTGATAAGTTCTGTAGATATCTCTTAGGTCCCTTTGATTTAGGATTTCTGTAAGTGTCATGGTTTCCCTATTTACTTTCTGTCTAGATGATCTGTCCCTTGGTGAGAGTGGAGTGTTGAAGTCTCCCACTATTAAGGTGTTGGGATCAATGTGTGATTTTAGCTTTAATGATGTTTCATTATTAAAGGTGTTCTTGTATTTAGGGCATAGATGTTCAGGATTGTGATGTCCTCATGGATTTTTCCTTTGATTAGAATGAAGTGCCCCTCTTCATCTTTTTTTTTCATTAATTTTGGTTGAATGTCTATTTTATTAGATATTAGGATGGCTACTATAGCTTGTTTTCTGCGTCAGTTTGCTTGAAAAACCTTTTTCCAACCCTTTACTCTGAGGTAGTGTTCATCTTTGTTGCAGAGGTGTGTTTCTTGAATGTAGCAGAATGTTGGATCCTGTTTCCCAAACCGTTCTGTGAGTTTGTATCTTTTTTTTTCATATTTGAATTCCATGTTTTAATTTTTTTTTCTTTTTTTTTTTTTTCAATGCAGTTTATTCAGGAACCTTGAACAATCATCTGACCCTGGGGAAAGCCAGCCCACAGCTTAAATAGCCTCTGGGTAGCCAACCCCAGCGTGCCACGTGGGCAATGCAGATAGGTCCACATACATGGAAGCAAGCCAGATCCTCAGCCTTAGCCAAATGTGGAGTTGTTTGTGACAGAGAGCACTCACCATCGAGAAGGTGGAAGGCGGAAACCTGCTCCATCTTTAAGGCACGGCATTACGCAGCTCTCTACAGTTCCCCATTTTTGTTTTAGACACATCAGGCAAGAGTAGAGGTCTGATCTCTGATATTAGAAATAAATTGGGACTTTGTACCGATGTTTATTTAGGTGTCATCCACCCAAAGAGCATCAGACCCGTCTGATACCTTTTTCTCAGAGGCGGGACCTGGGGCATCAACCCGCATGCAATCAGACATGCTCTTCTCTGGGTCTACAGCAGCTGACCCTGAGTGCAGTGCTTAGCCTCGCATCCTGAGCATAACATTTTAGCTTTTTATGGTAGCCAACCATGCTTGGGGACACTGTCCTGCTTCAATGGCTATAAAGGCCTGAATGATCATGGCTGCATTACGCTGTTGTGAGACTCTAATCTTGCATATACACCACAGGCAAACCAAGGAGACCAACACCAGAAGGCCTGCTAACGCTCCCATGCCCTCCCATTCCTTCAGATGATTCATGGCTGCAGCAATCCATGGTGATAATCCTGTGGCTAGTCCTGCGTCCTTAAATGACTTTCAAAAGTGGAGCAAAACATGGAGTTAGTCAATTTACATGGAGCATGTCTCGCCCCTGAGGGCAATGGTCTCCTGCACCTACTCAGACCTCAGACATCACCACTGCTAGTTCTAGAACTGATGCAAGATGTTCCAACGAGGGGGTTAAGGCTTCTCATAATATTTCCTATAAGCCCACACCTGTTTGTTTATATCCCCCATTTTTATTCATTATTAGCCAGATAGAGCCAAGTAATTGTGGTGATGATACTTGCTTTTTTGCCCAATGCTGGAATGCTAGTGAATTTAGGTATGCCCTGGTTACTCGCATGCCTCACTGGGTGCCTGTGCCCTTTGATGCCCCTCACGCTATGACTCTCTTCAGACAGAAAAGGGATCTTGGAACTACAGCTGCCACTGTTACTGCCATCTCATTGGCGGCTGTTGGAGCTACCACCGTGGCATTAGCCATGAGTCATACTGTGCAGACTGCTCAGACCCTGAATAATCTTTTAGCCAATATAGCTCATGCCTTAGATGTACAAAAAGGAATTAATGCTCAACTAAAAGGAGGCTTGATGGTGTTCAATCAGAGGATTGACCTCTTGCAGGAGCAAATTGATACCCTATGGCAAATGGCTCAACCAGGCTGTCAATGAAAGTATGCTGGACTTTGTGTCACTAGCATACAACATGAGAATTTTTCCTGTGCTGCAAATCTGTCTAAACAATTGTCTAGCTATATTTTAGGTAATTGGACTGGAGAATTCGATACTATGATGGAGCAGCTGAGAGTGGCCATTATTACAGTAAATTCTACCAGAGTTTGTGTCTTTTTATTGGAGAGTTGAGTCTGTTGATGTTGATAGATAATAGTGAGCAATGAATGTTGGTTCTTTTATGGTGGAGTTGGTGTTGTTACTGTATTTCTATGATCATTTTCTTTTAATATTTTGTTGTGAAGTTATCTATATCCAGTATTTTTGTGAGTGTAGTTGATTTGTTTAGACTGTAGTTTTCCTTCTATTATCTTTTGTACCTTCTAGGACTGGGTTACTGTGTAGATATTGTGTAAGTTTAATTTTGTCATGGAGTATTTTGTTTTTTCCATCTATGCTGACTGAAATCTTTGTTGGGTACCATAGTCTGTGTTGGCATCTGTGGTTTCTTAGAGTCTGCATGACATCTGCCCAGGCCCTTCTGGATTTCATAGTTTCCATTGAGAAGTCGGGTGTGATTCTGATAGGTCTACCTTCATATATTACTTGCCATTTTTCCCTTGCTGCTTTTTAATATTTTTTCTTTGTTCTATAGATTTAGTATTTTAACTATTATGTGATATGAGGAATTTCTTTTCCGGTCCAGTTCTTTTGGTGTTGTGAAGGCCTCTTGTATGTTTATGAACATCTCTTTCTTTAAGTTGAGAAAACTTTCTTCTATGATTTTCTTGAAATCGTTGTCTGGACCTTACAGCCTGGAATGTTCTTTTTTATCTATGCCTATCATTCTTAGATTTCTTAGTTCATGGCGTCCTTGATTTCTTGGATTTTTTGTGTTTGGAGCTTTTCCAATTTTACTTTTTCTTTGAGAGATGTATAAATTTCTGCAATTATATATTCAGAGCCCAATATTCTCTCTTCTATCTCTTGTTTTCTATTGGTGATGCTTAGCTTTGTGGTTCTGATCTTTTCTCTAAGTTCTCCAGCTCCTGGGTTTTCTCTGTTTGTGTTTTCTTTATTAATTCTAATTCTGTTTTCATGTCTTACACCATTTCCTTCATCTGTTTGAATGTAGATTCCTGTCTTTCCATGATGGTCTCTATTTTTTGTTCATATCCTCTCTATATCTTCTACTTGTGCCTCTATATGTACATCTGTTTGTCTGCATTTGCCCGCATTTCTTTGAGAATTTTGTTTGTTTCCTTTTTATGTGCATCTAATAGTTGGATAAGCATAGATTTGAGATAATTTTCCTGTATTTCCAATGATTTAAAATTCCCAGTGATTTTTTGGAGTTACTGGTGAAGCCATAGTGCCCTGATTTCTGTGGAATGTGTTTTTTAGGCTGACCTCTACCCACCTGTTTATCCATAACTTTTTTCTGTTTGTTCCTGGAGTCTGTACTTCAGACTGGATCTGTCTATGTCTGGTGACTGTAGTATTCTTCAGGAAGATAAAAGAGGACCATTTGTTTGAGCACAAATGTTAGTGTTTCAGCTGTAGCTAAATGAGGAACATCACAAGTGCTTGTTAAGTGTGGGAGTGTGCTTGGAAATGTGGCTTGAAGGACAGGATACTAGAGTCTGTAGATGCCTGGAAGGGTGGAGCTTAAGCACCAGTGGGGAAGCTTGCACCATTCATGGCCACAATGCTCATGCGTGTTATGCCCAGATCACAAGAACCTTAGAGACCACCAGGAGATGACTCCATTCGAAGAGCAAGAGAGCTTTATTGTGAGAGTGATCAAACTCAGGACCTAAGTCTCACTGATGCAGTAGTGGAGAAAAGGTACCCCAAGCCCTGGGTGAACAGAGTTTTTAAAGAGAAAACAAACAAAGAAAACAAAAAACCTGAAAGCTGGGGGTTTCCATGTCTTGGTATTACAGATTTGGGTAACAATCATAGGAGTAAGGTGACCCTTTAGCTGAAGCTTAACCACAATTGTTATTCTTATTCTAAGCTATCTGAAAGTACATTTGGAACATTGGAGAATTTTTCTGCCTCACTCTGATTGTCTGTTGCTAGGGGAGTTGACCCAATTCTTTGCCACGTGTACATTCTGTGGTTTTTCCTGGAACTTGAGTTCAGCCCCAGGTCACAGGTGTCCACAAGATAGTTTCTCATCCCAAAATGGAGTCACCCAAGCTACCTTTATGTGCAGGTGCCATGAATGTCTCAGTGGCCCACAGGCCTGTCATTCTGTCTTACAGGTATTCAGGTCTGTCTAGGTTGAGAGAAAAGCCTGGAGTTCAGGGTAGGAGGGTGATTTAAAGGTCCTAGTCACTTCCAGCATGTCCAGAGCAGGGGAATTCTAGCCTAGCTAGCTTTTATCAGTTTAAACACAAAAGGGAATTTTTCATTTTGAACTGATTGGCTGTGGGAAGGCACCATTTGTTTGGCTGTCCCTAGGGGAGAGGGATGATCTGGGCTGTTTATCTAGCAACTGTATTTCTATTGGGCAGGAAAGAATACATTAAGGCTGATTTTTCCCTGCAGGTGGCTGTACATGTCTCTACCTGTCGGGCCTTTGTTCAGGCTTGTGCTTTAAACTTTAATCCAAGAATCCCCAAAAAACTAATTTTTAATTCTTTGGTCTCTCACAACAAATGCACTAATTTTTGAGATAATAAAAGAGAAAGGAATTTATAGAAATCCCTTCCTCAGCCACAGTGAGTCCCTTTGTAAAACCCAAGATATTAAGAAGCCATAGGGCTGAGAAGGAAGTGTAGACATTGTATTGAGTATCATTACTGGCAGCAAATACTAACATACTCCAAAATGAGGCACCTTAATTAGGAAATGCAATCTAGTCTAGATCTCTAACCATGAAGAAGTACATAGCACACAGTACCTGAATTCCAAGTACTTAGGAATCAATTCTAAATACAAATTACAGGATTTCAACATGGGTAATCTGTGTAGCTTCATAAAATTATTGAGCTATAAGATGTCATTGTACATCACAATTTTATTATGGTGAGTATGTTATAAAGTGATTAATAGTATTAGAAGGAATTACTTATTAGTGGAAAACAAACTGGGATAATAGAATTTTCAACTTTGTAAATATTATTGTCTTAATAAGTTTTAATCTTATGCTTACCATAGCGTTGTTGTGGTGAACACATTTGAGTGAATATATAAATAGTCTTCCAGATCAAATAAATCCAAGTCTCAGTTTATCACCATAAACTCCTCATTCAGAAGGTGATCTTAACTATGAGCATACAGGATACAAGGTTGGCCATTCTCTTGTTAATTTGTGTTTAGCCTTTTCACCTGCTGTGTCATCTGTAGAAGTCCATATAAAGAATCACACAAGAGACTGCTATGATCCATGCCTAGAATTTTTCATTCTTGGTTTTATCTAGCCAGGTTTAACAAAGAGTTAATATGGGAGAAAAAGTTTCACTCTGTGTCATAAAATATATCATCTGCTACATGTTCCTCTGATTCTGAGGCACTTAGATTTCTGCCTATTTGAAGACCTGGCAAGGCATGGTCTTCAGCTGTCACTGTCTAGGAATTTCTTTCTTATATGTCTTCTTGTCTAGAACACAGAAGCATCTCAGCATCTTCTAAGTTAATATGGATTGAACTAATATGGCTCTCTTACTATAAGAAGAAAGGTCATGTTTTCTAGATATTTCCTGTAGATTGGCTCATTCCTAATATTACATTCTCTTTTCTATAATTCTCAGTTCAAGGACACATCGCCACCCTCACATATACATCTCAGACTCACTTTCTGAAAGAATTTATTGTCCGACAGGAAGTCAAAAGAAATGTAACTTTCAGCACAGGTTATCTTTGGATCAGTAAACACCAGTTCTATTCTTTAAACACAGAGGACAATCACATTAAGTACAATGTGGATATTTGTAGTCATTGTAGAAGTTTATATTTTCTTATGCATATGCTTATATTCCTACCAAGATTTCACTGTTCTGTTTTATGAAAGATGTAGATTATTTGTCTGTGCCTATGAGCTAAGAGTTGAGAAGACATAGAAATTATGATTTTAAGGGGGTAGGACAGACAATCTTGGAAACAGTGTACTTCCATTTTAGGCACAAATATCATTTTTTTTAGCAATGACTTCATCATATAGGCACACATGTGCATGATGGTTATTTAGATACAGTATGATATCTTCAATAAGGAACTGAAATCTTCTTTCATGACCATAAAATATAAGCTACAAATTGTTTCCACTTGATAAAGTATCACAGTAAAGTGCATTTAAATAGAAAAATATTCATTTTTTAAAGTGCATTTAAATAGAAAAATATGCATTTAAATAGAAAAATGAAAATTTTTCTATTTAAATATGACATCATCATTATGTCATATCATTGTAATCAATTCAGCTCTTAGGTAAATGACTTTATTTCTCAGCTATAAATTTCTTATACATTCAAAATAAGACATTTAACATATTAAACTATTTCTGAAATACCATTTTCCCCCTTGGTCATCTGTACCAGTGAGCTAAAGAAGAGACCAGTGATGTCTGCATATCTGAAGAAAATATACTTATATCCAAGAAAATATATGTAAACAAAACCAAGTTCCAGTTCGCTTTCTTTCTCCAGAGATGTCCTCTATAATTACACGTAATATCCTCAAAGTAAATATGCAAGCCGGAGCTCCTTTTAAGAGAAAGGTGTTATCACATGTTCAGATTATAAGGATGGGAATTTACACAATAATTGTAGTCAACTTCATTTCCTAACCTTTCTTAGAAAACTATGGGACAAATAACTTCTAACTACCCAATTCAAAATATTTCACAACAGTTGTTACTCAGATTATTTTGTTTAATTATTAATATTTGTAAAAATGATATTTTAAACAGTAAACATTTATGAAAATTAACCACCTGCCTTGATCATTTTAATAGTCTTAGAACAATAAATCGCATTCACTATGGAAAATGACACAATTCATTACAGATTGAAGTATAAAAGTATTCCAGAGAAAATAAAACCAAGATTAGATTAAAAATATTTTTTCAGTTATGATTTTGAAATATTTGTGTCTGGGATTTAAATCATAGTTTGGGGGTCTTTTACTCATTTTTATTCATGTATATTAACTTTACAAAGTAATATGCTTGATTACAACATTTCAATGCATATATAAGCTACATTGGTTGTATTTAGTCCTGGATTCTTATCTACAATTATCTCATCTTCCTCTTTCCCTTAGTTCTCATCTTATTTTCCATGTTGAATCTTCTGTTTTTCTTTTACTGTTATTAAGAAAACAGGCGATTCTTGGCTTTCTGAGTCTGCATAATATTTCCTTAACAAAACAATGAAAACTTGTGTGGATTTTCTAAAAACTTGTTCTCATTATTCTTTATGCTTCATGAATGCATACCCCAATTTCTTTATCTATTAAAAATGAAATAATACACATATGCAAAAATATACCATTTACAGTATATAGTTGAAATTTTTCATAAGTTGTTCTCACTCATATGGCACCTTTTCCTAACACAAATGCTATTTCCAAACTACCATCACATAAATGCCTTTCATAGTCCACCTCAATTACTACTTTTATTGAATTATTTTCCATTGTAATTTCCAATGAAAAATATTTGTGTCACCTTTAAAAAATTATATGGGCTTCTAATTGTAAAAATGCAAATGAAAAGTCCCTCTGTTGTACTAAAAAGTTCCCCATCTGGTATAAGAAGTTTACTCTAATTCCTAAAAATGGTTGGCTATTGACAATTTCCACATGTTTTTTTTTTCTTTTGTTTGTTTTTTAGAATATCCCTTTAATGGAAATAAGTGATATCACCTAATATAACGATTTCCTTATTGAGCCATGGCAAATAGAATACTAAGCTTTGTACACTCATTTCCTTTGTTATCATAATTTGGGATGTACATAGAATCATTTTCATATCTAGGCAGTTTCTATATTCTGGCAATTGTGAATAAAGCTGCTATGAACATAATTGAGCAAGTGTCCATGTGGTATGATAGAGCATCTTTTGGGCATATACCCAGGGGAGGTGTAGCTTGGTCTTGAAATACAACTACTCCCAATTTTCTGAGAAAGCACCATATTAATTTCCAAATTAGTTGTACCAGTTTACAGTCCCACCAGCAATAGATAGGTGTTCCCTTTTCTCCACATCCTCTCTAGCATGTGCTGTCACTGGAGATTTCAATCTTAGCCATTCTGACCAGTGTGAGATGGACTGTCAGAATTCTTTTGATTGACATTTCCATGATGACTAAGGAATTTTAGAATTTCTGTAAATGTTTTTTGGCCATTACAGATTCTTCTGTTAAGAACTCTCTGTTTAGTTGTTTGCCCCATTTTTAACTGAGTTATTTTGTTTATTATTGTTTGAATTCTTGAGTTTATTACATATTTTGGATATTAGTCCTTTGTCAGATGTAAGATTGGTGAAGATCTTTTCCCAATGTGTAAATTGTTATTTTGTTCTATTGACGGTGTCTTTTGCCTTACAGAAACTTTTCAGTTTCAAGATGTTCCATTTGGTAATTGTTGATCTTAGAGCCCAGTGGTGTTCTGTGCAGGAAGTTGTCTCCTGTGCTAATGAGTTTAAGGCTCTTTCCAAGTCTCTCTTCAAATAGATTTAGTGTATCTAGTGTTATATTATGGTCTTTGATCCAATTGGATTTGAGTTTAGTTCAGAGAGATAAATATGTTTCTATTTGCATTTTTCTACATGTAGACATCCAGTTAGACCAACACCATTTGTTGAATATGCTGTCTTTTCCATTGTATGGTTTTGGCTCCTTTGTTAAAGGAGCACAGATACACAAAGGAATACTACTCAGAATGAAATCACGAAATTTGTAGGCAAATGGATGGAACTAGAAAAGATCACCCTGAATGTGGTAATCCAGACCCAGAAAGACATACATGGTGTGTACTCACTAATAAGTTGATTTTAGCCATATAATACAGGATAAGCATACTACGAGGCACAAACTCAAAGAAGATAAGTAACATAGAGGATCCAAAGGAGGATGTATAAATCTTTATTTTGTTGTTGTTGTTTTTTATTGCATATTTGATATTCTTTTTTTTTCATTTTTATCTTTTATATTAATTAGTTTATTTAGTTTGTATTTCAGCTGTAGCTCCCTTCCTCAATTCCTCCCAATCCCACCCTCCCTTCCTCATCTCCTCCCTGCCCCATTCTAAGTCTACTAATAGGGGAGGTCCTCCTCCCCTTCCATCTGGCCCTAGTTTATCAGGTCTCTTCAGGACTGTCTTCAGTGTCCTCTGTTGCCTAGCAAGGCTGCTCCTCCCTCGGCTTGGGGGGAGGTCATGTCAGAGACAGTCCCTGTTCCCCTTACTAGGGTGACCGATTTGGATCCTAAGCTGCCATGAACTATGTCTGAGCAGGGGTTCTAGGTTATATCTATGCATGGTCCTTGGTTGGAGAATCAGCCTCAAAAAAGGCCTCTGTGCCCAGATATATTTGGTCCTTGTGACATTCCTGTCCTCTCCAGGTCTTACTAACTCCCCCTTCTTCCATATGATTCTCTACACTCTGCCCAAGGTTTGGTTATGAATCTCAGCATCTGCTTTGATACACTGCTAGGTAGAGTCTTTCAGAGGCCCTCCATGGTAGGCTCCTGTCCTGTTTTTGTTTGCACCTACTTCCAATATCCATCCAATTTTTCTTTCTAAGTGAGGGTTGATCATCGTACTCCGGGACCTCTTTCTTGTTTAGCTTCTTTACATGTACAGATTTTAGTATACCACTTCTAGGCATATATCCAAAATATGCTCAAGTACACAACAAGGACATTTGCTCAACCATGTTTGTAGTTGCTTTATTGGTAATAGCCAGAACCTGGAAACAACCCAGATGTACCTCAGCGGAGGAATGGATTCAGAAATTGTGGTACATTTACACAATGGAACGTTACTGAGCAATTATAAGCAAAGGAATCATGAAATTTGCAGGCAAATGGTGAAATCTACAAAGATCATCCTGAGTAAGGTATTCCAGAAACAGAAAGACACACAGGGTATATACTCACTTATAAGTGGTACTAGACATACAAAATAGGATAAACTTACTAAATATTACTTTGAATGGGAAATCAAATAGACAGAGGTAGTGGCTGAAGACAGGAAACAAGGTAGGAAAGGGGGTTGCATAGATTTAAGCGGGTGAAGAACCTGGGGAGAGGAATTGAAGAGAACAGAAGGACTGTAGAGAAAAGAGAAACTGAGTGTGCAGCATCTCTGTGATAAGCTGGAGAACTAAGTCAGGATAAGCTCATGGGAGAATATGAGGGGTACTCAAGCAAAAACTCATAGCAGAGACCATAGAGACAGAAGAAGACAACCTCTCGCTATGCTATTCTCCTTACAGAGGAAAGAAAACACCAACCCAACCAGAATAACTTCTACCCCAACTTTTTCCTGCCTACCACATGTTTAGGGATATGTGGTATATATTTTTATTCCTATATATATAGGGATAAAAATACATCAGATAGATCAGATTTTGAGAGACTGTCCAACCAATACCTGGTCCAGCAAAAGACCTACTCAGACACTGTGAAGGGCACTTTGCTAAACAGGAGCTTGACAGAGCTTTCCTCTGAGAGAAGCTACTCAGCAACACCTCAAAACAGATGCCTAGACTCTCAGCCAAACTTTGGGTGATGCATAGGGCATCTCATGGAAAAATGGGATCAAAGAGAAAAGGAACTGGAAGTGACAGGGGTTCCAAAAAAAACCCAACACAGCCAACTAACCACAGCGCAAAGGGGGTTGCTGAGACTGAAGCATCAACCAAGGAACATTCAGGAACTAGACATAGCCTCTCTACAAAGATGTAGCAAATGGGTAAGTCAGGACTAATATGGGATGTGGGGACTGCATCAGACACAGATATACTTGCCAACATTTTGATCACTTCCCCCTTGCCAGGCTACATGGGAACAGGACATGCTCAGTACCAATGAAACTTGATGAGCTGGGGTAGACAGGAAAGGTAGCTCCCTTTTTCTTCAGAAAATGGGAATGTTGAGGAAGGGAGAATGGGAATAGGAGAGGAAAAGTCTTAAGGAGGCATGGCCTCACACAATTCAGTTAAAATATATTGCATGGAGAGTAGAATACTTGTGATATAAAAAAATAGAGATACTGGAGGTTGAAGGACTGTATAGAGATGGGAGCTGAGGATGGAGGAAAGGAAAGCCTTGAGGATGGAATAAGCTAGACTAAAGATGATGTAAAAGGCTCATGAAAGCCCAATAGCTTCTAATCTACTTTCCAAATACTACTTTTAAAAAATGAGTCTAGTTGTATAAATGTACCACAATTTGTGTATTCATTCCTCCGTTGAGGGACATCAAGGTTGTTGCCAGCTTCTGGGTATTATGAATAGAGCTGTTATGAAGATGGTTGAGCAAATGTCCTTGATGTGTAGTTGAGCATATTTTGGATAAATGCCTACGACTGGTATAGTTGGACCTTGAGGTAGCAGTATTCCTAATTTTCTGAGAAAACACCAGATTGATTTCCAAGGTAGTTATATAATTTTACATTCCCACCAGCAATGGAAGAGGGTTCTTTTTTTCTCCACATCCTTTCCAACAATTTTGTCACTTGATTTTTTTGTACAGAAGGGGAAAAGTACCTCTGCTGTCAGTGGACTAGGGTAAGGCTGTAGAGGGAGAAGAGGGAGAGAGGGTGGGAATGGGAGGAGATGAAGGACAGGGCCACAGCCAGGATACAAAGTGAATAAATTTTAATACATGTAATAATAAAAAGAAATAAATTTCTAAAAAAAAAAACATTTACACAATAAAATTATTGCTCAGGAAATCAAGAAATTTTCAGGCAAATGGTGGGAACTAAAAAAGGTCATCCTGAGTGAGGTATACCAGAAGTAGAAAAACACACATGGTAGATACTCACTTATAAGTGTATATTAGGCATGTAATATAGAATTAACATACTAAAATCTGTACACTTAAAGAAGCAAAATAAGAAGGAGGACTCTGGGTAAGATGAACAATCCTTACTGAGAAAGACAAACGGGATGATAGACATCAGAAGAGGGAGAAAACAGGCAACAGGAAAGAAGCCTATCACAGAGGGCCTCTGAAAGACTCTACCCAGCAGGGTATCAAAGCAGATGCTGAGACTCAAAGCCAAACCTTGGGCAGAATACAGGTAATCTTGTGAAAAGGGGGGAGATATAAAGACCTGGAGGGAATACAAGCTCCACAAGGAGAGCAACAGAACTAAAATATCTGTGCACAGGGGTCTTTTCTGAGAGTGATACTCCAACCATGGACCATTCATAGAGATAATCTAGAACCCCAGGACAGATGTAGCCCACGGAACCTTAGTGTCCAGGTGTGTACCCTAGTGAGGGGAACAGGGACTGTCTCTGACATGAACTCAGTGGCTGGCTTTTTGATCAACTCCCTTGATGGGGGCCATCTTACCATGCCACAAAGGAAGACTATGCAGCTATTCCTGATGAGACCTGATAGGCTAGGGTCAGATGGAAAGAGAGGAGGGCCTCCTCTATCAAGGGACTATGGGAGGGGCATGGGAGGAGAAGAGGGAGGGAGCTGAGATACAAAGTGAATAAACTGTAATAAATTTAAAAATAATTTAAAAAGTTCCTGAGGGGGAAAAATTGAGTCAAAAGAAAAAGGTATACAGTACAGGTGTTTAATGCTGCTCTCTCCTGTCAGATGTGGGTAACTGAACTAAAAAATTCTCAGACCAAGGCATGATACTACACTCTGAGTTATTGGCCAAGGTGTTTCTAGAGCTCTCCAAAACAACACAGGCTATTTATTGCCATTGCCCTGCATGGTAAGATTGTATTGCTGGCAAATCAGTTCATGTCAGAGACAGTCCCTGTTCCCATTACTATGGAACCCACTTTGACACTGAACTGCCATGGGCTAGAACAGCCTTACCAGGCCACAGAAGAAGACAATGCATCCACTCCTGATGAAACCTGATAGACTAACATCAGAAACAAGAAGCAGAAGACCTTCCCTATCAGTGGACTTGGGGAGGGGCATGAGTGGAGAAGAGGAAGGGAGGGAGGAATTGGGAGGGGAGGAGGGAGGGGGCTACTGGGGTATACAAAGTGAATAAAGTGTAATTAATAAAAATTAAAATAACAATATTTTTTAAAAAATTGTATTGCTGAAGATAGCACACATTTTAACTACAAGTCATGAAGAAATCATTATCAAACCAACTAGAAAACTTTCTCACATTTATTTATTTATTTATTTACTTTCTTACTTATTATTTATTTACTTATTTTGAGATGAATATTTTGCGGATCAGGCTAAGCTGGGTGGGTTAAAAAGTCAGGGAATACTCTATCTTAATCTCCACAGTCCTGAAGCTATAAGGAATTTCCATCATGCCTGGTTTCTTACATAGGTGCCAGGGTTTGAAATCTTGTCCTCATGTAACTCTTGATAGACTGAACTATCTTCCCAGCTTGAGTTATATATTTCATGTTTTCTATCTCTAAGAGATAAATGTACCTAAACTATTTTAAATAATGATGATTTTAATTATTTTAAAATAATAAATATACTTATAATAGAATCAGTTCCAATTCTCAGTTTGTTGTCTGCAACAGAAAATAAAAAAAATTATTTTGATGTTTTAAACTGAAAAACAATACTATTATAGAACACTGACTATTGGGTTATAGGGCATTATAAACATTTTGTGGGTCTTTTCTTTGAGGTAAAAGAAAAGAGACTGTTTGCTAATAATTTTCGACTTCACATTTTTATGTAATATATATTACATATTATCATAAGATCTTATATTTAAATTTTATAAGTTTGGTAGAATTGGATTAATATATGTTATAGAGAAGTACTTTCCAGTAAAAAAAAAAAAAAGTGCATGAAATGGAAAGATTTGACAGAGGAAAATTCAGCTTTTCAATTTGCACTTTTCATTTTTGTAGTTTTCTACAATTTTATTTTCCATATTTTTTTTCAGAGTTTCTGCTGAGGCACAGGTGTTCCTTCCTGCTGCTCCACCTAGAAAATTTAACTCTGTTATTAAGTCTTGAAAATAAATTGGGAGTTGAGTAAATTTAAAAGCTACAGGAGACTCTTAGGAATAAACACAAGAATAAGAAATGTTTATTAAAGATCAAAGAATAGTATCAGAATTAATAGTATCTGGAAGCTGTGAAATCACTTATTAATTACATAAAAACAAGGCAAGGGAATTGAAAATATATAACTAATTAATTCATAAAACACATATAAACAGGTAGGGGAGAGCTGAATGTTTCAGTGTAGATTTTGTTAAACTATGCAACTTCTTTTATCAAAGGCACGTGAGTGAAAATAGCTTCAAGCTCTATATGTCACAGAAGAACTTAGATTGTAACACTTGGAAATGATGGCTTGCATGTCGACATGATGAAAAAGCTTTCAGACTGAAGACTACCTGCTTAGTTCAAGTGCATTCTACAGATCCGGTAAGGTTGTGAGAAAAGCAAAATAACTTAGACTCAACCACAGGTTACAGAACGAATGACAGCAAACTGGAAGGAATTTTAAAAAATGTAGTAGCTATGTAACAGTCTCATTAAGAGGACTCAGATAGCCTATTTAATTTTAAATATTCAAAAAAGAAAGCAAACATACATACTTATAAAACATATATATACACATATATACGTATATAATTATATATACATATATATGTATATAAATACACATATAAATCATGTATTAAAATTATTTACACAGTTTGCTAGTATCCTATTGTTGAATATTCCTATGAAAGGAATTGGAAATGTTCACAGAACATGTTTGTTTGTTTGTTTGTTTTTCAGTTCTTAAGATGTGATTATTCTTGGATTTATATATTTAAAAAAAGGACCTTTAGTTTTTAGGGAAGAGCTTTGGGTTGCGTTGTAATTGCTGGTAAAATGTACTAAAAAAAATATGTATGTCAGAAATGTTCTTTTTTTTTAATGAAAGTTTTCTTTTATATTTATGAATGTTTGGCATGTGTGAACCTCAGTGCACCATTTGCATGCCACCTGCCTCAAGAGGCCAGAGAAAGGCATTGGATCACTTGGAAATGGAGTTGCAGATAGCTATTAACTGCCCCAAGAGGATGCTGGAAACCATATCCTATTCCTCTGACACAGCTGTTTGTACTCTTAACTGCTTTGCCGTCTCTAAACCCTCAGATCTCTGAAGATGTAAGAAAAGCAAATCTTTAAAAATACTTCATAGAGGGGAACAGGGACTGTCTCTGACATGAGCTCAGTGGCTGGCTCTTTGATCACCTCCCCCTGAGGGAGGAGCAGCCTTGCTAGGCCACAGATGAGGATATTGCAGCTAGTCCTGATGAGACCTGATAAGCTAGGGTCAGATGGAAGGGGAGGAGGACCTTCGCTCTCAGTGGACTTGAAGAGGGGCATGGGAGGAGATGAGAGTGGAATTGGGAGGGACTACAGCTGCGATACAAAATGAATAAACTATAATTAACATAAAAATAAAAATTTAATTAAAAAATCCTTCTTAGAAATATTTTTGCTTGTAAAATATTTATATTTTGCAGGTCTAAGACCCAAAAATGTTGATACCTATGGAAATATGTGCATGTTCAGTGAGAAATTAAAAATAATTCTAATAATGATGTCAGCTTTTTACTACCTATATTCTTCTGAATTCTAATATACATCATTAGACAAAGGTATTGTTGATATTATAAAAAATTAAGCATTAAGCTTTACCTGTGAATTTTTTTTTAATTTAGAACTCATTAATTCAAAAAAATCGTATGCTATTGTATTAATTTTACTATATGCTTATTATGGTATCACTAATAGGCAAAATTTAAGAGAATATGCATTAATCTTATATTCTTTGTGTAATGATAGAATGAATCTATCCTCACTTTCAGTTTCTGAGAATTGTCTAGATAACAGATGTTAAAATACAGATTTATTAGAGGAAAGTTCAGGTCAAGTTGGTCATAAGAGTCCATTTTTATTTTGTCATTGTGAAGACGATAAACAGTATAGGTTTGTGAAAATTATATGCCTTAGCAACGTATTTGAATGAATAGCTCAAAAAAAGTTTGCATATCCCAGAATGGAAAAAAAAAATAATGTCAAAGTAGCACATATACTAAACATATAGAACTAAACAATGATCAGAACATAATTTAAAATAAATATTTTAAATGTACTAATTATAATTTTGACTCAAATTAATTAATGAAATAATAACATGAATAGAATTGGTAGAGAAATAATAAGTATGTGGCATTTAAACACACTTCATTTTCTTATGATATATGAAGCTTATTTCATAAGAAATGGAATGGTACCAATTATATTTTTGTTTCTCTGTGTGAATTAGACATGCAAATTATTTAATAAACTTTTCTCGAAATATTCTACTGAAGTTATTTTTCTAGGTTCTAAATTGTGGTAGTGATAAAGTAGTAAAAGACCTTCCTCTCAAATATTGCTCTGTCTGTGAGAAGATAGTTAACTTACAAGATAAAGACATAAGACACATTTAGAGGTAATTAGTGCTAATAGAAAATTAAACTGGAGAATGTTACAAAATGTTAGATCCTCACAAAGGATGCATCTTTACAGGAATGTAAAGTGTCTATGAAAGAGTATGAGAAGGAGGTAGAGAAAAATGAAGACCATCATAAATCTCCCTGTTCAGTTCAGCTATATTGTATTGATCACAGATTAGATAACTGTTGCAGAAAGGGGGATAGAGTAAAAAAATCTTATAAGCATCCAGTTAAGATCACTAGGAATATCTTTATGTATGTGTCTAAGGAACTGCAAATAACTCATCAATGGGCAAGAAGGATAAGCAAAGTACTAAAAAAATAGAAGTCTCTAATGACTTAACTTCTAAAATATACTGAAGACAGAAAGGGATGAGATAGTAAATATTTGACCAGATATTTAAAAACTCAATAGACCCCATAAAAACAACAGAAAAGGAAGGTTAGAGACATACAGTAACTTAAATTCAAAGCAAGAAACCCATAAGTGTGGCATGTCTAGAACCAAAACAACCATATACAGAAATGAGTTATATATAGTAGAAAGAGAATTCAGAGAATGGGGAAAATACAAGACATGAATGTGTATTAAGAAAATTTTTTATCTTTGCCATTAACACTCCCAGAATTAAAGGAATAAAGTTGTTGGTTGTCACATGTGGAGTTGTAACAACTCTTGACATCGCAAGTTAAATTTGGATAGTGAAGAAGATGAGCTGAAAACTCACTTTCCAAACAAAGGAGACAAGCACTTTCCAAGTCTCCATTGTGTCAAAAAAACTTCTGGAAAAACCCATAAAAATGCTTTAACTCACTAAATCATGCAGAAAATACAAATACAGAGAGAGACTTTCACACACACACAAACACACACATGCACAGAGAGCTCCCATTTTCTTTTCTTAAATTATTATTATTATTTTACTACAATTTATTCACTGTGTATCCCATTGTAGCCCCTTCCTTTATTTCCTACTAGTCTTACCCTCCCTCCCTCTTCTGCCTTTATGTGCCTCCCCTAGTCGACTGATAAGAGGGGTCCTCCTCCCCTACTATCTGACCCTGGCCTATCAGGTCTCATCAGGACTGTCTGGATCTGCTTTGTCTGTGGCCTAGTAAGACCACCTCACTGGAGGGGATTGGTAATCAAAGAGCAGGCAACCGAGTTCATGCCAGAGACTGTTCATGCTCACCTTACCAGGAAACCCACATGGAGACTGAGCTGGGCTATAAGTGAGCAAGGGTTCTACGTCCTTCAATGTGTGGTCCTTGGTTGATTAATCAGTGTCTCATAAGACCCCCAGAGCCCAGAAGTTTTTTTGGCATTGTTGGTCTCCTTGTAGAGCTTCTGTCTTCTTCAGTTCTTTCTATTTCTACCTTCTTTAATAAGATTCCCTGAACTCTTCCCAAATTTTGGCCATGAGTCACAGCATCTGCTTCAGTACCTTAATGGGTAAAGTCTTTCAGAGGTCCCTGTGGAAGGCTTGTGTTCTCTTCACTGCCTTCTCCTAGTTCCGATATCTATCCTGTTTTCCCTTCTGAATGAGGATTAAGTCTCTTCCGTAGGGTCCTTCTAGATGTTTGGCTTCTTTGGAACAATAGATTTTGTATGTTTATCCTATATTTTATAGCTAATATCCACTCATAAGTGAGTATATACCATGCGTGTCTTTCTGCTTCTGTTTTACCTCACTCAGGATGATCTTTTCTAGTTCCATCCATTTCCCTGAAAATTTTCTGATTTCCTTGTTTTTATGCCACAGTTTTTGTATCCATTCTTCAGTTGAGGGACAGCTAGGTTGTTTTCAGATTCTGGCTATTAGAAATAAAGTTGCTATGAACATGGTTGAACAAATGTCCTTGTTGTATGGTTGAACATCTTTTAGATATACACCAGGACCTTGAGATAGCACTATTGCTAATTTTCTAAGAAAGCGCCAGATGGATTTTCAAAGTAGTTATACAAAGTAACATTCCCAACAGGAATGGAGGGGGGTTCCCCTTTCTCCACATCCTCTCTGGCACGTGTTATCCCTTGAGTTTTTTATCTTAACCATTCTGATGGCTGTAAGGTAGAATATAAGGGTCATTTTCATTTGCATTTCCTTGATGACTAAGGATGTTGAGCATTTCTTAAGTGTTTATCTGCCATTTGATATTCCTCTTTTGAGAATTCTCTGTTTATATCTGTACCCCATTTTTATTTGGATTACTTGACTTGTTGCTGTTTAATTTCTTCAGTTCTTTATATGTACTGGATACTAGCCCTCTGTCAGATGTAGGGTTGGTGAAGATATTTTTCCAGTCTGTAACAGGATATAGTTTTGTTCTGTTGACAGTGTCTTTTGCTTTACAGAAGCATTTCAGTTTATTGATTCTTTATCTTAGAGCCTGTGCTGTTGGTGTTCTCTTCAGGAAGTTGTTTCTTGGGCCAATGAGTTCAAGCTTTTCCCCACTTTTTCTTCTAAGAGGTTTAATGTACCTGGTTGAGATCTTTGATCCACTTGGACTTTAATTTTGTTCAGGGTGATAAATATGGGTCTATGTGTATTTTTCTAAATGCAGACATCCAGTTTACCAGCACCATTTTTTGAAGATGGTATCATTTTTTCATTGTTTGGTTTTGGTTTCATGTCAAAAATCATGTGTCCATATTTGTGTGAGTTTATTTCTGGATCCTCAAATTGATTTCATTGATCTACAGTCTGTTTCTATTCCAGTACCATGTCATTTTTGCTATTGTTGCTCTATATTACAGCTTGAGATCCTGGAGGAGATACCTCCAGAAGGTATTTTATTGTACAGGATTGTTTTAGCTACTCTGGGATTTTTGTTTTTTTCCTATGAAATTGAGAATTGTTCTTTCAAGGTCTGTAAAGAATTGTGTTGTTACTTTAATGGGAATTGCATTGTATCTGTAGATTACTTTTGATAGGATGGCCATTTTCTCTATATTAATACTACCAATCCATGATAATGGGAGATCTTTCCATATTCAGATTTCTTCCTTAATGTATTTCTTCACAGACCTGTATTTTTTTTTTTATACAGGTCTTTAGCTTGTTTGGTTAGAGTCACACCAAAGGACTTTATGCTATTTTTGGTTATTATGGAAGGTGTTGTTTCCCCAATTTCTTTTTCAGACCATTTGTCTTTTTTGTACAGGAGGGTTCAGAGTTTTTTGTTTGTTTGTTTGTTTTAGTTTATTTTGTATCTTGCTACTTTGCTGAACGTGTTTATCAGCTGAAGAAGTTCTCTAGTAGAAATTTTGGCTTCACTTATGTATAACATAACATCTGCAACTAGTGATTCTTTGACTTCTTCCTTTCTGATTTGTATCCCTTTGTGTTGTAGGTGACGATTAATATTTACTATTGGTTTATCTTCTAGTAAAGCTTGCTGTTAATCTTAAACAGCTGTATAACCAAATCACCACACAGAGACTGGGATTTTAGCTAACCTAGAACACAATGCTGGGCAATATTTACTCCCTCCTAAACCTCCAAGTCCTCAGTTTCCTAACATTTAGATTTCCCACATTATGCTTGCTTTTTGTAATCTTAGGTCTGGTTCATGCTCCAAGTCCTCCAACCTCTCTCCTCCAGCTCTGCTCTCCTGCTCTCTCTAGCCCCTTCTCCTCCCACTCATCCCCTGCCTTCTGGCTCCTCCCCTCTTTCCTGTCCTCTGGCTCCTCCCTGCTCAACATTGTGTCTAGTTGCTTTTATTTTGTTCCTGTTTACACAAGAGTTGAGACAGGATGCTTATAGTGAGTATCACAATGCAATATCCGGATTGAAACCAGAGAGTTGGGGGTGGGGAAATTAGCATTTGAATTAACAAAGGTAAAGCATATACATTTTAAAAAAACATTATACCAACACCCTTGATCTCCTTTAGTTGTAATATTGCTTTGGCTAGGACTTCAAGGACTGACTATATTGAAGAGATATGAAGAGAGGGGAGAGACATGCATGTCCCTGATTCCAGGCATTTGATTTAAGTTTCTCTCCATTAAGTTTGATGTTGGCTAAAGGCTTAATATATACTGCTTTTACTATGTTTAGGTATGTGCCTTGTATCTCTGATCTGTCAAAAATTTTAAACATGTACAGGTGCTGGATTTTGTCTAATACTTTTTGGCATCTTAGGAGATGATCATGTGGTTCTTTAAGTTTGTTTATGTGGTAGATTACACTGATGGACTTTCATATATTTAACCACCCCTGCATGCGTGGGATGAAGCCTTCTTGGCTGTGGTAGATGATACCTTAAATGTTTTCTTGGATTCAGTTGGCAAGTATTTTATCTATTATTTTTGTGTCAATGTTCATAAGCAATATTGGTCTGAAGTTCTCTTTCCTTGTTGGGTCTTTGTGCAGATTAGATTTCAAGGTAACTGTGGCCTCATGGAATGAGGTTGGTAATGTTCCTTCTGTTTCTATTTTGCGGAATAGTTTGAAGAGTATTGTTATTAGCTCTTCTTTGATGGTCTCATAGAATTCTGTGCTGAAAATGTCTGGCTCTGGACTTTCTTTTCTTTTCTATTTTTGGATGGGGGACTTTTGATGACAGCTTCTATTTCCTTTTGTGATATAGGACCATTTAATGTATTTACTTGATCTTGATTCAGCTTTGATAAATGAAATCTATCATGAAATTTTTCATTTCATTTAGATTTTCAAATTTTGTGGCATATAGGCTTTTGAAGAAGGACCTAATAATTCTTGATTTCCTAAGTGTCTAATATCATGTCCCCCTTTTCATTTATTTTTTCATTTTTTATTATATTTATATTAATCACAGGTTATTTAGTTTGTATCCCAGCCATATCACCCTCCCTCATTCCCTCCTAATCACACCCTCACTCTCTCATCTCCTCCCTGCCCCTTTCCAAGGCCACTGATAGGAGAGGACCTCCTCCCCTTCCATCTGACCCTGTTTTATCAAGTCTCTTCAGGACTGGCTGCAATGTCCTCTTCTGTGGCCTAAGAAGGCTGTTCCTCCCTTAGGGGAGGGGGGTGTGGAAAAGCAAGCCATTGAGTTCATGACAGAAATAGTCCCTGTTCCCTTTACTAGAGAACCCACTTGGATACAGAGCTACCATGGGCTACATACAAGCAGGGGTTCTAGGTTATATCTATACATGGTCCTTGGTTGGAGAAACAGTCTCATGAAAGACCCCTGTGCCCTGATATATTTGGTCCTTGTGGAGCTCCTGTACTCTCCAGATCTTATTAACTCCCCCTTCTTTCATATGATTCCCTGCACTCTGCCAAAGGTTTGGTTATGAATCTTAATATCTGCTTTTATACACTGCTAGGTAGAGTCTTTCAGAGGCCCACTGTGGTAGGCTCCTGTCCTGTTACTTATTTTCTCTTTCATCAAATGTCCATCCCATTTGTCTTTCTAAGTGAGGATTGATCATCGTACCCCAGGTCCTGTTTCTTGTTTATCTTCTTTAGGTGAATAGATTTCAGTATATTTATCCTATCTTATAGGTCTCTATAAGTGAGTATATACCATGTGTGTCTTTCTGCTTTTGAGATACATCACTGAAGATGATCATTTCTAGGTCCCACCAAATTTCATGATTTCCTCATTTTTAATTGCTGAGTAGTATTCCATTGTGTAAAAGTAGCACAATTTCTGTATCTATTTCTCAAATGAGGGACATCTGCATTGTTTTTAGGTTATGGCTATTACCAATAAAGCAACTACAAACATGGTTGAGCAAATGTCCTTGTTGTGTACTTGAGCATTTTTTGGATATATGCCTAGGAGTGGTATAGCTGGATCTTGAGGAAGCACTTTTTCTAATTGTCTGAGAAAACACCAGATTGATTTCCAAAGTGGTTGTACAAGTTTTCATTCCCACCAGTAATGGAGGAGGGTTTCCCTTTCTCCAAAACATTTGCAGCATGTGTTGTCACTTGAGTTTTTGATCTTAGCCATTCTGATGGGTGTAAGGTGAAATCTCAGGGTCATTTTGATTTGCATCTCCCTGATGGCCAAGGAGGGTGAACATTTCTTTAAGTGTCATTCTGCACTTATACAATCCTCTACAGAGAGTTCTCTGTTTAACTCCTTGCCCCATTTTTTAATTGGATAACCTGATTTTCTGCTTTTTAACTTCTTGAGTTCTTTATATATACTAGATATTAGCCCTCTGTCAGATGTAGGGTAGATGAAGATCCTTTCCCAGTATGTAGACTGTCATTTTGTTTTGATGACAGCGTCTTTTGCTTTACAGAAGGTTTTAAGTTTCATGAGGTCCCATTTATTGATTGTTGATCTTAGAGCCTGTGCTGTTGATGTTCTGTTCAGGAAGTTGTCTCCTGTTTCAATTAGTTCCAGGCTCTTCCCCACTTTTTCTTCTAACAGATTTAGAGTATCTGGTTTTATGTTGAGGTCTTTGATCCACTTGGACTTTAGTTTTGTGCAGGGTGATAAATATGGATCTATTTTCATTTTTCTTCATGTAGAGAAAAAGTTGGACCAGCACCATTTGTTGCAAATGCTCTCTTTTTTCCATTGAATGGTTTTGGCTTCTTTGTCAAAAATCGAGTATTCATAGGTGTGTGGGTTTATTTCTGAGTATCCTATTTGGTTGCATTGATCCTCCGTTCTGTTTCTATGCCAATACCATGCAGTTTTTATTACTATTGCTCTGTAGTACAGCTTGAGATCGGGGATGGAGATACCACTAGATGATCTGTTGTTGTACATGATCGTTTTGGAGATTCTGGTTTTTTTGTTTCTCCATATGAAGCTGAGAATCTTTTTTTCAAGGTCTGTAAAGAATTGAGTTGGTATTTTGATGGGAATTTTTTGAATCTGTAGATTGCTTTTGGCAGAATGGCCATTTTCACAATGTTAATCCTACCAATCTATGAGCACAGGAGATCTTTCCATCTTCTGATATCTTCTTCAATTTCTTTCTTCAGAGACTTGAAGTTTTTCTCAAACAGGTCTTCCACTTGCTTGATTAGAGTCACCCCAGGTACTTTATGTTATTAAGGGGCTATTGTGAAGGGTGTTGTTTCCCTAGTTTCTTTCTCGACTCTTTTGGTATACAGTAGGGTTTATGATTTTTTTGAGTTGATTTTGTATCCAACCAGTTTGCTAAAGGTGTTTATCAGTTGAGGGAGTTCCCTGGTTGAATTTTTGTGGTTGTTATTGTATACTATCATATAATCTGCAAATAGTGATACTTTGACTTCTTCCTTTCCGATTTGTATCCCCTTGATCTTCTTTAGCTGTCTTATTGTTCTAGCTAGGACTTCAAGTACTATGTTGAAGAGATATGGAGATATGGGGACAATGGACAGCCTTGTCTTGTAACTGATTTCAGTGGGACTGATTTTAAGTTTCTCTCTGTTGAGTTTGATGTTGGCTATAGGCTTCCTGTATATTGCCTTTACTATGTTTAGGTATGTTCCTTGTATTCCTGATCTCTCCAAGACCTTAACCATGATTGGGTGTTGGATTTTTGTCCAATGTTTTTTTGGCATCTAAGGAGATGATCATTTGTTTTTTCCCCTTCACTTTGTTTATATGGTGAATGACATTGATTTCTGTATATTGAAACACCATTGCATGCCTGCATGAAGCCTACTTGATGATGGACGATGACATCTTTTATGTTTTTGGATTCAGTTTGCAAGTATTTTATTGAGTATTTTTGCATCAATATTCATAAGAGTGATAGGTCTGAAGTTTTCTTTTTTGTTGGGTCTTTGTGTGGTTTAGGTATAAAGGTGAGTGTGGCTTCATAGAATGAGTTTGGTAATGTTCCTTTTGTTTCTATTTTGTGGAATAGTTTGAATTAGTTAGAGTTATCTCTTCTCTGAAAATCTGGTAGAATTCTGAGCTGGAACCATCTGGCCCTGGGCTTTTTTGGATTGAAGACTTTTGATGCCTGCTTCTGTTTCCTTGGGGATATGGGACTATTCAGTCTTTCCTGATCTTGACTTAATTTGAGTACATGAAATCTATCAAGAAAATTGTCCACTTTATTTAGATTTTCAAATTTTGTGGCATACAAGCTTTTGTAGTAAGACCTAATGATTGTTTGGATTTTCTCTGTGTCTGTAGTTATGTCCCGCTTTTCATTTCTGATTTTGCTGATTTGGATAGTTTCTCTCTGCCTTTTTGTTAGTTTAGCTAACGGCTTGTCTATGTTGTTGATTTTCTCAAAAACCAGCTCTTGGTTTCATTGATTCTTTGAATAGTTTTATTTGTTTCTAATTGACTGATTTCAGCCTGAGTTTGATTATTTCCAGCCTTCTGCTCCTCTTGGGTGTATTTGCTTTTTTCTTTTCTAGGGTTTTCAGTTGGGCCATTAAGTTGCATGTATGAGATGTTTCAAATTTCTTCTTGAAGGCACTTAGTGGTATGAACTTTCTTCTTAGCACTTCCTTCATTGTGTCCCATAAGTTTGGGTATGTTGTGCTTTCATTTTCATTGAATTCTAGGAAGTCTTTAATTCATATATGTATTTCTTCCCTAACCAAGGTGTCATTGAGTAATGAGTTGTTCATTTTTCCATGTATGTGCAGGCTTTTTACTGTTTCTTTTGTTGTTGAGGTCCAGCTTTAGACTATGATGGCCAGATAGGATAAAAGGGATTATTTCAATCTTCTTGTATCTGCTGAGGCTTGCTTTCTGACCAACTATATGTTCTATTTTGGAGAAGGTTCCATGAGGTGCTGAAAAGAAGGTATATGCTTTTGATTTTGAGTGGAAAGCTCTGTGGTAATCTATTAGGTCCATTTGATTTAGGGCCTTTGTAAGTTCCCTTATTTCCCTGTTTTCCTTCTGACCAGATGTCTTGTCCCTTGGTGACAATGGAGTGTTGAAGTCTCTCACTATTAATGTGTTGGCAGCAATGTGTGATTTCAACTTTAATGTTTCATTTACAAATGTAGGTGGTCTTGTATTTGGGACATAGATGTTCAAAATTGTGATGTCCTCCTATTGGAATTTTCTTTTGATAAGAAGGAAGTGCCCCTCCTCATCATTTTTGATCAATTTTGGTTGAAAATCTATTTTCTTAGATATTAGGATCGCTACTCCAGCTTGTTTTCTGGGGCCATTTGCTTGAAAAACATTTTTCCAGCCCTTTACTCTGAGATAGTGTTAATCTTTTTTGCAGAGCTGTGTTTCTTGGATACAGCAGAAGTTGGATCCTGTTTCTGCAAACAATCTGTTAGTCTGTGTCTTTTTATTGGAGAGTTGATTCCATTGATGTTGATAGATACTAGTGACCAATGACTGTTAGTTCCTTTGATTTTGGAGTTGGTGGTCTTGCTATGATTCATTGCTGTTTTTTTTTTATTTTTTGTTGGGAAATTATCTGTATCCTATATTTTCTTTGTTGTAGTTGTTTTCATTGAATTGGAGTTTTCCTTCTAGTATCTTCTGTAGGGATGGGTTGCTGTGTAGATATTGCCTAAATTTAGTTTTATCATGGAATATTTTGTTTTCTCCATCTATGTTGATTGAAAGCTTTGCTGGGTATAGTAGTCTGGGTTGGCATCTGTGTTCTCTCAAAGACTGCATGACCTCTTCCCAGGTCCTTCTGGCTTTCATAGTTTCTGTTGAGAAGTCTGGTGTGATTATGATTGGTCTACCTTCATATGTTACTTGACCTTTTTCTCTTGCTGCATTTAATATTTTTCTTTGTTTTGTAGATTTAATGATTTGACTATGATGTGACATGAAGTATTTCTTTTCTGGTCTAGTCTATTTGGTGTTCTGTAGGCTTCTTGTATGTTTATGGACATCCTTTTAAGTTGGGAAAATTTTCTTCTATGAAATTCTTAAAAATATTTTCCAGTCCTCTTTTTCATCTATTTCTATTATTCTTAGGTTTTGTCTTTTTATGGTGTCCTTGATTTCTTGGATGTTTTGTGTTTGGGACTTTTCTGATTTTACTTTTTCTTTCTATTTCAGCAAGTGTATCTTCAGCATCCGAGATTCTCTCTTCCATCTCTTGTATTCTATTTTTGATGCTTATCTTTGTGGTTCCTGATCATTTCTCCAAGTTCTCCAGCTCCAGGGTTTTCTCTGTTTGTGTTTTCTTTATAGATTCTAATTCTGTTTTCATGCTTTGTACCACTTCCTTCATCTGAGTGAATTTGGCTATTTTTTTTTTGTTTGTTTCCTTTCTATATGTCTCTAATTGTTCTTGTACAGGGGAGTTTTAGTCTTCTGTATTTCTTTGAGAGCTCTGTTCATTTCCTGTTTTTGTTCTCTAATAACTGCATAAGCATAGCTTTAAAGTCATTTTCTTGTGTTTCCACTGAATTAAAATATCCATTGATTATGGGGGTTGCTGGTGGGGCCATAGTGCTATAATTTTTGTTGGGTGAATTCTTATGCCCACCTTTGGCCATTTGCTTATATGTGATCTTCATTGTTTTTTTTTTTCTTGAGTCTGAACTTAAGACTGGAACTATCTTTCTCTGGTGTCTGGAGTATTCTTCAGGAAGATCAGGGAGGTTCAGTGGTTTGAGAGTGTGTGTTGTTGCTTCAGTTGGACCTGAGGGAGGAAAAGCCACTAGCACAGATTTGTTATTGTGGGGAAGTAAGCGTGTGCGTGTGTGTGTGTGTGTGTGTGTGTGTGTGTGTGCATGCGTGCGCACGTGCATGCGTGCGCACACACGTAACTTTGTCTGGAAGGGAAGTGTTAGAGTGTAGGTGCTTGGGATATGGGGGTTGGGAGCAAGCTCAGGAGGGGATGTGGATGCTAACGTGGTTATCAAGCGCAGATTGCAGGCACAAAACGCCTATGCATTTTTCCTGAATAGCACGCAGTGGTCTCCAATCTGTGGAGGGCTTTGAAGGCTGGACTCTGAGGTCTGTGGCTGATGCTGCTTCTGTTGTGAGCTCTGTGTGCTCAGCCCTGTGCTCTGTGCTAGAAGCTGTCAGCACAGCAGGCCATCTCTGCTCTCCGAGTTGGGAAGCGCTATGTGATTCCTCTGCTTCCTCCTCCTCAGGCAAGGCTGGAGATCGGAGGTCCTGGGGGAAATGCCGGGGGTTTGAGTGTTCTCAGTCTCAAATCTCGAGGAGGGAGATCTGTGCTTGGAGCAGGCAGCACTGTGCGCAGGAAAGCTGTGTGCACTGTGGGGTGCCTCCTCTGCTTCAGCTGCTAGTTGCAATACCCCTGCTGCTGCCTCCCTGTTGGCTCCGGTACCTCTACCGCTTTCTGTGCTGCAGGCTTGGCTACCTCTGTTGCTGCTTCCGCCCATTATGGGGGAGTGCCCGGGAACTGATTCCCCAGAAGAAGTCCACAGAGATGTCCGCGGTTGACCTGTGTCCTATTGGACTCAGATCAGGGTTTGTCCTCTTTCTCCCCGGACTCCTCCTACCATTGTTTTGGGTTCCACAGTCCCTTGACTCACCAATTAGGAGTTTCAGCTCCTCTGAATACTGTGCGTGCTGGTCACCGCCATCTTGGAATCCCCCCCTTTTCATTTCTGATTTTGTACTAAGAACTTTCCTCTTAGCACTGCTCTCATTGTGCCCCATAAGTTAGGGTAAGTGGTAGCATAATTTTCACTGAATTCTAGGAAGCCTATTATTTCTTTCTTTATTTCCTCCTTGACACAGTTGTTAAATAGAGAATTGTTCAGTTTCCATGTGCGTGTAGGCATTTTCCTATTTTTGTTATTGTTGAAGTCTAGTTTTAGACCATGATGGTCTGATATGATACAGGGACTATTTCAATTAGGATATTAGGATAGCTACTCCAGCTTGCTTTTAGGGTCCATTTGCTTGGAAAAGCTTTTTTTAGTCTTTTGTTCTGAAACAGTGTCTATCTTTGTTGCAAGGTGTGTTTCTTGATTGTGGCAGAATGTTAGATCTTGTTTCCACAAACATTCTGTTAATCTGTGTCTTTTTATTGGAGGGTTGTGACCATTGATGTTGATAGATGTTAGTGACCAATAATTGTTAGTTTCTTTTATTGTGGAGACTAACAATTAGTTGATGATGATAGTGTATTTGTGTGCTTGTTTTCTTTTGATTGATTGTTGTGAAGGTGTCTTTATCCCGTGTTTTCTTGGGTGTAGTTGAGCTCATTGGGTCGGAGTTTTCCTTCTAATATGTTTTATAGGACTGGGTTATTATGTAGGTTTTGTTTAAATTTAATTTTGCCATGGAATATTTAATTTTCTCTATGTTGATTGAAATTTTCTTAGGTATGATAGTCTGGGTTCACATCTGTGTTCTCTTACTGTCTGCATGATATCTGCTCAGGCCCTTGTGGCCTTGTAGTTCCTGTTGAGGAATCAGGTGTGATCTAACTGTGATCTCCCTTTATCTGTTACTTGGCTTTCTTCCTTTGCCACTTTTAATATTTTTTCTTTGTTCTGGTGATTTAGTGTTCTGATTATTATGCTATGGGAGGGATTTCTTTTCTTGTCTTGTCTATGTGTTGTTCTGTTATGCTCTTGTCTTTTTAAGGGAAACTCATTCTTAAAGTTGGGAAAATTTTCTTCTATGTTTTTCTTGAAGTTATTTTCAGGACATTGGGGCCTGGAATTTTCTTTTTCATATATTCCTATTATTCTTAGGTTTTGTCTTTTCATGGTTTCCTTGATTTCTCAGATGTTTTGTGTCTGGAACTTTTCCAATTTTGTTTTTTCTTTGAGATATGTATCAGTTTCTCAAGATATGTATCTTCATCACCTGAGATTCTCTCCTCCACCTTTTGTATCCTGTTGGTGATACTTACCTCTGTAGTTCCTGATCTCTTCTCTAAATTCTCCAACTTCAGGTTTTTCATGGTTTGAGTTTTCTTTATTGATTCTAATTCCATTTTCATATCCAGAATTATTTTACTCATTTCCTTCATTTGTTTGAATGTTGATTCCTGTCTGACCATGATGGTCTCTAACTTTTGTTCATTTCCTCTTTATGTGCCTTGAAAAATTACAAAATTGTAGAGTTAAGATAATTTTTCCTGTGTTTCAGCTGCAATAGAATACCTGTTGAGCTTTTGAGATTCTGGTGAAGCTATGATTTCCTGGTTTTGTTGGATGTATTCTTATGCTAGCCTCTAGCCATCTGGTTGTTTGTAGCCTTGACTTATTGTTCTTGGAGTCTGTACTGCAGACTGGGTCTACTTGACTCTGGGGTTTCAAGCAGACTTTCCTGTATTCACTGTTTCTGCTGGCTCACTGTTTGTGATTCAGTTATGCCAGGTAGCTGGGGCATAGGTGAAAAGATCTATGAGCCTAGAGCTGCTCCAGTGCTCCACAGGCTTCCTTAAGATGGTGGAAAATGGGATTTTGGTTTCATGCCTGGCTCAGCTCCACTTGGTACACTGGCTGTGAACCTTATTTCTGACCCAGGAGGGCTAGTGTGCTGAGGATCAGACAGAAAGATCTCTGAACCAGAGCTGTTCCAGTGCCCCACTGGCTTCCTTTAGGAGGAGCACAACTTAACTTCGGTCCTGTGCCTAGCTCAGCTCCACTAGGTTCTCTGTCTGTGCTAGGCTTGCTATACTTTGCCCAGGTAAGCCAGGCTGCTGGGGAGCAGACAGTATGGAGCCATGCCTCCTCCACAGTATCAGAACATATCCCCTCCACAGGATGGTGAGAATGAGCGCCAGGAGCTATAGTGACCAGGAAAGTGTTCACAGGCAGGTGAGAGTGGACTCCCAGGTTTGGAACCAGGAGCTACTAGTACCCAGAATGTGTCCACAGGACTGGAGAGTGGGCATCCAGTTTTGGAACCTCACCCTCAGTACAGGAATGTATCCACTCTGCTTGTCCAAGAAAGATGTCCACAGAAGGTGAGCTTGGGTGGGTATCCTAGGGCTGTGGAAGGGTTGGGTGGGAGCCTGGGAAATTTTCCCGGAATTAGAATGGTGGCCTGAAGATGGACCTTCAAGTATCTGTATGGATTTTCCTCTCACCTGAAAAACACAAATGTAGAGGGCTTGTGTCCCGACCCGTGGGACTTCAACGGGTTCCTAAAGAGGGGGGTGGAAGGAATGCAGGTGGGGGTGACAAGAAACACCAGGAATGAAGGCTAAGTCTGTTTGTTTGATCAAAGCCTCATTTATTAGAAATTTTTACCCAACTTATATAGGGAGAAGGCAGGAAAGGGGGAAGGTTAATTTACTACTGCAGGAGATAAGTACAGTGCTTTCATGGGTTGAATATTGCACCTGAAAGATAAGGATGCTTTCTTAAGATATCTCACGGATGCTCTAAAACTAATAGACAGATGTCCTCACAAATCTATCACCCATGATTTAGGGTCCTAGGTAACTCACTAAACAGCTTTAGGTCTCCATTAAATGACCTTTGCTCACTATTTGGTTTTGGCTTCAGTAAATAGCTTTGGCTCCCGGCAGGCTTGGGGTATGGGCTGCTGGTCACCCTACTCTTCCATTTTTTTTATCAAACATCCTTTGTCCTAGAGGGAAAAGAACTGTTTATCAAACCTCCTATGTCTTTTCGATCTTCATGTCTTGTCTTAATTGAGACTCGTTTAAGTGTTCTTCCTTTTTCATTTTCATTTTCCAAACAATATGTATGTTTCCTTGCTCTCGGTAGTGTCCGGCCATTACTCTGATTTTCTTTTTTATTTCGGTTGCTTTTAAACTTACCTTTAATGGCTTATGGATAAGTATACTTGATGGCTATCAAATATTTTGAGCCATATTTTATTTCTTTACAGTTTTTTACAGTGTTGTGCTTACTCTGAGCTTCAAAATAAAAACTTCCTTAGTCTATGAAGTGGATTTTCTCTGGTAATATTTAATTTTCCTACTTAATTTCCCATACTCATTTTTTCTGCTGGTTATTTCCTATATCTATGCATTACCAACAGAGCTTTCTGCCGGTCTTAGTTTGATTACTTTGTAGTCTTATATTATTACTTGACAAAATTTATGTGGAATATTATTAACTTTGATAATTTTATTTATAAATTCAGAGCTTGGATATCAATGACATTTCTGAGTGTTAATAAAATACTTTTATGCAAATACATTCTCTAATTAGATTTAAATTTCAATGAACACTATTATATTGGATTTATGACTTACCCTCTGAAGATGTTATTACAATAAATGTGAGCTTTTCTATCAAAAATTCCATGACCATTTATTACGTGCTATTTGCTTTGTTCTCACCTAATTCAAATTCATCAACATTTACATAGTTGTTTTACTAAAACTAAAAAATACACAAATGAAGAGAGATTTTCTCCCTTATTCTACTGCCATTGTTAAAGAATCACCAACTTCTATTTACTTGGACTATTCCAAGATACTGCTCTACTTAGAAAGTCTCCCTATCTGGTTTTCTAAGGTTCTGCTCTTTTCTTATAAACTAGGTATGCATGTGTGCTATTTGTATGTGTGTTGTATAAAATAAAATAAAATAAGAATTATACATTTTACTAAGGATAAAAAGAATTATGTATATTTAATATATGTATTAAAATAATTCATTAGATGAGCTTTCACTGAAATACTAACAGCTGTATCAGAGTTGAATGGCTGAGAACTCAGCAGTCACTTGATCCATGAAGCATATGACTGAGCATTGAGAATAGTAACACATTGAAAAGACTGACAATGAGGTCAGTCTTTGAAGATGTGTACCTAAGTAACCCTGATCTAATGCCCCAAACTTGAAGGCTCTTATAGAAATACTGTTCTTTGCTCACAATGGAAGCATCAAACACTGGTTATAGCATCAGCAAAAGAATAACCAACAGCAACAGGATAAATCGACCACAGACCAAGGCTAAACATCCAGTGAGCAAAGGCTGAAAGATCTTTCTTTTAAATCCCATTTTTAAATTAAATTTTTATTTTTTTATATTAGTTAGAGTTTATTTACTTTGTATTCCAGCTGTAGCCCTCTCCCTCATTCCCTCCCAATCCCACACTCCCTTCCCCATCTCCTCCCTGCCCCTCTCTAAGTCCATTGCTAGGGGAGGTCCTCTTCTCTTCCATCTGACCCTAGCTTATCAGGTCTCTTCAGGAATGGCTGCAATGTCTTCCTTCTAGGAGCAGTGGAGGTCAAAGAGCCAGCCATGGAGTTCATGTCAGAAATAGTCCCTGTTCCTCTTACTAGGGTTACCCACTTGATTACTGAGCTGCCATGGGCTACATCTTAGCATGGTTTCTACCTTATATCCATGCATGGTCCTTGGTTGGAAAAACGGTCTCAGACCCCTTTGTCCAGGACCCCTTTGGTCCTTGTGGCACTCCTGTCCTCTCCAGATCATACTAACTCCCCTTTCTTTCATATGGTTCCCTGAACTATGCCCAAGGTTTGGTTATGAGTCTCAGCATCTGCTTTGATGCACTGCTAGATAGAGTCTTTCAGGGGCCCTCTGTGGTAGGCTCATGTACTGTTATCTCAGTTCGTAGAACATCAGACTCTTAAATGACATTTTTTTTTAAATCCAGTTTGCTATCAATATTTTGGGTTGGTCTTCATGCTAATGAACAACTCCTCACTTAGACTACCTTTGCAGGGGATTCTAATTTGTGGCAAGCTGACATTAAAGCCAACTCATTACATTTTGTGTCTTTGATAATTTCATGATGCCACAATCCTCTAATTCCTAATAGATTTCTGTACCACAAACATAGGCCTTATTTGTATCCTGTAGTCTTGAAAAAGGACTTTTAAACAGATATATTTCTGGTGTACTAGTGCTATGGTCAGATTTTGGTTTGGAATTTGAGACAGGGTCTTACTATATAGTTGGGCTGTCCTGAAACACAATGTATTGCCCACACCAATCTTGACCTTTCAACCCTCCTTCCTCAGCATCCATGGTGCTAAGATTACAAAGTAGAATAACATACCTGACTGACTTCCCTTCTTATGTTAATTATTTTTCCTCTATAATAATAATAATAATTATTTATATTTACATGATATACATAAATCACATAAATATAATTTATTTATATAATAAATATAATATTGTGTCATCATTAATAATAAAATAATTAATTAATATTATTAATAAATAATTATTATAATTTTAAATTTATTCACTTTTTATCCCCTCACTCACCTCATCCCTGTCCCACCCTCCCTTCCTTTTTCTCTCTCTCTCCACTAGTCCAATAATAGGGGAAGTCTTCTTAGACTACTGTCTGACACTAGCCTATCAGGTCCCATCAGTAGTGCCTGGATCCTCTTCTGTGGGCTGGCTAGTTCACCAAATCAGAGAGAAGTGATCAAAGAGCAGGCAACTGAGTTCATATCTGAGACAGTTGTCTATGGGCTACATCTGAGCAGGACATCTAGGTCCTCTCTATGTATGGTCTTTAGATGATCCATGATTCTCTGCAGTCCCCCATGCTATTTTTTGTCTTTGTTGGTGTCTTTGTGTGGCTCCTGTCCCCTCCAAGTCCTTTTATATCCTCTTTCTTTCAAAATACCCCGTCACTGTGTCCAAAGTTTGGCTGTGAGTCTCTTCCTCTGCTTCGAAACCCCTGCTGGTTGGAGTCTTTTAGAGGACATCTATGATAGGCTCCAGCCCTGTTTCCTCTCTTCTATCACTTCCGGTGTCTATCTGGGTTTCTGTTCTGAGCGAGAATTAAGCATCTTCCCTAGGGTCCTCCTTGTCATTTAGCTTCTTTAGGAGTGTATATTTTAGTATGTTTATCCCATATAACATGGCTAATATCCACTTATAAGTGAGTAGATACCATCTGTCTCTCTGTTTCTGGGATACCTCACTTACTATGATATTTTCTAGTTCTATCCATTTTCCTGCAAATTTCATGTTCTCCTTATTTTTAATAGCTGAGTAGTATTCTACTGTGTAAATGTGCCACAATTTCTGTATCCATTCTTTGGTTTAGGGACATCTAGGTTAACTGTATGATTTTCAACTGCTCTGCTTATTCTTACAGTGTTCTTTCTTCTGTTACATGCAGCATGTAAAACATGCTACAGAGTATAAGTAAGGCCTATATGGTAAACATTTTCTTTAGCTACATCTTATCTATAGTAGTAGACATATATGTGATATATATATATATTTATATATTATTTCACAAATAGTTTAAAACTATATATATATTCCATATGTGTATATTTCTGATTACATCAGGTATTGCTTCTAATTTCCTTAATAACTATCCTTAGGTAAATCACTGCTCTTAGACTTTGTCTATCATAAAATCTACCTATGGACAGATGAATAAGGAAGATAAAGTTAGCAAATCAAAGACTGGTAACTGACAAATTAATGGGTTTTATATAATCCTTTGTAAAGCCTATGCTAGCTCATAAAATAAGATAGAAATGAAAATTATTTAGAAAGTCAAAAGAAAATAAAACCCACAGTAATATAAAAATTTCACTTCCAGTGAAAGAGAAACAAATTATAAATAAAGTCATAAAAGTGAAATGAATTGGAGCAGTAGTTATTAAAATGCATACAACTGTAAACTGAATAAATAAAAAGTAAATCCATATTGAAAGCAATCTCATTTGTGACAGATAAAACTATATAGATGAATAGATAGAAGACAAGCAGCAGTAAATAAGTAAATAAAGGCAAATGTGCACAGCATGAGTAGGACTGAAACACCTGAATATTGCTAACCACTATAAAGGTGATGTCAGTATTAGACAAAAATAGGATCAAGAACAAATGTTTTATTTATTTGAAGAGACTCGATAAGATTCTGTAGTTCTATGATATTCAAATTATCATTTTTAGTATTTATTAAATGATTGCAAAATATAATGTTTGGGTGTATTTTCTTCATCAGTGTTATGGAAAAGAGTTTTCTGTGAATACTTAGGCAAGAAAATTTGTAAAATAGGAAGAAACTTAATCCTATCTCTATTCAGCTATTGTCGATTGATATTTTATCTATCTTAGGGGAAAAGAGTATAGGCAAGGTCATTTTTCTCTCTTGCACAAGTTCTTATTTATATTAAAATAAAAAGGAAAAGCAAACCTTTGATAATTTCAAACACATAAAGCTCTTGGATATGGCAGTAGTCTTGTATTTTTCTACAACAAAAGGCTGATATGATACTCTTACTGTTAAAACACAAATTAGAACAGAAGTTGAAAATTATGGTGCATAATATTTTTTGTAAAGTGTTTCAAATAAGAAATATGCTAAAAGAGGATATTACATTAATGAGCAAATAATGAATTAAAGTCACAATAAAATGATTTTTTAAGAGTAAGAAAACATATCTAGTGTATGTTAGAAAGTTTTCATTTGTCTATCACTTAGGACTAAAAGTATTTCTGTAGTTTGTTTTTCTGATTATGTGATAAAATAACATGACAATAAGTTAAGAAAGGCAGGATTTACTTTAGTTCACATTTCAAGGTAAAGTCTGTTGTATTGGGAAACTCATGTTAACAGAATCTTAACCCTCCTGATCACATCCACAACCAGGAGACAGAAAAACAATGGCATGTGTGCCCTTGTTAAGTTTATTTCTCTGTTTTATGTATTTCAGTGTCTTTTTTCCTAGAGAATGATAACTCAGCAATTAAAGCGAGTTTTTCTATACCAATTGACATAATCATATGATCTCCCTCTTTTAGTTTCATTTCTGTTACTGTTGCAACTATCATAACAAAGGAGGCATGAGTGAATTTATTTGGGTTACAATTCCAGGTTAGCTTTAATTATTATAGAGAAATATTGGTAGTAAATCAAATTTTAGGTCTGCAGTCAAGGGTAGAGATAGAATAAACTCAGAGGTCCTTCTAGTTTACTCCTCAGATAGCTTTACCTTATACAGTACAGAGACCAGGCTATGAAACAGTGATAAGGGCAGGTTGTGCCTTCACACCTCAATTAACCATCATGGATGCCAAGTGGCTAACCTGATTTAGTTAATTCCTTATTTCACTCCCTTCTCAGCTGACTCTAGAATGTGTCAGGTGGACAGCTAAAACTAACTAGCACAATCCAGAGTCAGTCCCAGAAGCCTGCTCCTCAAGTAATCTTAGAATCTAAATTCAAGTTGACAGTTAATGCAATTGATTAACAGGTACTTTCCAGGAAGCAGAAAATGTATGAAGCAGATCAGGGCTGTGTATGTTAGTGCATAACTATGCCTAACTAGGTGTCTCCAATGAGGAAGAACAGGCCTTCTTTACTCAAAAACTTGGAATCCCAGATTGACTCTCTGTCCTTGTCAACAAAGTGGTTTTAAAGATAAATCTATGTTTCTGGGTGGAAAGAAAGAAAGAAAGAAAGAAAGAAAGAAAGAAAGAAAGAAAGAAAGAAAGAAAGAAAGAAAGAAAGAAAGAAAGAACGGAAGGAAGGAAGGAAGGAAGGAAGGAAGGAAGGAAGGAAGGAAGGAAGGAAACACAGAACAAATCAGTTGATTTTATGATCCTTGCCTAAATGATAAATGACAGTTCTTTAGTATACTTATTTATTTCAAAACTGTACTTATTTTGCAATTTAAGGCAAATCCCATCAAACAATATAAGCTTTATTTTATATTCATATTGCAAATGAGCTCAATAATTTTGCTGTTTCAGAAGAGTTCATTTTAACATATTATAAACAAGAAGTCTGAGCCAAAAAGATTTAATTTATCCACATCTGTATTGATATCCAAATGATAGAAATATAAATTATTTTATTTCATGTTTTCATCTTTTTGAGAATTTCATAAATGAGCATTGTATTTACAACATTTCCTTTCTCTAACCTTCCCAATGTCCTCCAACTCCCTTTCAAATCCATGAACATTTTCATTTTTATTGTTACATATCTATTACTGGTTTGACTGATGTCCCCTCCTTCAGTAGACACTGACTGCCTGTAGCTCTTCATTTAGAGAGAACCCTGCAAGATTCCAGCTTTGTTGCCATGCCAACTGCTATGCTCACTGTGTACTTGCTTTTGAAAGAAACATTTTGTTTCATGGTTGCAGCTTCCCTGTCATATGGCAGCCTTTCTGTTTTCTGGCTCCTGCAGTGTTTTTCTCCTGTTCAGTGATGTTCACTAAACTTTAGGTATTGGGGTTGCTTGTAGATATATCAGGTGAGGTTAGGCAACTCACAGATAATTATGCTCTGCATCTTGAAACATTGTGGATCCCTGAAATTTTTATCTGTTACAAAAAGAAGGGTCTTTGATGAAAGGTGAGAGTTGCATCTATTATTGCATATAGGAATAAAAATATAGAACATAAATATAAATTGATTTAGTTTAGGAAAATGGCAGTTAGTGGGTTCTCTTCTAGAGTCTATGTCTTCTTCAGATACAGTTAGTTGGCTAGGTTTACAGTACCAGACATAAATCCACTCCCATCTTGTAGGCCTTAAGTCTGATTAAAAGGCTAGCTGTTGCTTACTGTTAAGATAAAAAATCTCTCTATTGATTCATTGCTGATATCTTTTGGGATTTATCATTGTTGTCTTCATAAGTTTTACAGTTATGTTTCTCTTTTCTCTCCAAGCTCTCTGACCTCCCACTCACTCTCTCTCACCCTCAGATGATCCCCATCTTCATTTCCTCCGAACTCTCTCTCTCCGATCCTGTTCTCTCTGTTCATCCGCTTTTGTTTTCTACTCTATTTCCCCTTCAGTTCTGAGTGAGATTCAACCATCCTCTTGGGCCTTCCTTGTTACTTACATTATTGGGGTCTGTGAATTGCAGTATAATTATCTTGTAAAATATTGATAATACCTATTTATAAGTGATTAAATACCATGTGCGTTTTTCTGGGTCTGACTGATCTCACTCGGGATAATATTGTCTGGTTTCATCCATTTTTCTGCAAAATTTCGTGATTAGAGACAGAAGAGAAATCTGGGTTGGGGGCATCGCTGAGACAAGCTGGAGAACTACTATAGGGTAGGCTCCTGGGAGGACATGGAGGTTACTTTAGCTAAGACTCCTCGTAGGAATGAATGGTCATGGAGACTGAAGAGGCCACCTTCTAGCCAGTCAGAAGTTCTAGTGGAGAGGAGAGCACCAACTCACCGATCAAAACTTGTATCCAAAATTTACCCCACCTACAAGATGTGCAGGTATAAATAAAAGAGGAGAGATGGAGGGAATGTCCAACCAATCCCCTGTCCGACAGGAGATGCACCCCATGGAAGAGAGCCAATCCCTGATATTATTAACAACACTCTGCTATGCTTGTGTATGTGAGCCTAGCATTCTTGTCCTCTGAGAGGCTCCACTCAGCATGGATCAAAAGAGATGCTGAGACTCACAGCTAAACATTAGCAGAACCTCAGAGAGGTTTTTGATAAAGTGGGTGGAAGGATAGAAGGATGCAGAGGGGACAGGAGCTCCACAAGAAGACCAAACAACAGAGTCCACTAACCAGGGCTCAGCAGCAGGAGCTGGGATAAGGGACACAGATGCTGTCTCAGACACGGACTCTGGTGCATGTTTCTCGCTCACTTTCCTCTGGCTGGCCTGCCTTGGCCAGTCTCAGTGGAAGATGTGCTTAGTACTGATGTGACTTGACGTGCAAAGGTGGGTTGGTGGGAGGGGACCTCCCTTTTCTGAGGAGTAGGGGACGGGGGAGAATGGGACCAGACGAAGAAGAGGTAGGGGGCTGTGATAGGGGTGTAAAGTCAATTAAAAAAAAGTTTTACAGCTGGGTTAAATTGTTGATTGCTTTTCTCCAGTGGCAGCTTGCCTAGCACCTTTGATAGATATTACTAGAGCTAGCCCCTACAGATGATTCTTCCAGTTCAATTTTGGTTTAATTACTTCAAGTTCTTTTCCAAAGTATGCTATGAGTTCAGGAGCAGGGGCTTCTGCCTTCAAGATCTAGAAAGCAAAAGGGCAAAGGCAACACACAGCCTACATTGTTTTAACACCTTCTTGGGCTCTCTTCACTAACAACTTGGATTGAAGTTTTCCAGGCAGGACACTTAGGTTTTTGTTGGTATATGTATCTTTGGTGGAGGGCATTAAAATACATGTAATTTCACAAATGATGAATTATTTCTTTTCTTTTTTTGGGGGGTGTTTTTTTTTATTTTTTATTTTTTTTATCAGTTACATTTTATTAACTCTGTATCCCAGCCATGTCCCGATCCCTCATTCCCTCCCAGTCCCTCCCTCCCTCCCTCATCTCCACCGTGCCCCTTTCCAAGTACACTGATAGGGGGGACCTCCTCCCCATCCATCTGATCCTGTTTTATCAGGTATCTTCAGGACTGGCTGCAAAGCCCTCCTCTGTGGCCTAACAGGACTGCTCCTCCCTTCGGGGGTGGGGAGACCAAAGAGCCAGTCATTGAGTTCCTGTTAGAAATAGTCCCTGTTCCCCTCACTTTGGGAAACCAATTGGTTACTGCGCTACCACAGGCTACATCTGAGTGGAGGTTCTAGGTTATAATCCATACATGGTCCTTGGTTGAATGTCAGTCTCAGAAAAGACCCTGTGCCCAGATATATTTGGTCCTTGTGGAGCTCCTATCCTTTCCCCATCAGACTAACTCCCCTTCTTTCTTATGATTCCCTGTACTCTGCCAAAGCTTTGGTCATGAGTCTTTGCTTTGAAAACACTGCTAGTTAGAGTCTTTCAGATGCGCTCAGTAGACTCCTGTCATACGTTCAATGCACATCCCATCTGTCTTTCTAAATGAGGATTGATCATCTTACCTCATGTCCGCTCAATTGATTATCTTTTTTAGGTGTATAGATTTAATTATGTTTCTCATATCTTATAGGTCTATATAAGTGAGTATATCCCATGTTTGTCTTTCTCCTTCTGGGATATTTCACTCAGAATGATCTTTTCTAGATCCCACCATTTGCCTGCAAATTTCATGATTTCCTCCTTTTTGATTGCTGAGTAGTATTCCATTGTATAAAAATACCACAATTTCTGTACCCATTCCTCCATTGATGGACATATGGGTTGTTTCCAGGTTCTGGCTATTAAAAATAGAGCTGCTATAAACATGGTTAAGCAAGTGTCCTTTTTGTGTACTTGAACAAACTTTGGGTATATACCTAGCAGTGGTATAGCTGGGTCTTGAGGAAGCACTATTCCTATTTGACTTAGAAAGCGCCAGATAGCTTTCCAGAGTGGTTGTACCAGTTTACATTCCCACCAGCAGTGGAGGAGGGTTCCCCTTTCTCCACAACCTCTCCAGCATGTGTTATCGCTTGAGTTTTTCATCTTGGCCATTCTGATGGGTGTAAGGTGATATCTCAGGGTCGTTTTGATTTGCATTTCCCTGATGGCTAATGAGGATGAGCATTTCTTTAAGTGTTTTTCTGCCATTCGATATTCCTCTGTCGAGAATTCTCTGTTTAGCTCTGTTCCCTATTTTTTAATTGGATTACTTGGATTGCTGCTTTTCAGATTCTTTAGTTCTTTGTATATACTGGGTATTAGTCCTCTGTCAGATAAAGGGTTAGTGAAGATTCTTTCCCAATCTGTAGGCAGTCGTTTTGTTTTGATGACGGTATCCTTTGCTTTACAGAAACTTTTCAGTTTCATGAGGTCCCATTTATTGATTGTTGCTCTTAGAGCCTGTGCTGTTGGTGTTCTGTTCAGGAAGTTGTCTCCTGTGCCAATGAGTTCTAGGCTGTTCCCCACTTTTTTTTCCAATTGATTTAGGGTATCTGGTTTTATGTTGAGGTCCTTGATCCACTTTGACTTTAGTTTTGTGCAGGGTGATAAATATGGATCTATTTTCATTTTTCTGCATGTAGACATCCAGTTGGTCTAGCACCATTTCTTGAAGATGCTGTCTTTTTTCCATTGAATGGAATTGGCTTCTTTGTCGAATATCGAGTATTCATAGGTGTGTGGATTTATTTCTGGGTCATCTATGCAGTTCCATTGATCCTCCTTTCTGTTTCTATGCCAATACCATGCAGTTTTTATTACTGTTGCCCTGTAGTACAGCTTGAGATCAGGAATGGAGATACCTCCAAATGATCTGTTGTCGTACAGGATCGTTTTGGAGATTCTGGGTTTTTTCTTTTTATTTAGAATTTTAAGATGCAGTGCTCAAATCAGGTTTCATTCCTCACTAAAATTATAACTTACTTTACAGAACTTTTTTCTTTATACTCCTTTGGGAAATATATTTTAATTATAGGACATATACTTTAACGTTTAAAACCCCATTTAATTTATTCTTTTCCATTTATTTTACATACTCATGAAAGTACAATTATTAAATAAAATAGTTTGGAGCCCTATCTATTTAATGAAACATTTTCTGAAAGACATGGTTTAATGTACAAGTACCACCCTGAGATTTACCAGAAGCAACAATGCATTTTATAGTTTTTTTCATGTTTTATTACTGCCTAGTATCTTAGTTACAATAAAAAAAATAATGAGTTGCAGATATATCTATTAAGGGATTTTATAAGAAATGACTTTAATTCTCACTATGAGAATAAAAATAGGTGGCAGCCCAGCATTACTGGAAGTAAATGATTGTGTGTTGGGATGATTCTTTCAGGATCTCTAAGCTTCTCTATGGCACATAAAAATTCTCAGGCTCCAATCTGGCCAAATACAATACAGTACTATCCTAGAGAGACCTTTCTTGCTGTTGGATTGGGGGCCCATTTTCTTTACCTAAAGCCAGTACTAACTTCCTCCAGTAACCAAGTTTCTTTAAAGAATCCCGTGTTGTAGAAATGGTACTAAACATTTTCTAGAAATTAAATATGAAGCACTTTTAGGAAGAACTAAAAACACGTGGCATATTCATGTGGAAATTGAAAGCCAAGCACAGAATCTTTACCATGCTTCTCAGCTAAACCTTTAAAGAATTTTTTTAAAACTTATTCTAGGTGAAATTGGTTTATGGAGTTTAAAATCAAATTATATTACTTGTGTTACACATCAACTAAACCCTCTCATTTGGGAAGAAGTCATGCATATGGCATAGCACTGAAAGATTTATTTTCAACTACCATTCTGCATTTTCTTCATCTCACCCACTGGGATGTTGATGGATAGGACTGATAATAAAACAAATACTCATAGAAGCAAAGTTAGGTGCTATAAACTGCTAAGTGATGCTAATTATTTGGAAAATGTTGATTCTGAATTTTATCTATGTCTTTTGGAACAAAGGATATGTAGGCATTTTCCCTGTTATGTCATGAGTGTTTGGAAGTTGTGGAAGATTAAGCAGGATGTGAGAAGCAGAGCAGTATTCAGGAGGTGTTTTGTAAGCACACATGCTCCTGGACATAAGCATCCAGAGAAGTGAAGGTGCTAGGTCCATTCAGAAAGCATTATTTTCTGGGAAGAAAAAACACCTATTTTATTGCTTTTTTAAAAAGAAAACATAGGTACATTATTTGTGTAAAATAATATGTGAATTATTAGTTTAATGCCAGTCTGTGTGTGTTTGTGTGTGTGTGTGTGTGTATGTGTGTAGTGAAGAATGTTAACACTGAGGCCTTTCATGTGAATGCAGTTTTCCATTGTATTTGATAAGAATGTAATATTTATGTAACTTTATCAAATCTGTACTGTTTTTTTTTCCATGCTAGAATTATTATAGATGAGGCATTTTATCTTGGATACTTAAAGAATACTTACTACAAAGAGCAACACATGGTATTTTACAATACAAACATCCTCAGACATGATTTTGACATTTCTAAAGGTTTACCCCCTAAACAGATAACAGGCATAAAAATGATTTTCAGATTTTTGGTGATCTTCTCCCTTCCATCTGATCCTCTTCTTCTCTTGACCTCATGGTAGAATTTGCAATACCTCCGGTTCTACAAAATTTAAGAAAATCAATTTATAATAACATTTATAATAATGAAGTCAAATCCATTTTCAGGACTCTTTTTATAGAACAGAATAAGGGCATTCATTCATTCAAAAGAGTTTTAAATTGAAAGTTACCTTTCTTTCTAAAACTGCTCATTTAGTGAGGAATAATTCAAGGTAGGTAGCACATCTTAGCAGGCAGGAGCTAGCTTTAAGTATAGTTATGACAATCAATTGTTAATTTACTTAAAACAGTTTGAGATTGTTTTGTGGTTTTGTTTCCTGGTCCTTTAGCATGGATTTTATAAATAACAATATAATGTCACAATAATAAATTGGTAAACATGCTTGCTAGAGCTTGCCACACAGCTTGCCACACAGCTTGCCAAAGATTTGGAGAATTCTAAAGACTTTCATATTTCAGTGTTATTTGAAAAGTGGGCACTTGAAATTTCAGGTGAATTTCCTAGCATTCTCTGAGTTCTGAAAGCTATGATGATCTGTTAATAACAAGCAGCACAAAGTAAGATGTTTACCATGCATTGCAATGGTAGATTTTCTTTTTGTCTTTTGTCTTTTTTTTTTTTCCAGAGCTGAGGACCGAACCCAGGGCCTTGTGCTTGCTAGGCAAGAACTCTTCCACTGAGCTAAATCCTATACAGCAAGCCTATAGCCAACATCATGCTGAACGGAGAGAAACTTAAAGCAATCCCACTGAAATCAGGGACAAGACAAGGCTGCCCACTCTCTCCATATCTCTTCAACATAGTGCTGGAAGTCCTTGCTAGAGCAATAAGACAGTTGAAGGAGATCAAGGGGATACAAATTGGAAAGGAAGAAGTCAAATTATCACTATTTGCAGATGATATGATAGTATACATGAGTGACCCCAAAAACTCTACCAGGGAACTCCTACAGCTGATAAACACCTTCAGCAAAGTGGCCGGATACAAAATTAACTCAAAAAAATCAGTAGCCCTCCAGTATACAAAAGATTTTCTTACTTCACAAAGTTGGTGCATAAAAAGTTCATTTTCCACTGAGTAAAATTTCCCAACTTTTTAAAAATTTTTATTTTAATTTTTTTTATTTTTTTATTTTAAATTTTTAATCAATACATATGTACTATATTCCTAACTCTCATGTATTTATATTTTATAAAAATGTCTTACTAAGATGTTTTTACTCCAAACTTCATTAATTTGAAATTAGTGAAGACAAATACAGTGATCTCTAGTCTACTTATTTAAAAATTAATTTTAATTTAAGCATTTTTGTCTCAAGAGTTCTTTTCTTGGTTGATACTTAGTGATTTTTAGCTATGTACCTGTTTTTATTTCTTCTCCTTGAATCATATTTTTTCATTCAGGTTTGATCCCATATATCATTTTAGTTTCAAAGCTTTCTCGAAAATACAAAATGCCAAATGTATCAGTAGTCATTACAATATCCAATTTGCTGTCATATATATATGAAAAATCATGAAGGCGGGTAAAAAAATAAAAGACAGAGTACAGATTTGTTTGGAGGAGGATGCAATCCAGAAAACCAGAGTCACCCTTTTAGGAAGATCCTAGTATATTGTCCGTCTTCACCTGTCATCTATAGCGTGTCATATGACTTGTTGGAGAGCTACCAGAAATAAACAATAAGGGAGTTATAGATGCTGATACCATATCAGAAGAAATTTGGTATAGAGGAATGCATTTTGTCTATTATTTTGTTTTATGGATTTTTTGTAGTTCTTTCCTGTGCTTGATACCTTAAAAGATGAAGAACACATGAACCAGTTCTGTGTACCTCAAAATCACTTCAGCGCTAATGAATGATTTCAAACCACATGAACGAGTTTTGTGTGCCTCATTGTTACTCCAGTTCTAAGGCCTTTAGTTGTGGCATGTTGTCCACAGAATATTGTAAAAAAAATGTGCTGTTTTCTTGGGTATCACATTTGTTTCTGCAAATAACTCACAGCATATAAAGTTGATAGCTTTCATTATAGCTTACAAGCCTAACCTATGTATTTCTCTTGCATATATATATGTTATATATATAATTTATTTATTTAACAGTGAGTCAAATTGATGGTCATTAAGCAATCATGCAGCCATATAATTTTTCTTCATCTTCTTATCTGCACTTAACTCCATCTCCAGCTTGGTCCACTTGCTCTTGAATGTTTTCTGACTCCATGAGGTAGTTCTTCCACTTAATCCTCTATGTGTAATTTAAAATGTTTTTGTAATACTTGATGCAGTGGGTTCCACCAGATCACTTCAGGCAGTCCCACTGTACATTCATCCCATTAGGCTGTTCTCATTCTCTTTGCTTCCAAACCTGTTTGTTGGATGCTATTTCAGTATCCTGTGTAGGAGGCCTATAAATGAGAATTCCAAAATGAACCTGCATATAAGGAAGTTAGAAGCACTTAATTGCATCCTCACAAGTCAAATGATCTGCTCCGGTCTTATTATGTCCCTGGTTTATGTTATCTGTAGACTAACACAGTTCAAAATGTTATTTTGATTTGAATTAAGCTTTTGATGTTTTAAATTCTCTTTTATATAAATACATAGAGAGAGAATGATAAAAGGCAGACTAAAACCTCTAATAATTTGTATTTTATTCCCCTCAAATCTGTACTCTTTTCTTCTTTTTCTGGTCACTGCCCTTGTATTTTCTCACATATACTCTTGATGTATACAAATCATAAACACCATTATTTTTACAGTTTTAACATCCCACAGCAAAACAAAATGTTTGGAACAGACCTTTATTTGTAATTTAATGAAAATGCTATTTAATTTTTTTTGAAGGAAACATTTTGTATTTTATCATAAAAAGAAAGCATTAGAAGAAATTACAAATGAATCATAATAAAAGAAGAAAACTGATCAAGGTTATTGTGAAGGGTATTGTTTCCCTAATTTCTTTCTCAGCCCATTTGTCTTTTGTATACAGGAAGGCTTCTGATTTTTTGAGTTAATTTTGTATCTAGCCATTTTGCTGAAATTGTTTTTCAGCTGTAGGAGTCCTCTGGTACAATTTTTGGAATCACTTATGTGTACTATCATATCATATGCAAGTAGTGATACTTTGAATTCTTCCTTTCTGATTTATATTCCATTTATCTCCTTTATATTTATTTATTTATTAATAAATATCTTATTGCTCCAGCTAGGATTTTAGTACTGTGTTGAAGAGATAGGGAGAGAGTGGGCAGACTTGCCTCATCCCAGATTTCAGTGGGATTGATTTAAGTTTCTCTCCATTTAGTTTGATGTTGGCTATAGGTTTCATGTATTTTGCTTTTACTATGTTTAAATACGTGCCTTGCATCCTTAATCTATCCAAAACGTTAAATATAAATTGGTGTTGAATTTTGTCAAATGCTTTTTCTGCATTTAAATGTATTTTTTAAGTTTGTTTGTGTAGTAGATTTCATTGATGGATTTCAATATATTGAGCCATCCCTGCTTCCATGGAATAATGCCTAATTGGTCATGGTGGATGATATTTTTGATGTGATCTTGGATTCCTTTTGCAAGTGTTTTATTGAAAATTTGACATCAATCTTCCTAGGAGAGATTGGTCTGCATGACCTCAAAAGTTCTATCAGAGAACTTCTTTAGTTGATAAACACCTTCAGCAAAATGGCTGGATACAAAATTAACTCAAAAAAATCAGAAGCCCTCCTGTATACAAAAGACAAAGGGGCTGAGAAAGAAATTAGGAAAACAACACCCTTCACAATAGCCACAAATAACATAAAGTACCTGGGTGTGAGTCTAACTAAGCAAGTGAAAGACCTGTATAAAACAAACAAACAAACAAACAAACAAAAAACTTCAAGTGTCTGAAGAAAGAAATTGAAGAAATCAAAAGGAAAGATCTCCCATGCTTATGGATTAACACAGTAAAAATGGCCATTATAAAAAAGCAATCTACAGATTTGATGCAATACCTACCAAAATGCCAACACAATTTTTTACAAACCTTAAAAGAACAATTCTCAATTTCATATGGAAAAACAAGAAACCCAAATTTGCTAAAACAACACTGACCAATATTCTGGAGGTATCTGCATCCCTGATCTCAAGCTGTACTATAGAACAACAGTAATAAAAATGGCATGGTACTGGCATAGAAACATACTGGTTGATCAATAGAATTAAATCAAAGATCCAGATATACATTTACATATCTACAGATATTTGATTTTTTATAAAGAAGCCAAAATTACACAATGTAAGAAAGATAACATGGTGCTGATCTGACTGGGTGAAAATGCAAACATATTCATATTGGTCACCCTGGACAAAATTAAAATCCAAATTGGTCAAAGACCTCAACATAAAACCAAACACATTAAACCTGTTAAGAAAAAAAGAATGTTGAGAGCTTTGCAGGGTACACACACGGCATATACTTACTTATAAGTGGGTACTAGACCTATAAGATAGGATAAACATATGAAAATCTGTATGAGTAAAGAATATAAACAAGAAAGAGGACCCTGGGTAAGATGAGCAATCCTCACTTAGAAAGACAAATGTGATGAACATTGGATGTAGGAGAAAACAAGTAACAGGACAGAAGCGTACCACTGAGGGCCTCTGAAAGTCTCTACCTAGCAGTGTATCAAAGCAGATACTGAGACTCATAACCAAACCTTCGGCAGGGTACAGAGAATCATATGAAAGAAGGGGGAGTTAGTATGACCTGGAGAGGACAGGAGTTCCACAAGGACCAAATGAATCTGGGCACAGGGGTCTTTTGTGAGACTGTATCTCCAACCAAGAACTTTTTATGGATATAACTTAGAATCTCTGCTCAGATGTAGCCCATGACAGCTCAGTATCCAAGTGGGTACCCTAGTAAGAGGAACAGGGACTATTTCTGCCATGAACTCAATGGCTGGCTCTTTGATCTCCCCCCACTTGAGGGAGGTGGAGCCATGCTAGGCCACAGAGGAGGAGTTTGCAGCCAGTCCTGAAGATACCTGAAAAAACAGGATCAGATGAAAGGAGAGGAGGTCCTCCTCTATCAGTGGCCTTGGAAAGTGGTAGGGAGACAATGAGGGAGAAAGGATAGGATTGGGAGGGAATGAGGGAGAAGGATACAGCTGGGATACAAAGTTAATAAACTGTAACATATTTAAAAAATAAAAATTTAATAAGGTAAAAGAAAATAAAAAAGAATGGGGAAGAGCCTTGACCTGATTGGCACATGAGACAACTTCCTGAAGAGAACAACAGCATAGGCTCTATGCTCAACAATAAATAAATGGGACTTCATGAAACTGAAAGGCTTCTGTAAAGCAAAGGACACTGTCAACAGAACAAAACAACAGCCTACACACTGGAAAGGATCTTCATCAACCATATATCTGACAGAAGGCTAATATCCAGAATATATAAACAACTCAAGAAATTAAACACCAACAAATCAAGTAATTCAATTGAAAATGGGGTACAGAGCTAAACAGAGAATTCTCAACAGAGGAATATCAAATGGCAGAGAAACAGCTAAATCAATGCTCAATGTCCTTAGTCATCCTAGAAAGGCAAATTAAAAGGACCCTGAGATTCCATCTTATAGCTATCAAAATGGCTAAGTTAAAAAACTCAAGTGACAAAACATGCTGGAGTGGATGTGGAGAAAAGAAAACCTTCCTCCATTGCTTGTAGGAATTTAAGCTTGTATAACCGGGTTTGGAAATCAATCTGGTGCTTTCTCAGAAAATCAAGAGCAGTGCTACTTCAACATCCAGCTATACCACTCCTGGGTATATATCTGAAAGATGTTCAACCATCCAAGGAGGATATTTGCTCAGCTATGTTCCTAGCTCCTTTATGTGTAATAGCCAGAAGCTGCATGAATACAGAAATTTTGGCATATTTACACAGTGAAATACCACTCAGCAAATAAAAACAAGGAAATCATGAAATTTACATGAAAATGGATGCAACTAGAATGGCTCATCCTGAATGTGGTAACCCAGAAGCAGAAAGACACACCCTGTATATACTCAGGAAAAACATACGAAAATCTATAGTCCTAAAGAAGCTAAATAACAAGGAGGACCCTAGAGAAGAGGCTTAATCCTCATTCAGAAAGGCATATAATGTAGATATTGAAAGTGGGAGAAGACAGGGAACAAGGGCAGGAACCTGCCACAGAGGACCTCTGAAAGATTCTACCCAAAAGGGTATCAAAGCAGATGCTGAGTCTCATAGCCAAACCTTGGGCACAGTGCAGGAAAACATGTAGAAGGCAGAGATAGAAAGACCTGGAGTAGGCAGGGGCCAAGATGGCAGCACTGGGAGAGCACTCTGTCTGAGAAGTGGGACAACACACTCGGTGCAGCGACCAGGAGACTGAACTCTGGGCCCTAAAACAACAGCTATCGTGATTCCCAGGTGAGGGGAGACTCCCACGGCGTGGGAATTGGTCGGTTCCACTCTCCGCTGCCCAGCCAGAAACTGGAAGAAATCCAGGGTAACCCAGGCTTTGGGTCTCTGGGCTGGTGCCATAAGGCTGCGTGTCCTGATCACTTTCCCAGGCTGATCGGTGGGCACAAGGGTGCCTGAGACTGGGAGTCCGAATCGCAAGAAAACCCCACGGGGAAGGAAAGTTGCAAGACTGATCACAGGTCACCCAGTCTTGCCCTGGAGGGTACCCGCCGCCATCGCAGCTGAGCTCCTGCGGCGCAGAGAGAGCAGCTGCGCCCAGCTCAAAATCCCTACTCCCTCTTGGGAGGAGGCAGGAGGCATCCAGCAGAATCTGCCACAGACCACATTATCTGTACTGCAACCCGAGATTGGGGCTGAGAAAACCCAATCCTTTCGGGCACTCTCCCAAACGCTGCCATAACCCCGCCGTGGTGGAGGGGAAAGATAAAGAGGCGCACAGCGGCTTCACAGTGCTGGAACTAAAGTGCTGTCGGCTGCTCCTAGCAAACAAACAGCTTGGGATCTGGGACTGTGGACATTCTACACGTCCTGAGATTCTCCTGGGTCCAGCGCAATAAGGTATAGCAGCAAGTTCTATCACCGGTGCCCCTCCCCCCCTGACCCCTGGCAGAGAAACCCCGGCTCAGGGGCTCAGGATCGGACTGAGAAGCCCCAACCCCTTCTGGCACTCCCCTGAGAGCACCTCCATAAGCTTGCCCTAGCAGGGGAAGGTCAGAGGGGAAGGACAGAGAGGCAGCCTGCCAAGGACACAGCACCCTCTCTCCAGCTCACCCAGCGGCCCCTAGCAGAGAAACCCAAGCTCTGGATCTGAGGACACTCAATCCTACCTGGTACTCTCTCTTGGGATCAGCAAACATAGGCTCTACCACCAGGCTGCTTCTGGCAGAGAGATCTGGGCCCGGGATCTGGGATTGAGAAGACTCAACCTAACTCTTTCCCACGCCACCTCAGGACCAGTCAACATAACCCCTCCTGGCAGAGGGAAAGGACAGAGAGGCAGCACACAGGAAAGGTGGACACCAAGTCCTGCGGCCACAGTGTCACAGAGCTGACTGTTAGCCTACCCACACACTCTCCGCAGCAGGACCAAATCAAAGAGTAGAGAGCAAGGGGAACCCCTGTGCATTCCAACTGGTCCTGCAAGAGAGTGAGTGAGCCTTCTAGGGAGAGTTTGCCCCAGACCCAGGGTCTCTCCACAGAAGCAACCAGACGAGATCCCTGCCACCCACACCCCTAGTGTGGGCATCATAGGGATTCTTGGGATAGCGACTCCAATGTTGAAGCCTCTGCCTTGCGGGTCCACCAGTGTAATCCAGGCAAACAATCCCTGGATCCCAGACAGAACTGCGTAATAGTTGCCTGCAGGCCACTGCAATAGACAGAGAATTCGCACATGCACACTGCGCCCGCTAAAAGTGCACGCGAATAGCGCCAGCATCACATTCCTTACTTGGGCAAAACTGAAACCACAGTACCTACTCCCAAACCAGTGAACCTCTCTCATGTGCCTGAAAAAACAGTCCAGAAAACAGAAAGAGACAATCATAGCTGGAACTACAATCTCAAGGAACAAACACTAAGGATTATAAATAACCAGATGGCTAGAGGCAGACATAAGATCACTCCCAACAAAAATCAGGACATAATGACCTCACCAGCAACCCCACAAAACAATGGACACTTCAATTCACTAGATATACAAGAAAACGACCTCAAAACTATGTTTCTCCAGCTATTAGAGGCCCATAAAGATGAAATGAACAAAGCCCTCAGAGAAATAGCCAAAGAAATCGAGACTAACCAAGAGGAAACAAATCATGCTCTCAGAGAAATTACCACGAAAATTGAGGCAAACAAAGAAGAAATGCACAAAGCTCTCAAAGAAATGTCCGCACAAATGAAGGCAAATAAAGAAGAAATAACAAAGCTCTCATGGAAATACAGGAAATTATACCCAAAGAAGTAGAGGCACAATTAGTGATACATAGAGAGGAAACGGACAAAAAAATAGAAGCTGTCATTGAAAAGCAGGACTCCACATTCAAACAGATGAAGGAAATGGTGCAAAAAATGAAAACAGAATTAGAATCAATAAAGAAAACACAAATAGTGAAAACCCAGGAGCTGGAGAACATAGAGAAAAGATCAGGAACTACAAAGGTAAGCATCACCAAAAGAATACAAGAGATGGAAGAAAGAATCTCAGGAGCCGAAGATACACTTGCAGAAATTGACACGTCTCTCAAAGAAAAAATAAAATCAGAAAAGTTCCAAACACAAAACATCCAAGAAATAAGGACACCATGAAAAGACAAAACCTAAGAATAATAGGAGTAGAAGAAAAAGAAGACATCAGGCGCAAAGGTTCCGAAAATATTTTCAAGAAAATTATAGAAGAAAACATTCCCAACTTAAAGAAGGAGATGGCCATAAACATACAAGAGGCCTACAGAACACGAACTAGACTAGACCAGAAAAGAAATTCTTCATGTCACATCATAGTCAAAACACTGAACCTACAGAACAAAGAAAAAATTCTAAAAGCAGCAAGGGAAAAAGGCCAAGTAACATATGAAGGTAGACCTATCAGAATCAAACCAGATTTCTTAACAGAAACAATGAAAGCCAGAAGGGCCTGGACAGAAATCATACAGTCCTTAAGGGACCACAGATTCCAACCCAGACTACTATACCCAGCAAAACTTTCAATCAACATAGACGGAGAATTCAAAATATTCCAAGACAAAACCAAATTTAAACAGTATCTTTATAGTAACCCAGCTCTACAGAAGTTACTATAAGGGAAACTCCAAACCAAAGAAAACAACTACATCTAAGGAAACAGAGGAAATAAATAACTAAACACACACACACAAAAAAAAAAAATAATACAAGCAATGAAACTCAGTGACACCACCAACCCCACATCTAAAGTAAGTAACAATTGTTGGTCACTAGTTTCTCTCAACATCAATGGACTCAACTCCCCAATAAAAAGACACAGACTAACAAAATGGTTGCAGAAACAAGATCCAACATTCTGCTGCATCCAAGAAACACACCTATGCAACAAAGATAAACACTACCTCAGAGTAAAGGGCTGGAAAAATGTTTTTCAAGCAAATGGTTCCAGAAAACAAGCTGGAGTAGCCATCCTAATATCTAATAAAATAGACTTTCAACCCAAGTTAATAAAAAAAGATAAGGAGGGCTACTATATTCTCATCAAAGGAAAAATCCACCAAGAGGACATCACAATTTTAAATATCTATGCCCCAAATACAAGAGCACCTACATTCGTAAATGAAACAATATTAAAGCTTAAATCACACATTGATCCTAATACCGTAATAGTGGGAGACTTCAACACTCCACTCTCACCATGGGACAGATCACCTAGACAGAAAAAATAGGGAAATAAAAACAATTACAGAGACCCTAAATCAAATGGACCTAATAGATGTCTACAGATATTTTCATCCAAACTCAAAAGAGTATACCTTCTTTTCAGCACTGCATGGAACCTTCTCCAAAATAGACCCTTTAGTTGGTCATAAAGCAAGCCTCAACAGATACAAAAAGATTCAGATAATCCCTTGTATTCTATCTAACTACCATAGACTAAAGCTGGACCTCAACAACAGAAATAACAAAAAGCCTACACGCACATGGAAACTGAACAACTTGTTATTAAATGACAGCTCGGTTAAGGAAGAAATAAAGAAAGAAATTAAAGATTTCCTAGAATTCAATGAAAATGAAGGCACAAGATACCCAAATTTATGGGACACGTTGAAAGCAGTGCTCAGGGGAAAATTTATAGCACTAAGTGCCTGCAAGAAGAAATTCGTAACATCACATACAAACAACTTAATGGCCCAACTGAAAACCCTAGAAAAAAAAGAAGCAGATACACCCAAGAGGAGCAGACGGCTGGAAATAATCAAACTCAGGGCTGAAATCAATCAATTAGAAACAAATAAAACTATCCAAAGAATCAATGAAACAAAAAGCTGGTTCTTTGAGAAAATCAACAAGATAGAAAAACCCTTAGCCAAACTAACTAAAAAGCAGAGAGAATCTATCCAAATCAACAAAATCAGAGATGAAAAGGGTGACATAACTACAGACACTGAGAAAATTCAAACAATCATTAGGTCATACTACAAAAGCCTATATGCCACAAAATTTGAAAACCTAAATGAAATGGACAATATTCTTGATAGATTCCATCTTCCAACATTAAGTCAAGATCAGGTAGAAAGACTGAATAGCCCTATATCCCCCAAGGAAATTGAAGCAGTCATTCACAGTCTCCCCTCCAAAAAAAGCCCTGGGCCAGATGGTTTCAGCGCGGAATTCTACCAGACCTTCAAAGAAGTGCTAACACCAATTCTCCTCAAACTATACCACAAAATAGAAACAGAAGGTACATTACCAAACTCAATCTATGAAGCGACAGTCACCCTGATACCTAAACCACACAAAGACCCAACAAAAAAAGACAACTTCAGACCTATTTTTCTTATGAACATTGATGCAAAAATACTCAATAAAATACTTGCAAACCAAATCCAAGAACACTTCAAAGATATCATCCATCACGACCAAGTAGGATTCATCCCAGGTATGCAAGGGTGGTTCAACATACAGAAATCCATCAATGTAATCCTCCACATAAACAAACTGAAGGAGAACAACCACATGATCATCTCTTTAGATGCTGAAAAAGCATTTGACAAAGTCCAACACCCATTCATGTTTAAAGTCTTGGAGAGATCAGGGAAACAAGGATATATATCTAAACATAGTAAAGGTAATATACAGCAAGCCTATAGCCAACATCAAACTCAATGGAGAGAAACTTAAATCAATCCCACTGAAATCAGGGACAAGACAAGGCTGCCCACTCTGTCCATACTTCTTCAACATAGTACTTAAAGTCCTAGCCAGAGCAATAAGACAACTAAAGGAGATCAAGGGGATACAAATAAGAAAAGAAGAGGTCAAAGTGTCACTATTCACAGATGATATGATAGTATATATGAGCGACCCCAAACATTGAACCAGAGAACTCCTCCAGCTGATAAACACCTTCAGCAAAGTGGCAGGATAGAAAATCAACTCAAAAAAATCAGAAGCCCTCCTGTATACCAAAGACAAAAGGGCTGAGAAAGAAATTAGGGAAACAACACCCTTCACAATAGCCACTAATAACATAAAGTACCTTGGGGTGACACTAACCAAGCAAGTGAAAGACTTGTTTGAGAAAAACTTCAAGTCTCTGAAGAAAGAAATTGAAGAAGATATCAGAAGATGGAAAGATATCCCGTGCTCATGGATTGATAGGATTAACATTGTAAAAATGGCCATCCTGCCAAAAGCAATCTACAGATTCAATGCAATTCCCATCAAAATACCAACTCAATTCTTTATAGACCTTGAAAAAAAGATTCTCAGCTTCATAAGGAGAAACAAAAAACCCGGAATCTCCAAAACAATCTTGTACAACAACAGATCATCTGGAGGTATCTCCATCCCCGATCTCAAGTTGTACTACAGAGCAATAGTAATAAAAACTGAATGATATTGGCATAAAAATAGAAAGGAGGATCAATGGAACCGCATAGAAGACCCAGAAATAAACCCACACACCTATGAATACTCAATTTTTGACAATGAAGCCAAAACCATTCAATGGAAAAAAGACAGCATCTTCAATGAATGGTGCTGGTCCAACTGGATGTCCACATGCAGAAAAATGAAAATAGATCTATATCTATCACCCTATACAAAACTAAAGTCCAAGTGGATCAAAGACCTCAGCATAAAACCAGATACTCTAAATCTGTTAGAAGAAAAAGTGGGGAAGAGCCTAGAACTCATTGGCACAGGAGACAACTACCAGAACAGAACACCAACAGCACAGGCTCTAAGAGCAACAATCAATAAATGGGACCTCATGAAACTGAAAAGCTTCTGTAAAGCAAAGGACACCGTCATCAAAACAAAACGACTGCCTACAGATTGGGAAAGAATCTTCACTAACCCTTTATCTGACAGAGGACTAATATCCAGTATATACAAAGAACTAAAAAAGCTGAAAAGCAACAAACCAAGTAATCCAATTAAAAAATGGGGAACAGAGCTAAACAGAGAATTCTCGACAGAGGAATATCGAATGGCAGAGAAACACTTAAAGAAATGCTCAACCTCGTTAGCCATCAGGGAAATGCAAATCAAAACGACCCTAAGATATCATCTTACACCCATCAGAATGGCCAAAATGAAAAACTCAAATGACAGCACATGCTGGAGTGGTTGTGGAGAAAGGGGAACCCTCCTCCACTGCTGGTGGGAATGTAATCTGGTACAACCACTCTGGAAATCTATCTGGCGCTTTCTAAGAAAATTAGGAATAGTGCTTCCTCAAGACCCAGCTATACCACTGCTAGGTATATACCCAAAGTTTGCTCAAGTACACAAAAGGGATACTTGCTCAACCATGTTTATAGCAGCTTTATTTGTAATAGCTAGAACCTGGAAACAACCCATATGTCCATCAATGGAGTAATGGGTACAGAAATTGTGGTATTTTTACACAATGGAATACTACTCAGCAATCAAAAAGGAGGAAATCATGAAATTTGCAGGCAAATGGTGGGATCTAGAAAAGATTATTCGGAGTGAAATATCCCAGTAGGAGAAAGACAAACACAGTATATACTCACTTATATAGACCTATAAGATATGAGAAACATAATTAAATCTATACATCTAAAAAAAGATAATCAAGAGAGCAGACATGGGTTAAGATGATCAATCCTCATTTAGAAAGACAGATGGGATGTGCATTGAATGTATGACAGGAGTCTACTGAGCACACCTGAAAGACTCTAACTAGCAGTGTTTTCAAAGCAAACACTCATGACCAAAGCTTTGGCAGAGTACAGGGAATCATAAGACAGAAGGGGGGTTAGTCTGATGGGGAAAGGATAGGAGCTCCACAAGGACCAAATATATCTGGGCACAGGGTCTTTTCTGAGACTAACATTCAACCAAGGACCATGTATGGATATAACCTAGAACCTCTGCTCAGATGTAGCCTGTGGTAGCTCAGTAACTAATTGGTTTCCAAAAGTAAGGGGAAAAAGGACTATTTCTAATGGGAACTCAATGACTGGCTCTTTGGCCTCCCCACCCCCCAAGGGAGGAGCAGTCCTGTTAGGCCACAGAGGAGGGCTTTGCAGCCAGTCCTGAAGATACCTGATCAAACAGGATCAGATGAATAGGGAGGAGGTCCCCCCCATCAGTGGACTTGTAAAGGGGCACGGTGGAGATGAGGGAGGGAGGGAGGGACTGGGAGGGGATGAGGGAGCAGGACAGGGCTGGGATACAGAGTTAATAAAATGTAACTGATAAGAAAAAAATAAAATTAAAAAAAATTAACTGAAAAAAAAGAAAGTAGTGAGACAAGAAAGGAAACAAAAGGAGAATTTTTATTACAAAATAAACTTAAAGTTTCAATTTTGAACTATAGTGTTTTAAACACATTCTTTAGTAGGAGTAGAAAGTAATTCGCTGAGTTAAAACTGCCCTTCTTGTGGTGCAAGTTGAGGATAGCCTACTGGAAAAGAATTGTTTGTAATCAGTGAAAAAGAACAGAAAAATGCCCTTAGTGTGTCTGGCACATGCAGCTGATAAGCTCTCCAGACAGTTTTCCTTTTCTTTTCCTTGGAATGGGAAGACTACCCAGACCTGGCACTTCTGGGCACAGGTGTGGGTGATGGTTGATGCAGTTCACCTTGAATGTATTGTCATAATTTTCCAGTGAAAACAATTTGTCATGGTATTTCAATTTTTTGTAACTAAAATAAAATTACTTTTTAAGCCAAAAAAAAAAAAAAAAAAAGACCTGGAGTAGATAGGAGCTTCACAAGGAGACCAACTGAGCCAAAAATTCTGGGCCCAGAGGGGCCTGCAGAGTCCAATGCTCTAACCAATGACCATGTTCACAACCTTGATCAATTTTTTTCTTTTTATTTATTATATTTTGCAAATTATTCATTTTTTATCCCTGCTGTGTCATCTTCCCTCATCTCCTCCCAGGACCTAGAGCTCCTGCTCAGATGAAGCCTATAGACTGATCAGTCTCCAAGTGGGTTTCTTAATAAAGGGAGCAGCGTCTGTCTCTGATATGAACTCAGTGGCAGGCTCTTTGATCATTCTTCTTGGGAGTTTCATTCTTGCCAAGCTGCAGAGGAAGACAATGCAGCCAGTCCTAATGAGACCTGATAGGCTAAGGTCAGATAGTATGTGAGGAGGTCCTCCCCTATCAGGGTACTAGGGAAGGGGTCTGGGGGAGAAGATGGAGGGAGAGTGGGACTTGGAGGAGATGAGAGAAGATGATATACAAAGTGAAGAAACTGCAATATATACTATATAAATAAATGAAAAGAAATAAAAAACTGATCAAGGTTGTGAATTAAAGAAATACTGCTTTTAAGAGACATCACCTAGCTTCCTTAGCATCAAAGAGTAATTTACTGTATAATCCAAGGTAGGAAAATGCTTTATATTTCATCCTTCATTCTGCTGCACATATAATCAGCTGAGTTGTAAAATTAAATGTACATGACTGCTAACTACCCAGTAGTACCATGAATGTGACCCCATGGTGATATTGTATGACTGACAGCTTTAGAACATGACAGTCGTTAGGAAGTCTATGTATTTTGTCCCTAGGAACAAATAACATAAAAAGAAAAAGAACTGAATCTGTTTCATTATTTTTCTCACAATTTTAAGACGTGCAGGATATATTTAGAGGCAAATATCTGGGGGAATGATGCCTTTCATTTTAAATTCTGCTATCTGTGTTTAAGAGATTGAATAGGCATTTTTGAAGAGCTGTTTCTTTATATAGATGTTTTGTTTTAGGTGAAACAAAAGGCCAAACTCAAATTCATTCCTAATGAGCCATGTGTGAATGTCAACGTCTCTGCTGTCCACTCAAATGCCAAAGAACACATCTGACTTTATAATGAGCCAAACAGCTGTCTCTTCATAATCTCAGTTAGCCTTTTGTTAGGTATCAGTATCCAAAATTTACAACAGTTGTGGAGTGGTTGATGTGATGGCTGAAATCCAATCAAAGGTGGAAATATGTGAAAATAAGATTGACAAGTTTTACCTTAATCTCCACATAGGATAGGGATACACAATAAAGTTAAGTAGACTATTGTCTGGTCTTCATCTTCTCTGTTCACCTATGAGAAAGAGATGAAAACCAGGCAAAAACCAGGTAATCAGTCAGTGGCAGGATGGTTGGAGTGCGGGCAAAAACCAAAATGATACTAGAAAAACATTTCTTTTGGCAAAGAACACTGTTACAGTTTTAACCACCCTCATAATTCTGGATTTTTTCTTTACATTTAATGCATTTTGACATGATAGTTGGTAACATTCAAAATATTTAATGTTTTTATTTTCCTATTCTTTAGCCAATGTCTAAACTGGTTAACACAAAGTGTTTTATGCACTCATAGTTGATGAAAATGATGTATAGAGTGAAGGCCATTTAGGACAGCTGTGGATGATTCCATACATATTCATTGCATTTGTACCCTGAGATTAGGTAAAACAGGAAAGCCAATAAAAACAAAAGCTCTTACAGCTGTTTTGTTTTCTAGTGAGTTCATTCATACTGATAGATTTTTCAGCTATTTAGTTCTAAGTATAATAAAAAAAATCAGTATGCATATATAAAATTGAAAAAAAATGCTGAAATAGAGATCAAAACATAAAATGTCAAATATAACTAGATAATTTAAAAAACCAACATTATACAAAATGTGATGAGATATAAAAATGTTTTCTATTTTTATTTTTCTAAAATCTCTCTATTAATGTGTATAGGTAGATATGACAGTCATTTAAATATGGGAGTGAGTTGTATCTATTGAAAGAGAGGAGATCAAAAGATTGTTATGGCTCCTGATTTTTTTTTTTTCCTTCAGTGCCAGTTTCTTCAACAAATGGTTAAGGTAAAACTGCATGTCTATGTGTCAAAGAACACAACTAGCTCTATATACCTTATCCTGCCTACACTCAGTTGCAAATTATCTAGGATGTCAACAAACCAGATAAATTGAACCTGATAAAAGGACAAAGAAGGCAATATACTCAAACCTACTGAACAGCACAGTAGTACATATATTAAGATGAACAGTAGATAAATGAAACTACATGACAGTAAAAAAAAAAAAAATCTGTACCACAAAGAACAATAGCAGCTGAAGAGGTATCCTGGTATCCTGCTGAAGGATAATAAAAACACAATTCACCAGATGAATATTTTACTGAGGGTTATTGTTAGTATTTTGGAACACAACCTCCTTCTGGGTTACCTAGCAACCCATGATGATGTCATCAGGTGTCACCAGCCAGCCAGGTGAACACACCTGGAAGGCATGTTTACTGTGCCCCGTTAAAAGGGATGGTCCTACACGTGGTCTCTCTCTCTCTCTCTCTCTCCCTTCTCTCTATCTTACACTCTTCTCTTTCTCTTTCTCTGGGGCGCCCCATCCCTCCTTTCCCACTTTCCCCACCATGCCCTGCTACCCACTTCCTCCATACCTCCCTAATAAACTTGTCGCAGAGAATACCAGTTGTCCCCCTGCTTCTGTTTTTAATTTATAACAGTTATTACCTAGAATATATAAAGAAGACAAAAATCTAAACATCAAGAGTACAAATCATATAAATAACAAATAGGGCTTAGAAGTAAACACAGAGCTATCAAAAGATAAAATACAGTGGCTGGGAGGTAAGTACCAAGTGCAAGTATTCAACATACCGAGAGAGCAAGGAAATGAAAATTATAACGACTTTCAGATTTCATCTTATGGGAGAATGGCCAGGACCACAAAAAACAAATGACTACAAATCCTGGAATGGATTTGTGGAAAGAAGAACACCTATTCATTCCCATTGGGCATGCAAACTGGTACAACCTTTAAAGACATGAAAATTGAGTTTTCTCAAGAAGCTAGAATTAGATCTGTCACATGATTCAGCTACATCACTTTTAGGCATATAGCCAAAGATTTTATCTTACTGGAGATATACTTGCTATGTTGATACTTTTTTAATAATATCCAGGAAACAGCCTAGATAGTCATCAACATATAAATAGATAATAAAATGTGTTATATTTATACCATGAAATATTATTAAGCTTTTAAAAATAAAATTGCTGGTAAATGGATGGAAATAGACACTATCATCCTGAGTGAACTAATCCAAAAGGAAAACCAGAATGTTTTTCTCATTTGGAAAAATTGGATCATTGGAACATTGGATCATTAGAAATGTACGTTTTATTATGAAGTTCTCACACAGGAAATAGTAAGCAAATGAGTAAGTGGTAATGCAGAGTGTCCTTTTAAGAAGAGTCGAACACAGTGATATATGTGATATAATGGAAGAAATGGGGATAATAGAAAATGAGAGCCAAAATGTGATTGAGAATGGGAGGGCAGGACATAAGAGGGAATATAGGGAGAAATAATTAACATTAAATATCTTCTGGAAAGTCACATTAAAAACTACTACTTCGGAGACTTCTTTTCTGTCTTTTTTTTTTGTTTGTTTGTTTGTTTTTTGTTTTTTTTTTTTGTTTCAGAGACAGAGTTTCTCAGTGTAGCCTTGACTGTCCTGGACTCACTTTGTACACCCGGCTGGCCTCGAACTCACAAAGATCCACCTGCCTCTATGTCCCTGAGTTTTTGGGATTACAGGCATGTGCCGCTTTGCCTGGCTTCAGAAAATTCTTAAAATGTTAGTGTATGGATGTATATGAATATAAAGCACTTTATATTTAGTTGCCCTATAAACAGAAAATTATATCCTTGTTGGACAGCAGAGCACACAAAATGCTCAAAGCAGAGAGTAGGTTGCATGTTTTATAGGTGTTGGAAACTAAAATCTCATAGACCTTAAAACTTTATAGATTTTTACCATTGCTCTTGATTATTTTTAAAGCTTGATGGTAAAACCATGTTACTGAGGACATGACATACTTGAGTTGTAGAGCATGAAGTACTTTAGCTGGTATTGATCTGGAATGTTCATTTCTACTGGCTAACCTTCATTCTGCTGGAAATTGTTGTATGTGTTACTGGACAAGAAAAGTAATCATGAATTGTAAACATTTGAGAACTCTTTGAAATACAATAATAAGCAGCATTGTACAATATGCGTACTGATGAAATCATAACATGTACTTTTGGATTAATGAATCTTTTTCTGATTCAATACAAGAATTGCTCCACAAAATTGAACCTTTACTTGGTACCATAAGCCCAACCAAGAACTTTTGACTTTCCAAATGTCTTTGAGAATAGGAGACATCACTTCCAGCAGGGTATGATTTTGGTGGCTGGTACAGGGAAAGTGTTGGGGGGGGTGACTGGGGACTGAATCTCCTCTGTCCGAGATCCCGAGGCCAGGGCCTAGGCATTGTGGTCTGTGGTGGAATCCGCAGGTCACCTCTCTGTCTTTCTCCCCACCAGAGAAGGCTATAGCTGTGGACTCAGGGGAGTGTATGAAAGGGTTGGGTATTCTCAGACCCAGATCCTGAGCAGGGTTTCTTTGGTAGGAGCTGCCACTGTTGCTGGGGCTGGGGCACAGGTAGTGTGGCATGTGGCAGATTCTGCTGGCTGCCTCCTCATCCTCCTCCAAAGAGGGAATAAGGAGTTGGATACAGAAAAGTGCCTAGGGCTCAAGTCCCCGGAGGAGTCTGCTGGTGAATTGATTCTAGATGGACTTAGTTCTTGGTTAGTCTCTTTCTCTCTGGAAGCCTAAATAACTCTGTTCTGGGTTCAGTAGCCCCTTCCATCACCAATTTCAGGTCCTTTGCCCCTTAGATAAGTTGTATGCTCATCACCACCATCTTGTGTCTGCCTTACATAGTGTTTCTTAATACATAGGTTGACAAAAAAATAAATTTAAATGATGAAAAACTGTAAATTTTATGTTAAAAGATTTTAAGCTAATTTAAAAAAATATGGTGATAAATTGAAATTGATAATTATAATACATTAGTGAATAAAATTATTTTTTTCAAGACTAATAATACAAGTCAACATGAAACAACTTCATAAGGAGAAGAGTAAGAAACAGAAGGAGGGAAGAATATGAGAAGGAAGAAGAAGGAGAGAACTTATTATGGTTGTATAAAATAAGATCTTACCCTCTTTTCAAGTTATGGTAAGATGTTATTTGTATCATCATTCTCATGGCTGTTCTTTGGAAGTATGTAGATGACTACATATATCAGGATAAAGTGTACACATTAGTTAACCCAAATCTGTATGTTTGTATTAAAAGTTTACCTAGAATTCTACATCAAAATATTGTCTAATGTTTTTTGAATTTCATGTTCAAATGAAATGGCTTGATTTCTTACAAATGCATTACTTTCTTAGCTTACTCAGATTTTTCAAAAATGCATTACTTTCTTAGTTTATTCAGATTTTTCCAAAAAATGCATTCCTTCCCCAGTTTATTCAGCAAAAGTATGCAAACACTGTGTTTATTTTTTCTGTTCTTAATGTCATGGTGTGGGTACCCCTTGCTTTTCTACTGCTGTTTGTATACCCAAACTGAACCTTACACAAAGCAAAGAGGTAGCATAGTAATGCCATCCAGATTCCATTTTTGATTAGTTCTTCATGATCTACCTGTACAATGCTCAAGGGCAGTTGTATACTCTGAGGTTTGGATGAAAAGTCAGACTTTGATCACAGAAGCAAGGGACTTGAATTTCAGTCTTAGCGTAGTAGAAAAAAATACCCAATTCAAGATGAGACATTAAAAGAAACATCTGGAAAAAAGAATATTAACCATTACACAGAGAAGAGAAATTCAAAGCCTACTTGCCTCTGTAAAAGAGATGGATTCTGGTTTTGTAACACTAATATAAAAAAGGTAGAAAACATGGATAATTTTCAGTCTGATGTCAACACTATAGGTAGGCATTGTGGGTAGATTTGCATCAGCCTTATTGAGTCTTTAATTTTCTAGACTATTATTGCAAGTAGCCTCACTGGTATATGGATGATTGTCTGGGTGAAATCTGAAATTGAGAAAATTTATTAGTTTAGTTGAATTAAAAGAGACCTTCATATCTAATGGTAAAAGTTCAACAGAACGCCAATAGCACAAGCTCTAAATTCAGGAATCAATAAATCTGACCTCATGAAACTGAAAATCTTCTGTAAAGCAAAAGACACTGTCGTCAGAACAAAACGACAGCTGACAGACTGGGAAATGATCTTGACCAACCCTATTCTAATATCCAGAATATATAAAGAATTCAAGAAGTTAAAAAGCAACAAATCAAGTAATCCAATTAAAAATGGGGTACGGAGCTAAACAGAGAATTTTCAAAGGAGGAATATAGAATGGCAGAGAAACACTTAAAGAAATGCTCAGTGTCCTTAGCCATCAGAAAGATGCAAATCAAAACGACCCTGAGACTTCACTTTACACCCATCAGAATGGCTAAGAGCAAAAACTCAAGTGACAATACATGCTGGAGAAGATGTGGAGAAACGGGAACCCTCCTCCATTGCTGGTGAAAATGCAAACTTGTAAAATCACTTTGGAAATCAATCTGGTGCTTTCTCAGACAACTAGGAATAGCGCTTCCTCAAAATCCATCTATACCACTCCTAGGTATATATCCAAAAGATGCTCAAGTACACAACAAGGACATTTGCTCAACCATGTTTGTAGCAGCTTTATTCATAATAGCCAGAATCTGGAAACAATCCAGATGTCCCTTGGTGAAGGAATGAGTAGAGAAATTTTGGTACATTTACACAGTGGAATACTACTCAGCCATTAAAAACAAGGAAATCATGATATTTACAGGCAAATGGTGGGATCTAGAAAGATCATCCTGAGTGAGCTATCCCAGAATCAGAAAGACACACATGGTATATACTCACTTATAAGTGGGTACTAGACGAATAAGATAGGATAAAAATACTAGAATCTGTACACCTAAAGAAGATAAACAAGAAGGAAGACTTGGGGTAAGATGATTAATCCTCACTTAGAAATACAAATGGGATGGACATTGTAAGAAGGAGAAAACAGGAAACAAGACAGGAACCTACCATAGAGCGCCTCTGAAAGACTCGACGTTGCACTGTATCAAAGCAGATGCTGAGGCTCATAACCAAACTTTGGGCAGTGTGCAGGGAATCATATGTAAGAAGGTAGAGTTCTTAAGACCTGGAGAGGACAGGAGCTCCACAAGGAGAGATACAGAACCAAAATACCTGGGCCCAGGGGTCTTTTCTGAGACTGATACTCCAACCAAGAACCCTTGCTCCGATGTAGCCCATGGCAGTCCAGGTGGATTCCCTAGTAAGAAGGACATTGCAGCCGATCCTGATGAGACCTGATAAGCTAGGGTCAGATGGAAGGGGAAGAACATCACCCTATCAGTGGTCTTAGAGAGGGGCAGGGCAGGATATGAGGGAGGGAGGGTGGGATTGGGAGGGATTGAGGGAGGGGGCTACAGCTGGGATAAAAAGTGAATAAAATATAATTAATATAAAAACTAAAAATTTAATTAAAAAATAAAACATATGACATAGGAAAAAGATCAAATAACCTTAGTAGAAGGAGGCTTTATTAATCCCATGTGATGAGTAGGAGACACAATTGTCCGTAATGTTAAATGTGCTCAATAGTGTTACATAATGTGCCTTTGGAGAAACCCAGTTGAATCAGCGGTTTTATACAAGTGTGTGTGGAGCTGTATTTCATTAGTTTGCTCAACTCTGTTTATACCTGCATGAATACATGCATTACGAAATGAGGTTTTGCTTACTGTTAATTTTCCCCTAAGTTACATGTAAAAATAATAATTTATAATTTCTTTTTTCACTGAGAACTTTGTTTGGGGTTATCATGAAGTGATCAAGCCTCTCTTCTTGATGCCAGTAGATTCACAGGAATATAGTTCTGAGGGAGATCTTATGACTATTATAATGCTTTGAAGGAAGATCCTGAACTGTCTTTTCTGCCTTTAACTCCCAATAATAGCAAGTTCTTCTTGTTCAATCTAACTGAAACTTAGAATTTTTGTTGTTGTTGTTGTTAATTGAAACTCCATTGCAATTCTGGTAATGAAAAATAGTGTATTTAAATTAACACCACTGAATAGTTGATCATATTTTGGATATATGCCTAGGAGTGGTATTGCTGGATCTTGAGGTAAGACTATTCATAATTTTCCAAGAAAATGCAAGATTGATTTGAAAAGTGGTTATACACGTTTACATTGCCACCAGCAATGGAGAAGGATTCCCCTTTCTCCACATCCTCTCCAGCATGTGTTGGCACTTAGTTTTTGATCTTAGCCACTGAGATGGGTATAAGGTGGATTCTCAGGATTGTTTTGATTTGCATTTCCCTTATGACTAAGTACATTGAGCATTTATTTTTTAATTAAATTTTTATTTTTTATCTTAATTCAGTTTATTCACTTTGTATCCCAGCTGTAGCCTCCTCCTTCATTCCCTCCTAATCCAACCAACCTTGTTCATCTCCTCCTATGCCCCTCTGCAAGTCCACTGATAAAGTAGGTCCTCTTCCCATTTCATCTGACCCTAGCTTTTCCGCTCTCATCAGGACTGGCTGCAGTGTCCTTCTCTGTGGTCTGGCAAAACTTCTCTCCCCTTGGGGTGGGGGTGGTCAAAGAGCCATCAACTGAGTTCATGTCAGAGAGAGTCCCTCTTCCCCTTAGTAATGAATTCATCTTGGATACTGAGCTTCCATGGGTTACATCTGAGCAGGGGTTCTAGGCTGCTAGTATTTTGGAACATAACCTGCTACTGAGTTACTCAGCAACTTATCATGTCATCATGTGTCACTGGCCAGCTGGCTACACCTGGAAGGCATGGTTACCTTGCCCCTTAAAGGGACAACTCCAACACGTGGTCTTTCTCTTACTCGCTCTCTCTCTCTCCCTCTCTCTCTCTCTCACAGTCTTCTTACTCTTGCTTCTCTCTCTTGGGTGCCCCATTCTCCTTTCTTTTTCTTTCTCCATCATGTCCTGTTTCCCCCTTCCCTCCGTACCCTCCTAATAAACCTCTTGCATAGAAGATCGGTTGGCAGAGCCTCATTTCTTTTAATATAGATCTAACTTAGGCTATATCCATGAATGGTCCATGGTTGGAGTATCAGTCTCAGAAAAGACCCCTGGGCCCAGATATTTTGGTTCTGTTGCTCTCCTTGTGGAGCTCCTTTAACTGTTTCTCAGCCCTTCGATATTCTGCTGTTGAGAATTCTCTTTAGCTCAGTACCCCATTTTTTAATTGTATTATTGGTTTGCTGGTGTTTAACCTCTTGAGTTCCTTATATATTCTGGATATTAGCCCTTTGTCAGATATAGGGTTAGTGAAGATCTTTTCTCCTCTGTAGACTATCATTTTGTTCTCATGACTGTATCCAAAATACACTCAGCTATATAACAAGGACATTTGCTCAACCATTTTTCATAGCAGCTTTATTCACAATAGCCAGAATCTGGAAAAAAAAAAAAAACCTAGATATCCCTCAACTGAGGAATGGATACAGAGACTGTGGCGCATTTACACAATAGAATACCACTTCATTAAAAGCAAGGAAATCATGAAATTTGTAGGAAAGTAGATGGAACTAGAAAAGATCACCTTGAGTAATGTAATGCAGAAGCAGAAAGACACACATTATATATGCTCACTTATAAGTGAATACTAGACAAGAAAACATACAAAAGTCTATAGTCCTAAAGAAGCTAAACAACCAGGAGGACTCTAGGGAAGATGCTTAATCCTCCTTCAGAAGGGAAAACAGGATAGACATCTGAAGTAGAAGACAAGAAACAGGACAGGAACCCACTAAGGAGGGACTCTGAAAGACTTTACCTAACAGGGAATTGAAGCAAATGCTGAGACTGATAGCCAAACTTTTGGCAGAGTGCAGGGAATCTTATGAAAGAACAATGAGATAGAAAGAGGGAGGGGGCTACAGCTGGGATACAAAGTGAATAAACTGTGATAAATTGAAAAATAAAAATAAGATTCCCTTCACTCTGCCCAAAGTTTGGTTGTGAGTCTCAGCATCTGCTTTGATACACTGCTGGGTAGAGTATTTCAGAGGCCTTATATGGTAAGCTCCTGTCCTGTTTCCTGTTTTCTCCTTCTTACAATGTCCATCCTGTGTGTCTTTTTGAGATTGATCATCTTACCTGAGGTCCTCCTTCTTCATTAGCTTCTTTAGGTGTACAGATTCTAGTATGTTTATCCTATCTCATTGCTCTAATACCCACTTAGAAGTGAGTATATACCATGTGTGTCTTTCTGATTCTGGGATAGCTCACTCAGGATGATCTTTTCTAGATCCTACCATTTGCCTGAAATATCATGACTTCCCTTAATTGTTTTTTAATTGTTTTTTAATTGTTTTTAATTGTTGAGTAGTATTCAATTGTGTAACTGAACTTTTGGCAGAGTACAGAGAATCTTATGAAAGGAGGAGCTAGTAAGACCTGGAGGGGCCAGGAGCTCCTCAAGGAGAGTACCAGAACAAAAAAATCTGGACCCAGGGGTCTTTTCTGAGACTAATAATCCAACCAAAGACTTGGATATAACCCAGAACCTCTTCTCAGATGTACTCCATGGCAGCTCAGTATCCAAGTGGGTAACCCTAGTAAGGGGAACAGTGACTCTTTCTCACATGAACTCAGTGGCTGGCTCTTTGATCACCTTCCCTGAGGGAGGAATATCCTTGTTAGGCCACAGAGGAAGACAATGCAGCCAGTCCTGATGAGACTTGCTAGAGTCAGATAGAAGGGGAGGAGGACCTCCCCTATCAGTGGACTTGGATAGGGGCATGGGAGGAGATGAGGGAGAGAAGATTAGTTTGGGAGGAAATGAGGGTGGGGGCTACACCTGGGATACAAAGTGTTGGGAGCCGCTATTCTAGCAGCTGCTTTGATATTTTAATCTCAGCAGGAAGTCTGCTTTTACCAGGCCTTCATTGAAGTCAGAGAAGAATTTCCAAGTCCATCTCCTTTTGTTTGTGATAGCAGGTGGGATAGCTTGTCAAGATCACACCTCTTGTTTCACCTCCTCATAAATTTAACCCATTGTTCTGAGCTGTTTTTACTCTGGCTTAAAAGCACTCTGCAATAAAGCCAGGTTGCTGGTCGAGTCTACTCTCCACTAGAACCTCTCAGAAAGGTCCCATGTGTTGTGTGTTAATTAGTTTAATCCTCACTCCCAACTCAAAACTGTTTGACTCTGCTGGCAGGCTCAGGCAACAAAAATTGAATAAACTGTAATTAATATAAAAAATAAAAATAAATAAAAATAAAAATAAAGGACCTGGAAGGGATAGGAGTTCCACAACAAGACCACCAGTGCCAAAAAATCTGGGCCAAGAGTGTTCTGCAGAGAAGGATACTCCAACCAAGGACTATGCATGGAGAGGACATAGACCTGCTCCTCAGATGTAGCCCATAGGTATCTCTGTTTCCAAGTTTGTTACATAGTAAGAGGAACAGGGGCTGTCTTCGACATGAACTCAGTGGCTAGCTCTTTGATCACCTTTCTCTGGGGGGGTGCAACCTTGCCAGGCCACAAATGAAGACAATGCAGCCAGTCTTGATGATATCTGATAAGTTAGGGGCAGATAGAAGGGGAGGCAGTCCTCCCCTATCAGTGGTCTAGGGGAGGAGAATAGAAGGAGAAGAGGGAGGGAGGGTGGGAATTGAAGGGTACAAGGGAGGGGACTACAGCTAGGAAACAAAGTAAATAAAGTATAATAATTTTTTCATAAATTAAAAAATAATACCACTTATTATTTCACTTTATGAAAATAATAACCTGTTCTAGGAATATAGTTTCATATTATTACTCCCTATTTAGCTACTATTTAATTATTTCTAGGAATTGTTGATAAATGATATTAAAGCATTAGAAAAAAAGAAATGATTTAAGATAAGCATCATTTTAAATATAATGCAAATTTATTAGTCAATGTTAATGAACTACATTTTTCTCTCTAGGAGAATCACTATGTTGCAACAGAACTATGTAATGGAAATCACATTTAAATGTGGTTTAAGTTAATGTTCAAATTAACTTCTGATACAGACAACTAAATGTTTCAGAAAATACTTCGCTTTAGTTATAAAAGTAGAGGAAACGTTTAACACTTCTTAAATGTATCTGAATATGTGGAATATTTTACCTAGGATTACCTCTAAGGATATGACAACCTGGTTAGTATAAAGGAAAGGTAGTGTCAAAAGTTTTCATCATTTCAATTATTTACCAAATTTTATTTATCTTACTGCACTGTGTTCTTTGAGAAAGATAAAGCAAGAGCATTTTCTTCTTTTCTTTTACTGAAATTGTTTTTCTTACATAAAATATCCTGATTATTGTTTCCTTTCCTTGTACTTTTCGCAGTTCTACCCAAGTGGTCCTTGAAAGTCTGGATCCACTCCCTTTCTGTCTTTTATAGAAAAAAAAACAGACTTCTAAGGCATAATAAAATAAAACAATATAAATATAATATATTAAAACAAAAACGCTCATATTGAAGTTGGATAAGGGAAACCAACAACAACAACAAAATGAGACCAAGAGTAGGCATAAGAATCACTCATTCACACACTTAAGAATCCTATAAAAAAAAACAAAACTCTAAACTAGAATATATAATATAAATGCAGAGGCTCTGGTACAGGGCCTCTGCATCTTGCCTTAATTTCTTTGATTTAATATGAACTTTAATCATGTTGATTTAGATGTTCTTGTTTCCATGGTGTCTTCTAAGCCCTCTTGCTCTTAAACTCTTCTGTGTCATCTTCCCCAGAGTTTCCTGAGCTCCAAAGGGAAGGATTTGAAAGAGGCATCCCATTTAGGACTGAATGTTCAAAGCTCTCTTACTCTCTCATTATGTCTGCATTTGTTCTTATTTGCTGAAAGAGGAAACTTCTCTGATCATAGTTGTGTGTGGCAATGTGTAGCAGAATGTCATTAGGACTCATTTTATTGCTACATTACTTTTTAAATGCGGAGCTTAGTTTTACCTCATAGCCCAATGGTATTTAGTGTCTGGATCTTGGTCACTCAAGCAGTGTATATGTATGGGTTCCAACTCTTGGAGTGGGCCTCTAGGTAAATCAGGTGGTGTCTTCCACAAGGTTTCTTTTCTTTGTTTCTTTTTTTTTTTTTTTTGGTGGGGGGCCTTCATTGACCTAGCATACCTTGCACCAGTATGTACCAGAGGGTTTCAGAGGGTTTGTTGCTAGGTTGATTTTATGTTTCTATTTTGGTAAATGCAGATTTCACTCCTACACCAAAGACCTTAGAACACAGAGTAAATGCTTCTTGTAGGAGCTCAACATCTCTGTGTTCAGGAGCTATGTGGGTTTTCAAAACAAGGCCTTGCCTTCAGTTTGTGAAGAGTAACCTACAATCTTGGAAACAGGCTAGGTTGTGACTCTTTCAGACAACAACTCAATAAACATAACACAATCCCAGTATTGAAAGTATCATTTCGTGACAAGAGATGTCCAGTTGGGACTTTGTTTTTCCAATAATTTGACTGTTTCATTTCAATTTCCTTCATATCTGTATATATTTAAGGAAACTTCTACTGTATTTGATTTCCATACTGACACTAAAATGGTCCTTAATTTTAGCTGTCTCTCCCGTAATCCCTCCCTCAAACCCCTCTCCCATTCTTCCCATTTGAACCTTCATTGTACCTGTTGCGCATCTATCTAGAATATCTATTTTATCTTATATTCCTAAAGAGTTATATCAGTACCTCTGATGAGTTGTTATTTGTATTACTGGTGTTATCCATTCTGACAGGTGTAAGATTAAATATCAAAGTAGTTTTAATTTGCAATTTTAGTGATGGCTAAGGATATTGAACACTGAAGTCTATATCAGCCATTTGTGTTTCTATTGAGAATTTTGTTTAGATAGGTAGGTTATTTTTTATATCAATATTAGCTTTCTACCTAATGTGGAGTTGGTAAAAAAAAAAAAAAACATTTTTTTTTTGTTTGTAAGTGTACTGCTTTATTGAATGATGATGTCCTTTTCAGTTTCATGAGGTCCCGTTTACTGTTGATCTTAGTGCCTGTGATAATAGTGGTCTGTTCAGAAATTTGTTTTATGTGCCAATGAATTTAATGCTATTCCCAAAAGTCTCTTTTATAAGGTTTTGTTTATGTGGATTAATGCTGAGGTCTGTGATCCACTTGGACTTGAATCTTGTGCCCGGTTTTAGGTATGGATCTTTTTGAACTGTTCTACATGATGTCATCCAGGTTAACCACCAGCATTTGTTGAAGAGATTGTAGGTTTCCAGTGTGTATTTCCAGTTTATTTTTTATTAAATGTCAGGTGGTTACAGGTGTGTGGAGTCATGTATGAGTCTTCAGTTTGAAATATTTTACAATGTGTTTCTTTTTGTGCAAATGACATACTGTTTTATGAATATACCTCTGTAGTACAATTTGAATTTGGGGATGGTGATACTTCCCTTATTTCTTTTAGTGTTTAGGATTGTTTTAGGTATTGGTTTTTTTGTGCTTCCATATGAAGCTGAGAATTATCCATTAGAGATTAGTTAAGAATTGTGTTGGAAATTTTATGGAGATTGCATAATATCTATAGATTGCTTTTGTTAGAATGGCCACTTTTATTATAGTTATCCTATTGACCAATAATCATGTAAGCTCTTTCTTCAATTAATTTCTCCATTTTTAAAATAAATTTTAGCTATACAAATCTTTCACTTGCTTGGTTGGAATTGCCCTGAGATATTATTATCATCATTATTATTTGAGGTTATTGTAAAAGGTGTTTTTTTTTCTTGATTTCTTTCTCAGGCTGCTTGTCATTTATATATAGGAGAGATATCTTTTTTTTTAATTAATTTTGTTCTCAGCCGCTTTACAGAGAGAGTTTATGAGCTGTAGGAGTTTTCCAGTTGGGTTTTCAGGATCACATATGTATACTGTCATATCATTTGAAAATAAAGGTACTGTATTTTTTTTCCTTTCCAATCTCTTTGATATCCATCATTTTTTAATTCCTATCTATGTAAGAGTTCATTACCACATTAAATTGAAAAGCAAAGAGGAGAAAACTACTTTTTTTTTTGATTTAAGTGGAATTGCTTTGAGTTTCTCCCTACTTAAACTTTCTTTTTAATTGTTAGGGTTGTCTATCCTGTCCTTAATCACTCCAAGATGTTGGGTTTTGTTAAAGACCTTTTCTGTATCTAATGAGAGGATCATGCATTTTTTTATTTGCTTTCAGTTTATTCATATAGTGGATTACACTGATTGATTTAAATATGTTGAACCATCCTTGCATCTCTGGGATAAAGCCTACTTGATCATGGTAGATGATCTTTTTTTATTTGTTCTTGGATTTGTCTGCAAGTATTTTATTGAGAAAATTTTTAATTTAATTTAATTTATATATTTACTTATTACAATCTGTTCACTTTTTATCCACACTGTAGCCCCCTCCCTTGTCTCCTTAGAGTTCCACCTACTCTCCTTCTTCTCCTGATATGCACTTTCTCTGGTCCACTGATAGGTGAGAACCTCTTCCCCTTCTATCTGACCCTAGCTTTTCATGTCTCATCAAGGCTGGCTGTGTCATCTTCCTCTGTGGCCTGGCAAGGACTCACCCCCCAGTGGGAGGTGATCAAAGAGCCTGCCACTGAGTTCATGTCAGACACAACCCCTGTACCCCTTACTAGGGAATCCACTTGGAAACTGGGCATCCAATGGACTTCCTTTGAGCTGGGGGGTCTAGGTCTGCTACATGAGAAATTTTGCATCTATGTTCATAAGTGAAATTGGTCTGTAATTCTCTAACTTTTCTGTGCCTTTAGGTAGTTCAGAGATCAGGGTAATTGTGGCTTTGTTAAAAAAAATAGGCAATATTCCTTATTTTTCTATTTTGTGGAAACATTGGATTAACTCTTCTTTGACAGTCTGGTTGAATTTTACCTGAAATTTAGCTGGCCTTGGATTTTTATTTGGTTGTAAGATTTTTCAATGACAGTTGACACTTCACAAGGATTTATAGATCAATTTATTTTGTTTATTTGGTTTCTACTTAAGTTTGATGAATGGTCCTTATTGAAAAATTATCCATTTCTTTTAGATTTCCAATTTTGTGGAGGACATGTTTTCAAAGCATGAATTTATGATTCTCTGTATTTCCTCGTTGTTTGTTGCTATTATTCCCTTTTTCATTTCTTATTTTATTCATTTGGATATTCTTCTTTTTCATTCTACTTAATTAAGATAAGGATTTGTTAATATTATTGATTTTCACAAAGAACTATCTCCGTTTCATTGATGCTTTCTATTTTTGTTGTTTCTATTTTATTGATTTCAGCCTGAGTTTGATTATTTCTTGCTATTTACTTCTTTGGTCTCTTATTTTCCTTTATGCATTAGAGCTTTCAGGTGTGATACTAAATTGTTAGTAGGAAATTTCTTTAACTTTTTATGTGCTACAATTAAGTACTATGAGATTATCCCTTATAACAGACTTCATTGTGTGCCATAAGTTTCAGTATGTTGTGTACTCATTTTCAAAGTCTTTAATTTGTTTCTTTTTAATATAATTTTGTTTATTACAGTTTATTCACTTTGTATTCCAGCTCTAGCCCCACCCTCATTACCCAATCCCTCCCTCCTTCTCTCATCTCCTCTCATGCCCTTTCCCTAGTCCACTGATAGTAACTGATGTCTATTTCTGTTCTAGATCTTTCTCATGTAATAGACTACTATTAATGTACTAATATGCGATTTCTACACACACATACATATTTTTTCTTTTCTTAAATTTTTATTAATTATACTTTATTCACTTTGTATTCCCCTCAGAAAAAATCCTTCCTCTTCCCCTCCCAGTCTACCCTCCTTCCCCCTTCTACACACATGCCCCTCCCCAAGTCCACTGATAGGGGAGGTCTTCCTCTCCTGCTTTCTGATCGTAGTCTATCAGGTCTCATCAGGACAGACTGCATTGTCTTCTTCTGTGGCCTGGTAAGGCTGCTCCCCCCTCAGGGGGAGGTGATCAAAGAGCAGACCAATCACTTCATGTCAGAGACAGTCCGTGTTCCCATTACTGTGGAACCCATTTGGACACTGAACTGTCATGGACTACATCTGTGCAGGGGTTCTAGATTATCTCCATCAATGGTCCTTGGTTGGAGTATCAGTCTCACAAAAGACCCCTGTGCCCAGATTTTGTCGGTTTACACACCAGAGTTAAGTTCATAGTACTTAATGCTTACATTAATATATATAACATATATAATAACACACATACGTATTATATATTAATATATATGATATATATTAATGTAAACATTAAGTGTTATGAACTTACCTCTTAGAACAACCTTCATGTGTCCCATATGTTTGTGTATATTTATTTTCATTCAATTGTAGAAACTCTTTTATTTCTTTCTGAATTTCTGTCTTGATCTGTTTTTTTTTATTCAGTACTTAGTTCAGTTTCCATAAGATTTTCAGCATTCTGTTGATTCTGTTGTTGTCCATATCCAGTTATTTTCAGTAATGACTAGATATTATGCAATATGATACAAATTCCTTGTATCATGTGGAGACTTGTATTGTGTCTGAGTATGTTGTCCATTTTAGAGTTAGCTCTATGAAGTGCTGATAATGATATAAATTCTTTGGTGTTTGAGCAAAATATTCTATATTATCTGTTAGATACATTTAATTATTAAGGTCTGCTAGATCCAACATTTTTCTGCTTAATTTTTGTCTGGGAGATCTTTCTATTTGAAACAGTAGTGATGTTTTAAAGTCTCCCACTATCAGTGTGTGAGGGTCAATTGTCAATTTTTATAAACTTGGGTACCCTTTTGTTTGATGCATAAATGTTAAGAATTTCAATGTCCTCTTAGTGGATTTATTCTGAGTATATAGTATTCTTCCCTATCTCTTCTAATTAGTTGGGTTTGAAGTGTAATTGTCTATATTGTCAGATGTTAAAATGGCTATGGTGGCTTGTTTCTTAGAGCCACTTCTTGGAATATCTTTTTCTATCCTGAGATGATGTCTATCCTTTATGTTAAGAAATATTTCTTGGATGCTGATCTGTTATTCTGTATCTTTAATTGGGGAATTGAGGTCATTAACACTGAGAAATATCAATATGAAGTTTGTTAATTCCTGTTTTGTTGTTCTTATTGGCAGCAGCAGCATGGTGGTTGTGGTGGTTGTGACTCGTGTGTGTTTCCCTCATTTGATTAGCTTGTCTAAAATAATTTATTCCCCATGGTTGTTGGGTGGAGTTAATCTCGTTAGGTTACAGTTTTTTTTCTAGTGCTTACATAGGCTAAATTTGTACATGAAATTTTTTAAAGATTTATTTATTTATTTATTATGTATACAGTGTTCTGCTTGCATGTACACCTGAAGGCCAGAAGGGGGCACCAAATCTCATTATAGATGGTTGTGAGCCACCATGTGGTTGCTGGGAATTGAACTCAGGACCTTTGGAAGAACAGCCAGTGCTCTTAACCTCTGAGCCATCTCTCCAGCCCGTGATTGGAAGTTTTACTGGGTATAGTAGTCTGGGCTAGTATCTGTAGTAAATCTGTGTAAACCCTTCCAGCTTTTAGAGTCTCTATTTAGATGTTAAGCCTAATTCAAATAGCTCTGTCATTTTTATATTATTTGTCTGTTTTATTATTCTTTTTTATTTTGTGTGTTTAGTGTTTTCATTATTATCTGCCAGAGGAACTTTCTTTTCTGTTTCAGTCTATTTTGGTGTTCTATATGCTTCTTGTATCTTGAAAAGTATCAGTAGGACAAAGAGATTGTGCCACCAGGTAAACCACCATTGAGACAGAGCAAGATAGAGACAAGTCCAAATTCCAAAAGTCTCAACCTTTAGATCAGTCTGAGTAAGGGTTACTCCCTCCCTGTTCTATGCCTGCATGCTCCAATGCAGGTAGTCCTGGGACCCCACCCTTGCAGATCTCCAGATAGTCATGGAGCCTAGCACCTGGAATTCCTCTGCATGCAAATAAAGCATCCACAGCATCTCAGCTCCAGCCAATAAGGAACACTCCCACCAAAAATCCCTACCAACTTCCTCAAGGTTTTTATAGCCCTTATCCCCACTCCCTGCTAAAGCAAAGCTGCATTACTGGGAGAGCTATGTTTCTGTGTCACTGGGAGAGTTGTGGCACAAAAAGGGCAGTATAACCTAAGGAACTGTTTTCAAGAAGGTTTTATCCCTCTGGAAACTCCCTGCCAGACTGGGATTCTGCAATCCCAGCAGCCTGGGTAAGCTTCATTCCTTTGACTCTAGTGCCTGGACACTCTGGTGCTTGAACACTCCAAATGCAAACTTACTTCCCTCAGCATTGACTGTTGAAACAGGATCCTGAAGATCTGTCTAAACTTTTTTCCTTCTTTCTTTCTTTTCCAGCACTGTATGCATTGGTGCCTGGATCCCCGAAGGGAAGAAGTGCACCTCAGGCTCTAGAACAAAAGGTATCTTCTTACTTAAGTTACACAATTTTCTTCTATAATTTTTTTGAAAATATTTTTTGTGCCTTTAACCTGTCTTTCATCTCCTTCCTCTATTCCTGTTATCTTTGTTTTCTATTTCCAAGATTTCCTAGATGATTTATAAATTATATTTTTAGATTTATAGTTCCAGGAGATGTTATAGATTTAACTTTTTGAACAAGTTATTTATTTCTTTTACTGTATTTTCAATTCCTTGTGAGTTTCTTTTCCATCTCTTGTATTCTGCTCTTGAGTTTTGCTTCTGAGTGTCTAAATATTTTATTTCCAAATTTCCATCAGTTTGGGTTTTCTTTATTGATTCTATTTTCACTTTCATGTCTTGAACTGTTTTATTCATTTCCTTCTACTTTTTTGTTTGTTTTCATAGATTTCTATTTTAAGGTCTCTTTCTTATACTTCAGCTATTTTACAATCAGAGCCTGCTATGGTAGGATCACTGCCTTCTTCTGGAGACATATTGTCCAGGCTGCTATTGGTTGTGTATTGATGCCAGCATATGGGCATCTGATTTTTGAAAAAAATAATAATTCTTAGTTATATCTGGTCTTGTCTTTGTTGGGTGGGTGTTTAGTTCCATTTTGTTGTTGTTGCTGTCCTCTCTAGATTTTGGAAAAGTGTAATGGCCTCTTGTTTTTTGGTAGAGAATTTTTATAGGATCTTGTTAGTTATGGCCACTGGAAGTTCCAGGTGTCTTTCTGTGTTTTGGAAACTGTACTTTAGGAATGATGTTGTTATGTGAGGATGGGGTGACAGGTACAGAAAAGAGAAAGCAGGATATTCCTTGAGGATCTGTTTAGTTTCCTAGGAGTAGGGGTGTAGAGTGAGGGTGGTCCACAGAAGTTCTGCTGCAGAGCCAGGGATGAGATTGGAGGATTGGACTTAGAGGAGTGGAAGGAGATCTGAGCACTTTAATTGACTTACCTGCTTTTTTGCCTGCAGTGGTGTGTAGGTTTGCAGGAAATACCTGTTGGAATTGTGGGTGTGATATAAAGTTATATGTTGGAGGAGAGAAGTTAGGAGGAAAAAAAAGGGTGTGATCTGCTAGAGATAGTAAAAGAGAAGGGAGGCTGCAGCAGATATTCTTCTGCAGAGTTGCAGTTGAGACTTGAAGATTGGATTCAGAGGGTCAAAGGAAGAAATAAAGATCTTCAGTCAGCCTACTAGCTTTTCTTCGATTATCACATTTATCTTGAATTAAACACAAATTCTTGCTGTAAAGTAGATTGAAATGTGATGACTTGCTGCTTTTGAGCTAATATATATACATGCCTCATTTTTTGAAATGAGGTGTGGCAGTGACTGCTCACTAATAAGCACTAACCTAACCAGTGAACAGACTTTAATTTAAAAGCATTGCTTTTTGGTAAAAGGATCAAGGCATGTAGGAAATTGAATTATTATGATACTTGGAGAAGAGAATTTTCTAGATGATTATACTGTTTCTTAAAATAGGAAAAAAGAACTTTTAAAAAGGAACATTTTCAAAAGAACACAGGAGTTATATCTCAATCTAGGAAAAATTTTATAAGTATTGATATTATTAAACTATAATGCACCATTATAAGAATCCATTGAAAATGTTGGAGAGAAAGCTCGGAGCTTAAAACCTTATGCTTCTCTTGAATTGAACCAGTTTTATTCCTTACATCCATGTTAGGTAGCTCACTACTACCTTTGCAACTCTGGCTCCAAGGTATACAATGTCCTCTTCTATCTTCCCTGGTCACTTTCATGCATGTTCACATATGTTACACACATACACTTAAATAAAAATAATAATATAAATAAAATAAAATACCCAACGGATTTTTCATAATGTAGTTTTAAAATAAAGAAATGTAAGAAATAACACATTTTTATTCAGTAGAAAAGTAGAAAAATCAATCCTAGACAAATATGACAATAATAATTATTACAAACAAGAGCTACTGATGGATGCTAAATTTAAAAGTGAACATGTTGAAAAGAATGAAGACATATAAAGTATATTAGACCCACACCATAAAAATAATTACTAACTACAAAGGAAAATAATAACTTTCCAGTGAAGAAAGCTGGCAGAAACTTTCTCCACCCAAAGATTAAAGTCAAAACACCACAAGCATAGGAAAAACCAGCAAAAGCTTTGTGATAAGACCCCATGATAAAGATCTAATGTCATTTTGTTATTCTTGGAAGAAATTTATAACTTTGGTCAAATCATTAGAAACTACAAAACAAGTGCACATGGATGATATTTACACAATGACTCAAAAGTAGTCCTCAACAAAATAAAGATTATGGCAAAAAAAAGAAAGAAAACTGAACATTGAACCATTTAAGAGAGTAAGAAAAAATACAAATGAAATATATGATGATATGGAAACTCTTAAGAGGTGGGGAGAAGTTCCCATCTTATTCAGAGCAGATAGAATCTCACAACAGACATTCTTATTTTCAGCAATTTTAGACAAGTTACCCTCTTTTCCTCAATGGTCCCTGAGTCTTAGGTGCAAGAGTTCTGTTGTGTGTGGGCTGTGGATGCTGTGATCACTTGCTTTGTGAATTTTGAACATTTCTAGTTTTTGTTTGTTTTCTTGCTTTATTTTGTAATGGTCTTAGTCAATTGTACAAAGTAGTTTAATTGATGAAAAATGAGTACTATACTTATCTGTGGGTATAAAAAATAAATATTTAGAATGTAGTTGCAGGTCCACTTCTAAGACATATGACTGAATGAACCTAGGGTAGTTAGCTAAGTTTCCAGTACCAGGTATGATTTCCCTCCTTTTGATCTACTGTATTACAGACCTGTTTCTTACTGCCAAGATTACTTCTGCTATCATACACTTAGCATCATTGTTCATTGTTGGCTGTTGTTGAGAGGTTTCACAGCTTTGTAGAACCATTAATTACTTTCCTCCTTTGGAAATATGAATAGCATATTTGGTTGCAACAAAATATAGTCAATGAAGCTTTCAGGTAAGACTCAGTTTGGACCGATTTGACTTGTTCAACTTGCATGATATCATCAATAACCTTTCGGCAGCCAAGGGTACAATATATTGTACAATTTTCTTTTTCTTTTTTTATTTTTCATTTTTCTTTATTAATTACACTTTATTCACTTTGTATCCCCCTATGGTTCCCTCCTACCTCCCGTCCCAATCCCTCCCATCCTCCACCATCTGCATGCATGCCCCTCCCCAAGTCCCCTGATAGGGGAAGATGTCTTTTCCTTCCTTCTGATCCTAGTCAATTAGGTCTCATCAGGAGCCTTGTCCTCTTCTGTGGCCTGGTAATGCTCCTTCCCCCTCAGGGGAAGGTAATTAAAGAGCAGGCCAATCAGTTCATGTCAGAGACAGTCCCTGTTCCTATCACAATGGAACACATTTGGATAATGAACTGCCATGGGCTACATATGTGCAGGGGTCTTGGGTTATCTCCATGCATAGTCCTTGGTTGGAATAGCAGTCTCAGGAAAGACCCCTGTGCTCAGATTTTTTGGTTCTGTTGCTCTCCTTATGGAGTTCCTGTCCTCTCCAGATCTTACTGTTCCCCACTTCTTTCCTAAGTTTCCCTGCACTCTGCCCAAAGGTTGCCCATAAGTCTCAGTATCTACATTGATAGTCTGCAGGGCAGAGCTTTTCAGAGGTCCTCTGTATCAGGCTCCTGACTTGTTCCCTCTTTTCTCCTTCTTCTGATGTCCATCCTCTTTGCCTTTCTGGATAGGAATTGAGCATTTTAGCAAGAGTCCTCCCTCTTGATTAGTTTCTTTAGGTGTACAGATCTTGTACAATATATTCAATTTATACTTTCTGCTTCCTCTACATCTCTCAGTTCCTTCCATCTTCCTTCCAATTCTGATCTACCCAGCTTTCTCATTAGAAAAGAACAAGTGAGGATTGATCATCTTACCCCGAGTCCTCCTTCTTGTTTAGATTCTTTAGGTGTACAGATTTTAGTATGTTTATCCTATCTTTTTTTTACATGCAGAATTTTTTAACTTTTATTAATTACATTTTATTCACTTTGTATCTCCCCATAAACCCCTCTCTCCTCCCCTCCTAATCCGACCTTCCTTCCCCCTTCTTCACGCATGCCCCGCCCCAAGTCCACTTATAGGGGAGGTCTTCTTATCCTTCCTTTTGATCCTAGTCTATCAAATCTCCTCAGGAGTGGCTGCATTGTCATCTTCTGTTGCCTGGTAAGGCTGCTCCACTCTCAGGGGAAGGTGATCAAAGAGCAAGCCAATCAGTTTATGTCAAAGGTAGTCCCTCTTCCCATTACTATGGAAGCCAGTTGGACACTGAACTGTCATGGGTTATATCTGTGCAGGGGTTCTAGGTTATCTCCATGCATGGTTCTTGGTTGGAGTATGAGTCTCTGGAAAGACCCCTGTGTTCAAATTTTCTGGTTCTGTTGCTCTCCTTTTGGAGTTCCTGTCCTCTCCAGATCTTACTATTTCCCACTTCTTTCAAAAGATTTCATGCACTCTGCCCAACAGTTGGCTATATGTCTCAGCATCTGATTTGATAGTCCGCAGGGCAGATCCTTTCAGAGGCCCTCTGTGGCAGATTCCTAATTTGTTTCCTGTTTTCTTCTTTATCCTATTTATAGATCTAGTATCCACTTGAAAGGAGTATACACCATGTGTGTCTTTCTACTTTTGGGATACCTCACTCTGTATGATCTTTTCTAGATCCCATTATGGAGTATCCCATTGTGGAAAGGTACCACAATTTCTGAATACATTCCTCCGTTGAGGGACATCTGGGTTGTTTCCAGGTTCTGGATATTATGAATAAAGATGCTATGAACATGGTTGAACTAATGTCCTTGTTGTGTACTTGGGTGTCTTTTAGCTATATGCCTAAGAGTGGTATAGCTAGATCTTGAGGAAGCACTATTCCTATTTGTCTGAGAAAGCATCAGATTGATTTCTAAAGTGGTTTGTACAAGTTTACATTTCCACCAGCAATAGAGGAGGGTTGTCCTTTCTTCACAGCCTCTCCAGCATGTATTGTCACTTGAGTTTTTGATCTTAGCCACTCTGATAGGTGTAAGGTGAAATCTCAGGGTTGTTTCAATTTGTATCTCCCTGATGGCTAAGGATGTTGAGCATTGTTTTTCTCTGCCATTCTATATTCCTCTTTTGAAAATTCTCTGTTTAGCTCTGTACCCCATTTTATAATTGGATTACTTGATTTGTTGCTTTATAACTTCTTGAGTTCTTTTTATATTCTGGATATTAGACCTCTGTCAGATTAGGATTGGTGAAGAGCCTTTTCCAGTCTGTCGGCTGTTGTTTTGTTCTGAGGACAGTGTCCTTTGCTTTACAGAAGCTTTTCAGTTTCTTGTGGTCCCATTTATTGATTTTTGATCATAGAGCCTATGCTGTTGGTGTTATTTTCAAGAAGTTGTCTCCTGTGCCAATAAATTCTAGGCTCTTCTCCACTTTTTCTTCTAAACAATTTAGTGTGTCTGGTTTTATGTTGAGGTCTTTGTTCCACTTGGACTTTAGTTTTGTGTACAGTGATAAATATGGTTCTATGGGCAGAGTTCAGGGAGTCTATGAAAGAAGGGGAAATTGTGGGACCTGAAAAAGAGAGGAGCTCCACAAAGAGGGCAACAGAACCAAAATATCTGGTCACAGGGTTCTTTCCTGAGACTGATACTCCAACCAAGGACCATTCACGGATATAACCTAGAACACCTGCTCAGATGTAGCCCATGGCAGCTCAGTATCCAAGTGGGTTCTCTAGTAAGGGGAAGAGGGACTGTCTCTGACATGTACTCAATGGCAGGCTCTTTGATCACCCCCTCCCTGAAGGGGGAGCAGCCTTGCCAGCCCACAGTAGAGGACATTGCAGACAGTTCTGATGATACCTGATAAGACAGGTTCAGATGGAAAAGGAGGAGGACCTCCCCATCAGTGGACTTGGAGAGGGCAATGGGAGTGGATGAGAGAGGGAGGATGGGATTGAGTGGGAATGAGGGAGGGGATTACAGCTGGGATTAATATAAAAAATATTCTGTTTCTGTTTTGTGGAATAGTTTGAAGAGATTTTTTTTTGAAGACTTTTCATTTCTATTTCAGCTTTTATTTCCTTAGGTGATATAGGACTATTTAATGCATTTACCTGATCTTGATTCAGCTTTTGTAAATAGAATCTATCAAGAAAATTGTCCATTACATTTACATTTTCAAAGTTTGTGGTGTACACTCTTTTGAAGTGGAAAGTAATAATTCTTTGAATTACCTTAGTGTCTGTTGTTATCTCCCCCTTTTTTTATTTCTGATTTAGTTGATTTAGATAGTAACCCACTGCCTTTTAGTTAGTTTGGCTAAGGGTTTATCTATCTTTTTTATCTAACACATAGAACTAGGTAGGTTTTTTTTGTTTTTTATTCTTTGAATTGTGTTGTTTTTTATTTATTGATTTCAGTACTGAGTTTGGCTTTTGTCAGCTGTCTACTACTCTTAGGTGTGTCTGCTTCCTTTTTTTTTCTAGTGCTTTCAGGTGTGCCATTAAGTTTCTTGTGTGAGATATTTCAAGTTTCTTTATGAAGGCACTTAGTGCTACCTCTTCTTAGCACTGCTTTATTGTGTCTTGTAAGTTTTGTGAAGTTGTACCCTCATTTTCGTTGAATTCTAGGAAGTCTTTAATTTTTCTTATTTCTTTCCTGACCCAGATGTCATTAAATAGAGTTGTTCATTTTGCATGCATGTGTACAATTTTTGCTGTTTCTGTTATTGTTAAGTTCTAGTTTTAAACCATGATGGTCTGATCTGATAAAAGGGATTATCTCAGTCTTCTTGAATCACTGAGTTTTGTTTTGTGCCTGACTGAGAAGGTATCAATATATGGTCAACTGAGAAGTATCCATGAGGTGCTAAGATGAAGGCAAATTCTTTGTGTTTGGGTGAAAAGTTCTGTAGATGTCTGTTAGGTCAATTTGATTCATGACATCTGTTAGTGTCATTATTTCTCTGTTTAGCTTCTGTCTTAATAATCTGTTCCATGGTGAGTGTGGGATGTTGATGTGTTAGGATCGATGTGTGATTTAAACTTTAATAATGTTTCTTTGACAAATGCAGGAGCCCTTGTATTTGGCACATAGATGTTCAGGTTAGTAATATCTTCATGGAGTCTTTCCTTTGATAAGAATGAAGTGCCCCGTGTCTTCTTATTAATTTTGTTACAAGTCTATTTTATTTGATATTAGAATGGCTACATCTTACAACCTTCCTGTGTTTGTTTTACTTAGAAAACCTTTTTCCAGCCCTTTACTCTAAGGTAGTGTCTATCTTTATTGCAATGTTTATTTTTGCTTCTTTTTATCTTTACTGTACTGTCTATAGTTTCTTAAATGCAGCAGAATGTTGGATCCTTTTTCCTCAACCATTATCTCAGTCCATTTCTTTTTATTAGAGAGTTTAGTCCACTGATGGTGATAGATATTAGTGACCAATGATTGTTAGTTCCTTTTATCATGGAGTTGGTGGTGACTGTGTGTTCATGTGCTTGTTTTCTTTTGTTTTTTCTTGTGAAAGTATTTTATCTTGTGTTTTCTTGGGTGTAGTTGATCTCATTAGATGAGAGTTTTCCTTCTAGATCCTCTGTAGTGCTGGGTTGCTGAGTATATATTGTTTAAAGTTAATTATGTCATTAGTTATGCAATTTTACCATATATGTTGATTGAAAGTTTTGCTAAATATAGTAGTCTGCATTGGCATCTGTGGTCTCTTATTGTCTGCATGATTTCTGCCCAGGCCTTTCTGGCTTTCTGTTGAGAAGTCTTGAGTGATTTTTACCTGTCTGCATTTTTATGTTACTTGGACTTTTTCTCTTGCTGCTTTTAATATTTTTTTCTTTGTGCTGTAGATTTAGTGTTTTGTTTATTATGTGGAGGGAGGAATTTCTTTTCATGGACAGACAGGAATCCACAAACATGTGATTTGACCAATTTCTGTTCTAGTCTTTTTGGTGCTCTTTAAGTCATTTGTGTGTTTATGGACATCTCTTTCTTAAAGTGGGGGAAATTTTCTTCTATGATTTTTTTTTGAAAATATTTTCTGGACCTTGGAGCCTGGAATCTTTTTTTTTCATCTATTCCTATTATTCTTAGGTTCTTTCTTTTCAAGGTGTCCTTTATTTCCTGAATGTTTTTTATCAAGAACTTTTCCATTGTTTTGTATGTGTGTGTGTTCTTTGAAAGATGTATTGAATTCTGCATTTGTATCTTCAACAACTTAGATACTTTCTTCCATCTCTTCTATTCTGTTATTGTTTCAGATCTCTAAGTTTTCTCCAGGGTTTTCTTAGTTTGAGTTTTCTTTATTGATTCTAATTCCATTTTCATTTTTTAAACTTTTCATTTCATTTTTATTCAATTCCTTTACCTGTGTGATTCTGGATTCCTTTCTGTCCATGATGCCCTCTATCTATTTGTTCCCTTCCTCTTTGTGTACTCCAATAATTGAATATTCATAGATTTAAGATAATTTTTCTGTGTTGCAGCTACATTAGAATCTCCATTGATTCAGGGGAAATTCTGTTGAAGTCATGATGCCCTAGTTTTTCTTGATTGTGTTTTTACGCAGGCCTCTACCCACCTGGTTGTCAGTAGCCTTGACTGTTTGTTCCTGGAATGTGGACTGCAGACTGGGTCCACCTGTCTTTGGAGGCTGGAATAGTCTACAGAAAGATGAAAGATGTCCAGAGGCTCAAGAATGGATGCTAGCAATCGGGATTCAGCTAAGGAAAGGAGGTCCCTGGTACCATTGTCTTAATGTGTGTGGTTCAGGCGCTGGGGTGAGTGTATTGAAGGGCAGGGCCGATGAGTGTGGGTGGGTATGCTTGCTGGCTTGAGTGTGGGTCTGGTCATTAAAACTTATGAGCTAGGTTTGCTCAGGGAGGGGTGCAGGGGCAAGATCGGCTTGGGTGTGGTGTGCGTGCATAAGTTCCCAAATGAGCTTGGAATGGGTGACTATGTTGGGGTGTCTCAGAAAGGAGATGGGCCCACAAGCCCACCTCTCTGTCTTTGATACTCAGACTTGTCTGGGTTGTGTTCTCTTGTATCCACAATCAGGGCAATTCCACTGTTTGCCTGTTCTCCATGTGATGATTGGAAGAGCCATGGCTTAAATGCAGGAATGCTGCCTCCAAAACTGTCCTCAGGGGCTCTGGAGAGATCTGATGTTTGGTTGCTAGAGAAGAGTGTCCCTGGACCTGGCAAGTGCTGGGGGCCCTCCGTTTGTAACTCACATAAGAGGGAAAAGACCAAGGGGCCTGGATGTCGTATTGGCCTCAAATATTCCAAGAAACCTTAAGCTGCCCTGCCCTCAGGGAAGGAGTGATAGGATGCCTTGCTGCAATATGGGAGGGTTCCTGTTCCGGGGGTTCTGCACAAGCTGTTGTGTTCAGGAAATGCTAGGGGTTCACAGTTTGCAAATTCTAGACTGGAGAGATCTCCATGGGTGGGGGCTGTAGCCACTCAACCCCAAATGAAGGAATGTCCCCTCTAGTCCTGGGAAGCTCCAAGCTCTGAATCAGACTGCTGGTCCACTCATCAGTTTCAAAGACTTAGATCTTCTGTCCCAGCAACTCTTCGACTCCCTGCTGAGATTACTTCTCAAAGTAGATCTGTATGAATTGATACATATTTCAGTATGTTTATCTTATTTTATATGCCTAGTACCCACTTATAAGTGAGTATATACTGTGTGTGTTTTTCCCCTTCTGGGAAATTTCACTCAGAATAATCTTTTCTAGATCCCACCATTTGCATGCAAATTTCACGATTTCCTTATTTTTAATTGCTGAGTAGTATTCCATTGTGTAAAAGTACGACAAATTTTGTATCCATTCCCCTGTTGATGGACATCTGGGTTGTTTCCAGGTTCTGGCTATTTCAAATAAAGCTGCGACAAGCAGGGTTGAGCAAATGTCCTTGTTGAGCATCTTTTGGATATATGCCTAGGAGTGGTATAGCTGGATCTTGAGGAAGCACTATTCCTAATTGTCTCAGAAAGTGCCAGATTGATTCCCAAAGTGGTTGTACCAGTTTACATTCCCACCAGCAGTGGAGGAGGGTTCCCCTTTCTCCACAACCTCTCCAGCATGTGTTGTCACTTGAGTTTTTGATCTTAGCCACTCTGATGAGTGTAAGGTGAAATCTCAAGGTTGTTTTTGTTTGCATCTCTCTAATGACTAAGGACGCTGAGCATTTCTTTAAGTGTTTCTCTGCCATTCTACTTTCCTCTACCTGGAACTCTCTATTTAGCTCTCACCCCATTTTTAAATTGGATTTCTTGATTTATTGCTTTTTAACGTCCTTAGTTCTTTATACATTCTGGATATCAGCCCTCTGTCAGATAAGAGGTTGGTGAAAATCCTTTCCCAGTTTGTAGGCTGTCCTTTTGATCTGACAACAGTGTCCTTTGCTTTACAGAAGCTTTTCAGTTTCATGAGGTCCCATTTATTGATTGTTGCTCTTAGAGCCTGTGCTGTTGGTGTTCTGTTCAGAAGTTGTCTCCTGTGCCAATGAGTTCTAGGCTCTTCCCCACTTTTTCTTCTAACTGATTTTTCTTCTAACTGTTTTCATGTTGAGGTCTTCGAGCCACTTGGACTTTAGTTTGTGCAGGGTGATAAATATGGGTATATTTTCATTTTTCTGCATGTAGACATCCAGTTGGACCAGCACCATTTGTTGAAGATACTGTCTTTTTTCCATTGAATGGTTTGGGCTTCTTTGTCAAAAATCAAGTATTCATAGGTGTGTGGGTTTATTGTTGAGTCTTCTATTTGGTTCCATTGATCCTCCTTTCTGTATCTATGCCAGTACCCTGAGGTTTTTATTACTATTGCTCTGTAGTACAGCTTGAGATCAGGGATGGAGATACCTCTAGATGATCTGTTATTGAACAAGATCGTTTTGGAAATTCTGGGTTTTTTTGTTTCTCCATATGACACTGAGAACTTTTCTTTTAAGATCTGTAAAGAATTCTGTTGGTATATTGATGGGAATGGCATTGAATCTGTAGATTGCTTTTGGCAGGATGGCTATTTTCACTATGTTAATTCTACCAATTCATGAGTATGGGAGATCTTTCCATGTCCTGATAACTTCTTCAATTTCTTTCTTCAGAGCCTTGAAGGGTTTTTGTTTGTTTGTTTGTTTGTTTTTTAACAGGTCTTTCACTTCTTTGGTTAGAGTCACCAAGGTGCTTTATGTCCTTTGTGCCTATTGTGAAGGATTTTTTTTTCCCTAATTTCTTTCTCAGCCCTTTTGTCTTGGGTATACACTAGGGCTTCTAATTTTTTTGAGATAATTTTGTATCTAGCCACTTGGCTGAAGGTGTTTATCAGTTGAGGGAGTACTCTTGCTGAAATTTTTGGGGTTGCTCATATATACTATCATATCTTCTGTGAACAATTTGTATCCCCTTGATCTCCTTGAGTTGTCATATTGTTTTAACTAGGACTTCAAGTTCTATGTTGAATAGATATGGAGAGAGTGGTCAGCCTTGCCTTGTTCCTGATTTCAGTGAGATTGATTTAAGTTTCTCTCCATTGAGTTTGATGTTGGCTATAGGCTTGCTGTATATTGCCTTTACTATGTTTAGGTATGTGCCTTGTATCCCTGATCTCTCAAAGACTTTAAACATGAATAGGTGCTGGATTTTGTCCAATGATTTTTCAGCATCTAAGGAGTTGATTGTGTGGTTTTTCTCCTTCAGTTTGTTTATATGGTGGATTACATTGATGGATTTCCATATGTTGACCTCCCTTGCATGCCTGGGATGAAGCCTGCTTGTTCATGGTGGATGATATCATTTATGTGTTCTTGGATTTGGTTAGCAAGTATTTTATTGAGTATTTTTGCAACAATATTCATAAGAGAGATTTTTTTTGTTGGGTCTTTTTGTGGTTTAGGTATCAAGATGATTGTGTCTTCAAGAATGAGTTTGGTAATGCTCCTTCTGTTTCTACTTTGTGGAATAATTTGAAGAGAATTAGAGTTAGTACTTCTTTGAAGGTCTGGTAGGCTTGTATGCTGAATCCATCTAACTCATGGCCACTATTGATGACTTCCCTATTTACTTGGGGATATAGGACTATTCAGTCTTTCTACCTCATCTTAACTTAATTTTGGTAGATGGAATCTATCAAGAAAATTGTTCATTTCATTTAGATTTTCAAATTTTGTGGTATATGGGCTTTTGTAGTACTACCTAATGATTGTTTGGATTTCTTCAGTGTTTGTAGTTATGTCACTTTTTACATTTCTGATTTTTTGATTTGGATAGTTTCTCTCTGCCGTTTATTTAGTTTGGCTAAGGGTTTATCTATCTTGTTATTTTCTCAAAGAACCAGCTCTTCATTTCATTGATTCTTTGAATAATTTTATTTGTTTCTAATTGATTGATTTTGGACTGAGTTTGATTATTTCTAGCTGTCTGCTCATCTTGTGTGTATTTGCCTCTTTTTTTTTTCTGTAGGGCTTTCAGTTGGGCCATTAAGTTGCTTGTATGAGATGTTACAAATTTCTTCTTGAAGGCACTTAGTACTATGAATTTTCCTCAGAGCACTGCTTTCATTGTGTCTCATAAATTCGGATATGCTGTACCTTCATTTTCATTGAATTCTAGGAAGTCTTTAGTTTCTTTTTTTATTTTTTCCTTAACCCAGCTGTCATTGTGCAGCAAGTTCAGTTTCTATGTGCATGTAGGCTTATATTTTCAATGTTGTTGAGGTTCAGCCTTAGTCCATAGTGGTCAGATAGAATACAGGGGATTATTTCAATCTTCTTGTTTCTGTTGAAGCTTGCTTTTTGACAAACTATATGGTCTATTTTGGAGAACTTTCCATGAGGTGCTAAAAAGAAAGTATACTCTTTTGAGTTTGGTTGAAAAGTTCTGTAGATATCTATTATGTCCATTTCAGTTAGGGCCTCTGTAAGTGATTTTATTTCCCTATTTGCTTTCTGTCTAGAAGATCTGTCTGTTGGTGAGAGTGGGGTGTTGAAGTCTACCATTATTAAGGTGTTGGGACTGATGTGTGATTTAAATTTTAATAATGTTTCATTTATGACTATAGTTGCTCTTGTATTTGGGGCATAAATGTTCAGAATTGTGATGTCCTCTTTGTGCATTTCTCCTTTGATGAAAATGTAATGTGCCTCCTCATCTTTTTTGATTAATTCTGGATAAAATTTTATTTTATTAGATATTAGTTACCTTGGTTTTTTTTTTTTTGGTCTTTTTGTTATTTTGTCTTTTTTTTTTTCCAGAGCTGAGGACCGAACCCAGGGCCTTGCGCTTGCTAGGCAAGCGCTCTGCCACTGAGCTAAATCCCCAACCCCTAGATATTAGGATAGCTATACCAGCTTGTTTTCTGGGTCCATTTGCTTGGAAAACTTTTTTCCAGCCCTTTACTGAGGTAGTGTTTATCTTTGTTGCATAGGTGTGTTTCTTGGATGCAGCAAATTGTTGGATCCTGTTTCTGCACCCAATCTGTTAGCCTCTGTCTCTTTATTGGAGAGTTGAGTCCAACGGTGTTGATAGATAATAGTGACCAACAAACATTATTTCCTTTTATTGTGAAGTTGGTGGATGTACTGTGATTCATTGCTTGCTTTCTTTTATTTTTTGTTGAGAAATTATCTGTATCCTATGTTTTCTTGGGTGAAGTTGTGTTCATTGGATTGGAGTTTTCATTCTAGTATCTTCTGTAGGGCTTGTTTGCTGTGTTCATATTGCTTAAATTTACTTTTTTAGTGGAATATTTTGTTTTCTCCATCTATGTTGATTGAGAGCTTTCCAGGGTATAGTATTCTGGATTGGCAGCTGCGGTCTTTTGGAATCTGCATGACATCTGCCCAGGGCCTCTGGCTTTCATAGTTTCTGGTGAGAAGTCCTTTTGTGATTCTGATAGGTTTTTCTTTATATGTCACTTGGCCTTTTTCCCTTGCTGCTTTTAATATCTTTTCTTTGTTCTGTAGATTTTGTGTTTTGACCATGATGTGACGTGAGGTGTTTCTTTTCTGGTCTAGTCTACTTGGTGTTCTGTAGGCCTTTTGTATGTTTATGGACATCTCTTTCTTTAAGTTGAGAAAACTTTCTTCTATGATTTTCTTGAAAATGTTTTCTGGACCTTGCAGCCTGGAATCTTCTTTTTCATCAATTCCTATTATTCTTAGATTTTGTACTATCATGGCATCCTTGATTTCTTGGAAGTTTTGTGATTGGAACTTTTCTGATTTTACTTTTTCTTTGAGAGAAGTATCAATTTCTTTGAGTGTATCTTCAGCTCAGGAGATTCTCTCTTCCATCTCTTGTATTCTGTTGGTGATGCTTACCTTTGTGGTTCCTGATCTTTTTTCTTGGTTCTCCAGCTCCAGGGTTTTCTCAATTTGTGTTTTCTTTATTTACTCTAATTCTGTTTTCGTGCCTTGTACCATTTCCTTCATCTGTTCGAATTTGGATTCCTCTCTCTCTATGATGATTTCTATTTTTTTTTGTTTATTTCCTCCCTATATGTCACTAATTGTATATCTACTTGTGCCTCTATTTGTTTAGCTATATTTGCCTGTATTTCTTTTAGAACTTTGTATATTTCCTCTTTCTTTACCTCCACTTGAGTGACCAATTCTCTGAGAGATTTGTTTGTTTGCTCTTTATCTGTCTATATTTGTATGGCTATTTCTCTGAGACAATTGTTTGTTTCTGCTTTATGTGCCTCAAATAACCTGATAAGCATAGGTTTAAAGTCATTTTCCTGTGTTTCCAATGAATTGTAGTATCCATTAATTTTGGGGGTTCCTGGTGAAGCGATGCTAACCTGATTTATATTGGATGTGTTCTTTTCCTGACCCCTGGCCATTTGCTTATCCATAACCTTCTCTGTTTGTTCCTGGATTCTGCAGTTCAGACTGGTATTGTCTTTTTCTTGTGTCTGGAGAATTCTTCAGGAAGATGAGAGAGGTCCATTGGTTTTAGCATGTTTGTTGGTGTTTCAGCTCTGCCTATGGGAGGAAAGTCCATGGGCACAGAAGGACAAATGTGAGCATGCATGTATGTGGAAGTATGCCTTGAGGGACAGAGTGATAGAGAATGTAGAACCCTTGAGTGTGTGGGAGGGGCTTTGCCTTGCAGGCATCTAAGTGTTTACATGCGCATAAGCTGTAAATGTAGCAGGTGCTGGTGATAATTGGGGCACAATTTCCTTATCCAAATTCCCTGAATACCCCAGTGGCCTAGAGGCTACTGTTTTTGTTTGTTTGTTTGTTTGTTTGTTTAGTCTAAGCTCCTGACATTATTTGCCTGAGCTTCACTGTTGTACCTGCAGAGAAGGGGCTTCAATGTCTCAAGAGCCCCTTTGTTTCCCACAGTGGGTATGTGGGTCTAAGGGGTCTGATATCTGGCTTCTAGTTTAGGAGGACTCTGGATATGGGGCTCTGCAGGATCTTGAGGGTGCATTTACTCTCAAGCAGGTCACATAGGTAAGGATCGGGGTATCTGGGCTCTCTACTCTCTGGTTTAGACCTGCTGAGTCATAAGCAGGAGGACTGAAGAGCTCCACCACCTCAGTGGCTCTACAGCTACCACATTAGGGAGTCCAGCTGCAGTCGCAGACTGTGATGCCAGTCCAGATACCTTCTGGGAAACCCACAACAGGTGTCTACAGACCTGGGTGGCCCAGCACCTGGTGTGCCTAGATTGTTTGGCAGGTCTGCTAGACTTTGTTGGCTGTAGAGCCTACTATCTGCCACTGAGTGTTTGGGCAGACCTTACAGCTACTAGCTGAGATGCCCTGCAGAGTGTGTATGACTGCTGGCAGACTTAGGACCCAGGGAGGATGGTACCTAGGATCTGGGACTCCGAACGATGGTACAGCTAGATGCCACTGCTGAGGAGCTAGGAACCCCACCTTGCTGTCATAGTCCCTAGGCAGTGAGTTTTGTGCTAATAATCTCTGTGAGGCAGCTGTGCTGAGAAGGAGGGAGGCCTGAAAGAGGCAAGTGCAGGGGAATTACATGATTATTTCTGTCCTTCCCCAAAGAAGTCTGTGGGTGCCTTGAGACTAAAGGTCTCAATTTGTGTGATGTTCACTTTTGTTCAGAAAGCCTCATCTTCATTTCCCTGGCTTTAGTTCTCTCTCCTTCACCAAATCCAGCACTTCAGCTCCTCTGCCTCTTAGAAACTGTATACACTGGTCGCCGCCATCTTGGATCCCATCCCAATAGACATTCTAATTTCAATGTTCCAACTTGTTTTCTTTGCAAAAAAATATTTAAAGTTAATAAATTATTTTCTTGGCATCAAGTCACAGAAAATAAAACATTTAATATATGTCTAATGACTGTAAAATTAAGACTGATTTCCTTTTTATTATAGGCTTAATATGCCTAATATTAAGACTTATTGCATTTTCAGACTATTTCCAATTATCCAAATCTTTCATGCCATCAGCATATTAGGCCAGTCAATACAGCTGCCCTCTTCCATCTCATAATGATAATCGGGCAAAGCAAAACAGATCAATGGATACACTGATGAACAATTTCAGCATTAACCAAATTTCAGTTTACACAGACAGTGCGGTTAGTTTCCTGAACTACAGCATGGGGTGGACATACAGATGACTAATGTGATATTTATGAGGTAGACTTCTAGAACTTTTTCTTATTTAGTTTTATTTTGTGCGGTGATTACTGATAGTATAACCAACCTTCTTGCAGATAAAATACTTAGAAACAGGAACCAAAAAAATCAAAATAAAGCAAAGCAAAATTTTTCAATGTTTTTTTTTCTTTTTATTTAATTATTTTTATTTTTATTAGTGACAGTTTATTTACTTTGTATATTGCCGGTGCAAGCCAGCAGAGTTGAACGTTCTTGAGTTGGGAGTGAGGATTAAAATTAAAAAAAAAAACAACCATACAGCACACAGGAGACTTTTTTAAGAGGTTCTGTACTCACCAGCAAAGAGGCCCAAGCAGCCAGCCTCAGCCTCTGCAGCAACAGCCCTGACCTTTCTATTTATTTTGGAAGGGCTTTTTTTTGCCAAAGTAAGAACATCTCAGAACAATGGGTTAATTTCCATGAGGAGCTTGAGGAAGAGGTGTGATCATCACAAGCTATCCCACTTGCTGTCACAAACAAAAGGAGGTGGACTTCCAAATTCTTCCCTGACTTCAGTGAAGGCCTGGTAAAAGCAGTCTTTCTGCTGAGAATTAAATATCAAAGCAGCTGCCAGAGGCAAGCTCCCAACAGTAGTATATCCCCTTTACTTCCCTCCCAACATCCCTTCCAATCCTACCCTCCTTTTTTCTCATCCCTGTCCCTCTCCCAGTCCACTGTTAAGAGAGGTCCTCCTCCCCTTCCCTCTGATCCTAATCTATCAGGTATCATCAGGAGTGGCTGCATTGTCTTCTTCTGTGGCCTGGTAAGGCTGCTCCCCAACTCAGGGGAAGGTGATCAAAGAGCAGGCCAATCAGTTCCTGATAGAGACAGTCCCTGTCCCTATTACTATTGGACCCATTTGGATAGTAAACTACCATAGGTTACCTTTGTGCAGTGGTTCCAGGCCATCTACATGAGTGGCCCTTGGCTAGAGTATCAGCCTCAGAAAAGACCCTTGGGCCCAGACTTTCTGGATCTGTTGCTCTCCTTATGGAGCTTCTGTCCTCTTCAGGTCTTACTATCACGCACTTCTTTCATAAGATTCCCTGCACTCTGCCCAAAGTCTGGCTATGAATCTCAGCATCTGTTTTGATACTCTGCAGGGTAGAGCCTTTCAGAGGCCCTTTGTGGTAGACTCCTGTCATGTTCCCTGTTTTCTCCCTTCTCTGAGGTCCATCCTCTTTGCCTTTCTGAAAGGGGATTGAGCATCTTTTAGCCAGAATAGCCTTCCTGATTCACTTCCTTAGGTGTAGAGATTTTAGTGTGTTTATCCTATATTACATGTCTAATATCCACTGATGAGTGAATATGTAACCTGTTTCTTTATGCTTCTGAGATACCTCACTCAGGATTATCTTTTGCAGTTCCTACCATTTACCTACAAATTTCATGATTTCCTTCTTCTTTTTTTTTTTTTTTTTTCTTTATCACTGAGTAATATTCCCTTGTAGATGTACCATAATTTCTGTATCCATTCCTCAACTGAGGGAAATCTGGGCTTTTTCCAGGTTCTGGCTATAACAAATAAAGCTGCTACAAACATTGATTAGCAGATGTCCTTGCTGTATACTTGAGTACCTTTTGGATATATGTCTAGGAGTAGTATAGCTGGATCTTGAGGTAGCACTATTCCTAATTGTCTGAGAAAGCAACAGATTGTTTTCCAAAGTGATTGTATAAGTTTATATCCCACCAGCAGTTGAGGAGGGTTTCCCTTTCTTCACATCCTCTCCTGCATGTGTTGTCACTTGAGTTATTCATCTTAGCCATTCTGATGGGTGTAAGGTGAAATCTCAGGGTCATTTTGATTTGCATTTCCCTGATGACTAAGGACCTTGAACATTTCTTTAAGTATTTCTCTGACATTCAATATTCCTCTATAGAGAATTCTCTGTTTAGCTCTGTACCTCATTTTGTTTTATTGGACTACTTGATTTGTTGTTGTTTAACGTCTTGAGTTCTTTATATATACTAGACATTAGCCCTCTGTAAGATATATGTTTGTGAAGATCCTTTCCCAATCTGCATGGTGTCATTTTGTTCTGACCACAATGTCCTTTGCTTTACAGAAGCTTTCCAGTTTCATGAGGTTCCATTTATTGATTGTTGTTTTTAGAACCTGTGCTGTTGATGTTCTGTTCTGGAAGTTATCTCCTGTGCCAATGAGTTCAAGGCTATTCCCCATTTTTTGTTCCAACAGGTTTAATGTGTCTGGTTTTATATTGAGGACTTTGAACCACTTGGACTTTAGTTTTGTGCAGGGTGATAAGTAAAAATCTATTTGCATTTTTCTAGATGTAGACATCCAGTTAGACCAGCATCATTTGTTGAAGATGCTATCTTTTTCCATTGTATGTTTTTTACATCTTTGTCGAAAATCAAGTGTCCATAAATGTGTGGGTTTATCTCTAGGTCTTCTATCTGATTCCATTGATCCACCATTTTCTTTCTATGCTAGTACCATGCAGTTTTTATTACTACTGCTCTATACTACAGCTTGAGATCAGGGATGGAGATACTTCCAGAACATCTTTTATAGTAGAGGATTATTTTAGCAATTCTGGATTTCTTTTTATTCCATATGAAGTTGAGAATTTTTCTTTCAAGGTCTGTAAAGTCTTGTTTTGGAAATTTGATGGGAATTGCGTTCAATACATAGATTGCTTTTGATAAGATGGCCATTTTTACTATGTTAATCCTGCCATGCCATGAGCATGGGAGATCTTTCCATCTTCTGATATCTTCTTTAGTTTCTTTCTTCAGAGACTTGAATTTTTTTTTCATACAGGTCTTTGATTTGCTTGGTTAGGGTCATACCAAGGTACTTTATGTCCTTTTTGGTTATTGTGAAGGATGTTGTTTTTCTAATTTCTTTCTTAGCCCTTTTGTCTTTTGTATACAGGAGGGCTACTGAGTTTTTTGAGATAATTTTGCATCCAGCCACTTTGCTTTAGGTATTTAGAAGCTGTAAGAGTTCCTTTGTAGAATTTTTGGGGTTGCTCAGGTACACTATCATATCATCTGCAAATAGTGATACTTTGACTTCTTTCATTCTACTTTGTATCCCCTTGATATCCTTTAATTGTCTTTTTGCTCTAGCAAGGACTTCAAGAACTAGGTTGAAAAGATATGGAGAGATTTCAGTGGGATTGATTCAAGTTTCTCTCCATTTAGTTAGATGTTGACTATAGGCTTGCTGTATATTGCCATTACAGTGTTTTGGTATGTGCCTTGTATCCCTGATCTCTCCAATACTTTATACATGAATGGATGTTGGATTTTGTCCAGTGCTTTTTCAGCATCTAAGGAGATTATCATGTGGGGTTTTTTTTGTCAATATGGTGGCTCACATTGATAGATTTCCATATATTGAATCACCACTGCATACTTGGGATGAAGCCTACTTGGTCATAGTGGATGATATCTTTGATCTATTCTTGTATTCAGTTTGCAAGTGTTTGTTGAGCATTTTTGCATGAATGTTCATAAGAGAGATTGGCCTGAAATTTTCTCTTTTTTTGGTCTTTTTGAGGTTTAGGTACCAAGGTGACTGTGGCTTCTTGGAATGAGTTTGGCAGTGTTCCTTCTGTTTCTATTTTGTGTAATAATTTGAAGAGAATTGGAGTTAGCTCTTCTTTGAAGGTCTGGTAGAATTCTGGGCTGAAACCATCTGGTCCTCAGCTTTTTTGTGGATGGGAGACTGTGGATGACTGCTTCTATTTCCTTGGGGAATATAGGACAATTTAATTGATTTACCTGGTCCTGATTCAGCTTTATTAAGTTGAATCAATCAAGAAAATTGTCCATTTCATTTAGATTTTCAAATTTTGTGGCATATAGACTTTTTAAGTAAGTCCTAATGATTGTTCGCATTTCCTCAGTGTCTGTAATTATGTCCCCCTTTTCTTTTCTGACTTTGGTGATTTGGATGGTGTCTCTCTGCCTTTTAGTTAGCTTGGCTAAGGGTTTGTTTTTCTTGTTGATTTTCTCAAAGAACCAGCTTTTGGTTTCATTGATTCTTTGAATTGTTTTATTTGTTTCTAACTGATTGATTTCAGGCCTGAGTTCGATTATTTCTAGCCATCTACTCCTTTTTGGTGTGTCTGCTTATTCTTTTTCTAGGGTTTTTAGGTGAGCCATTAAGTTACTTGAATGAGCTGTCTCAAATTTCTTCTTGAAGGCACTAAGTGCTATGAATTTTCCTCTTAGCACTGCTTTCATTGTGTCCCACAAGTTTGTGTATGTTGTGTCTTCATTTTCATTGATTTCTAGGAAGACTTCAATTTCTTTCTTTATTTCTTCCCTAACCCAGCTGTCATTTAGTAGCAAGTTGTTCAGTTTCCATGTTTGTGTAGGCTTTTTTCTATTTCTGTTATTGTTAAGGTCCAGCTTTAGCCCATGGTGATTAGACAGGATACAATCACAATCTTCTTGTATCTGTTGAGGCTCACTTTGTGACCAAGTATGTGGTTTATTTTGGAGAAAGTTCCATGAGGTGCTGAGAAGAAGGTAAATTCTTTTGTGTTTGGGTGTAAGGTTCTGTAAATGTCTGTCAGGTCCATTTGATTCATGACCTCTGTTAGAGACATTGTTTCTTTGTTTAATTTTTGTTTTGTTGACCTGTCCTTTGTTGAGAGTGGGGTGTTGAAGTCTTCCACTATTAATGTGTGGGGATCTATGTGTGGTTTAAGTTTTATCAATGTTTCTCTTACAAATGTAGGTGCCCTTGTATTTGGGGCATAGATACTCAGGATTGTGATGTCTTCCTGGTGCAATTTTCCCTTGATGAGTTTGAGATGTCCTTTCCCATCTCTTTTTATTCATTTGGGTTGAAAGTGTATTTTATCAGATATTAGAATGGTTACTCCTGCTTGCTTCTTGGGTCCATTTGCTTGGAAAGTCATCTTCCAACCCTTTACCCTCAGGTAATGTCTCTCTTTGTGACTTAGGTGTGTTTCTTGTATGCAACAGATTGCTGGATTTTGTTTATGCATCCATTCTGTTAGTCTGTGTCTTTTTATTGGAGAATTGAGTCCATTGATGTTGAGAGATATTAATGACTAGTGGCTATTAGACCTTTGATTTTGATGTTGTCTGTGGTAGTAAGTTAGTGTGCTTGGCTAATTTATGTTTTGCTCTAGGGAGGTTAATTATTTCTTGTGTTTTCTTGAAAGTAGTCAATTTTCGTGGGTTTTATTTTTCCTGTTATCTTCTGTAATGCTGGATTTGTGTGTAGGTATTGTTGAAATTTGTTTCTGTCATTGAATATCTTGTTTTCTTCATCTATGAGGACTGAGAGTTTTGCTAGGTATAGCAGCCTGGGCTGACATCTGTGTTCTCTTAGGATCTGCATAATAACGGTCCAGGCCCTTCTTGCTTTCATAGTCTCTGTTGAGAAGTCAGGTGTGATTCTGATGGGTTTGCCATTATATGTTACTTTGCTTTTTTCTGTTGCTGCATTTAGTATTTTTTGCTTTGTTCTGTATACTTACTCTTTTGATTATTATTTGATTATTATGTGGTGGCAGGATTTTCTTTTCTGGCCTAATTTATTGGGTGTTCTGTAGGTCTCTTGTATTCTTATAGGCCTTTCCTTTAAGTTGGGGACATTTTCTTCTATGATTTTGTTGAAAATATTTTCTGGGCCTTGGAGACACTAATCTTCTTTTTCCTCTATTCCTATTATTCTTAGGTTTTGTCTTATCATGTTGTCTTGGATTTCTTGGATGATCTCTGTCAGGAATTTTTAAGATTTAACATTTTCTTTGAAGGATACAAAGATTTCTTCCATTGTATCTTCCACACCTGAGATTCTTCCTTCTATGTTTTGCAGTCTATTGGTATGCGTACCTCTGTAGTTCCTCGTTCTTCCCTAATTTCTTTCCACAATTTCCTCCATTTATGTTTTCTTTAATTTTTCCAACTCTGTCTTCAGATCTTGAGCCATTTTATTGATTTCTTTCACCTGTCTGACTCTATTTTCCTGTTTTTCCTTCAATTCCTTTAGCTGTTTGAACAATACTGTTTCTATTGTTTCTTTCAGTGATTTAAGTATTTCCTCTCTAAAGGCCACAAACTGTTTGGCTGCAACTTCCTTTATTTTTTTAAGGATGGCCATAATCAGTTTGTCTTTATCTTCCTCCATTTCTTTCAGATGGCCTTAATCTGTTTGACTTTATCTTCCTCTAGTTCTTTACACATTTTATTTGTTTCCTCTATTATCATCTTCATAAGCATAGATATAAGATCATCTTCTTGAATTTCATTTATGCTGGGGTGTCCAGGGCTGCTTGCCCCTGGATAATTGGGTTCTGGAGATGCCATATTGCTCTGTCTTTTGTTGGTTGAGTTTTTATGCTGACCTCTACCCATTGGGCTATCTTAGGTGTTTAGTGTTAGTTTCTGGTGTTTCCTGGAATCCTGTGGTGGAGACAATCCCTTTGGCAGAGGGATGATTTTTCCTAAAGGAAGCCTCCTCAGCTTTTTGGGTATGGTCACTGAATGGTTGGTCCTTTTCAGAAACTGCCACAGCTCACCTCATGTTGAAAGACCTGAGTGGTAACTGTGGTCTTTGTTAGTCAAGGGGGCTCTCCTCTCACCTGAAGATGTCCTGGAGCTGCTGTAAATTCAGTGAGTTGCTGCTGTAACCTGGGTACCCCGTGGTTTGGTCAGTTTAGTTAGGGATAACTGGTTGCCCCTTGGATTAGTATCTGGGGGTTTATCTAGGGGATGCCAGGCTTCAGTAGGTCTGAGGTTGGCTCTCTGTGTCCCATTACCTAAGCAGTAATCCGTGGCAGGTGAGCACTACTCTCATGTGTGCAGGAGAAGGCTAGAGTCTGGAGCCTGTGGGTAACCAGAAACTTTTCTGGAATAAGGTGTTCTAAAGTACGGCCAAATGTTTCACCCAACATGGGGGTTCCTCCCAACAAGAAGACCCAGTCTGTGATGTGTGGGGTGGCGTGCTGGCAGGTGGTGGCTCCAAGCTGATGATTGGGCAGGGACCTGAGAACTTTTCCATGTGTGGTGGGGGGGGGGGGGGTGGTAGGCTGAGTGCTTTAAGCTGGGACCTGCTGTTTCCCTCCCTGTGGGGTTTTCTCCTGATAGGAAAACCCAATCTGTGGTGCCCTGGGGTACACAGTTCTGTCTGTGACTCTGTGAATGTGAGTCAGGTACACAGCAGGTCTCAGGGCTGGAGGCTGTGCATCCTCTGGTCTGCAGGACATTTTTCCAGGGACAGACTGGGTGACTTGAGGCCAGTCCTGCTTACTTCCTTTCCTGTGGGGTTTTCTCACAGCTGTGACTCCCAGCTTCTGGTGTTTTGGTGCCGACAGTTCAGCCTGGGAAGGTAATCAGGACATGCAGGTTTGTGGCTCTGGTCTGGCTACTGAGTTCCTGAGTGACCTATGATCTCTTCTGGGTTCTGGCTGGGTGACCTGAGAATGGACCAGACTGATTCTCACACCATAGTTTCCTCTCACCTGGGAAACATGATTGCTGGTGTTTTAGGGCCCAGAGTTCTGTCTCTTGGTAGCTGTACTGACATTGCTGTCCTACTCCTTAGATAGTGTCCTCCCAGTGCTGCTGTCTTGGTTTCCCCTTATTAAATGTTTTAATAGGAGTATTAGAAGACAAATAATCTGCCTCCTTGTGCTTACTGTAAAGAATGCTAGAGTGTATCATGATAAGATAACTAGAGAATTCTTTTAATTTTTTGATATCCCAAATGTAAGAATGTAAATATGTCAAATAAAATTACTTATTAATTTAGATTCATGCCAACTTTATATCAATTAGTCATCATTATTCTAAGTTACAGCCATTTACTGGCCACACATTTTCAAGTCATTTTGACAAATAAAAATTTTGAAGCATGTAGAGGGGCTATGGAGTACAACATGCACTTTTTAGTGATTAATTTGACTGGAATCAAGAAGTATATTTATAAAGTCATAATGATAAGCCTCAATTTTTCATTTTTATTCATTAACTCAATTTATATCTCAGTCATAGGCCCGTCCATTTTGCACTCCCAGTTTCCCCTCCCTCCCACATCCCGTTTATAAAATCCCCCTGGCACACACCCCAACCCATCTAGTCTCATGAGGACCGAGTTTGTCTTCCTCAGAACCAATCTACCAAGGCCAGAGGAGACTATGGAGTATTAAGCACCAAACAAGGACCATGCCTCCTCTGGACCTAGGTCCCCTACATGTAAGTAGCCAATAGGAAACTTAGGCTTCATGTGGGGTCACTAGTTGAGGAAGTGTAAGATATTTCTGACATGGACTATGTTGTCTGCTTTCCAATCAAAAAGACTTTTAATTTTTTTTAAATTAATTACATTTTATTCACTTTTTATCCCAGCTGTAGCTCCCTCCTTTGTCCTTTCCCAATCCCACCTCTTCTCCCTTTTCTCTTTCCTTGTCCCTCCTTTAATCTACTGATAGGGAAGGTCCTCCTCCCTTTCCATCCGACCCTAGCTTATCAGGTCTCATCAGGACTTGCTGCATTTTCTTCCTCTGTGACCTGGTAAGGCTACTCCCCCATCAGAGGGAGGTGATCAAAGAGCCAGCCACTTAGTTCATGCCAGAGAAATCCTTGGTCCCACTTAGTTCATCCCACTTGCACACTCAGCTGCCACGGGCTACATCTGTGCAGGAGTTCTAGGTTATCTCCGTGAATGGTTCATGGTTGGAGTATCAGTCTCAGAAAAGACCTGTGGGCCCAGATTTCTTCGTTCTGTAGCTCTCCTTGTGGTGCTCCAGTTTCCTCAATGTCTATCTCTCCCTTCTTTCATAAGATTCCCTGAACTCTGCCCAAACTTTTTAAAGTAAGAAAGAGAATAAAAATTTGAAAATACAAGCTTTGAGTTTTTTTTTTTTTTAAAAGCAGAATAGGAACTCCATGAGGAAGAAAGAAGAGGTCTAGATTTACTTCCATGTTTGTAGTTTATAAGGCAGGAGAAATAATGGACTTAATCATTATAATGAGAATAAAGGCCCAGCTTTCAGAGAGAATGCGTTTAAGTTTTATGAGCTTTTGAGAATGATGAGAAAATTGCTGAATGCATAACTGAATACATAAGAGTAAAAGAAGTTTCATAGTTATTATTAACTAACACTAGTTGGAATCAAATAACAAAATAGAATATATAAACTCAATGTAATATACACCAGAAATAAAATAACAGATTTGAACAACATTGAGGAGTCATCAGAAAAAAGATGGGGAATTGTGATGACTCTCTGAGAAAGAAAAGTAAGGTATATTAAAATACATGGAACAGACATTTTTATGAATATAGCAGTGTTCAAATCTTCTGGATAGTAAAGATAAACACAGCTTACTAAAGAAAGATGTATTATATTTTAAAAGGAAAAGTGTTATATGCAGCGATGCCATGTTTTTTTGTCTATTAATTTATGTATTTATGAGAATTCTAATCAAAGTAGTCTGAAAAAATATGCCAGAATACACTTAGGAAAATCAATGTTGTTAAAGAATCATATTTCATCTTTCTTCTAATAGAAAACATTTAAATATTCTCAAGACTGATAATTTTAAATTTCATATTATTTGTATAAAGCAATTATATAGACTTATCAATAAGATAATAGGGATAATTGCCTTAAACATTAAAATTTTGAAGTATTTAGCACTGAAAGACAAGAGGAATATACTACCTTACATGATTCAACAAAAGAAACTGGTAATCATAATATCGGCCAACATTTCCTGCTATATGCAAAAATTGCTTCCACGTGTGGTAATAATGAAAGGTCAGTATGAGCAAACAAATAAAATAACAGTATGTAATCTATAATCTTGATATTAGAAATGTATTTTACTAAATATAAATATTTTTGAATTTTTTATTTTTGTATTAATTACAGTTTATTCACTTTGTTTCCCAGCTGAAGCCCTCTACCTCATTCCCTCTCAATCCCACCCTCTCTTCCTCATCTCCTCCCATGCCCCTATCCAAGCCCACTAATATGCATAAAATTTTAAGTAGCTTTGTTATCAAATTACCCAATACAGTAGAATTATATACATATGTGCCAGATAACATATTTTGGCTAGGCTCTCATGTATGTGTATCTCTGCATTTTCCCATGTAGAGAGAAAGAGAGATCATAGACCTGGGTAATAAAGAGATAGAAAATATCTCAAAACAGCTTGAAAGGGATAAATGTGCTAACAGAATATACTGTTGGAAAATATTTTTCAATTGAAAAAAAAAAAACAAAGATAAAAACTTATTTAAAAAATAGTTGAGGCATGGTAAAAATAGTCCAAGTGGGTTCCCTAGTAAGGGGAAGAGGCACTGTCTCTGACATGAAGTCAGTAGCTGCCTCTTTGACCATCCCGCCTGAGGGAGGAGCAGCCTTGCCAGGACACAGAGGAGGACATTGCAGCCAGTCCTGATGAGACCTGATAAGCTTAGGGTTGGATGGAAGGGGGGATGGACCTCCCCTATTGGTGGACTTGGAGACGGGCATGGGAGGAGATGAGGGGGAGTGGGTGGGATTAGGAGGAAATGAGAGGGGGAGCTACTGCTGGGATGCAAAGTGAATAAAACATAATTAATATAAAAAATAAAAATTTAATTAAAAATAGTCCAGGGAGACAACCCCTTACACTATTAAAGATACTCTGCTGTGCACACAGACAAGACCCTAGCCTAACTGTCTTATGAGAGGCTACAACCAGCAGCTGATCCAAACAAATGTGGAGACTCATAGTCAAACATTGGGCAGCACATAGGGAATCTTGTAGAAAAGTGGGGGGGGGGTTATGGATTGAAGAACCTGAAAGGAATGGGAGCTTCATGAGAAGACCAAAAGAGCCAACATACCAGAGCCCAGAGGCACTTGCACAGCCTGAAGCACCAACCAAGGACCATATATAGACTAGTCCTAGGTCCCCTACAAAGATGTAGCAAATAGGCAAATTGGCTTCATGTGGCTGTCCTGGTAAGGGGAACAGGAAATATCTCTTACATGGACTCTTTTTTTGTTGTTGTTGCTTATCAAATACTTTTATTTGCTTGTATTATGTGACATTTTTCTAATAACTTTATAAATATAAAAGCATTCAGTTTTCATAGCAATCCTGGAATGTAGGTGAAATTGTTAGTCTCATTAAAGAGATGAACAAGCTGATTCAGTAATCTTAAGTAATGTTCTCAGAGAACACTCAGAAAAAGAACCAAGCCAGTAATCAGAGTTGCTGTCATTCATTGCTACTCTGCTATCTCCTTCCCTTTGCAGACATTGTCACTCCACTTTACTGCAATACTGCTGTCTTATGCTATTTATGACTATGCTAAGATCATGTTCTGTTGTCTGTTGAAGAATTATATGTTAACCAATGTCACTGAGTTCCTGCTAAGCAGAGTTCATTCCCTTTGTGATTGATTATTAAAAGTTTTGAAAATTATCAAACTAGCCAGGAGTGGTGGTGCATGTCCCTAATCTTAGCACTTGGGGAGGCAAAGGCAGGTGGATCTCTGTGAGTTCAAGACCAACCTGGTTTACAATATTACATGGACTCTTTTGTATGCTTTTTGATTACTTCTGGCAGCGATACCTAACAAGTCCACAGAGGAAGAGGAAGTGCTCAGTCCTGATTTAGTCCTGATGCAACTTGATGAGCTTGGATGGATGGGTACAGGGTGGGGATAGAAGGCTCCCCTTTTCTGAGGAATAGAGAAGGGAGAAGGGTGGGATCAGGAGGAAAAGAGGGAGGGGCTATAATAGATATAAAAAGTAAATAAATAATTTAACTGAAAAAATTTACCAACTATACAGAATAACAAAACAAAAATTCCTTTCTCCATGTCCTTTATTCTGGGAGGACACCAAAGGTTGTAGCTCATATTTAGGATGGATCTTTATACTTTAAACAATTCGATAAAGATAAAATCTTTTTCAGGATAGCCCAGCTGCTTCTGTTTTAGTTGATTTTGTTGCAATTAACTTGACAACCAGGTTATCTATTGTGGTAAGCAAAGAAAAATTTAAAACTCATAAATATTTTTATGTCCCGTACATTTACTGCTAGATGGCTTTATAAAAATGAACTAAATACTTATAATTGAGCATACTTTTACTGTTGTATTGAAAAATAAATGTATATAAATAGTGTTGTTTAAATATAAGGTTAAGTAATTTATCGTATAGAATAAATTTGCAATAATGATAAAATTATTTGAACAAGTCAAATCTAAACACTCAAAAGCAGACAAAAGAATGAATAAAGAATAATGGACTATAATGTATATATAGGATTATTCCTACTTATTTGAAAAACTAATCAAGATTTTACAATATTTAAGTGTTAAATATCGTTCAGGTCATAATATAAAAAGAGAGTCATTAAAATGAAAATGAAACACCAAGTTCTGCAATAAATAACAATACAAATCTACCAAAGATACTAAACTTAGTTATTTCTACTCTACAAAGACCAATATTTGTCAAGGTCTAGAGAATAAGACTTTAGAATAATCAGATTAAATGGGGTATCTATATCACAACAGTCGTCTCAAAATTCAAGGATCATTATGAAAGAAAGAAAGGAAGAATATGAGACTAACACAATGAAAAACTATAAGAAAGCTGGACACAGAAGAGCAACTTATAATTTCAGAAATAAAAAATAATTTAAAATGATACTTAGAAATTATTTTTTCTCTTAATGCACATCACTTTAATGCATCAATTGTAAGCTGTATTTGTCCTCCAAAAAATAATGTGTAAATAATTAAATGTGGAGATAAGAGGATACCTCAGAGATTCTTTCAAATTTAAGATATAAAGAAAGCAGTAATTACAAGATTGAAAATAAAAAGAAAAACATTAAATGAGTATTCATTATTTTTAGTGAATTAATTGCTTGGATACCAAGAACAAGTTAAAACACTGGGAAAGGACGTGGAGGGGAGCAAGATGAGGAGAGTGCAAGAACTAAAAGCCACAAGTACCTGTAAGGACTTTGCAGCACATCTCTAATACTGATTGTATAACTTGACTTGGCTCTCTTTGAATATATGGAACTGAAATTCTTTCTTGTCAACCCATCTGGGTAAGTGAATGCATGGTGTTTTACACTCTGTTGAAAAGCTAGGGTCTGGTGGGGGCTGGGTTGATTTTAATGTTCTTATCAAGGATAACCTTCCCCTGTGTAATCCAGCCTTGCCAAGCCACAGAGGAAGATGATCCAGCCAGCCTAGATGAGACCTTATAGGCTAGGGTCAGATAGAAGGGGAGGAGGTCCTCCCCTATCAGGGTACTAGGGAAAGGGAATAGGGGGAGAAGAAGGAGGGTCGGTGGGACTAGGAGGAGATGAGGAAGGGGGCTGCAGGGGGAATACAAAGTTAATAAATTGTAATAAATAAATTAATTAATTAAAAATAATTTCCTTTTAACTTACATAAATAAGATATGTAACTAATATAACTGACATAAATAAAATTTTCCTCAATTTTTCTCTAACATAAAATTTCAAACATGGTGTCTCAGTGCAACCCCATTTTTCTCTTTCTTATCTGACTACTTACATAACCTATTTGACTCTTATTGACTGCTCATTATTCAGAGAAGAAAGCATCTGACTAACATTTGGTTCTATTTAAACAAACACCCACTGTGTCAGAACTGAGGTTTACAGTGCTGAAGTATATCTTGATAAATGGTCCTGACATTAGAGGTTCCACGATTACACCTTCAATGTCATCACAACACCAAGTGAGTGTTAAAGTATGGCCTTCGCTGCCTCCTCAAAAACATATTGACTTGATGTTTTCTACCTCTGGATCCCATAGACACAATAAGTGGAGAAAATGATAAAAACCCACCAAGGCTAATAAGATCAGACACTTTATAGCTTGGCTAATCATTTCCTTTCAAGGGCATCAAATAACACATGATGTACTGCTCAGGGGGAGATCAAATTAGGTGCAATGATGCTCCTTCAGAACTAATATATTTGAATAGACAGCAGTGAATGCGACTAATAACACTTGTAGACATTTTATCATTAAGGCAATGTTTATGTTAAAGGACTGTTATGACATTTGGTTATGAAAAAGACCATTTTTTAAAAATTAGTTTACTGCTCAGTTTGCATTCTGAAACTTTTCCTTGTGAATTTGAAAAAAAAAAAAATGAATTCAACATGTAGCATCCTTTACTGCAAATGATGATACAAGCACTGTAGCTTGCAAAGGCTGGCTAGATGATCTGAGATTCCAAAATATCTTGCCAATCTTTATCTTCTTTCCATGCTCTAAATCAACACAGTTTGGATGAGGATCGGATATCAAACAACCCCATTCATATTTATAGAGAACTGAGTCATATTTGTAACCAAAACCTTGAATTCCCTACAGTTTCAATTATGTGCTTACCAGCTCCATGTTCCTACCATATCCAAACTCTAGCGTATTCATTCTGCTTCTGAGTTTGATTGATATGCCACCCAAGTACCTATTCTTGTGATAAGGGAGCATGAAAGCTATTTTTATGGTATCATTTTCTCCTTGGGATAGTAGAAACCTGAACCATGTATACCAAGATTATAAAATCCTTTTATTAAAAAGTCTTACAAATTTTATTTATTATGAGAGATCAAAAAGAACATGAAAACATGATTTATTTTAACCCTTTGGTGCATGCTTATTGACAGACTTCCATTAGACAGTTGTCTATGCAGGATAGGATACCAGTAATTCTTCTGCCTCTGCCTAATTGGTTCTGTATTATAGGTATGTACCATAAAGTGTGTGTTTTTTCTTCCTTTAGAATTATAAAATTTTCAGTTACATATTTTTGGCCAGTTATTCATTAGAAATGGTATATATACCTCCCATAATTTCTAAGTATCCAATGTTTTGAAAGGCACTGAAACAATTATTATTAATTTTTTATTTTTCTCACTTCTAAAATGAAAATAAATTTAATTCTAAAATGAAAATAAAATAAATTTACTGCATCATGGTGATATAATTATATTATGCTGTTATATTGGAATTGTTTCGTTTTGTTTTAGGTTATGTTGTTTACACAAAACAAGCCTTCTCATTGTGTCATATAAAGTATATTGTTTAGACTCACCTACTTTAACACCTTTATTGACATATTGTAATGACAAGTCATAGTTTCAAATAATTACAGTAAATATTATAGAGGCTATCTTAATTTCTAGAATCTATAATAATGCTTCAAAAGTATAAATTAATATAATGTTGACATACTAGAAATTATCTATACTGGGATAGAAGGAATACCTATTTTTTCTAGCATAAACACGTTTCTGATTAATGGGAAAGGAAACAGTACAAAGAAACAGTAAGTATATAGTTATTATTCCAATTTATTAAGTGTTAAGGAGAAGAAGGGTGGCAGAGAACTACAGTTACTCAAATTTCTGAACTGCTATTAAACATGATTGACTCTAATATGAACAAATACAAAGACAAATACAAAAGAGGTAAGATATAGTAAATATTCTCATCAAGACTTTGCCTCTTTCATATATATTTCTCAGTTTTTCAACCTCATCCTTTTAAAATTATTTTTCATAATTTACTGTTATTTTAAAGTAAAATTAGTATATGTATCTAATACCTCAAGCTCATGTTCTTTTACTGAGATTTCATAAAGCATGCAAACTGTTTCAATCTGCCATCATCATCCCATCTCCTATAGCTCCTCTTTTTACTCCTCCAACATTGTTTTCTCAACTCTGTATACCCTCAACAATGTATACCCTGACAGAGGTACATTGTCTACAAACTGTGCTTTAAATTTCAGAGACATAAAAACAGAAAAAGTAGCTGGATGATAAAATCTATCTCTTCGTTGCTTTTATTTTTCCCAGTGTTTCTCAGTTATGGACAACTTTCCTTGAATAATTTGTGGCTTGCTTGTGTTCTATAACTTTTTGTGCTAGAGTTTCTTGTCTATTTGCTAAAGGAAAACATAAATAACCATGTAAATTATTCAGAAGCAAAACGTGAATATCATTATTCCAAAGGTCATTAATCATTAGGGGAAAAAGTGAAGTGACAAGCAGTCATGCAAAATATTTTAAATGTGAGCTTTATATGAAAAGAAGATGAATTCATTCCCAAAAGTGTCCTGCCAGTATCCAACAGCTATTTAAACTAAATATACTAAGAAAAAGTAAGTTTTTGTATGTAGTTGTGATCCATCATCCATTATGGATTATGTTATAAGGATTTTGTCTGAACTGGATAGGTCCAGTGACAATGTAGGAATAGTAGCATATACATACACACATGTGCATGCACACACGTGTGTTATTTACCTATCAAACCTTATATGGCAAAGGGAATTTGATTTTTAAAAATTTTCACACAAAGAAATTGCAAATAAAAAATAACGCATTGAAATAAACTAGACCAAAGTCTAGACAACTGACTGAACTTTGATACAGTTCAAACACACATTCTAAAGCTTGTAACTTCACCTTGGGTTTTATACATCTACCAGCAAGTGTTCATGTATCTACTTACCCACCACTAAAATGTGGAACTCTGTTGACGTTTGATCTATCCAGATAGCCAACTGAGCTCCACTTTTGGGACCGACCTCCTTTTATCAGTGGGCTTCTCCCTTCACCTGACCTGGGTGACCACATATTTTGTAAGAAGGATCACATAGCCCACATAGTCCTCAGGCAGATCACAGGTAGGACCCTTTCCTAACTGGTTCAGCAAATACCCGAGAATGTCTAGAAATTCCTTACCCTGCTAAGGGGAAACTTAGTTTCAAGCAGTGACCTTCAATTGTACTTGGAGATTCTGTTACCCATAGGGTAGTTTTTCTCTTTTTTATGCTAGAACCATGCTATGACATGTAAAATGAAGCACTGTACATGTAACACACATGTAATATATGTTTGATGTATATGTAAATCAAGTATCCCTATAACCCCTGACCCCATCGAATCAAACACATTTACTCTGAATCTCTGCCACTGTCCAAAGGTTTCTAAATCCCTGATTTCAAATAAACATGCTGGTTGAGTCCTGAGTGATACCATCAGCTTTCCACCATGGCTGCCTGAGATTTGTTATTTCTCCTGGGGGAGAGAGGGTTCTCCCCTTCTCTGGGGACTCACCACCAACCACAGCCAGCTTCTGGATTACCAAGTCTGCATTCTGCAGGGCTGCACCCCACTTGACCTGGGCCTGAGGCCTGTGTCTCAGCTACAAGACCACCAGGCAAAGGCTTTTGCCCACACCCATGCTGTGCTCAGTACAGCAGCTTAACCAAGAACTGTAACACTTTGGTATTGCCATAGGCTCTTAAAAGGTGGAGATTCTACTGTTTCCAGCAGAATCTCATTCTGAAAAAGCTAAATTGTAACACTCTGTGGAAAGCATTTTTCTAAACTCAGGCCTAGCACACTCAGGCTTCAGGCAATGATCTATCTGTTCCTCTGTGCAACAGAATCTCTCTCTCCAGCATCTGAAATCGAGGCTCCCACCAAACTCCAGGCCCCACCGAATTGAGAACCACACTAAAATTACAAAAAAAAAAAAAAAATTTCCATGACAGAATTAAAAGTAGAGTAACAGTTTTAAATCCTCTTTCATGACTCCTGTTCATTCCTGCATTCAGTTTTTTCTCATCCCCTAATACTTACATTCTTGCTTTCTTTTGTACATGTTATTCTAAACTTACAAGTATTTTTGTTAACATATATCCATATGTATATTATTATCTACATTAACCTTAAGAAGATAAATATGTGGATTTTTTGTTTTTGATATTGTGTGATCTCACTTAATTTAACAAATAAAAAGTTCACAGTTGAGGGGGGTGGAGCCAAGATGGTGACTAGCACACACAGTTTCTGAGCTGTGGAATAGCTAAAATTCTGAGTTGGTGAATGGAAGGACCTCTAACCCAGGAAAACAACGGTGAGGCTTTCTAAAGAACAGGGAACTTCACAGGAGGTGAAAACTTTGGTCTTGGGTCACCCGGAGACTTCTTTGGGGAAGGAGAGAAACGATCCTGTGATCTTGCAGCACTCCCTTCCCCCAGACCTCCCTCCTCCTCAGCATAGCGTCTTTCTCAGTGCAGACCTAACTGCCTGGGGTCTACAGCCACTGAGGCAGAGCTCCAAGCCCTTTAGCAGCAAAGGCCAGCAGTACGTGTCCCAGAGTCCCAGATTCACGTGGCGGCTGCACCATCCTCCCAGGGCCCGAGTCTGCTAGACTTCCTACTAGCTCCAAAGGATCGCCATCACGGACCGCCCAATCCCACAGTGACAGAAAATACGCTATATACTCACCAAAACCAGGCAGAAACATCATACAACCTAGACAAACCAGGCGCTGGGCCTCTCAAGAGTGGAGAGCACAATGAAGAGACCCAAGGACTTCCCAGAAAGCATCGGGATTAGCGACCCAGTCACCATTTACAGCGGAACTTTTTAACCTGATTGCGGAGCAGCACTGAGCTGGTGGGGCACAACAGCCCTCCAGTTTAAGACTAACCAGGGCCAAACCAGAGAACAGAGAGCCTGATCACCCCATCCCTACTGACGTGACCACCCTGAAATCTCCAGCTGCAGCAAGACCTCAGAACCTGGCTGTGACAGCAGCACAGAAATGGTGGAGCACATCAAAGAAGCAGGGCAAAACCAGAAAGCAGAGAGCCCAGATATCCCGATCTCTGCCAAGTGACCTGCCTGTAAGTGAGTGCACCCTTGAGAATCTGCAGATCCCCAGATCCTGGGTCCTTCTAAAACAGAAGCCAGGAATCGAACCCCCTCCAACCCACATACCCACTTTGGGAAACAGAGGGGCACTAGGGACATTGAAGTTCCTGCTCTGTGGGTCTAATTGAGGAGTTAAGGCAGTGAATGCTAGAAATTACACTGCGATCATCACTAGCGCCTGCGACATATACAGTGCAGAGCCCCTCCCACACACTCAAGGGTTCAACATTAGCCATCACTCTGTCCCTCAAGACACACGTCCACGCACACTTACACACACACACACACACACGTTCATGTGCACGCACACACTTGCATTTGCCCCGTTTGCACCTGCTTACTTTCCTCCCACAGGTACAGCTAGTCCTCAGCACACGCTGAGAATTCTCAGCTTCCTGAAGAACTCTCCAGACGCCAGAGAGAGACAGTACCAGTCTAATCTGCAGAATCCAAAAACAAAGAGGGAAGGATTCAGATAAGCCAATGGCCAGGGGTAGGCGAAAAAACACTTCCAACATAAATCAGAACATCATGACTTCACCAGCAAACCCCAAAATCGATGGATGCTCCAATTCATCAGAAGCACAGGAAAATGATTTTAAAGCCATGCTTGCCCAATTATTTGAGGCTGATAAGGAGGAATTGAACAAATCTTTCAAAGAGTTGGCCAGTCAAGTGGAGGTAAAGAAAGAAGAAAAAGACAAAATCCTTAAGGAAACACAGGCAAACATAGCCAAACAAATAGATATACAAGTAGAGGAAAAATTAGTGGCATATAAAAAGGAAATGAACAAAGAAATAGAGGCCAGCATATAGAGACAGGAATCCAAACTCAAACACATGAAAGAAATGGTGCAAGGCATGAAAACAGAATTAGAATCAATAAAGAAAACACAAAAGGAGAAAACCCTTGAGCTGGAGAACTTGGAGAAAAGATCAGGAACCACAAAAGTAAGCATCACCAACAGAATACAAGAGATGGAAGAGAGAATCTCTGGAGCTGAAGACACACTTGCAGAAATGGATACTTCTTTCAAAGAAAAAGTAAAATCAGAAAAGTTCCAATCACAAAATATCCAAGAAATCAAGGATGCTATGAAAAGACAAATCTAAGAATAATAGGAATTCATGAAAAAGAAGACTCCAGGCTCCAAGGTCCAGAAAATATTTTCAAGAAAATCGTAGAAGAAAATTTTCCCAACTTAAAGAAAGAAATGTCCATAAATATATAAGAGGCCTACAGAACTGCAAATAGACTAGACCAGAAAAGAAACACATCACGTCACATCATAGTCAAAACACAAAATCTACAGAACAAAGAAAAGATATTAAAAGCAGCAAGGGAAAAAGGCCAAGTAACATATGAAGGTAGACCAACCAGAATTACACTGGACTTCTCATCAGAAACTATGAAAGCCAGAAGGGCCTGGGCAAGTATCATGGAGACTCTAAGAGATCACAAATGTCAACCCAGACTACTATACCCTGCAAAGCTTTCAATCAACATAGATGGAGAAAACAAAATTTTCCATGACAAAACTAAATTTACGCAATATCTACACAGCAAACCAACCCTACAGAAGATACTAGAAGGAAAACTCCAATCCAAATTCACCGAAGAAAACAGGGCATACAGATAATATCCCAACAAAAATGAAAAGAAAACAAGCAATGAAAGAGGGTTAGATCAACGACTCCATTACAAAAGGAACTAACATGCATTGGTCACTATTATCTATCAATATCAATGGACTCAACTCACCAATAAAAAGACACAGGCTAACAGATTGATTACGGAAACAGGATCCAACATTCTGTTGCATCCAAGAAACACACCTATGCAACAAAGATAAACATTACCTCAGAGTAAAGGGCTGGAAAAATGTTTTTCAAGCAAATGGTTCCAGAAAACAAGCTGGAGTAGCCATCCTAATATCTAATAAAATAGACTTTCAACCCAAGTTAATCAAAACAAATAAGGAGGGCCACTATATTCTCATCAAAGGAAAAATCCACCAAGAGGACATCACAATCTTGAATATCTATGCCCCAAATACAAGAACACCGATATTTGTAAATGAAACATTATTAAAGCTGAAAAATCATACATTGATCCTAATACCTTAATAATGGGAGACTTCAACACTCCACTCACACCAAGGGACAGATCAACTAGACAGACACCCTATAGGGAAATAAAAGCACTCACAGAATCCCTAAATCAATTGGAGCTAATAGACATCTACAGAATTTTTCACCCAAACTCAAAAGAGAACACCTTCTTTTCAGCACCGCATGGAACCTTCTCCAAAACTGACCATATAGTGGGTCACAAAGCAAGCCTCAACAGATACAAAAGGATTGAAATAGTCCCTTGTATAGTATCTGACCACCATGGACTAAAGCTGGACATCAACAACAACAGAAACAACAAAAAGCCGACACATACATGGAAACTGAACAACTTACTATTCAATGACAGCTGGGTTAAGGAAGAAATACAGAAAGAAATTAAAGACTTTCTAGAATTCAATGAAAATGAAGGCACAACAAACCCAAATTTATGCGACACATTGAAAGCACTGCTCAGGGGAAATTTTATAGCACTAAGTACCTGCAAGAAGAAATTCGTAACATCACATACAAACAACTTAATGGCCCAACTGAAAAACCTAGAAAAAAAAGGAAGCAGATACACCCAAGAGGAGCAGACGGCTGGAAATAATCAAACTAAGGGCTGAAATCAATCAATTAGAAAGAAATAAAACTATCCAAAGAATCAATGAAACAAAAAGCTGGTTCTTTGAGAAAATCAACAAGATAGACAAACCTTTAGCCAAACTAACTAAAAAGCAGAGAGAAACTATCCAAATTAGCAAAATCAGAAATGAAAATGGGGACATAACCACAGACACTGAGGAAATCCAAACAATTATTAGGTCATACTACAAAAGCCTATATGCCACAAAATTTGAAAATCTAAATGAAATGGATAATTTTCTTGAAAGATTCCATCTACCAACATTAAGTCAAGATCAGGTAGAAAGACTGAATAGCCCTATATCTCCCAAGGAAATTGAAGCAGTCATTAACAGTCTCCCCTCTCCCCTCCAAAAAAAGCCCTGGGCCAGATGGCTTCAGCGCAGAATTCTACAAAGAAGTGCTGACACCAATTCTCCTCAAACTATTCTACAAAATAGAAACAGAAGGAACACTACCAAACTCATTCTATGAAGCCAAAGTCACCTTGATACCTAAACCACACAAAGATCCAACAAAAAAAGCGAACTTCAGACCTATCTTTCTTATGAACATTGATGCAAAAATAATCAATAAAATACTTGCAAACCGAATCAAAGAACATATCAAAGATATCATCCACCATGACCAAGTAGGCTTCATCCCAGGCATGCAAGGGTGGTTCAACATACGGAAATCCATCAATGTAATCCACTACATAAACAAACTGAAGGAGGAAAACCACATGATCATCTCCTTAGATGCCGAAAAAGCATTTGACAAAGTCCAACACCCATTCATGTTTAAAGTCTTGGAGAGATCAGGGAAACAAGGATATATATCTAAACATAGTAAAGGTAATATACAGCAAGCCTATAGCCAACATCAAACTCAATGGAGAGACACTTAAATCAATCCCACTGAAATCAGGGACAAGACAAGGCTGACCACTCTCTCCATATCTCTTCAACATAGTACTTGAAGTCCTAGCCAGAGCAATAAGACAACTAAAGGAGATCAAGGGGATACAAATCGGAAAGGAAGAGGTCAAAGTGTCACTATTTGCAGATGATATGATAGTATACATAAGCGACCCCAAAAATTCAACCAGAGAACTCCTTCAGGTGATAAACACCTTCAGCAAAGTGGCAGGATACAAAATCAACTCAAAAAAATCAGAAGTCCTCCTGTATACCAAAGACAAAAAGGCTGAGAAAGAAATTAGGGAAACAACACCCTTCACAATAGCCACTAATAACATAAAGTACCTTGGTGTGACTCTAACCAAGCAAGTGAAAGACCTGTTTGAGAAAAACTTCAAGTCTCTGAAGAAAGAAATCGAAGAAGATATCAGAAAATGGAAAGATCTCCCGTGCTCATGGATTGGTAGGATTAACATTGTGAAAATGGCCATACTGCCAAAAGCAATCTATAGATTCAATGCAATTCCGATCAAAATACCAATTCAATTCTTTACAGACCTTGAAAAAAGGATTCTCAGCTTCATATGGAGAAACAAAAAACCCCTAATCTCCAAAACGATCCTGTAGAACAACAGATCATCTGGAGGTATCTCCATCCCCGATCTCAAGCTGTACTACAGGGCAACAGTAATAAAAACTGCATGGTACTGGCATAGAAACAGAAAGGAGGATAAATGGAACCCCATAGAAGACCCAGAAATAAACCCACACACCTATGAATACTTGATATTTGGCAAAGAATCCAAATCCATTCAATGGAAAAAGGACATCATCTTCAACAAATGGTGCTGGACCAACTGGATGTCTACATGCAAAAAAAAATGAAAATAGATCCATATTTATCACCCTGCACAAAACTAAAGTCAAAGTGGATCAAGGACCTCAACATAAAACCAGATACAGTAAATCAGTTGGAAAAATAATGTGAGGAAAAGCCTAGAAGTCATTGACACAGGAGACAACTTCCTGAACAGAACACCAACAGCACAGGTTCTAAGAGCAACAATCAATAAATGGGACCTCATGAAACTGAAAAGCTTCTGTAAAGCAAAAGACACTGTCATCAAAACAAAAGGAATGCCTACAGATTGGGAAAGAATCTTTACCAACCCTTTATCTGACAGAGGGGTAATATCCAGTATATATAAAGAACTAAAGAAGCAGAAAAGCAACAAACCAAGTAATCCCATTAAAAAATGGGGAACGGAGCTAAACAGAGAATTCTCAAAAGAGGAACATGGAATGGCAGAGAAAGACTTAAAGGAATGCTCAACCTCATTAGCCATTAGGGAAATGCAAATCAAAAAGACACTGAGATTTCACCTTACACCTATCAGAATGGCCAAGATGAAAAACTCAAGTGATAACACATGCTGGAGAGGTTGTGGAGAAAGGGGAACCCTCCTCCATTGCTGGTGAGAATGTAAACTGGTACAACCAATTTGGAAGTCAATCTGGCGCTTAGTCAGACAATTAGGAGTAGTGCTACCTCAAGACCCAGCTATACCACTTCTAGGTATACACCCAAAATTTGCTCAAGTACACAACAAGGACATTTGTTCAACCATGTTTGTAGCAGCTTTATTTGTAATAGCCAGAACTTGGAAACAACCCTATGTCCATCAACGGAGGAATTGATACAGAAATTGTGGTATTTTTACACAATGGAATACTACTCAGCAATCAAAAAGGAGGAAATCATGAAATTTGCAGGCAAGTGGTGGGATCTAGAAAAAATCATTCTGAGTGAAGTATCCCAGAAGGAGAAAGACAAACATGGTTTATACTTGCTTATATATACCTACAAGATATGATAAACATAATGAAATCTATACACCTAAAAAAGATAATAAAGAAAGTGAACACGGGCAAAGATGAGCAATCCTCATTTAGAAAGACAAATGGGATGTGCATTGAAGGTATGACCGGAATCTACTACAAAAGGCATCTGAAAGACTCTACCTAGCAGTCTTTCAAAGCAGACACTAAGACTCATAACCAAACCCTCGGCAGAGTGCAGGGAATCATATGAAAAAGGGGGAGTTATTATGATATGGAAAGGATAGGAGCTCTACAAGGACCAAATATATCCGGGCACAGGGTCTTTTCTGAGACTGACACTCAACCAAGGACCATCTATGGATATAACCTAGAACTTCTGCTCAATGTGGCTCATGGTAACTCAGTAATCAAGTAGTTTTCCAAAGTAAGGGGAACAAGGACTATTTCTAACAGGATCTCAAGGTCAGGCTCCTTGACTCCCCCCCACCACTGGGGAGGAGCAGTCCTTTTAGGTCACAGAGGAGGACTCTACAGCCAGCCCTGAAGATACCTGATAAAACAGGGTCAAATGAAAGGTGAGGAGGTCCTTCCCTATCAGTGGACTTGGAAAGGGGCAGGGAGGAGATCTGGGAGGGAGTGTGGGGTTGGGGAGGGAATGAGGGAGCAGGATACAGCGGGGACACAGAGTTAACCAAAAAAAATTCACAGTTTTTTTTCTGAAAATTTTGTGATTTAATTATTTTAATTTGGATAATATTCCATTTTCATGTATATCAATGTTTCAATATCTGCTTGTCTTTTGATGGACAATTAGGTTGGTTCCATTTTCTTGGTACAGAAAAAAAATCAGCAATAAATATTTAGTGCAAATATCTGTATGGTAGGTACAGTGTGGGGTAGGAGTATATACCTTATAGTGAAATAATTGGGTCAGATTTCTATTTTAAAAATTTTCAGCAATATCAAAAATGATTTCCACAAAGGATGAATTAATTTTCACCCGAGAACAGTGAGTAATGATTCCTATCTGTCAGAGACAGTCCCTGTTCCCATTACAATGGAACCCACTTGGATACTGAACTGCCATGGGCTATATCTGTGCAGTGGTCTTAGGTTATCTCCATGCATAGTCCTTGGTTGGAGTATCAGTCTCAGGAAAGACCCCTGTGCCCAGATTTTTTGGTCCTGTTGCTCTCCTTGTGGAGTTCCTGTCCTCTCCAGATCTTACTGTTTCCCACTTCTTTCATAAGATTACTTGCACTCTGCCCAAAGGTTGCCCATAAGTCTCAGCATCTGCACTGATAGTCTGTAGGACAGAACTTTTCAGAGGTCCTCTGTGTCAGGCTCCTGACTTGTTCCATCTTTTCTCCTTCTGATGTCCAGCCTGTTCGCCTTTCTGGATAGGAATTGAGCATTTTAGCAAGAGTCCTCCCTCTTGAGTAGTTTCTTTAGGTGTACAGATTTTAGTAGGTTTATCCTATATTATATGTCTATATGAGTAAGTATATACCGTGTGCATCTTTCTGCTTCTGGGACAGCTCACTCAGGATGATCTTTTCTAGATCCAAGAGCCGAGAAAGAAATTAGGGAAACAACACCCTTCACAATAGCCACAAAGTTCATGTAGTACCTTGGTGTGAACCTAACCAAGCAAGTCAAAGACTTGTATGAAAAAAAATTCCAGTCTCCGCAGAAAGAATTAGAAGATATCAGAAGATGGAAAGATCTCCTATGCTCATGGCTTGGCAGGATTAACATAGTAAAAATGGCCATCTTACCAAAAGCAATCTATAGATTCAATGCAATTCCCATCAAATTACCAACACAATTCTTTACAGACCTTGAAAGAAAAATTCTCACTTTCTGGAACAAGAAACCCAGAATTGCTAAAACAATTCTCTACAGTAAAAGATCTTCAGGAGGTATCTCTGTCCCTGATTTCAAGCTGTACTATAGAGCAACAATACTAAAATCTGCATGGTACTGGCATAGAAACAGACTGGTGGATCAATGGAATCGAATAGAAGACCCTGACATAAATCCACACATTATGTACACCTGATTTTTGACAAAGATGCCAAATTCTTATACATTTAATGAGGTAAAAATGCAAAATGTGCCTTATAAGGTCAGAAAAAAAGATAGGAAAATTATGGTACTACTCAAGGTCAATTATATCTCATTGTAAGTCATGAGTATCTTAGTTCTTAATTCCATGGTTATAAACTTATGGTTATCTGAGCAACTTTCCTACAGAGTCACAAATAATAATAGTAGATGCTGTTATTATTTTATTATTTTTATTTATTATAATTTATTCACTGTATAGTCCAGCTGTAATCCCTTCCCTCATCCTCTCCCAAATATGCCTGTTATGCCCAGTTCTTGAACCCCCAAACACCACCATGAATTTACTCTGCTGCAAAGTACATGAGAGTTTATTGGATACAAGCTCCAGCCCAGATTGCAGCAACGTCCCTGTTGAAGTGGAAGAGTGTGGCCCTGAGGTCTGGGGGAACAGGGTTTTTAAAGGGTAAAACCATAAGCAGGGGAATTTCCAAGCCTTGATCTAATTTAGACTCCAAGGCCATAATGGTCCTGGCCTGGTTGTCTGGAGGGTATCTATTCATGAGCAAAGCCTGGAATGTCCTGTTAAGGAGGGAGAGTGATTAGCACCTCTTGTGGTTTTTCTTAGAAAAAGGGCTATGTGACCTTGGTAACCAGCTAGGGTCTATCAGGCAACAGTACCTCCCAAGCACAAGCCTAGTTACTTTTCTGCAGCAGGGCCAGTCTGTTTCAACTTACCCTCTTCTTTGTCTGAACTTGTAGCCAGGACCTCAGTCATTTTGACCCAAGATTCAAATTTCAAATTTTGGTCCTCTCATGCCCTCCCTTCCTCTTCTGTTCGCATACCCCTTCCCCATTCCATCTGATTCTAGCCTATCAGGACTCATCAGGACTGGCTGCACTATCTTCCTCTGTGTCTTGATAAGGCTGCCTCCCCCCTCAAGGGAGATGATCAAAGAGCTAGCCACTGAGTTCATATCAGAGACAGTCCCTGTTCCCCTTACTAGGGAGTCCACTTGGACACTGAGATGCCACAGGCTATATTTGTGCAGGGGTTCTTGGTTATCTCCATGCATAGTCTTGGGTTGGATTGCCAGTCTCAGAAAAAAAAAAAAAAAACATGGGCCCAGAATTTTTTGTTCTGTTGCTCTCCTGTCCCCTCCAGGTCTTTCTAGCTCCCCTTTCTTTCCTAAGATTCCCTGAGATTTTACCTTACACCCATCAGAATCAAAAATTCAAATGACAACACATTCTGGAGAGGATGTGGAGAAAAGATAACTCTCCTCCATTGCTGGTGGGAATGTAAACTTGTACAATTACTTTAGAAATCAATCAGGCACTTTCTCAGACAATTAAGAATAGTACTACCTCAAGATCCAGCTATACCACTCCTAGTCATATATCCAAAAGATACTCAAGTATACAACAAGGACATTTGCTCAACCATGTTCTTAGCAGCATTATTCGAAATAGTCAGAAACTGGAAACAACTCAGATGTCCCCCAATTTAGCAATGGATACAAAAATTATGGTACATTTACACAATGGAATACTACTCAGCAATAAAAAAAAAGGAAATCATGAAATTTGCAGGCAAATGGATGGAACTAGAAAATATCATCCTGAGTGAGATATCTGAAAAGCATAAAGACACACATGGTATATACTCACTTATATGTGGATACTAGACATAAAATATAGGATAATCATACTAAAATCATTCTAAAAACCTGCATACCTAAAGAAGCTAAACAAGTAAGAGAACTCTGGGTAAGATGCTCAGTCTTCATTCAGAAAGGAAAATGGGATAGACATCAGAAGAAGGTGAAAACAAGGAACAAGACAGGAGCCTACCCACAGAGGGCCTCTGAAAGACTCTAACCTGCTGAGTATTAAGCATATGCTAGGACTCATAGCCAAACTTTGGGCAGAGTGCTGTTAATATTTTAAACAGCTTTGCAAAGCAGACAGTTTTTAAGTTACTTTCAAAAGGACATGGAATTATATGTCAATAGAATTGTTCAAAGTTTGCTTTCAATGTATATTTATATTCAAAGTATATTTTGCTATCTATGAGTGTTCACTGTTTCACTTCTGAAATAAATTCTTGTTATACTAGGACTGAATATTTAATGAAGACTTGTATAACTCATATATAATATTCCCTACAACATTTTTAGCTGTAGTATTTACTGGTGCTTTCCAGATTCTGTTTTATAAAGCCTAAGTGTGCTGTGTGATATTCATTGCTGTTATACTAGATGGAAAATGGTTCATCACAAATTATGTCCACATTGTAGCTTTATACATGCCTGATACATACCCAATTGATAATTTCATCAAAAGCACAATGTATAACATGAACACTACTGATAGGCTATTCAATTTTTACCTATTCTGCTGTAATTACTATGACATTTTTTGTTTCACAATGCATTGCAGGAGATGCTTGTCCCTATCATAATAATGACATTACAAATATCCTATTACAGATATGTAGCAATCACAGGAAATAAAATTCCAGTATTACTTTATAAAAAGGAGTCTATTATTTCTTTGAAGACATAGGGGAAATTTTGGTCTTCTTTTGCCTTTGAACTTTGACACACATACACACAGGCTTTTAGAGTAATAACATTTTAAAATAAGTTTACAGATTTGGCATATGCATATAGGTTACTTTTTAAACAACAAAGATGTATGCTTGCAAGTAAAAAATTAATGTAAGAAAAATTGTTCCCCACTTTTTTTTTTCTAACCAATTTAGAGTATCTGGTTTTATGTTGAGGTCTTTGATCCACTTGGACTTTACTTTTGTGCAGGGTGATAAATATGGATCTATTTTCATTTTTCTGCATGTAGACATCCAGTTGGACCAGGACCATTTGTTGAAGACACTGTCTTTTTTTCATTGAATGGTTTTGGCTGCTTTGTCAAAATCAAGTATTTATAGATGTGTGGGTTTATTTCTGGGTCTTCTATTCAGTTCCATTGATCTTCCTTTCTGTTTCTATGCCAATACCATGCAGTTTTTATTACTATTGCTCTGTAGTACAGCTTGAGATCAAAGACCTCAACATAAAACCAGATACTCTAAATCAGTTAGGAAAAAAAAAAAAAAAGTCAGGAACAGCCTAGAACTCATTGGCACAGGAGACAACTTCCTGAACAGAACACCAACAGCACAGGTTCTAAGAGCAACAATCAATAAATGGGACCTCATGAAGCTGAAAAACTTCTGTAAAGCAAAGGAAACCATCATCAAAACAAAAGGAATGCCTATAGACTGGGAAAGAATCTTCACCAACCCTTTATCTGACAGAGGGCTAATATCCAGTATATATAAAGAACTAAAGAAGCTGAAAAGCAACAAACCAAGTAATCCAATTAAAAAATGAGGAACAGAGCTAAACAGAGAATTCTCTGTAGAGGAAGATCGAATGGCAGAGGAGCACTTAAAGAAATGCTCAACCTCATTAGCCATTAGGGAAATGCAAATCAAAAAGACACTGAGATTTCACCTTACACCCATCAAAATGGCCAAGATCAAAAACTCAAGTGACAACACATGCTGGAGAGGTTGTGGAGAAAGGGGAACCCTCCTCCATTGCTGGTGGGAATGAAAATTAGTACAACCAATTTGGAAGTCAATCTGGTGCTTACTCAGACAATTAGGAATAATGCTTCCTCAAGACCCAGCTATACCACTTCGAGGTATATACCCCAAATTTGCTCAAGTACACAACAAGGACATTTGCTCAGCCATGTTTGTAGCAGCTTTATTTGTAATAGCCAGGTCCTGGAAACAACCCAGATGTCCATCAACGGAGGAATGGATACGGAAATTGTGGTATTTTTACACAATGATACACTACTCAGAAATCAAAAAGGAGGAAATCGTGAAATTTGCAAGAAATGGTGGGATCTAGGAAATATCATTCTGAGTGAAGTATCCCAGAAAGAGAAAGACAAACATGGTATGTACTTGCTTATATATACCTACAAGATATGATAAACATAAGGAAGTCTATACACCTAAAGAAGACAAACAAGAAAGCAGACAGGGTAAGATGATCAATCCTCACTTAGAAAGACAAATGGGACCAAACCCTCGGCAGAGTGCAGGGAATCATATGAAAAAAAGGGGAGTTATTATGATATGGAAAGGATAAGAGCTCTATAAGGACCAAATATATCCGGGCACAGGGTGTTTTCTGAGACTGACACTCAACCAAGGATCATCTATGGATATAACCTAGAACTTCTGCTCGGATGTGGCCCGTGGTAGCTCAGTAACCAAGTAGTTTCCCAAAGTAAGGGGAACAAGGACTATTTCTAACAGGATCTCAAGGTCAGGCTTCTTGACTCCCCCCACCCCCAGGAGAGGAGCAGTTCTGTTAGGCCACAGAGGAGGACTCTACAGCCAGCCCTGAAAATACCTGGTAAAACAGGGTCAAATGAAAGGGGAGGTGGTCCTCCCCTATCAGTGGACTTGGAAAGGGGCAGGGAGGATACCAGGGAGGGAGCGTGGGGTTGGGGAAGCGGGATGAGGGAGCGGGATACAGCTGGGACACAGAGTTAACAAAATGTAACTAAAAAGAAAAATAACATTAAAAAAAAACAAAGTAAATAACCTGTAATTAATATAAATAAATAAATAAATAAATAAATAAATAAATAAATAAATAAGACAAATGGGATGTGCATTGGACATATGACAGGAGTCTACCGCAGAAGGCATCTGAAAGACTCTAGGTTACCTAGCAGTGTTTCAAAACAGATACTAAGACCCATAACCAAACCTTCGGCAGAAGGGGAGTTAGTATGACGTGGAAAGGATAGGAGCTCCACAAGGACCAAATACAAATATATCTGGACACAGGTTTTTTTTTTTTTTTTTTTTTTTTTCCTGAAACTGTTTTCTCCAACCAAGGTCCATGTATGGATTTAACTTAGAACCTTTGTTTGGATGAAGCTCGTGATAGCTCAGTAACCAATGGGTTTCCCATAGTAAGGGGAACAGGGACTATTTCTGCCATGAACTCAGTTGCAGGCTCTTTGACATCCCCACACCCCAAGGGAGGAGCAGTCCTGATGGGCCATAGAGGACTTTGCAGCTAGTCCTGAAGATACCTGATAAAACAGGGTCAGATGAAAGGGGAGGAGGTCCTCCCCAATCCGTGGATTTGGAAAGGGGCAGGGAGGCGATGAGGGAGGGAAGGTGGGGTTGGGAAGGTATAAGGGAGCGGGATACAGCTGGGATACTAATAATAATATTAATAATAATTAAAAAAGAAATAAAACTTAAAAAAAGAAAAGAAAAATTGTGGGTGTTAATAAGAATCATTTCAGGAGAAAACAGGTAACCCCAAAGAGTGTCAGAAAGAAGGAGGGATTTGTGAATACAGACAAATGCAGATGAGAGAAAATTTTAGTGGAGACATCACAATTTTTTGTTTTGTTTTTTTAAAATTCTTGATCCGTTTGATATTTAGGTTTTTTCCACTAATAAAAGGAATGAACACATGAAATATAAACTGGATTCATGAAGCTTTCCAATATGTATTAGAGAGTCAGAACTAGACAGGCATTACAAAGAGTATTGCTGAAGCAAAATTCAGACTCTCTTTTCCCCCTCATTTTCATTATTTATATTCACTGTATGTAAGGACATTTTCATGCAAGTATTAATATGTATCAATCAGATTCACCTACCCTTTATCTTCTGCCTTCCCAGTAGTTTCATTTTTTCCCCTGATAATATTATAACTATTCTCAAGTCATACATATATATTGACGTGGAAGAATTATCTCCTTTCTTCACAAAACCTCATTCATTTTGTGGTGTGTGAACAATTGGAGGCATTAAATCACAATTATGAGAATATTGTAACAATTCTGATCTTCATTATCTTGTCATCATTTAAAGATATGAATGATTCAGTTCTGTGAAATTAAGTGGATTCTGTAACTGTGTTTCTAAAAAAAATTTTCAATTAAAAAAATCTACCTTGTTAATACTATCTCCTGTAAAATCTTCCTTTGTGATATTCCTTGAAGAGACACAGTTGCTGAATATAGAGTAGTTGCCTTTTAAGTGTTGTTATTTAAGCATAAAGTGCCAAGGTTCTTGGCAACATAGAGGTTGGAATCTTGATGCTCTATAGCACTGTTGAATCACCTTGAATATAGTAATTTTTAATGTTAATGTTAGTGATATTTACAAATATGCCACCTTATGCAATTTTTTGTGATGTGGTAAGAATCACTAAAATTTTGAACTTTACAAGAGGTTTGGAAAAATTGTAGAACACTTAGGAGATGTATCTTTAGGTTATAGAGGATGTGTTTTCAAAGAAAATCGTGTGACCTATGGTCTCTCATTTTTCTTGTTTTGCTTTCTGGATATGAATACTTTTGTTTCAGCATGTAGTCATAGCATGACATTTTTGTCCCATTCTTTTCTCAAAAAAATTAGACCAATTGATTACTAACTCTTACCCCAAATTCTATGAACCACATACCTTTATAAGTTGATTAAATCTGTTGTTTGGTGATAGTAACAGATGATAAATATACTCATCATTCTTTTAGATTAAAATGTACATAATTGTCTGTTCAGTTGTGATAGAAATTTCCAACTACAGATATTAAGTATGTAAATCTTCAAATCATGATTCTGCTGTGTACTTAGAAATGTAAAATTACTCACAATTTTAATTAAGATAAGGAATGAATTACATCATTAAAAGTTTAAGCAATTCTAGCCCCTGGTCATTTAGAAATGCTAATTTCTTTGATATGTTGCTGACACAGTATTCTTAAATATCTTAAAATTAAGCATTTGTATGAATTATAGTATTAAGACACCTGTTTGATTTGAAAAAAAAAACACTTGTCATAGTAATAGAGTTTAGAATATACACTGCAAACATATGTGTCAGCTAAAATGTTTTCTGGTATTTAAAAACATGACACAATTGAATTATTTTGTATTTAATTTCTAGCTCATTAAAGTACAGGGGAGGACTAACGCATGCACATATTTGATTTTATTTTTCCAACAACCATTGTACTTATAATAATTTGTTTTCAGTGTGGTATTTAAATAATCATGTATAATACAAAATATTTATCTCTGTCAACTTGAGTTCTTTCCATCATCTGATATCTCCTTCAGTTTCTTTCTTCAGAGACTTAAAGTTTTTTTTTTTTTTTTATTTTGTTTGTTTGTTTTCAAACAGGTCTTTCATTTGCTTGGTTAGATTCACACCAAGGTACTTTATGCTATTAGTGACTATTGTGAATGGGGTAGTTTCCCTAATTTCTTTCTCAGCCCTTTTGTCTTTGGTATGCAGAAGGGCTACTGATTTTTTTGAGTTAATTTTGTATCCAGCAAGCTATAGGCTTGCTGTTCATTGTCTTTACTGTGTTCAGGTATGTGCCTTATATCCCTGATCTCTCCAAGATTTTAAGCATGAATGGGTGTTGGATTTAGTCAAATGCTTTTCTGGCTTCTAAGAAGATGATCATGTGGTTTTTCTCCTTCAGTTTGTTTATATGGCGGATTACCTTGATGGATTACTGTATATTGATCCGCTTCTGCATGCCTTGGATGAAGCCTCCTTGGTCACGGTCGATGATATCTTTTATGTGTTCTTGCATTCAGTTTGCCAGCATTTTATTGAGTATTTTTTGCATTAATATTCATAAGAGAGATAAGTCTGAAGTTCTCTTTTTTGGTTGGGTCTTTGTGTAGTTTAGGTATCAAGGTGACCATGGCTTCATTGAATGAGTTTGGTAATGTTCTTTCTGTTTGTATTTTGTGTAATAATTTGAAGAGATTTGGAGTTAGTGCTTCTTTGAAGGTCTGGTAAAATTCTGTGCCTTGGGATGTTTTTGGAAGGGACACTTTTGGTGAGTGCTTCTATTTCCTTGGGGGTTATAGGACTATTCAAACTTTTTACCTTATCTTGACTTAATTTTGGTAAATGGAATCTATCATCCATTTAATTTAGATTCTCAAATTTGGTGGCATATAGGATTTTGTAGTAAGACCTAATGATTGTTTGAATTTCCTCAGTGTCGGTTGTTATGTCCCCCTTTTCGTATCTGATTTTGTTGACTTGGATAGTTTCTCTCTGCCTTTCAGTTTGTTGTTTGGTTTTCTCAAAGAACAAGCTCTTGGTTTCATTGATTCTTTGAATTATTTTATTTGTCTCTATTTTTTTTTTATTTCAGCCCTGAGTTTGATTATTTCCAGCTATCTACTCCTCTTCAGTGTATCTCCTTCTTGTTTTCTGGGGCTTTCAAGTGAGGCATTAAGTGGCTTTTATGAGATGTTTCAAATTTCTTCTTGAAGGCACTTAAAGCTATGAATTTTCCTCTTAGCACTTCTTTCATTGTGTCCCACAAATTTTGAATCTTAGGACTAGCAAGAGCAATACTCTTAACTGCTGAGCCATTTTTACAGATGCTTCTTCTAGATTCTTCTTTTTTAAATTTTTTATTGAAAATAAATTCTTCTCTGAAACAATATTTAGCCACAATTTTCTCTTCCCTTTATTTCTTCCACATTTCCTCGTCTTTCTCCACCAACCTTACCTCTATTCTATATTCATTCCCTCTCCTTTTCCTTTTCAGAAAAGAACAAGCCTCCAAGAGATGAAAGCCTAATAGTACAAAACAAGATACAATAAGACAGAGCAAAACTCCTCAAATTAATGCTAGACAAGGCAACCAAAAGAAAAGAGTCTCAGACATAGGCAAAAGAGTCAGAGATATGCCTGCTCCCGCTGAATATCACAAAACACCAATTTAACAGTTTTAACATACACACAGACAACATGGTGCAGACCTATGCAGGTCTCATGCTTGCCACTTCATTGTCTGTGAGCCAATGTGAGCAGTGCCCCAATCTCCCAGGGGAAAGACCCAATGGAGACAACCAATTTAGACTCTCTCTGTGTGTCTGTCTCACGGTCTGTCTCTCTTTCTCTCTCCTTTTCTCCCTCTCTCTCTCCCTTCCCCTCTCTCTTTTACCTTTTTCTTCTCTTCTTCCCTTCCTTCCTGTCTTTTTCCTCCCTTCCTTCTTCCCTCTCTTCATTTTTGGGTGTGGGTCTCTGCACTAGCTCCCATTTACTAGGAGAGGAAGCCTCTCTGATGATGATTGGACGTTTCTTTGATTTTTTTTTTCCAGCTGTGATTGGTTTTACCCTAGGTCTTGAGATTATACACTCTCCAGTTCCTAGCCATCCAGGCAGCATAAGTCATGGGCTCCCTCTAGTAGCATGGGCCTCCAGTTAAACCAAACATTGGTTGGCCATTCCCACAAGTTCTGAGCCACCATTACCCCAGGACATATTGCATGGAGGAGAGATCAAGGTCAAGGGTTTTGTGCCTCAACTGGTCTCCAGGTTTCTCTCTAGTCTGAATAATATCTTCTAATACAAAAGAGACTAGAACTATGGTTAAAGTTCAATAAAGTTCAATGCAGGTAACAGCTAAAAAAAAAAAGAAAGAAAAAAAAGAAAAAGAAGAAAGGAAGAAAGAACAGAAAAGAAAGAAAGAATTTTTGATGTCCTGATTTCTTCAGTAACAATAACACCTTAATATTTTAAAATATCTTGTTCAATGCCAACACAATGTCTGTATATTTTCTATACTTAGTCTCATTATTGATTTCTCGTTCTATCTTTCAAAAGACACAAAATAAGTTGTTTTTATTTTTTGTTTTAACTGTGATATACTTCTGAAAATGTTTCATATGTTGTATAAATGAATATATATTCTGTCATGATTGGAAAAGACATTTTTAAATGACTGTTAAGTCCAATTGATCTATAGGCTAATTTCATTCTCACATTTCTTTGATGAGATTTTTATCTAGAGGACTTATCTATCAATAATAGTGTAGTTTTGAAGTCATTCAATATGATTATATTACCTATTTGAATCCTGTAGTGTTTGTTTTGTAAAATTGGGTATTTTATTTTATACACTTATTTCAATTGTTGCATCTTCTTGGCAGACTTTTTCTTTATCTGTATGAGGGGACCTGGTATATTTCTCCACACTTATTTTGTCTTGAATTTATTTTTCTTGATATTGGGAAAGCTGCATCTACTTCTGCTTTCTCTGGGATTCCTCATTCACTAGCAATGTCATTTGATGACATTTTGTTTTTAGTGTGCAGACTCTTTTGTTCATAAAGGTATTTCATACATTTGCTTGTATGTATTTTTAGTTCATTTCAACAAGCTCATAGATTTGTTCAGGGAATATATAACTCCTATAATTTGTGTCATTAATTAAATGTTTGAGTCAGATCTTACTATTTTGTTCATTTCTGTCTTGGTAATTTGAATAATCTGTGGAGGTTATTTTCCTTGTTCTTCTCAGTGGCATGACTTATGAAATTAATCATATTTGATTCTTTGTCATCTGAAGAGTTTAGTTTTTGTAGTGTCATTATTATGTGTTGTTTATTTTCTGTCCTTGATTTCTTTCTGTATTTCTGAAGTTAATTATTTTCCTGTATTTCTGTTAGCTACAATGTGACATGGTTATGGTAATTTCTTCTTGTCTAGGTGCCCCACCATGCATTGATATGTACATTGTGTCCAGTTTTTTTTTTTTTTTTGATAATGGTGTCCATTTGCTGTAAAGAGAAGCTGCTATGACCAGGGTGGTATCTACACTAATTTGTGAGTATTAAGTATCTGCAAATATTACGTAGGATAAGATTAGAATGTAATAAGTAATTATGCAAAACAATCCTAGTAGAGTTTTTTTTGTTTTTTTTTTTTTTTTTTTTTTTTTCAAAAACATCAATAGCCTTGAATAGTTTTCTATTAAAAAGTATGATTCCCTCTAGTTAGGTGAGGCTTTAAGTCTTATTAGCCAGGAATTCGTTACAACCAATATGTGAGTGCTAGTGTTGGACCTTGCCATGCTGATCATGCTTATTGTTCATAAGTAATGCAGCTGTGTAGGACTGTTAATTGCTTCCCTTCCCTAAAGGCTTATGTAGATGCTCTGGTTCCCTGGAAGTTAGACTGCAAAAAGGGGACTGTTTTAGTTTAACTTTTATTTATTGCTGTGATAAAACACCATGACCGTAAAGAAATTGTGGAGAAATTTTTTTTTTAGCTTCCATTTACTGATAACAGTCAGTAATAAGAAATTAATATAAGAATCCAGAAACATAAACTAACACAGTAGCCTGAGAAGACTACTGTTTATTGGTTTGCTTCTCATGGTTTCCTCAACTTGTCCTTTGCTAGCACCCAGGACCACCACCAGGGATAGCACTTCCAATTATGAGCTATAATATGCCACATCAATCATATATCAATAAAACTTATAAGCAAATATCATGAGGGTGTGTTTTATTTATCATTGTTTTTTTCAGGTTCTTTGTTAGGGTCTTTTGCTTTAATTCCTTTTTCTTTCTCTTTCTATTTTTTTTTTAAGAATTCCTTCTTTAGTCAGGTCAACATAAAACCCACTTGGACACTGAAATGCCATGGACTACCTCTGTGCAAGGGTTCCAGGCCATTTCCATGAGTGATCCTTGGCTGGAGTATCAGTCTCAGAAAAGACCCCTGTGCCCAGACTTTTTGAATCTGTTGCTCTTATTGTGGAGCTTCTGTCCTCTCCAGTTCATACTATCAAATCTTATCTTGAACCTATAAAAGAGGAGTCATCAGATGTAAGAGATATGATATATAAGAACTCCTGCACAACAACACATGCACTTAATACATTTTGAACATTTTTATTTAGTATAATCCTTACATTCTGAACATTAATATTTTATTACAAATTAATTTTGAATTAGTGGTACACTTTTTACTTACAGCATGTTTAGAATCTTATCTCTTTTTTCTGTATTTTTAAATGAAGATTTAAACTTTCATGTTTTATTCAAGACGCTTTTTTAAATTTCTCAGTAATTAATTTCCATAACATTAATAAATAACTCATTTTTGTGGGTAAAATTCATCCTTTTTTAGAGAAATGAAGTATACTTTATAATCTGTTAATACCATCTACATTCACTTCTGGACCATTTCAGTGTCTTCTTATATCATTATGTTTCTTTCACTAAAATATGAACATTCTCTCTAACTGAATGAGGAACTATGACAAATTTTTTTCAGTGGCTTTCTAGAGACTTACTCTTTTTTTTTAAATTGCAATTTATTCAGTTTGTATCCCCCTTGTAGCTTCCTCCATTCTTCTCCTCCCAATCCCCCCTTCCTCCCTCATCTCCTCCCTGCCCTTCCTCCAGTCCACTGATAGGGGAGGTCTACCTCCCCTTCCTTCTGATCCTAGTCTATGAAGTCTCATCAGGAGTGGCTGCATTGTCTTCCTTTGTGTCCTGCTATAAGGCACTCCCCCCCCCTCAAGGGGCAGGTGATGAGAATCTTTTAAAAGATTTTTTATACATTTGGTCTCATTTAAAACTTCTGTATACTGAAAGGTATAATAATCAGAATAAAACTAATTGCAAAGCACAGAAAAAATGCTACTCATAACATTTAATGTTAATTTCCGTCATATGTAAAATGGTTCTGCAAAGATTGACAACTCATCAGAAAAATAAACGGACCAAACATGTGGACAGATAGCTAATGGGGAAGAAAATGTGTGTGGCTTTTACACTCAGCAGAAACAAACTGCATGTAAGTTAACTTCACCTATTATTTGGCAGAGATGTAGCCCATTAAGAAAGCAGTAGTGGGATTGTAAACTAGGGAAGTTTGTTTGATCTTAACTTTTTTCTATATTTTTTATTTTTATTAATTACAGTTTATTCACTTTCTTAATACAAACTGTACCATCACATAAACTTAGAGACAAAAAATATAAAAGGAAGAAAAGTTGTCATTAGTACAGATACGCTCTCTCTGCTTTCTGATATCCATGTGGTAAGGAATTTGTTCTACTGTGCATTTCCACCATGATGGACTAAAACTTTCAAAAAAAATCACACAACATAGATCCTCTCTTAAATTATTAGTGTTATCTGGCACAGTGGTGCACACCAATAATCCCAACAATCAGTCTGGTAAAGGCAGGCAGATCTCTGTGAGAGATCAATACCAACCTGATGTACAAAGTGAGTTCAGGACAACCAAAGTTCTACAAAGAGAAATCCTGTCTCAGGGAAAAATAAAAAAAAAAAGGAAAAAATGTATTGCTGTCATGTATTTTGACACAATGCTACAAATTCAATAAAACACCCCTATTATTTCCTTTCATAAACAAAAATTTTTCCAACAGTACTTTACTGTAATAGTGTTTGGAATTATGTAGAATATGAAAACAAAAATATTGAGGAAGTTATCTTATTGACAGATTGATATTAATAGATTATTCTAATTATAGATACTCATTTTGTTTTGCAAGTTATCTGTACATTTTTCTACCTTATTTTGTACCACTTAACAATGATACTCTTGGTTTTCTAATAATCAAATATTATGCTATATAAATAAAGAGGTCTTATGAGAAAGAAAGTAATCGTATGTTTAAAGAATAGCCACAGCATAATTTCCTTAACATATGTTTTTGATAATTCTCAAACTCATTTCAGCCAAGAATTGTTATTAAGATTTGGGAAAAGGTAAAACTGAAAATTTCTGGTGAAAGTGAACAATAACTCACAATGAATAAGTTCTAAAGGTCTGCTATAGAACATTGTACCTATAGTTCAAATAAAAGTCTTACTCCAATAAAAAAAAATCAAAGTTATCAGAACTTATGCATGGTAAACTAAAAACCATTGCTGAAAGTACTTTATAAAGTTGAAATATATTGGAATGAAATGACATTTTGAATAATTATATCAAATTATTTTAGGTATCATGTCTCCCTTAATTAACAAATAAAACTTAAATCTTTTAAACTATGTGTTTCTTAGAAAATGTTCTTAAGATGATTGTGAATACAGAAATATCACCAGTGTGATGTTGATGTATTAACTGGAGGAATTTCAGTGAGAAAGTTCATCACAGTTAATGTTCCATCAGCATATAGACAAAGAAACTGAGCAGTGGACAGGACTGAGAATCCAGAAAATGTGTCAGGCCTTGCTGCACATGCCTTTAATCTCAGCATTTGAGAGGCAAATTATATGGATTTCTGTGAGAAAGAGGCCAGACTGAGCTACATACTGAGTTTTAGGAGGGCAGGAGCTACAGAATGAGACCCTGATTTGGAAAACAAAAAGCAAAAACTAAAATCAAAAACAAAAAATATGATAACATGGCAGTGCAAATGTATGACAAAAATTTTATTGCAAAAAATGGAAACAAATATTTCAAACTGAATATTTATGTGGATAAACACCTTTGGTGTTAACTTCATCTAATATATAAAATTAAAAGAATAATTTGTCTATGTAATATAAAAAACTTTTTATAAGATTATATTTACACAATTCAAGAGAAAATAAACATTTCAAAACACCACCACAATGTTGAGAAAATTTGTAAATTGTGATACATTAAAATTAAAAATTAAAAATTTAAAAATTTTGTAATCAGAGAACAACATTGATATTATGACAAGGTAATCCATGAGCATTAGTATACAATTTCAACTCCTACATATAAGAAATGACTTATCCAAAATTAATACACCTGAATTAATAAAGTAGAGAAAGTACATAAATATTCAAGAAAAAAGTTTTACAGAAACTTCACAAAATATACAATTTTAGATTTAACATGAAAAAACAACATATTCGTCTAAGATATATTAAGAAATATAAAGCTATTTTAAAAATTAAATTCAGCCTGTTGCGGTGGCACATGCCAATAATCTCAGTACGCAGGGAGGCAGATCTCTGTTAGTTGAGGCCAACCTGATCTACTAAGTGAGTCCACCATACCCAAGGCTGCACAGAGAAACTGTGTCTCAAAAAAACAAACAAAAACAAAACAAAACAAAAAAACAAAACAAAACAACAACAACAACAACAAAAAAAAACAACCAACCAGACCTGGAGAGATGGCTCAGAGGTTAGGGGCACTGGCTGCTCTTCCAAAGGTCCTGAGTTCAATTCTCAGCAATCACATGGTGGCTCATAAACATCTATGATAAAATGTTCTTCTGGCATGCAGGTGTATATGCCGACAGACAATTGCATATATAATAAATAAATCTTAACAAAAATTTTTAAAAAAGCAACCAACTAACCAACCAACGAACCAAAACAAAACAAAACACACACAAACAAAAACAATAAAACAAAAGAAAACCTAAGAAACAAAAAAAGGAAGTAAACTCCTCTACTTTAGTGCCTAAAAGGTTAAACTATTTTTTTAAAGATAAATAATGGAAAATCTTGTTAAAAATAAAACATCTTTAACTCTCCTGTTGTTTTAGTGGAGATATAACCTCATTGAGATTATCTTTGTACATTAAGTGTATATAATGTCCCAAAGATTCTGTTCCTGGAGGTGTGTTCAAGAGAAAGCAAGGGTGTCTTCTACAGAAAGCTGCACACATTAAATTTAAGCCAGTATTATTTTGTGGTACTGGTGAGATGCCACATTAGGTAAAGGCGCTTTTCAACAAGACTCATGACCTATTGCAACAGATTAACAGTAAAGACAGTGATAAATTTTACTGTTATTCCTTAAGCAGGAAACAGATTGGGAGTAGGGGGAGAGGGCTCTAGACAGGGAAGGTAATGGGACAGTTGTATAGTCATTTTTGTTGAGAAAGCATTTTGTAAACATCCATTCCTTCACCACTATAAATATAAATATAATTTTCAAGGCAAAATTAACTTCCTTTTAAAATTAGCAGCAAGTTGTATGAAATTTGGTAATTTGTTCACATTATCTTAATGCATTGTACATTTAGTATTGAAGAGAAACTTTTTCAAACTACAAATTCAAAGGATAAAAATGTCATATTTTTTCTTAGAGAAAACTACAAAACTTTTTATTTCTCACAGACAGGTTGGATAATGGAAAGTTTTTCACTGACTCAATTAAAATATTTAAATGTGTCACTGTACAAAAACATCAACTAAATTAAAACTCAAGATCATAGCAGAAAAAGTAATAGAGGTTATGATGAATCTATAAGAATGCCCTAAATCTTAACTTATAAGTTCAATTTTTTACACAATTTTTAAATATTCACATTATAGTTTAGAAACCTCTGAAGGGATCATGAACTTTTTAACCAACTGTCATGTGACAGCGACATACATGATGAAATTTCATCTTGCAGTTTGGTACAGATTTTCCTCTCCAAGTACAATGAGTTGCCTTCATACATTTGTCATCTTTTAACTTACAAATAGACATTAGATAGTGGAATTGATTTTACATCAACCAATGTATTCATATTTAGTATTTCACAATGTCAGCCTTTTCTCTTGACTTGTATACAGCATAACCTCATTTACATGACATTGTACAGCATATTTTTCTATTTATCCAAATGATGAAAATATTTAGCATAACAATTACTCAAAATGAAAATTTTGAATGAATAAAAACACTATTGATATACATAATACTGAAATTCTGGATGTATCTCATTATGAAAAATGAACTGCATCAATAGCTGAGGTTCAACTTTTCAATAATTTTCAAAGTATGAAATCTATTCCAACAGCACAAAAATGTGAATAAGTGTTTCCTAAATGTGTCTAATAAAAGAAGTTTTTCTACAGTCAAGATAATTGGAATAAATAATGAAAATGAAAACAAACTATTTTATATTTTAATTGATATATATTTTTATATTATTTTTTTCTTTCCATTTTTTAATTTTAATTTTAATTAATTACACTTTATTCACTTTTTATCCACTCGTGTCCCCCTCCCTCCTCCTGTCCCAATCCCACATTCCCTCCCCCTTCTCTACACATGCCCCTCCCCAAATCCTCTGATAGTCTTCCTCTCCTTTCTTCTGATCCTAGTCTATCAGGTCTCATCAGGAGTAGCTGCACTGTCTTCCTCTGTGGCCTGGTAAGGTTGTTCCCTGCTCAAGGGGAAGTGATCAAAGAGCAGGCCAATCAGTTCCTGTCAGAGACAGTCCCTGTCCCCATTACTATGGAACTCACTTGGACACTGAACTGCCGTGGGCAACATCTGTGCAGGGGTTCTAGTTTATCTCCATCAATGGTCTTTGCTTGGAGTAACAGTAAGGTATACCAGAAGCAAAAAGACACACACTCACCCATAAGTGAATATTAGACATATAATATAGGATACACCTACTAAAATCTATACACCTAAAAAAACTAATCAAGATGGAGGACTCTGGCTAAATGCTCAAACCCCATACAGCAAGGTAAAGAAGATGGACATCAGAAGCGGAAGAAAACAGGGAACAGTACAGGAGCCTGCCACAGAGGGCCTCTCAAAGGCTCTACCCTTGCAGGGTATCAAAGCAGATGCTGAGACATATGGCCAACCTTTGAGCAAAGCGTAGGGAAATTCATGGAAGTTGGAAATAATAAGACCTGAAGAGGACAGGAGCTCCACAAGGAGAGTAACAGAAGCAAAAAAATCTGAGCACAGGGGTCTTTTCTGAGACTGAAAACAAACTTTATAAATTGAACAAAAAAAAGTACTTATGAAACACTGATATTTTTCCTTTTAAATAAGTAAATTCACACAAATAGTTATTCAGCAAGGAGATTTGAAAATCCTATTGTAATAGAAGTAGTTTCTAATGTACACATGAGAAACTTAGGTCAAGTTTTTTTTAGTCACCAATTATGTACATGATAGCAGACCTGCTAGGGCCAAAATCTTGTATACAAATCTGTAAACTAAAGTAGCTCTTTTATTTATGGAATGATTTTCTGTTGTTTTATTTTATTGCATTTATTGAGCTTTAATAAGTAATCCCTGGAAACTTGAATGCTTATGCAAACCATGCAAGAAAGTAGAATAATTATAAATTAACAATGAGTACAAACTGCAGTGTAACAAAAGAACAATTTAGAAAATAAATAATTTAAATTCATCCACCCGTCATCACATGCCAGTGAAAATTTCAACTAATGATATTTATTTTTTTAAAATTCAATGATTCTTGCAGTCTAGTCTAATTTATGGACTGTATTTTTAAAACATAATAATATGGTCAGGGATCCAATATGGCAGGGAGCCGACCACACAGGATATCAAGCAGGGTTACTAGCAGGCCATACTGTGGACCCCAAAACCTCAAGGTCTATGTTTCTCAGGTGAAAGGAGACACCATTGGGATAGTCAAAGGTCCATCTTCAGAATACCTGGCTGGCTAATTCCAGGAAAAATTCCCAAGCTTCTGCCCTACACCACCTCAACCCACTGCTAAAGCCCGCCTTCTTAGTACATCTTCCTTGGAGCAGCAGCTGACGGCTCATATCTTGGGCCCTCACTCTCACTGCCTGTGTGGTGAATACCTTCCTATAATGAGGGTGAGGCTCCAAACCTGGGAGCCCACTCTCACATTCCTGTGGATACCTTCTGGGTACTAGTGGCTCCTGATTCCAAACCTGGGAAACAATTCTCACCATCCTGTGAATGCCTTCCTAGTCACTGCGGGTAGTGCTGCTCACTCTCACCATCCTGTGGAGGGGATACCTTCTGGTACTGTGTGGTTTGCACAGCTCCATTTTACTTGCTCCCCACCTTCCTGGATCATTCTTGTCAGAATTAGGCAGCATAGCACAGATAGTGAACAGAATAGCTGAGCTAGGCCCAAGACCCAAGTTCTATTCTCCTCCCCCTGAGGAGGTGTGTGGGGCACTGGAGCTGCTCTAGGCTCAGAGATCTATCTGTCTGCTCCCATCAGCCTAGCCCACATGGATTAGAAACAACAAGCCCAGCACAGCAAGACAGCAGAGCTAAACCAGGCATAGAGCCCAAATCCCATTATCCACCATCTTAAGGAATCCTGTGGGGCACTGTCATAGCTCTAGGCTTGGAGATCTTTCTGCCGGTTCCCCAGATACCTGACATACCTGGGTCACAAACAGTGAGCCAGCAGAGACAGAGAATCTATCAGACACTACTCAAGACTCCAGAGACAGGTGGAACCTGTCTGCAGTACAGGTTTCAGAAACAATAAGTCAAGGCTACAGACAGACAGCTAAAGGCCTGCATAAACTAAAAATCAACGGATATTCTAATGCAGCTGGAACATAGGAAATTTATCTTGAATCTATAATTATGCAATTATTCAAATCACATAAAGAGGAAATGAATGAAAAAAAAAAGAAGCACTGAAAGAGGAAATGAACCAAAAATAGAGACCATCTTGGACAGACAGGAATCCACATTCAACCAGTAAAAGGAAATGGTGCAAGACATGAAAACAGAATTAGAATCAATGAAGAACAGAAAAACAGAGAAAATCCTGGAGTTGCAAAACTTAGAGAAGAGATCACGAACCACAAAGTTAAGCCTCTCCAACAGAATACAGGAGATGTAGGTGAGAATTTCAAGTGCTGAAGATAAAATTGTAGAAATCGATACACCTCTCAAGTAAAAAATAAAACTGGAAAAGTTCTAGACAGAATACATGCAAGAAATCAAGAACACCATGAAAAGTCTAAACCTAAGACTAATAGAAATAGATGAAAAAGAGGATTCCAGTCTCCAGGGCCAGAAAATATTGTTGAGAAAAATCACAGAAGAAAATTTTCCCAACCTTAAGAAAGAGATTCCCTTAAACATACAAAGGGCTTGCAGAATGCCAAATAGACTAGACCAGAAATTGGTCAAATCACGTGTGTTTGTGGATTCCTGTCTGTCCATGAAAAGAAATTCCTCCTTCTACATAATGATCAAAATGCTAAATCTACAGCACAAAGAAAACATATTAAAGGAAGCAAGAAAAAAAGGCAAATAACATATAAATGCAGATGTGTAAGAATCACTCAAGACTTCTAAGGAGAGACTATGAAAGCCAGGATGGCTTAGGCAGATATGATACAGACAATACAAGACCACAAATGCCAACCCAGACTATATTCATTCAGCAAAACTTTAAGAAAACGTTGATGGAGAAAACAAAATTTTCCATGACATAACTAAATTTGAGCAATATATAAACAGCAATCCAGCTCTACAGAAGATACTAGAAGGAAAACTCTAACTCAACTAGATCAACTACACCCAAGAAAACACAGGGTAAAGACACCATCACAACTAAAGGGCACATGAACATACAATCACCATCAACTCAACAATAAAAGGAGCTAACATTTATTGGGAATTAATATCTATCAATATCAATGGCTCAACTTTCTAGTAAAAAGACACAGACTAACAGAATGGCTGTGGAAACATCATCCAACATTCTGCTGAATTCAAGAAACACACTTTGGCTCTAAAGGTAAACACTACCTCATAGTAAAGGTCTGGAAAAAGATATACAAAACAAAAGAACCCAAGAAACAAGCTGGAGTAACCATCCTAATAGCTAATAACATAAACTTTCAACCACAACTAATCAAAAGAGTTAGAGAGGAACACTGCATTCTTGTCAAAGGAAAAATCTACCAGGAGGACGTCATAATCCTGATCATCTATGCCCCAAACACATGGCCTCTTGCATTTGTCAAAGAAATATTAATAAAGCTTAAATCACACATTGTTCCCAAAACATTCATAGTGGAAGAATGAATACCCTACTGTCACCAAAGGACAGATCATCGATAAAAAAGCTAAACAGAGAAATAATAACACTTACAGAGCTCTTAAATCAAACAGATCTAATAGATATCTTCAGAATTTTTCACCCAAACACAAAAGAATATAACTTCCTCTCAGCACCTCACGGAACTTTCTCCATTATTGAGCAGATAGTCAGACACAAAACAAGGCTCAACAGATACAAGAAGATTTAATAATCCTTTGTATCATATCAGACCACTATGGTCTAAAACTAGACCTCAACAATAACAGAAATAGCAAAAAACCTACATACACATGGAAACTGAACAACTCTTTATTCCACAACAACTGGGTCATGAAGGATATAAAGAAATTAAAGACTTTCTAGAATTCAATGAAAATGAAGGTACAACTTACCAAAACACAATGAAAGCAGTGTTTAGCAGAAAGTAAATAGCAATATGTGCCTTCAAAATGAAATTCAAGATATCTCAGACAATCAATTTAAGGGTACACCTTAAAGCACTAGAGAAAAAAAAAAGAAGCAGATATACCAAAAGGAGTAGACAGCTGACATAATTAAACTTAGAACTGAAATCAATAAATTAGAAACAAAAAGAACGATTCAAAGAATCAAGGAAACAAAGAGATAGCTCTTTGAGAAATCAATAAGATAGACAAACTCTTAGCCAAACTAACTAAAATGAGGAGGGGCACTATCTAAATCAACAAAATCAGAGATGAAATAACAACAGACATTGAGGAAAGCCAAAGAATCCTTACATCTTACTTCAAAAACCTATACTCACAAAATTTGAAAATGTAAATGAAATGGACAATTTTCTTGATAGTTTGCAGTTACAAAAGCTGAATCAAGATCAAGTAAATAAATCAAATACTGTTATATAATCTGCAAATAGTGATACTTTGACTTATTCCTTTCCAATTTGTATCCCCTGGCTCTTCTTTCATTGTCTTATTGCTCCAGCAAGTACTTCAAGAACTATGTTGAAGAGATATGAAGAGAGTGGGCAGCCTTGCCTTATCTCTGATTTCAGTGGGATTGCTTTAAGTTTCTCTCCATTGAGTTTGATGTTGGCTATAGGCTTGCTGTATATTGTCCTTACTATGTTTAGGTATGTGCCTTGTATCCCTGATCTCTTAAGACTTTAAACATGAATGGGTGTTGGATTTTTGTCAAATGTCTTTTCAGCATCTAAGGAGATTATGATGTGCTTTTTTTTTCTTTCAGTTTGTTTATATGGTGGATCACATTGATGGATTTCTGTATGTTGAACCACCCCTGCATACTTGGAATGAAGCCTATTTGGTCATAGTGGATGATATCTTTGATGTGTTCTTGGATTTGGTTTGCAAGTATTTTGTTGACTATTTTTGCATCAATGTTCATAAGGGAGATTGGCCTGAAATTCTCTTTCTTTGATGGATCTTTGTGAAGTTTAGGTACCAAGGTGACTGTGGCTTCATAGAATGAGTTTGGTAGTGTTCCCTTTCTTTCTATTTTGTGGAATAGCTTGAAGAGTATTGATGTTAGCGCTTCTTTGAAAGTCTGGTAGAATTCTGCCCCCCCCCCTTTTTTTTGTATGGGAGAATTGATACTTCAGCCAAGGACTTCTCATGGAGATGGCCTGGAATCCCTGCACAGAGGTAGCCCATGGCAGTTCAGTGTCCAAGTTGGTTTCATAATAATGGAGACAGGGACTGTCTCTGACAGGAACTGATTGGCCTGCTCTTTGATCACCTGCCCCTGAGGGAGAAGCAGCCTTACCAGGCCACAGAGGAAGACAATGCAGCCAATCCTGATGATATCTGATAGATCAGAGGGAAGGGTAGGAAGACCTCCTTTATCACTGGACTGGGGGAGGAATATGGGTGGGGAAGAAGGAGGGAGGGTAGGATTGAGAGCAAAGGGAGTAGGGAGCTACAGGGGGGATACAAAGTGAATAAACTGTAATTTATAAAAATAAAATAAATTTAAAAATAATAAAATAATGAAATTAGTCCTATATCCCCTAAAGAAAGAGAAGCTGTCATCAAAAGTCTATGCCCCCCCAAAAAAGTACAGAGCCAGATGTTTTCAGCACAGAATTCTATAAGACCTTCAAAGAAGAGCTATTACCAATACTCTTCAAACGATTCCATAAACTAGAAAAGTCATTCTATGAGGCCACAGTAAATTTGATACCTAGACCACACAAATAACCAAGAAAGAAAGAGATCTCCAGAACCACCTCACTTATAAACATTGACACAAAAACATTCAGTAAAATAATTGCAAGAAGAATCCAAGAACACATTAAAGATTTCATCCACCATGACTATGAGAGCTTCATCCCAGGCATGCAGGGTTGGTTCAATTATATGGAAATCCATCTATGTAATGAACTATGTAAATAAACTGTAAGAAAAAAAAAAAAAAAAAAAAAAAAAACGTGATCATCTCCTTAGATGCAAAAAAAAAAAAAGAAAAAAAGCATTTGACAATATCCAACATTACTTCTTGTTTAAAGTTTCTGAGGGATGAGTCATAAAAGGCACCTATTCAAACATAATAAAAATATACAGCAAGCCTATAGAAAACATCAAACCAATTGGGGAGAGAAACTTAAATCAATCCCACTGAAGTTAGGGATAAGGCAAGTTTGCCTAACTCTCTCTCTATCTCTTTAACATAGTGCTTGAAGTCCTAACTAGAGCAATAAAAAAAAAAAGATCAAGGAGATAGAAATCATAAACGACAAAGTCAAAGCATCATTCAATGTTAATGATAATATGATAGTATCATAACATATAGTTGTACCAGAGAACTCCTTCAGCTTATAAACAATTCAGCAAAGTGGCTGGATACAAAATAACTCAAAAAAAATCTGAAGCTTTCTTGTATACAAAAGACAAAAGGGCTGAGAAAAAAATTAGGGAAGCAACACGCTTCACAATAGCCACAAATAACATAAAGTACCTTGGTAACTCTAACCAAGAAAATGAAAGAACTGTTTGAAAAAATCTTCAAGTCTCTGAAGAAGGAAATTGAAGAAGAAACCAGAAGATGGAAAGATCTCCCATGATCATGATCAGAATTTACATAGTGAAAATGGCCATCCTATTTAAAGTAATCCACATATTCAATGCTATTCCCATCAAAATACTAATACAATTCTTTATAGGCCTTGAAAGAACAATTCTCAATTTCAAATGGAAAAACAAAAAACTTAGAATAGTTAAAACAATCCTCCACACTAAAAGATCATCCTGAGGTATTTCCGTCTCTGATCTCAAGCAGCAACATAGAGCAACAAATATAAAAACAGCATGGTACTAGTATAGAAACAGACTGGTGGATCAACGGAATTAAATCAAAGCTCCAGCAATAAACCCACTAGCCTATAAATACTCGATTTTTGACAAAGAAGCCAAAACAATACAATGGAAAATGGAATCCACAACCAGTGGTGCTGGTCTATCTGGATGCCTACATGTAGAAAAATGAAAATAGATCCATATTTATCTCACTGCACAAAAGCAAAGTGCCGGGAGCCAAAGCTATCTACTGAAGCCTAAGTCAAACAGTGAGCCAAAGTTATCTAGTGGAGACAAAGCTATTTACTTGAGCCAAAGCCAAGTAATGAGCAAAGGTCATTTAGTGGAGACCTAACGCTATTTAGTTGAAGAGTTACCTAGGACCCGAAATCATGGGTGATAGATTTTGAGACCATCTGTCTGTTAGTTTTAGAGCATCTGTGAGATAGTGTAAGAAAACATCCTTACAGCATCTTGCAGGTGCAATATTTAACCCATGAAAGCACTCTTCCTATCTCCTGTAGCAGTAAATTAACCTTCCCCCCTTTCCTGCCTTCTCCCTATATAAGTTGGGTAAAAATTTCTAATAAATGGAAGCCTTGATCAGATGAACAGACTTGGCTTTCATTCCTGCGTCTCTTGTTCCTTTTTCCCCCATTCCTTCCAATCTCTCCACCTTAGGAACCCCGTTGAAGCCCTGCAGGTCGGGGCAGCAAAGTCCAAGTGGAGCCACATAAAACCTGTTAGAAGAGAAAGTGGGGAAGAGGCTTGACCTCATTGGAAAGGGAGACAACGTCCCGAGCAGAAAACAAACAGCACAGGCTCTAAGATCAACAATCAATAAATAGGACCTCATGAAACTGAAAAGCTTCTGTAAAGCAAGGACACTGTTACCAGAACGACAGCCTACAGACTGTAAAAACATCCTCAGCAACCGTACATCTGACAGAGGACTAATACCCAGTACATACAAAAAACTCAAGAAGTTAAACATCAACAAACCAGGTAATCCAATTAAAAAATAAGGTACAGATATAACAGAATTCTCAACAAAGGAATTTCAAATTCTCAACAGAGAAACAATTTAAAAAGAAGGTCAATGTCCTTAGTCATCAGGAAAATGCAAATCAAAACGACCTGAGATTCGATCTTATCCCCATCAGAATGGCTAAGATCAGTAACTCAACTGACAACACATGCTGGAGAAGATATGGAGAAAGGGGAACCCTCCTCTATTACTGGTGGAAATGTAAACTTGTACAACCAACCATAAAATTTGCAGGCAATTGGTGGGATTAGAAAAGATCATTCTGAGTGAGGTATCACAGAAGAAGAAAGACACACATGGTATATACTCACTTATATAGACCTGTAAGATATGATAAACATAATGAAATCTATACACCTAAAGAAGACAAACAAGAAAGAGGACCCAGGTTTAAATAATCAGTCCTCACTTAAGAAGACAAATGGGATGGGCATTGGATGTAGGAGAAAACAAGTAACAGGACAGGAGCCTACCGCAGAGGGTCTCTGAAAGACTCGACCTAGCAATGTATCAAATCAGATACTAAGACTCATAACCAAACCTTGGACAGAGTGCAGAGAATCATATGAAAGAAGGGGGAGTTAGTATGATGTGGAAAGGATAGGAACTCCACAAGGACCAAATATATATGGGCACAGTGGTCTTTTCTGAGAGTGATACTCCACCAAGGACCATGTATGGATAAAACCTAGAAGCTCTGCTTGGATGTAGCCGATGGTAGCTCAGTAACGAATTGGTTTTCCCTAGTAAGGGGAACATGGACTATTTCTGACTCAATGGAGGCTCTTTGACCTTCCCATCCCCCAAGGGAGGAGCAGTCCTGCTAGGACACAGAAGAGGACTTTGCAGCCAGTCCTGAAGATACCTGATAAAACAGAGTCAAATGAAAGGGGAGGAGGTCCTCTCCAATCAGTGAACTTGGAAAGGGGCAGAGAGTAGATGAGGGAGGGAGGATGGGATTGGGAGGGAATGAGGGAGTGGGATACAGCTGGGATACAAAGTTAATAAAATGTAACTAATAATATAAATTTAAAAAATTTAAAAAAAAGAAATCAATCTGGTGCTTTCTCAGAGAATTAGGTATACTGCTACCTCAAAATTGAGCTATACCACTCTTGGGCATATGACCCAAAGATGCTCAACAATACAGCAAGGACATTTGCTCAACTATGTTATTAGAAGCTTTATTCATAATAGCCAGAATCTGGAAACAACCGAGATGTGCCTCAACTGAAGAATAGCTACAGAAATTGTGGTATGTTTACACAATGGAATACTAGTCAGCAATTAAAAGCAAGGAAATCATGCCTGCAAATGGATGGAACTTAAAAAGTAATCCTGAGTGAGGTAACACAGAAGCAGAAAGACACACATGGTATATATTCTCTTATAAGTGGATATTAGCCATATAATATAGGATAAATATACTAAAATCTATAGTCCTAAAGAAGCTAAACAACAAGGAGGACCCTAAGAAGAGGCTTAATCCTCATTCATAAGGGCAATCAGGATAGATATTGGAAACAGAAGAAGACAGGGAACAGGACAGGAGCCTTCCACAGGGGCCACTGAAAGACTGTACCCATCAGGGTATCAAAGCAGATGTTGAGACTCATAGCCAAACTTTGGGGAGTGTGCAGGCAATCTTTTGGATGAAGGGAGAGACAGAAAGACCTGGGGGTGGGAGGCACACAGAAGTTCCTCAAAGAGACCAACAAAGCCAAAAATCTGGGTTCAGGGGGTCCTGCTGATACTGATGAATCAATCAAGGAACATGCATGGAAAGACCTTATGAGCAACTAAGACTCCATATGGGTTCCCTAGTAATGGGAGAAGGAGCTCTCCCTGACATGGGCTCAGTGGATGGCTCTTTGATCACCTTCTTCTAGTGAGGTTGACTAACTAGGCCACAGAGAAAGAGGATCCAGGCAGTGTTGAAGAGGCCTGATAGGCTAGGGTCAGATAGTATGAGAGGATGACCTCACCTTTCAGTGGACTAGGGGAGAGACATGGGGGAAGAAGAGGTTGGAAGTGTGCGATGGGGAAGAGATGAGGAAGGGTGCTATAGCTGGGATACAAAGTGAATAAATTATAATTAAATCTAATAATAATAATAATAATAAATAAAAATTTAAAAACATAATAACTCTCTTTGCATGTAAGACAATTTGAATGTAAAACAAGATAAAGACCTGAGTCATTTCAGAATGATTAGAGTTTTTTTAAAATTATTTTGTCAAATATGAATTTCTGTATTGATGGATCAGCAATAAGACACTTTCATCATCAAAAAATAAGTATTGAACACCAATGTATAGAACATAAAGTGAGTATATACCACGTGTGTCTTTCTGCTTCTGGATTACCTCACTCAGGATGATCTTTTCTAATGGATATTAGCCTTATAATATAGGAAAAGCATACTAAAATCTATATTCCTAAAGAAGTTAAACAGAAGAGACTTAATCTTCATTCAGAAAGGTAAACAGCATAGACAATGGCAGAAGAAGACAGGAAACAGGATAGGAGCCTGCCACAGAGGTCCTCTGAAAGAGTAGCCATCAGAATACGGAAGCAGATGCTGAGACTCACAGCCAAACTTTAGGCAGAGTCCAGGGAATCATATGGAAGAAGGGGGAAATAGAAAGATATGGAGGGGACTGGAGATCCACAAGGAGACCAACATAGCCAGAAAATCTGCGCCCAGTTGATGGGCTGCATAATTTGATGCACCAACAAAGAAACATGCATTGAGGAGACCTAGACCAACTGCTCTGATGTAGTCCATAGGCTGCTCAATGTCCATGTGAGTTACCTAGTAAGAGGAGCATCAGCTGTCTCTGATGTGTACTCAGTGGCCATGTCCTCCTGAGGTTGTGGGACAGTCTTGTCAGGCTACAGAGAAAGAATATTCAGCCAGTTCTGGCAAGACCTGACAGGCTATGTTCAGATAGTAGGGGAGGAAGACCTCCTGTATCAGTGGACGAAGGGAGGGTCATAGGAGGAGAAGAGGGAGAGAGGGTAGGACAGGGAGGAGATGAGGGAGGGGGCTACAACCAAAATAAAAAGTGAATAATTTGTAATAAATAATGAATCAATAAAAAAAGCAAATAAAAATGTATAGAGTAGCAAATGAATAAATTTTTGAGCTTCTTGTTTAACTTAGGTGCTCTAAAAAGTAATGGCTGAGACAGTCACAAAGGCATAAAAGTGGGCTGCCTGTGAGTTTTTTAAAAAAGTGGGAAGAATATGAAAGGAAAAGTGCAGAATGATGTATTCTCAAGGTGGTTATATGCTACGACAGTTGTTCCAACTTTCTGCCAACTTTTTAGAAACCAAAGCATGAGAATTCCCTAAATGATAAAGGATCAAGTTATTTAGCCAAAAGCCTGATATTAACTACCGCTCAAATTTTTGAGATACATCCAAGTTCTTTTCCACCTAGATTATTTCTGAGAAATAATACATGCTGTGAGATAATTGCTTATTTGTTTATAAATATTCAGCATTATTCATGTTTGTAACACAGACTAATTAGTAAGGGTGTGTAAAAGCATAAAATCCATGCAAATTCCAATAACAGAATACATATTGAAAATACAAAATTATTATCATGTTAATATATTTGATATGCTGTCTTTATGCTCTTTTAATTAATATTTTTGTATTAAGACCAAAATATCCTTTCAGTACACTGTATACCTTACTTATTTTCTACAAGTAATTTTCAGATATTGACCTTTTTCTTAGGAATATTTTGGTGTTGTAAAATATTTGAATAATGGACTGAAGCAATGGCTCAGTAGGTAAAGTACCATTTAATCAGCTGAATTTGTATTCCTACTACCCAAGTGAACTGGGCATGGCAGTGAGAAACTGTAATGCCAGCATTCAACATTAGAAACAAGAGAATTTTGGGGGCTTGTGGACTGTCCAGTTAAATCTATTGTTAACAACCATATTCAGTGAGAGACGTTGTCTTAAAAATTAAGGTGAATGCTCAATCCCCATCCTGAAAGGCAAAGAGGATGGACATCAGAAGAAGAAGAAAACATGAAACAACCTAGGAACCTACCACAGAGGGCCTCTGAAAGGCTCTACCCTGCAGACTATCAAAGCAGACGCTGAGAATTATGGCCAACTGTTGGGCAACATGCAGGGAATCTTATGTAAGAAGTGGGAAATAGTAAGATCTGGAGAGGACAGGAACCCCACAAGGAGAGCAACAGAACCAGAAAATTTGAACACAGGGGTCTTCCCAGAGACTCATACTCCAACCAAGGACTATTCATGGAGATAACCTAGAACCCCTGCACAGATGTAGCCCTTTGCAGTTCAGTGTCCAAGTGGGTTACATAGTAATGGGAAGAGGGACTGCCTCTGACATAATCTGATTGGCCTCTTCTTTGATCACCTCCCCCTGAGGGGAGAGCGGCCTTACCAGGCCACAGAAGATGACAATGCAGCCATTCCTGTTGTGATCTGATAGACTAAGATCAGAAGGAAGGAGAGGGGGACCTCCCCTATCAGTGGACTTGGGGAGGGGCATGTGTGAAGAAGGGGGAAGGAGGATGGGACAGGGAGGGGAGGAGGGAGGGCCTTATGGGGGGATACAAAGTGAATAAACTGTAATTAATAAAAATAAATAAATTTTAAAAAATGAAACAAAAAATTAAGGTGAAGAACAATAAAGAAAAAAGCCTGACACTGACGTCGTGTATATATTATTCATGTGTGTGTATATATATGTATACACACACATATGTATATATATACACACACATGAATAAAATACATACACACATTTGAAAAATAATCTTCTTACTAATAGTGGAACCTGAAGACCATTTCTTTAACATATGTTTGAAATTTGGTTAGCTTGATATTGTGCATGTTTTGAGTATATAGCTAAAGATGTTGTGAGGTCATATTCACAAGGAGGTGTAGTGGAGACACTGATACAATTCTTCAATTTAGTGATGAACATTAATTCTCTTATTCTCATCATCTTGACCAGTAATACATCTTTGCATTATTGATTGCTATTCATGTCTTGCTAACCATAGTTGAGAAGAGCCAATGTCTATGGTTATGAATATAAATATGTGAAAGACAAGTGCACTATAACTCTTTAGGAAAATAGTAATTATAGGTTCTACTAAAGCCTATGGTCTTTAATCCTTGAGCTTTTGACCAGAAAATGGTCAGATGTGGAATTTCCTCTTGTGCAACAGGCCTCAAATCTAGTATGAAAGCAGATTAAATAACAGTGGTGCCACTATTGCAACAGTAATATATCACTCATATGGCACACAATGTTCACTACTGGAAAAGGTTAGCAGAATCCTTATCTCTTAATAAGGATATGACAGTTAAGAGTTAATTGCAAAGAGAGGGAGAACCATTGTTTCCTGGAGGTATTTCTATGGAGAGATTTATCATGGTTCAGTGAATGGTCCTTTGCCAAATCATAGATGGGCCACAGTAAAAAGACTTACTGGGTTTTTAAATAAAATACAAAATTGGAAAGTGTTCATATTTAGAGAATACAGGTGCAGGTGGTAGGAAAAAAAATGGGATTAGATCTTTCCACATTTCATTATATTTGTGCATGCAGGATAAGAGCAGTCACTACTCTTGCAGGAAACCTGGATTCACATAACATGGCTGTGTAAGACATGAGAGCTCACACCTGCTGTAACTCTAAGTTCTGTTTGAAATATCTGTAAATATGGTTAAATTTTTTTCCTGGAGTTTCGATATGGACTCAAAAATGGGTGTGTGTGTAATATATAGATTCAATTATTTGCTACATTGAAAGCTAATTTCATCTCTTTTAAGACTATGCAGTCAGAATGGACAATCTTTTATTGCTTCTGAATTCATTGTTTCTGAATACTAAGTTGCATTTAGAAAAATTTTCCCTATTCTGTAGTGTTGTGGATATAAAAATGTTTTCGTTTTGATCCCAGGTGTTTCAGACTGAACACAGCAGCAAACTCTTTGCCTCATGCAGTCACTGAGAGAGGCTCTTTGCCAGCTGCAGATAGTGTAAATCTGAGAATTCTAGAGAGAGAATAAACACCAGGGCCCAGAGAAAGAAAGAGAGCTCTGAGAAGAAAGAAAGCTATTGGTGCTCCACTCCACTGCTCATTATTGCTGTTGATGCATTTGGATGAGAAGAAGTTGGTGCTATCCTTAAACAAGGATTGGATTTACTGCAAGTAACTTGATGACCCTAACAGGAGGCAGCCTAAGAGAACTTTCCCCCTTCTCCCCACTAATGTTCCTTTGTTTCTAATTGGTGTTGGAGTATTGGGAGAGATTGGGCTGGAGAATGGAGAAAGAAGCATAAAATTAAAATAAAATAGTTTTGCTAATTTTAATTTAATATTTTTGTATTGATTACAGTTTATTCACTTTGTATCTCACCTGTAGCCCCCTCCCTCATTCCCTTCCAAACCCACCCTCCCTCTCTCAATTTCTCCTATGCCCCTCCACAAGCCCACTGATTAGAGGAGGTTTTTCTCCCCTTCCATCTGACGCTGGCCTATCAGGTTTTATCAGAACTGACTACATTGTCTTCCTCTGTGGCCTGGTAAGGCTGCTCCCCACTCAGGAGCAGGTGATCAAGGAGCCAGCCACTGAGTTCATGTCAGAGGACAGCCCCAGTTCCCCTTACTAGGAAACCACTTGGATACTGTGCTGCCATGAGCTACATCTGTGCAGGGGTTCTAGGTTATCTCCATTTTTGGTCCTTGGGTGGAATATCAGTCTCAGAAGAGACCCTTGGGCCAAACAATTTAAAACAAGGAAATCATGAAATTTGCAGGCAAATGGTGGGAACTAGAAAAAAAAATCACCCTGATTGAGTTATCCCAGAAGCAGAATCACACACATAGTATACACTCACTTATAAGTGGATGTTACGCATAAAATATAGGATAAATATACTAAAATCTGTACACCTAAAGAAGCTAATCAAGAAGCAGGACTCTGGGCAAGATGATCAATCCTCACTCAGAAAGGCAAATGGGACAGACATTGGAAGAGAGAAAAAACAGGACACAGCACAGGAGCCCACCACAGTGGGCCCGTGAAAGACTTTCCAGCAGTGTATCAAAGCAGATGCTGAGGCTCATAGCCAAACTTTGGGCAGAGTGTAGGGAATCTTATGAAATAAGGGGGAGATAGAAAGACCTGGTGGGTACAGGAGTTCCACATGGAGAGCAACGGAAACAAGAAATAAAATAGTTTTTAAAAGGTGTTTTACTGTAGTTATCAAGAAAATCCAGAAACTCATTTATGCTTTGTTGCTGTTAAAACCCTTACTGATTTAAGTGTTTTCAATGAATAATTTTTATTCAGTTGATTTTTCTGTAGTGTCATGGTGATTGACAGTAACCATTGTAATCTTCCTTTACTGGGTGTGCTTATGTGCTATAATACTTTTGATCCTCTTCCAAACAATTTGAAACTTTTTATTGTATTTTAGATTTATAACTTCTTATGGATATTTTTGGATTATTTATTTCTCACCATTCATCAATATGTTCAATTAGCATTTCTCTGTTGGTTGTTTAAGACAGGGGTTTTCTATGTAGCTTTGATCATCTTAGAACTCACTATGTAGACCAGAGTCGTCTTGAAGTTTTAGAATTCTTCTGCCTCTCAATTGGTATTAAAGTCATGTGCTTCCATGGCCTGGCTCAGAAGCATTTTTAAGTTACAGATATAGGATACTTCATAACCTGATGTCACTGTTATAACTCATAATTTCATTTCCATGAATTCCCTGGTTATTGACTGATTGATTGTGTTGAGAATTATTACACTTTTACATTACACTTTTCAGTCAAGGATTGTCTCTCATGCTGAGTAAGATTTTCACAATGTCAAAGAAGTCTAACTCTATAGAGAGGGTACACAAAAACACTCATTCGGGATATCTTTTTGAAAATCATTTATCATGAAATGTTTCTACATCAAGCCATTTGATATATTTATACCTCACTACAGACTTTTTAATATTTCTGAACAAATTTGATTCTTATATCCAGCTTCCAGTGAGCAATGTTTGATTCTTTCCTTCCCCCAATAAGGGAGAAGTGTAAAAAGATTTACTTATCCTAGATAAGGTAAGAATTAAAGACTCAAGAAGTAATTACATTTAAGCTTTACCTGGTAAACTTTTAATGTTGGGGTGATGAAAGTGGACGAGTGAGTGGTAACTTACTACAACATTGATGATTCAGTACACTTCTAAACAAAAATAAAACCACCAAAACATAGGTGGTTGCACACAAAAGCTGCATTTCTGAAGTTTCAGTTTCAGATAGGTTTTTCTCTCCCCTGAAGCTACATATTGCTGATATGGCCCAATTATAGGGATGGTCTGGGAAAGCCCTCTAATGTTATGAGATTCTTGAGTGAGTTTGGTTTTCCTCCTTGATTTTCTCAACAAAGGAATATTTCAGTCTGGAGAAACCAGCTCTCCAGGACTTTAATTTCTTCCTATGAATTTTTGTACTGTTTTCTAATTTATTGAATAGTGTTTTCTAATCTATAGAGTGGAATACATAGATGTCTGGGTTTTGTACTGTGTTTGTTGTTTGTTTGCTTTTTGTTTTCATTTTTGTATTTGTTTGCCCCAGTGATACTCACTCATGTATTCTCAGCCCTTTGATTACGTAAGAGAGGCTGCAGTAATGATTGGCATCTGAAACAGGATTTTCTGAAAAAGAAAGCTGTAGAAATCTATAAACATTAACAAAAAATGTTTAGGAGACAAATTGATAGGCATATCACATGCATCTAACCAAACAATAGAAGTAACATTCCTAATTAATTCTATGACTAACCTAGCCATAGATTTTTTTCCCCTAGCGTACAGGATTGAGGGTCTATTAATTCTCACCTATTTATTGGTCCTTATATCCAATTGGAAAGTAGTTGGCTGTACCCTTAACAGCCAAGTCATTATTGAAAAAGCACCACATTTTCTCAGTCATTGAAGGGGGAACAATAAAACAGGATTGGCAATGATAAGTCTCCCCCAGTATTCAATGTGATAGTTTCTACACTATGAAAATAATCTAGCAAAAGGAAGTCCCTGACTTAGAACTAGACTTGAAACATTGCAGAATTATCAACAATGGGGACTTACCATGGAATTCTGCAGTCCAACCCCAGAAATAGTAAAAAGCTTGTTTTCTGTGTTCCTTTTAGTGATCTCCCTAGCCAATAACTAATAAAACAAATGTATGACTTCTGAGTATAACACCTTAGAGTACAAGTGATCTTGGCAGCAACATTATAACTTCTTGGAGTTCCTCTTTGGATCCACAAAGGATTATTCATTCAACTGTTTTACTATTTTTTTTCTTCTTGCAGATGCGTTTTCAACTCTATCATTACATAGTAAGAACAATTTATGAATGATGGACATGATCTCTGCAAAGCCACTGCTTTTTCCCCCCATCCAAAATGGTGGGAGAAAGAAGTATTGTAATTTCCAGTTCATCATGAAAACATTCCAAAGGAGCAATGTTAGGTATAGTGGTGGGGTTGTTCATATTGCTAAGTTTGACTCAGGCTGAACGGGATCCTTGTCTCACTGCACATGGTGTTTATGTTGATTTCTAGGTTTTAACAAGTTTTAGACTATCATGGAATTTTGCCATTTTTAGTCCTTAGAACTATCTTTTTTCTACTTTATTTTTATTTATTAAAATTTATTCACTTTCTATCCCAGCTGTAGACCCCTCCCTTGTCTACTCCCAGTACCACCCTCTCTCTATCTTACCCTCACATCCCCCTCCTTTAGTACACTGATAGGAGAGGTTCTCCTTCCCTTTCATCTGACCCTGGCCTATCAGGTCTCATCAGGACTGGCTTCATTGTCTTCCTCTGTGGCCTGATAAGGCTGCTTCCCCCTCAGGGGGAAGTGATCAAAGAGCCAGTCACTCAGTTCATAACAGAGACAGTCCCTGTTCCCATTACTAGGTAACCCACTTGGATGCGGAGCTGCCATGGGCTACATCTGTGCAGGGGTTCTAGGTTACTCCATGAATGATCCTTGGTTAGAATATCAGTCTCAGAAAATACCCCTGTGCCCAGATTTTTTGGTTTTATTGCTCTCCTTGTGGAGCTCCTATTCCCTCCAGGTATTTCTATCCCTCCCTTCTTTCATATGATTCCCTGCACTGTGCCCAAAGTTTGGCTATAAGTCTCAGCATTGATACCCTGTTGGATGGCGTCTTTCAGAGACTTTTGTGATAGGATCCTGTCCTGTTCTCTGTCTTCTCCCTTTTCTGATGTCTATCCCATTGCCTTTCTAAATGAAGAAATGTGTCTTTTTATTGGAGAGTTGAGTCCATTGATGTTGATAGATAATAGTGACCAATAAACTTTAGTTTCTTTTATATTGGAGTCGGTGGTCTTACTGTGTTCCACTGCTCATTTTCTTTTAATTTTTGTTAGGATATTATCTGTATACTATATTTTCTTGGGTGAAGTTGTTTTCATTGGATTGGAGTTTTCCTTCTAGTATCTTCTGTAGGGCTGGTTTGCTGTGTAGATATTGCATAAATTTGGTTTTGTCATGGAATGTTTTGTTTTCTCCATCTATGTTGATTGAAAGCTTTGCAGGGTATAGTAGTGTGGGTTGGCATCTGTAGTCTCTTAGAGTCTGCATGACATTGGCCCAGCCCCTTCTGTCTTTTATAGTTTCTGATGAGAAATCTGGTGTGATTCTAATAGATCTGCTGTCATATGTTACTTGGCCTTTTTCCCTTGCTGCTTTTAATATCTTTTCTTTGTTCTGTAGATTTAGTGTTTTAACTATGATGTGGCATGATGTGTTTCTTTTCTGATCTAGTCTACTTGGCATTCTGTAGGCCTCTTGTATGTTTATGAACATCTTTTTCTTTAAGTTGGGAAAACTTTCTTCTATGATTTTCTTGAAAATATTTTCTGGACCTTGGAGCCTGGAGTCTTCTTTTTCATCAATTCCTATTATTCTTAGATTTCGTCTTCTCATGATGTCCTTGATTTCTTGGATGTTTTGTGTTTGGGACTTTTCTGATTTTACTTTTTCTTTGAGAGAAGTATCAATTTCTGCGAGTGTATCTTCAACTCCAGAGATTCTCTCTTCCATCTCTGAATTTGAATGACTATTTCTTTGAGAGAATTGTTTGTTTCCTCCTTATGAATCTCAAATAATTGGGTAAGCAAAACTTTAAAGTCATTTTCCTGTGCTTCTGATGAATTAGAGTATCCATCAATTTTGGGGGTTACTGGTGAAGTCATTGTGTCCTGATTAATGTTGCATGTGTTATTTCGCCTACCCCTGGCCATTGGCTTATCTGAAACCTTCCTGTTTGTTTCTAGATTCTGTAGTTCAGACTGGTACTGTCTTTTTTTGGCGTCTGGAGAGTTCTTCAGGAAGCTTAGAGGGGTCCAATGGCCTTAGCATGTGCGTTGGTGCACTGTCTGTACCTGTGGGTGGAAAGTACTAGGGCACAGAGGGGCAAATGCAGACTCACGCATGCACATGTGTGTGTGTATATGTGTGTGTGGAAGTGTGTCTCGAAGGACAGAGTGATAGAGAATGTTGAACACTTGAATGTGTGGGAGGGGCTCTGCCTTGCAGGCTTCTAGGTGGTTATTTGTGCATGCACTGTATATTTTGCAGACGCTGGTGATGATCACTGTGCAATTTCTGACATTAACTGCCTTAACTCCTCAGTTGGACCTGCAGAGCAGGGGCTTCAATGTCTCAAGTGACCCTCTGTTTCCCACAGTGAGTATGTGGGTGAGAGGGGTCCGATGTCTGGCTTCTATTTTAGAAGGACCCTGGATCTGGGGCTCTGCAGACACTTAAGTGTTCCCTCACTCTCAAGCAGGTCACATTGGCAGGGATCAGGGTATCCTGGCTCTCTGCTTTCTGGTTTGGTCCTGCTTGGTCTGTAGGTTGGAAGTCCAGCTGCAGATGGAGGCTGGGATACTGGTCCAGATGCCCTCTGAGAAGTCCTGGGGCCCCTCCCCTGTGCTCTTCAAGCCTGGGAGGTCCAGTGCCCAGTATGCCTAGCTTGTATATGAGGTCTGCTGGGCTTTGGTGTGTATGTAGTGTATTATCTGTCCCTCATGGTTTGGGCAGCCTGTTCATTTAGTGGCTGAGAGACCCTGTGGAGCCAGTATAGAGGATAGCAGACCTGGGACCCTGGGCAGATGATGCCGTGGATCTGAGACTCCAAGACCGGTACAGCTGGCAGTTATTGCTAAGGAGCTAGGAGCTCTGCCTCATTTGCTGCAGACCCCAGGCAGTGAGCTTTGAGCTGAGAATCTCAGTAAGCCAGCTGTGCCGAGGAGGAGGAGGAGGGTTGTTCGAGAAAGGGGAGTGCCAGGAAATCAAAGGATCATTTCTCTCCTTCCCCAAACAAGTCCATGGGTGACCTGAGACCAAATTTCTCACCTAGTGCGATCTTCCCTGACATTTAGAAAGCTTCTCTGTCATTTCCACTCACCCACTCAGGCATTCAGCTCTTCCACAGCTCAAGAAATCATAGGAAATAAAAAACCTCACTACAGCAAAACAAAAAGTAGCCAAACACACAAACACACTACCATGGCCAACATCAATATCAAAGGATCTAACAGCCACTGGTCATTAATCTCCCTCAACATCAATAGACTCAATTCTCCAATAAAAAGACACAGACTAACAGAATAGATGCATGAACAAGACCCAACAATCTGTTGCATAAAAGAAACAAACTTAAATCACAAAGATAGACATTACCTGAGAGTAAAGGGCATGAAGACGGTTTTACAAGCAATGGACCCAAGAAGCAAGCAGGAGCAGCTATTCTAATATCTAATAAAGTATATTTTCAACCAAAATCAATCAAAAGAGATAGAGAAGGACACTTCATACACATAAAGGGAAAAATCCACCAAGAAGATGCCACAATCCTGAATATCTATGCCCCAAATGCAAGGGTACACACATTTGTAAAAGAAAATTTAATGAAACATAAACCAGACATAGATCCCCACACATTAATAGTGGGAGACTTCAATATCCCACTCTCAACAAAGGACAGGTCAACAAAACAGAAATTAAACAAAGAAACAATAACTCTGACAGAGGTCATGAATCAAATGGACCTCATGAACCTCTACAGAACCTTTCACCGAAACTCAAAAGAATTTACCTTCTTCTCAGCACCTCATGGAACCTTCTCCAAAATAGACCATATAGTTGGTCACAAAGCAAGCCAAAACAGATACAAGAAGATTGAAATAATCTCTTGTATCCTATCTGATCACCATGTACTAAAACTGGACCTCAATGACAAAAATAGCAAAAGGCCTACACACACATGGAAACTGAACAACTTGCTTCTAAATGACAGCTGGGTCAGAGAAGAAATAAAGAAAAAAAATTAAAGACTTCCTAGAATTCAGTGAAAAATGAAGGCAAAATGTACCCAAACTTATGGGACACAATGAAAGCAGTGCTAATAGGAAAGTTCATAGCACTAAGTGCCTTCAAAAAGAAATTTGAAACATCTCATGCAAGCAACTTAATGGCTCACTTAAAAGCCTTAGAAAAAGAAGAAGCAGACACACCAAAGAGAAATAGACGGCTGGAAATAATCAAACTCAGGGCTGAAATCAATCAATTAGAAACAAATAAAACAATTCAAAGAATCAATGAAACCAAGAACTGGTTCTTTGAGAAAATCAACAAGATAGACAAACCTTTAGCCAAACTAACTAAAAGGCAGAGAGAAACTATCCAAATCAACAAAATCAGAAACGAAAAGGGGGACATAACCACAAACATGGAAAAAATCCAAACAATAATTAGGTCTTACTTCCAAAGTCTATATGCCACAAAATTTGAAAATCTAAATGAAATGGACAATTTTCTTAACCGATTCTACATGCCAAAGCTGAATCAAGACCAGGTAAACCAATTAAATAGTCCTATATCCCCTAAGAATATAGAAGCAGGCATCAAAAGTCTACCATGCAAAAAAAGCACAGGACCAGATGGTTTCAGTGCTGAATTCTACCAGACCTTCAAAGAACAGCTAACACCAATACTCTTCAAACTATTCCACAAGACAGAAACAGAAGGAACACTATCAAACTCATTCTATGAAGCCACAGTCACCTTGGTACCTAAACCTCACAAAGACCCAACAAAGAAAGAGAATTTCAGGCCAATCTCCCTCATGAACACTGATGCAAAAATACGCAACCAAAAATACTTCCAAACTGAATCCGAGAACACATCAAAGACATCGTCCACTACGACCAAGGAGGCTTCATCCCAGGCATGCAGGGGTTGTTCAGTATACGGAAATCCAACAATGTGATCCACCACATAAAGGAAATGAAGGAGAAAAACCACATGAACATCTCCTTAGATGCTGAAAAGGCATTTGACAAAATCCAACATCCATTCTTGTTTAAAGCATTGGAGAGATCACAGATACAAGGCACATACCTGACCATAGTAAAGGCGATATACAGCAAGCCTATAGCCAACATCAAACTCAATGGAGAGAAACTTAAATAATTCCCACTGAAATCAGGGACAAGAAAAGGCTGTCCACTCTCTCTACTCTGTCCACTATCTCTTCAACATTGTTCTTGAAGTCCTAGCTAGAGCAATAAGACAATTGAAGGAGATCAAGGGGAGACAAATTGGAAAGGAAGAAGTCAAAGAATCATTGTTTGCAGATGATATGATAGTATACCTGAGTGACCCCAAAAATTCTACCAGGGAACTCCTACAGCTGATTAGCACCTTCAGCAAAGTGGCTGGATACAAAATTAACTCAAAAAAAAAAAAAATCAGTAGCCTTCTTGTATATGAAAGACAAAAGGGCAGAGAAAGAAATTAGGGAAACAACACCTAACCACAATAACCACAAGGACATAAAGTACCTTGGTGTGAACCTAACCACAGAAGTCAAAGATGCTTAATCCATTCAATGGATAAAAGACAGCATCTTCAACAAATGGTGCTGGTCTAACTGGAAGTCTACATGTAGAAAAATGCAAATAGATCCATACTTATCACCCTGCACAAAGCTAAAGTCCAAGTGGATCAAAGACCTCAACATAAAACCAGACACACTAACCTTCTTAGAAGGAAAAGTGGGGAATACTCTTGAACTCATTGGCACAGAAGACAACTTCCTGAACAGAACACCAACAGCACAGGCTCTAAGAGCAACAATCAATAAATGAGATCTCGTGAAACTGAAAAGCTTCTGTAAAGCAAAGGACACTGTCCTCAGAACAAAACGACAGCCTACGGATTGGGAAAGGATCTCCACCAACCCTATATCTGACAGAGGGCTAATATCCAGTATATATAAAGAATTAAAAAAGTTAAACAGCCAAAAATCAAATAATCCAATTAAAAAATGGGGTACAGAGCTAAACAGTGAATTTTCAGTAGAGGACTATCGATTGGCAGAGTAACATTTAAAGAAATTCTCAATCTCATTAGCCATCAGGGAAATTCAAATCAAAACCACCCTAAGATTTCACCTTACACCCATCAGAATGGCTAAGATCAAAACCTCAAACATGCTGGAGAGGTTGTGAAGAAAAGGGAACCCTCCTCCACTGCTGGTAGGAATGTAAATTTGTACAACCACTTTGGAAATCAATCTGGCACTTTCTCAGACAAATAGGAATAGCGCTTCCTCAAGATCCCAGCTATACCACTCCTAGGCATATATCCAAAAGATTCTCAAGCACAAAATAAGGACATTTGCTCAACCATGTTTGTAGCAGCCTTATTTGTAGTAGCCAGAAGCTGGAAACAGCCCAGATGCCCCTCAGTGGAGGAATGGATGCTCAAATTGTGGTATATCTACACAATGGAATATTACTCAGCAATAAAAAACAAGGAAATCATGAAATTTGCAGGTAAATGGTGGGATCTGGATAAGATCATCCTGAGTGAGGTATCCCAGAAGCAGAAAGATGCACATGGTATAGACTCGCTTATATAGACATATAATGTAGGATAAACCTACTAAAATCTGTACACCTAAAGAAAGTAATCAAGAGGGAGGACTCTTGCTAAAATGCTCAATTCCTATCCAGAAAGGCAGAGAGGTTGGACATCAGAAGAAGGAGAAAAGAGGGAACAAGTCAGGAGCCTGGCACAGAGGACCTCTGAAAAGCTCTGCCCTGCAAACTATCAATGTAGATGCTGAGACTTATGGGCAACCTTTGGGCAGAGTGCAGGGAATCTTATGAAAGAAGTGGGAAACAGTAAGATCGGGAGAGGACAGGAACTCCACAAGGAGAGCAACAGAACCAAAAAATCTGAGCACAGGGGTCTTTCCTGAGACTGATACTCCAACCAAGGACTATGTATGGAGATAACCTAAGACCCCAGCACAGATGTAGCCCATGGCAGTTCAGTATCCAAGTGGGTTCCACTGTAATAGGAACAGGGACTGTCTCTGACATGAACTGATTGGCCTACTCTTTAATTACCTTCCCCTGAGGGGGAAGCAGCATTATCAGGCCACAGAAGACAAGCAGCCACTCCTGATGAGACCTAATTGACTAGGATCAGAAGGAAGGAAAATAAGTCCTCCCCTATCAGTGTACTTGGGGAGGGGCATGCATGCAGAGGGTAAAGGAAGGAAAGGATTGGAATGGGAGGAGGGAGAGAACCAAGGGGGGGGATACAAAGTGAATAACATGTAATTAATAAAGAAAAAAAAGAATAAAGAAGCCAAGCTATTATATATTAGCTTGGAGAGATAGATAGATAGATAGATAGATAGATAGATAGATAGATAGATAGATATATCGATAGATAGATGTGGCTCTAAAAATGTAGGGAGGAAAACTATCAAAGCTTGAAAGCATTTTATCATTAAAAAAATAATTGCTGCTTTTGGAAATGTTATGTTGTTATTTTGCTATTGGATATTTGTTTTTTTGTGTGATTTCTTTTCTTACTCCAAATAAATATTGGCTTTGACACTGAAAAAAAAGAAAGAAAGAAAAAGAAAAGATAGGAAAACCAAAAAATCACCTCTTGGGTTTGTTGATTCTTTGTATTGCTCTCTTTGTTTCTAGGTCATTGATTTTTGTCCTGACTTTCATTCTTTCCTGCCATAGACTCCTCTTGGGTATGTTTGTTTTTTTTCATAGTGCTTTCAAGTGAGCTTCAAGTTAAGTTGCTAATGTGAGCTCTTTCTCCACTTTCTTTATGAAGGCATTTAGTGCTATGAACTTTCCTCTTTGCACTCTTTTCGTTGTTTCCCATAAGTTTACATATGCTGTGCCTTCATTTTCATTGAATCCTAGAAATTATTTAATTTCTTTATTTATTTCCTCGCTGAATCAGTGTTTATTAAATAGAGTTGTTCAGTTTCCATGAGTTTGTATGCATCCTATTTTTTCTGTTGTTGCTGAAGCCTAACTTTAATCCATGATGGTCTGATAAAGTGTTATTTCAATTTTCTTGTTATTTATTGAGGCTTGCTTTGTGTCCGAGGATGTGGTCATTTTTGGAGAAGGTTCTATGAGATACTGAGAAGAAGGTATATTCTTTTGTTTTTGGATGGAATGTTCTGTAGATGTCTGTTGGGTCCAATTTATTCATAACATCAATTAGTTTTATTATTTCTCTATTTACTGTCCATCTTAATTATCTTTCTATTAGTGAGAGAGGTGTGTTGAAGTCTCCTACTATTAACATGTGTTGTTTAATGTGTGATTTAAACTTTAGTAATTTTTCTTTTACAAATACTTGTGCCCTTGCAGTTGGGGCCTATTTGTTCAGAATTGAGACATCATCTTTGTTGATTTTTCCTTTGCTGAGTATGAAATTCCCTTCCCCATCTCTTTTGATTAATTTTAGTTGAAAGTATATTTTATCAGAATAGCTACTCCAGTTTGTTTCTTGTGTCTGTTTGCTTGAAAAACCTTTTTCCAGCCCTTTATTCTGAGGTAATGACTCTTATTATTGCTGACATGTATTTCTTGTATGCAGTAGAATGGTGGGTCCTATTTATGCATCCATTTTGTTAGCCTCTGCTTTTTTACTAGGGAGTTGAGGCCATTGATGTTGAGAGATATTAATATGTTGAGATATTAATATGAGATCATCAATATGTTGAGAGATATTAATGATCGGTTGTTATTTTGATGATGTTGGTGGTAGAATGTGTGTGCATGCTTCCTTTTTTTTGGTTTTGAAACTGTGGGGTTATTTGTTTCTTGTACTTTTGTGGGTATAGTGAGCTTCCTTGGATTGGTGTTTTCCTTCAAGTATCATTTGTAGGGCTGGGTTTGTGCCTAGGTACTGTTTAAATGTGGTTTTTGACATGGAATATATTGTTTTCTCCATTTATGGTGATTGACAGTTTTGCTGGATACAGTGGTCTGGGTATGGTGTCTGCATGAAATCTGATCAGGCCTTCTGGCTTTCATAATCACTGTTGAGAAGGGAGGTGTAATTTTAATAGGTTTGCATTTATATGTGACTTGGCCTTTTTCCCTTGTGGCTTTTAATATTCTTTATTTGTTCTGTACATTTAGTGTTTTGATTATTATGTGAAGGGACAAATTTCTTTTTTGGTCCAATCTATTTGTTGTTCTATAAGCTTCTTGTATGTTTATAGGCATTTATTTCTTTAGATTGGGAAGTTTTCTTCTCTGATTTTGTTGAAAATATTTTCTGGGCCTTGGAGTTTGGAGTCTTCTTCTATTTCTATCATTCTTAAGTTTAGTCTTTTCATATTGTCCTAGATTTCTTGGATGTTTTGTGTCAATAACTTTTTAGATTTAATGTGATGTATTGATTTCTTCAATCGTATCTTCTACACCTAGATTATCTCTTCCATCGCTTGTATAATGATGTAGTTCCTGTCCTCTTCCTTAGGTTTTCCATCTCCAGGATTGTTTCAGATTGTATTTTCTTTATTGCTTCCATTTCCATTTTTAAGTCCTGGACAGTTTTATTCATTTTCTTCTCATGTTTAGTTAAATTTTCTTGTATTTCTTCAAGGGATTTACTCAGTTCCTTCACCTGTTTGATTGTATTTTCATGTGATTCTTTAAAGTATTTATTTTCTTCTTTGAAGGCCTCTATCATTTTCATAACTTCACATTTAAGATAGTTTTCTTGTTCTTCCAGTATGGTAGTATACTCAGGACTTGCTGTGGTAGGATAGCTGGGTTTTTGGTGGTGCCATATGCCCCTGAGTTATTTTGCACAGACCTCTAGCGATTTGGTTGACTCTGTTTTTAACAGCTCTGGTGGTTTCTGATGGTAATAGATTTCTGAAGTTATAGGTTGTGCTCTTGGTCCCAGTTGGTCTCAATCCTCTGGTTTTCCTGATCCTTGCTGGTCTCCAGTGCCTTGGATTGGAGTTGGTTCAGGGAAATGGTTCAGGTTTAGGAACTGGAGTGTGTGGTGCTCAGAAGTGAACACTGGGAAGACCTGACCACTGTTGCTGGCAGGCTGTGGCAGGCGAGTAGTCATGTGTGTGTGTGGGGGGGGAGTCTCTTACTTGCTGCTCCCTGATCCATGCTGGAGTGGGTCCCAGGAAGGGGCACAGACCAGGGAACTGTTGCTCTGTGACCTGTGCAGGTCTAAGGGGAAACTTTGTCTTGAAAAAACAAATAAACAAACAACAACTAAAAAAACTTGCCCCCTTTACTTTTTGTAGTTTCGAGTGACCCAAAGAGCCTCCTTTATTTGCATATACTTTTTTTTAGGGTTTCCTCATTCCCTCCTTAATCTTTTTTCACCTTGCTAGTATGATTTTCAGGTTTGAAGCTCTTTACATTTATGAGAAAATATGCCTGTAAAATGACATGCCCCTTAGGGGTTGTTCTATCAAAGATGAGTTTACTTTGTAATATCCCAAGTTATGCAGCTTTTGACTGAAGGGAGGGGAGAGCAGAGCCAAGATAGCTACTAGCACACACAACTTCCGAGCTGTGGAAGAACAAACGTCTGAGTTGGTGAATGGAAGGACCTCTGAACCCAGGAAAACAATGCTGCACCAGGACCTCCTAACCTGGCAGTGACAGCAGCATGGAGCTGATGGAGCACATCAAACAAGCAGGGCCAAACCAGAGAGCAGAGAGAATGGATACACCAATCCCTGCCAAGTGACCTGCCTGTAAGTGAATGCACCCTTGAGAATCTGTAGATCCCCAGATCTAGGGTCCTTCTAAAACAGAAGCCAGGCATCGAACTCCTCCCACCCACATACCCACTTTGGGGAACAGAGGGTCTCTTGGGTCATTGAAGCCCCTGCTCTGTGGGTCCAATTGAGGAGTTAAGGCAGTTAATGCCAGAAATTTTGCCGTGACCATCACTAGTGCCTGCTACATATACAGTGCAGAGCCCCTCCCACTCAGTCAAGGGCTCAACATTATCTATCACTCTGTCCCCTGAGACACACTTCCATGCACACTTTCACACACACACACACAAACATAGACAAACACACACACACACACACGCCCACCTGCATTTGCCCCGTTTATGCCTGCGTACTTTTCTCCCACAGGTACAGCTAGTCCTCAGCACACACTGAGGACATGGGACCTCTCTCAGCTTCCTGAAGAACTCTCCAGATGCCAGAGAGAGACAGTGCAAACAAACAGGGAAGGTTTCAGATAAGCCAATGGCCAGGGTTAGGTGAAAGAAGACTTCCAACATAAATCAGGACATCATGACTTCACCAGCAACCCCCAAAATTAACGGATACTCCAGTTCAACAGAAGCACAGGAAAATGACTTTAAAGCTATGCTTACCCAACTATTTGAGGCTCATAAAGAGGAAACAAACAGCTCTCTCAGAACAATAACCATGCAAATTCAGTCAGTTAAAGAGGAAATGAACAAATCTTTCAAAAAATTGGCCAGTCAATTGGAGATAAAGAAAGAAGAAATAGACAAAATTCTTAAAGAAACACAGGCAAACATAGCCAAACAAATAGAGGCACATGTAGAGATAAAATTAGTGGCATATAGAAAGGAAATGAACAAAAAAATAGAGACTGTCATAGACAGGAATCCACATTCAAACAGATACAGGAAATAGTGCAAGGCATGAAAACAAAATTAGAATCAATAAAGAAAACACAAACTGAGAAAACCCTGGAGCTGGAGAACTTAGAGAAAAGATCAGGAACCACAAAGGTAAGCATCACCAACAGAATACAAGAGATGGAAGAGAGAATCTCCTGAGCTGAAGATACACTCGCAGAAACTGATACTTCTCTCAAAGAGAAAGTAAAATCAAAAAAGTCCCAAACACAAAATATCCAAGAAATCAAGGACGCCATGAAAAGACGAAATCTAAGAATAATAGGAATTGATGAAAAACAAGACTCCAGGCTCTAAAGTCCAGAAAACATTTTCAAGAAAATCATAGAAGAAAATTTTCCCAACTTAAAGAAAAAGATGTCCATAAATATACAAGAGGCCTACAGAACACCAAATAGACTAGACCAGAAAAGAAACACATCACATCACATCATAGTCAAAATACTAAATCTACAGAACAAAGAAAAGATATTAAAAGCAGCAAGGGAAAAAGGCCAAGTACATATGAATGTAAACCTATCAGAATCACACTGGACTTCTCATCAGAAACTATAAAAGCAATAAGGGCCTGTGCAAGTGTCATGGAGACTCTAAGAGATCACAAATGTCAACCCAGACTACTATACCCTGCAAAGCTTTCAATCAACATAGATGGAGAAAACAAAAGTTTCCATGACAAAACTAAATTTATGCAATATCTACACAGCAAACTAACCCTACAGAAGATACTAGACGATACTAGAAGAAAAATTCCAATCCATTGACTGAAAGGGGAATATTATGAATTTCTTGATTTCACAACGTTTACAGCAATCACATTGATTGTGTATGTCTGTCCTTGTGCAATATAGGAAAAGCTTAGAGGCTCTTTAATTTCTTGTTTAAAGATTTGTTGTAATTCAAGCAAACCAGATGCAGAGAATTACCTGATTATAACAAGTTTCTGTATTGAAGAAAAATTCTCAACTTCATATGGAGAAACAAAAAACCCAAAATTTCCAAAATGATCCTGTACAACAACAGATCATCTGGAGGTATCTCCATCCCTGATCTCAAGTTGTACTACAGAGTAATAATAATAAAAACGGTATGATATTGGCATAGAAGCAGAAAGGCGGATCAATGGAACCAATTAAAAGACCCAGAAATAAACCCACACACCTATGAATAATTGATTTTCGTCAAAGAAGCCAAAACCATTCAATGGAAAAAAGACAGCATCTTCAACAAATGGTGCTGATCCAACTGGATGTCTACATGCAGAAAAATGAAAATAGATCCATATTTATTACCCTGCACAAAACTAAAGTCCAAATGGATCAAAGACCTCAACATAAAACCAGATACCATAAATGGTTTAGAAAGAAAAAATGGGGAAGAGATTTGAACTCATTGGCAGAGAAGACAACTTGCTGAACAGAACACCCACAGCAAAGACTCTAAGAGCAACACTGAACAAATGGGACCTCATGAAACTGAAAATCTTCTGTGAAGCAAAGCCATTGTTATCAGAACAAAATGACAGTCTACAGACTGGGAAAGGATCTTCACCAACCTTATATCTGACAGTTTCCTATATTGAGAAATTACTATGTGACAAGACTATTCTCACGTAGAATCATGTATTTTTCCTTTTATATATTAAAGATTTTATAAGGGATATCAATCATTTCCATCTCTGTCTTTTCTTCTTCACAGTCCATTTCTTCCCATGGGTTCTAAATTCTGGGTTCGAAGAAAGAGTGCACATGTAATTTTTACAGAACTCAGTTATATCTTGTCCTTGCTATGTTATTAATTTTCCTTCCACATAAAAGATTGATGCAGAAGGCAGGACTCATATATTTTAATATTTTATTTTTATTTTCTTCATACAAGTTTTTTGGGGACATTAATGTCCACCTCAGTTACTTGTCTTATTACCCATAACAGAGGCCATGAAATAACCACCACAACCTGCTAATAGTAGCATTACATACATCCTATCCTTAGGAATTGTAATGTATTTTGTAGTTTCTCAGCCATCCTGATGATATAACTTTATATCCATGCAAGACTCCATTCATCAAGAAAGAGTATATCTCAAAACTATGTAGAAGAATATGAACATTCTGCAGTCTGTAGCAAAGAGACATACCAGCATATTCCACACTGGGAAATGGAGCCATATCTGATTGCACCTGCAGATGCTCCAACATCTTAATATATACCTGTTACATGCCTTATCACCCACATTATAGGCTATACTACAGATTTCCTACAGTTCAAATTTATTTCTGTTGGTGTGCTTGTTTGAATGAGTTTGGCCCCCATAGATAGATTTGAGTGCTTGGTCTTCAGTTATTGGAACTGTTCAGGAATACTTAGGAGGCATGGCAAGAGGTATGTAGGTGTCACTGGGGTTAGCCGTTTAGGTTCAAAAGCCATTCCCATTAGTTTTCTCTGTTTCTCAGTCTCTCTTTCTGTCTCTCTGATTCCATCTTTCTCTGTCTCTCTTTGTATTTCTCTGTCTGTCTGTCTCTTGTACTAAACCTGTGGATCACAATAGAAGCTATCACTACATTCAGTATCATAGCTGTTCAATAAACTGTAGTTTTTAAATAAGTTGCCTTTGTGATGATATCTCTTCACAGCAATAGAAAAATAAGCAGGTCTCTTAGTCGCTATTTGGGTACCAATTGTTTTGGTTAAAATTTTCTGAGAATATATGAAATAAATGTCTGTTTAATGAGTCTTAGTGACATTGACAATAGAACAAAGAGAAAATTCAGCCTAGGTCTAGCTTGGTGAGCCACCAAGCTAGGTGGGAAGACATACAGGAACTTGGGTTACTTGGAAAGCTACAATACTACAAAATCCATAGCAACATGAGTGATGTCTCACAGATCATGGCTCACTGGAATTCCCTACACAACCTGAAGGTAATTTCAGTGAGGAACATCCCTTTCCAACAGAAGTTGTTTCTTGCCATAGGACTTTGCAAAGGTATTTTTGAGTCTTTGAAATGTCTGGAGCTTCTAGAGACTTATGAACCTCCTCTACCTGCTCCATGACAGAATCTTTCATACAAGGGAAAACAGCTATGCAGTGGTGATTTTATGAATATTTTGTTTGTTTGTTTTTTCTTTTTTAAGATATTTTTTATTTATTATTTTAAAACAATTTTTGTTTTAATACAATGTATTCTGATTATGCTTCCTCTCCCAACTCCCCCCACATTCTCCCAATCTTATTACCTATCCAATTTCACACCATTTCCTTTTCTCTCTTTAGGAAACACGAACAAGTAACACACACACACACACACACACACATACACACACTAAAATAAATGTAAAGGAACTTTAATCCAGCACACTTTTAATGTCTCTGACTAGAATACAGACACATGCTTATTACATCCCTTTGATCCCAGATAATGTAGGTAAGGTTAGTCTGTAGAAGGAAGCAACTATTTTTGACAATGACATCTAATTGAGAGACAGAGAAAGTAACATATCAGAGAAAGGTTTTATAGAATAGGATATGATGAACTCTCTTGAGAACTGCACAGGAAAAGAGGCTATTTAAGAAAACTTGGAAAGAGGCAGTGAAGGCTAAAGAATTGAGTTCACTAAGCCAGGTGAGAGTCAATGTGTAGTCAGGGCACAGGAGCTGAGTTTGGTACAGTTCAGCTGATTTCTTTCCTGAGTTGCTGCAGTTCACTTCAGGTCAGCAGAGACAGTTGAAGCCAGAGAATAAGAAGTATCCAGGAGATTAGAACAAATTGCTTAGAGTTAACCGTATGACAATCAGATCACTCCAGTGAGAAGCTAAGAAAAGACAGCTTGAATCAATCAGCTTGAAGAGTACTTTGAGTCAGAGTACCTGACTTGAACCAGCCCGTCAGAGTTCAGAAAGAACTAGAGGGGGTGAGCTTATTCAGAATTAAGTCTCAGAAGTTAGCAGATAAAAGTTGGAAGATTAGTTGGCATATTACCACAGCAAGAAAGAAGCTAACAAAGAAAATTATTTAAATTGGTTACATACTTCCCTGCATAGATTTAAGAAAATGTTTGTTTACTCATGAGTAAGCCTGGATCCCTTCAAACATATTAACTCCTGCCACTAAATTTCAAATCTTCTTGTTTGTCATGAGAAAACATTACACAAGGTTTTAAAAGGAAAGCATTGAAGAGAATTAACCTTGTTGAGAGAGGTGCTGTCTCTCTGGACCTACAGGTGTTGAATCCAGACAATGTGCAGGAAGCCTCTGTGTTTAGTGTAAAAACAAACTGCAGAGAACTAGGAATTTCAATTACCTGATGAAGCACACTGGAACATGTTCCCTAAAGACTACGTATAATGCTGAAAGACTCCATTTTAGATTCAGAGTTCTTCTGTAATTTTGTTCACCAGGTAAAATGTTCAGTGTTTTCCTGTTCATTTATTTTATTTAGCTTACTAGTAAGTTGCTATACCTTCAATATGAACTCTAAACTGTAAGAATAAGTAGTTGCTTATAGTTGTAAAAAGTACTGTATGGTTGTGCAGAAATATTAATTACAAGATTACAGTAACAAGCTTGCTCTATTCATTTATTCTACAACTTTGTCAAATATATTGATTAATTCCTGTATGTCATTCTATATTTTAGAGGTTTCTTTTTATCTCTGAAGAACATGGTCACTGTTAACAAGTTAAAATATAATTAAGATTTTAATGATATGAGAATTTGTTGTAGTTCAGAGACTGGGGGATTGTCTACAATGATTTTGTCTTTCTAATAACGGAAACTTTATGCTGCACTTTCCCTTTTCTTATGGTCTGGATTGATTTAGTTGATTTATGACAAAGAGATAAAAACATCACATATATGGCTATTATTCAAACATTATCTCTCTCTCATCTCCCATGTCACTCATTATTGGTGACCTCAGGATCCTTTCTTTCTTATGAAAGAGTTATATATTGGCATCTAGGGTTAATTCATAATGCCTCAAAAAAAAGTAATAATAGAAATACACAGCAAACCAAGAACTGGGAACCAGGAGCTAATGCAGAGGCAGTGGACTAATGCTACTTCCTGGCTTGCTCCTCATAACATGCTCAACCTGTTTTATTACAGAACCCAGGACCAGCTCAGGGATGATACTATCCATGTGGACTGGTTTCTACACCAGATCTTACAGAGGCACTTTCTCAACTGAAGATACTTCTTCTTTGATGATTCTAGCTTGTGGTAAATTGACATAAAAGTAGCCAGTAAAGCAGGCTCTGCAGAACCAGAGAAGCTCCATTTATTATCAGGAACCATTTTGAGTAACTGTAGGTAAATTAAGTTCTGTTTACTATAAAACTTAAATTGCTGTTTCCTGGAGACTGACCTAAAGCTAAATTGTAAACTGGCCACCTGTTTGAGAGATGATTTGTACACATTTTTCAAGGAGTGACTTTCCTAAGCACTTTGTTTCACTTCTTTAGCCTCACAAGCTTGAATAGATCTCCCACCCAGTGGTTTTGCCCTATAAGAGAGGTATGAAAATTGGCTTGAGGCTGGTCTTTTGAAGTCTGCCTTAGGAGGAAACAGACACTAACTGGCTCTCTGGTTTGGCCACAAAGCAGCTTGTTACATTTTGCCAAAATTTGGGTCAGTGGTCTTTCTTCTAGCATCAGTGGATTTAAAAGCATGATGCTGGAGAAGTAATTTAAAGCTATATCCTGATCTGCAAACAGAAAGAGACTGAGAGAGAAAGAAAGAGAGAAAGAGAGACTGGGCCTGTCTTGGAACTTTGAAACCTCAATGACACACTTTCTCTAACAAGGCCACACCTTCTAATCTTTTGAAATTGTTCCAGTCCCTTATGACTATCCATTAAATAAAATGAGCCTTTGCGGGCCATTCTTATTCAAACCACCAGATTTGGGGTACAGTTTTTAAAAATTTATTTATTCACTTTACATCCCAATCTTAAGCCCCTCAATGTTCTCTTTCCAGTTCCACTCTCCCTCCTTCTTCCCCTTCTTCTCCTTCCCCTACTCCTCAGAAAAGGGGAGCTCACCTCCTACCAACCCACCCCAGCACATCAAATTGCATCAGGTCTCAGCACATCCTCTTCATATATGGCCTTGCAAGGGAGCCCCACTAAGGAAAAGTGATCAAAAAAGCAAACAGGCAATAGAGTGTATGTCAGAGACTGCCCCTGCTCCCCTTACTAAGAAACCCATATGAAGCCGGAGCTGCCCATAGACTATATCTATGTAGAGGGTCTCAGTCCAGTCCATGCATGGTCCTTGATTGTTACTTCAGTTTCCACAAGCCCCTCTAGGTCCTGGTTAATTGGCTCTGCTGGTCTTCTTGTAAAGTTCCTATCCCCTCCATGTCCTTCTGTCCTTCTCCCCACTTTTTCACAAGACTCCCTACACTTCGCTCAATGTTTGGCTGTGGGTCTTAGCATCTATTTCAATTTGCTGCTTGGTGGAGCCTTTCAGAGAACAATTGTGTTAGGCTCCCATCTGCAAGCATAGCAGAGTATTGTTAATAGTGTCAGGAGTTGGGCTTCTCCCATAGGGTGGATCTCAGGGGTGGAATAGGTATTGGTTGGACATTCCCTCAATTTCTGGTTTTATCTTTACCCCTGCAGATCTTGTAGGCAGAACAAATGTTGGGTTGAAGTTTTGTGGTTGGGTTGGTGTTTCCCTCCCTCCATTAGGAGTCCTGTTTTTGTTAGAGGGCGTCCTCTTCAGTCTCCATGACCCCTGATTCTAAGAGTCTCAGCTAGTCACCCCCATAACCTCCCCAAATAGGTGGCTACAGGGAAATCTATAGTCAGTGGAAACCAGTAGAAAACATTACAAAATGGAAAAATATATACTTTATTTTACCTAGAAATTAAGAATGACTTTTCAAACATAGCAAAGACTGTGCAGATTATCCTAAAGTTGTCAAAGTGTGGGATGTAGTTTATCTGGTATGATTTTTTATTTATTTTTTACAGTTTATTTATTAAATATCCTGATTGAATCCCCTTCCCTCAACTCCTCCCAGTCACATCCTCCCTCCCTGTTTTCCTATATCCCCTTCCCCTACTCCACTGAAAGAGGGAGTTCTCCTCCTCTGCCATCTGCCCATAGCTAGTTAAGTCATATCAGGACTATCGTGATTCTCTTCCTATGTGGCTAGGCAAGGCAGCATCGCCTGGGGCAAGTAATCAAATGTTATCTAGACGGATTCCTTTTTCCATGATACTTTGTTATTTAGTGTTTTTTTTTTTTTTTAAAGATGGCTTCAGGTAAAGGTATGTTTCCTGTGTTCTTCAGGGGATGGTGAGTAATCACTCTACTATTTTTCATATTTTGCCCCTGAGGATGCTTTTGGTTCTTACATATCCCATTTCCTCTTATCACCAGCTATAGGTGAAAAACTATTGAACTATTAGACAGATCAGACAGATATTTCTAAAGCTATAAAATAAAACATGCTTTGTAATTATTTGGTGTGTGCGTGTGTAATGTGTGTGTGTATTTAAGCCCATTATACAGCACATGTGGAAGTCAAATGATAACTTGTGAAAGAACCAAGGGATCAGTGCCCTTACTGAGCCATTTCACCAGCCCCTAATTTCTGAAATAGGAAGTATTATTTTTAATAATTTGTCATAATTATTAAAAAGCTGCATGTTTGATTAACTTTTAAAACTGTCAATCTGTGAGTACCCATTTTCAAGCCATATTAAAAGAAACTAAAATTATATTTTACTCACTATGGGATATTAGGTACTATAGTTATGGAAATAAACATAGACTTTATTCAAAATGTAGAATTCAGATATGTAGTTCTATAGTTTAATTAATTTCTTAAGATAGTTTAATTAATTTCTTAAGATAGTGAGCACAATGAAAATTAAGTAAATCCTGATAGATAACTGCTGTTTTAAGTTCTCTTGATAAGACCATAGAGATTTGCAGGTTGGGAATCAGAAAAAACTAACATTATAGTAGAATAGCTTTTGTAGAGGAGTACATAAACAAAAGGAAATGAATGCTTTCAAAAGTATTTTAAATGTATTACTATGTGTTAAATTTTCACAATAATTTTATTATATTTTCATACATGTCCATAAATTATTTTGATTACATTCAGCCCTTTGTTAGTGTTTTTATTCCCTTCCTTACCTGCTTATCCATTATTTCTCAGATATATCCCCTTTTATTATATTTCTTTAAATTTTTTTCTTTCTTTTTCTTTCTATTTTGTTTTGTTTTGTTTGAGGGGGGTTGTTTTCATTTGTTTATTTGTTTGCTGGATTTTCAAGATAAGGTTTCCCTGTAGTATTGGCTGTCCTAGAATTCATTCTGTAGATCAGGTTGGCTCAAACTCTGCTTTTCTCTATCTCCTGAGAGATGGGAATGAAGATATGTGCTACCATCACTGGGCAAACAAACAAACAAAACAAAACTGTCCTAAATTTAAATAATTTTAATGAATGTTGGAATTGCAATTGCATCAAATTTGAAACTTATTTTATTTGTGTAAGATCAATCACCTTATTTTTGTATATAGTTAGATATACATTTCACATATCACTAATTTAAAATGTATTTCTTCCTTTTGTATCTTTTCATTATCATTTCAATTATTTTTGTTTGAGATATAACATCATTACATCATTTCCTCTTCTCTTTTCTCTTTCCAAACTCTTCCATATGCTATTCTTTTTGCTTTTATTTTGTTGTATTTAATTTTATTAATTTTTTTCTTTTTTATTTTGTTAGTTATTCACTTTCCATCTTAATTTTAGCCCCCTCCCTGCTCTCCTCTTGGTCTCTCTTCTCTGTCCCTCCCTCATCCTCCTTACCTGCCCTCCAGTCCCTCAGAAAAGGGGAGAATTCTACCCCCAAAATCTTCCTCAGACTGTCCAGTCTCATAAGGACTGTGCACTTCCTCTTTCCCGGTGTCCTGGCAAGGCAGCTACAACAGGGTGAAGTGATCAGAATGGATGCAACAGACACCATGTCAGACACAGTCCCCATCCCATCGGCTAAACTGCCTATTGGGTATATATGAGTAGAGCATCTAGGTCTAGCGTGTGCCTGGTCCTTGGTTAGTGCTTAAGTCTCCACAAGCCCCTCTGGGGCTCAGGTTAGTTGTCTTCTTGTGGAGATCCTGTCTCCTCCAGGTTGTTCTATTCTTCTCCCCATTCTTCTACAAGGTTCCTTACACTCAGCCCAATGTTTGACTGTGAGTATCAGTTTCTGTTTCAATCCATTGCTGGACAAAGCTTCTCAGAGGAAGTTGTTGAAATCAGTGGAAGGCTGCCATGGAAGGCTCCTGGCTGCAAATACAGTAGAGCATCATTAATAGTGTCAGGGGTTGGTTCTCTTCCATGGAATGGGTCTCAGGTTGAACCAAGTATCATTTGCACATTCCCTTGATCTCTGTTCTATCTTAATAACTACATGTCCTGAAGACAGGGTAAATTCTGGATGGAAGTTTTTGTAGGTAGGTTGGTGTTCCCCTCTCTTCATGAGAATTCTGGTCTGGTTAGAGGGTGCCCTCTTCAGTCTTCATGACCCCTGCCACCAGGGATTTCAGCTAGAGTCATTCCCATATCCTCCCTGTTGCAGGTCTCGGGCTTGTGTAAAAGGTGTTCCTTCCCATGGTTACTCTTCTCTCTGAAAGCCCTTTGTCCTCTCCTTCTCACTCACCCTATATCAGATCCCCAACCCCATTTCCCTCAGTGTTCCCTCTCCCATCCAGTTCCATCTCTTCAAAAACTTCTGCTGACTATTCTGTTTCCCATTCTGTGTGAATTTCAAGCATCCTTCCTTAGATACTCCTTGTTTTTTGGGTTTGTATGTTTGTTTTTCTTTCTGTTTTTTTAAGTCTGTAAATAAATATGCTGGTATTTTGGTAGGAATTACACTGAAGTATAAATTGCTTTTGGCAAGATAGCCATTTTTTCTATGTTAATCCTACTGATCCATGATAATGGGAGATCTATAACAACTTCCAATGACTATTCCATTTCCCCTTCTGGGTGAGATTTGAGCATTCTTCCATGGGTCCTCCTTGTTTATTGGCTTCCTTGGATTTGTGAATTGTAGTATGGTTACCATGTAGTATACGGTTAATGTGATCACTCTATATACTATTACAAATTTTTTTCAGAGATGAGAACTTTTATTGGATAACCAATTGTGCTCTTCACTAGGGAATATTATTTTTCCTTCTTTCAGCATTCCTTGGTTGCTTATGCTTTTTCTATCTAGGGTTGGAACATTGAAATCCTTGTATCTTTTTTTGTTAATTCCACCGCCTCCATTTTCTCTTAGTTATTTGAAGTCATTTGGTATCTCTCCATAATTCAAGATGTAGGCAGACCTTATTTATTGTTTGTATTAGAAAGATTTTTTTTAACAAAAAAGAAAATCTTTATTTAACCTTTTTATAATGATTTAGTCTTCAAATAAAGCATGCTAGATATACAATTTCTTTTTTATTTTTTTCAATGCAGTTTATTCAGGAACCTTGAACAATCCTCGGACCCTGGGGAAAGCCAGCCCACAGCTTAAATAGCCTCTGGGTAGCCAACCCAGGTGTGCCACTTGGGCAATGCAGATAGGTCCACAAACATGGAAGCAAGCCAGATCCTCAACCTTAGCCAAATGTGGAATTGTTCGTGACAGAGAGCACTCACCATCGGGAAGGTGGAAGGCAGAAACCAGCTCCATCTTTAAGGAATAGCATTCCGCAGCTCTCTACAGTTCCCCCTTTTTGTTTTAGACGCATCAGGCAAAAGTAGAGGTCTGATCTCTGATATTAGAAATAAATTGGGACTTTGTACCGATGTTCATTTAGGTGTCATCCACCCAAAGAGCATCAGACCCGTCCGATACCTTTTTCTCAGAGGCGGGACCTGGGGCATCAACCCGTTTGCAATCAGACAGGCTCTTCTCTGGGTCGAAAGCGGCTGACCCTGAGTGCAGTGCTTAGCCTCGCATCCTGAGCGTATCATTTTAGCTTTTTATGGTATCCAACCATGCTTGGGGAGAATGTCCTGCTTCAATGGCTGTAAAGGCCTGAATGGTCATGGCTGCATCACACTGTTGTGAGACTCTAATCTTGCATATATACCACAGGCAAACCAAGGAGACCAACACCAGAAGGCCTAGATTTTTCTTTCTGTTGCTTTATTTAGTTAATTTATTGGGCTTTTAATATATTGTGAATACTAATCTCTGAAAAATGTATAGCTGGAAAAGATTGTCTCATATTCTATAAATTGATTATTTCTTTTGCTTTGCAGAAGTAATTGAGTTTGATGTAAACTCATGGTTCCCTACTGGTATTTGCTGAGCTAAGAATCTACTTTTAAATGTATTGCATGTGGCTACCTTTTTGAATAGCTTTCTTTAATGTCTTCTGCTAGAATTTCAAATTATATTCACATTAAGTTTTCTGATTAATTTTAGGTGGACTTTTGTTGCAGGGTTAGGAATTAAAATCAAGTTACAGTCTTCTACATATATATTTATTCATCACTACACTCAGATAAACTGTTTATCCTTGCTCCTGTGTTTACATCTTTCAAGGGGAAGATGCAACTTTACCAAGTCCCAGAGGAAGAGGATGTAGCCAGTCCTGATGAGAATTTATAGGTTATGGTAAGATAGATTGGGAGGAGGACCTCCCCTATCAGTGGACTAGGGGAGGGGTATCTGGAGAGAAGAAGGAGGGGAAATATGGGAGGAGAAGAGGGAAGGGGCTATAACCAGGATACAAAATGTAATAAATAATAAATAAATAAAAATGCAAAAACAAAAATAATCAGGTAGCTGTACTTCTCTAAGATCCTGTAGAAAAAATTGTGGTCCAGCAACATGAGTGCTCTTGTAAGGGTTCACCTGTGTCGGGAATGCAGACACACTCTGGATTATAGTAACACCTGATGAGAATATAGACACCTTAGTAAACTTTAGTATGTAGGTTTAACCCCTCCCCCCAAAAATTAGGGTAAAATTAGTTTATAGAAGGAAGCATCCATGTTTGAAAGTGAGATCTCATTGAGGGACAAAGTGAGGAATAAGAGAAAGATTTGACAGAATGAGTCAGAGATAGTAATACACCTGACTCTCATGAGAATAGGGCAGGAAAGAGAGGCTACTTAGGAACAGGAGAGAGAGAGAGAGAGAGAAGAGAGAGAGAGAGATTTGCCTAAAGTTGATTGATTTACCTGTATACTTTTACAGAAACAGGTTGCAGAAAGAACAAGCTAGAAGTGAAGACAGAATGAGCCCGAGAATGGGAAGAAGCCGGAAGTTTAAAAAGAACTGCCAGAAGTAGTTTGAGGCCAGGCAGAGCAATTCAGTCAGAATCAATGAGAAGTCAATTTGAATCGATGTGCTTAGGCTGGAATAGCTGAGTTGAGCTGGCCAGCGAGAGTTCAGAAAGAGCTAGAAAGGCTTGGGAATAGCTGTCATCTCATTCCCTCATCTGAGGTAATAAAAGCAAAATTTATAATATTCCATTGTTATGTAACTACATATTTACATAAATATTTTGCATGTGTCATTATTGTTTTGTAGTATACAGTTTAAAGGAGACATTATGAAATCTCCAGCATTATTCATTTTGCTAGGATTAATTTATCATTTGGGGGTTGTTTATATTTTCATATGAATTTTAGGATTGTTTTATTATACTTCTTTGAAGAATGTCATTGGAAATTTAATGGATATTACATTGAATTTTTATATTATTTTTAGGACTATGATAATTTTAATGACTTATCTTTAATCCACAAACATGGAAGGCATTTCTCAGCATCTTATAGTTTTCATTGGACATATTTTTAACTCAAATAGTTGAGTTCATGTTTGTATATAATGAATGGCTTTTCTTTTCATTTATATTTTCTTCAGTTAATTTTATTATTATTATTATTATTATTATTATTATTATTATTATTATTATTGCTGCTGCTGCTTCCTTATACTTGACTTAAGGATTAAGTTTGAGAATTAACTTAATATTAACTTTTGGAATGTCTCATTTTATTCTTATTTGGCTATAGAGATTTCTTTGTCTTTCTCTATTTCTCTTTAATAACCTACTCAGTATTCAAATGCATATTGCTCAGTCATCATGTATTTTATTATTTTCTGTAGTTTCTTTTATTATTTTGGCCTCACATTGTTTGTGATATACGGATATGAAAAATATTTGTGGTTTCTAATTTGCAAAAGCTTGCATTATGTATTAAAATAGGATTTTAAAAAATTCACTGGAATACTGAGCTAAGTCTCTATTTAGTAGGTGTTCTTTAGGATATTATTTAAATCCCTGTGTAGAATGTTTTATCTATTATTTATTTATCTCCGCTTATTCTTTGTTTCTCTGTTTATATTTTTGTCCAGATGATCACATGTTTTGTTTGTCTTCTTCTTTTGTTGTAGGATTCTTTTAAGCAGATGTCAATGATAGCAGATGAAAATATTAGTTTTAATTATTAACTTTGTACAACCTAGAATAATCTTAGAAGAGAAGTGCTATTGAGGAGCTATTTAGCTCAAATTGGCCTGCAAGCATATCTGTGGGAGATTGTTTTGATTGTTAATTGTAGTAAGAATTCTGAAACCACTCCCTAGGTGAGGTTTCTGAACTATATGTGAAAAGAGAAAACTAGATGAAAGAAAGGAGAAAAGGAAGAATCTATGTGTTTCTGTTCTCTGCTCTTGAATGTGGACTGTGGGTACAATACTAATAACTTGTAGATATAAAAAAGTTATTAATAATCCCTGATGCATAAAAATACTAAATTTATTTGCTACATATATAACAGTCTAAAATTATGTGAAATTTTGAGTGACTGTAGTATTTTTTTTCTTTTTAAATTCACTTTCCATACTGGTTGTAGCCCATCCCTTCTTGTCCTCCCAGTCCTACCCTCCCTCTCTCCTCTGCTATTCCTCAGAAAATGGGAGTCAACCTTCTCATCCACCCCAGATCATCAAGTCACATCATGACTGAGCTTGTCCTATTCTGCTATGGCTTGGCATGGAGGTCTTGCCACGGGAAGGTGATCAAAAAGCTGGAAAGGGAGTTCCCTTCAGATACAGTTCCTGCTTCACTTATGAGGACCCACATAAAACCTAAGCTTCCCATCTCCTACATTTTTGTAGGAGGGTCTAGTTCCAGTCCATGTATGGTCCTTCATTAATGCTTCAGCCTCGGCAAGATCCTCTTTTCCCTGGTTAGTTGCCTCTGTTGGTTTTTTATGGCACTCTTGTCACCTTCTGGTCCATTTCTCTTTCCTTCCACTTTTCCTCAAGACTCTGTATTCATTGACCAACATTTGGCTGTGAGTCTCAGCATATATTTTGAGGCCTTTCTGGGTAGATCCTCTCAGAGGAAAACTCTGATAGGTTCTAAAAGCTTACCACAGTAGCATTCATAATGATACTGTATTGATTCATAATGATAATGTATTGACACTATCTCATAGGGTATGTCTTTGGTTGGGCCAGGAATTGGTTAGACATTCCTTCAATCTCTACTCTATCTGCTCTCTGTTTAACCCTACACATCTTGTAGGCAGGGTAAATTTCTTTTAAATTTTTCTTTATTATTATTATTTATTACAATTTGTTCAGTTTGTATCCCAGCTGTATCACCCTCACTCATGTCCTCCCTTTTCCACCTTCCCTCCCTCTTCCCCAACTATGTCCCTTCTTAGTCCACTGATAGGGAAGGTCCTCCTCCCTTACTATCTGACTGTAGCTTATCAGGTCTCATTAGGACTGTCTGGATCCTCTCTCTGTGTGGCCTAATTAGGCCACCTCACCAAGGGGAGGTGATCAAAGAGATAGCTACTGAGTCCATGTTAAAGACAGCTCCTGATCCCCATAAGGAACCCACATGGAGACTGAGTTGCCCATGGGCTACATCTTAGCAAGGGTCTAGGTCCTCTCTATTTGTGGTTCTTCGTTGATTCATCAATCTCTGCAGAACCCCTCAGCCCAGATTATTTTGGATCTATTGGCCTCCTTGTGGAGCTCCTGTTACCTCCATGGCTTTCTATCTTCTCCTTCAACCACAAGAGTCCCTGTACTCTGCCAAAGTTTGGGTCTGGGTCTCAGCATCTGCTTCAATACCCTGATGGTCAGAGTGTTTCAAAGGCCCCCTGTAGAAGACTCCTGTCCTGTTCCCTGCCTTCTCCTAATTCTGATGTCTATTCTCTTTGTCCTTCTGAAGGAGGATTAAACCTCTTCCCTAGGGTCCACTTTATTATTCAGCTTCTTTAGAACTACATATTATAGTATATTTATCCTATATTAAATGGCTACTATCCACTTTTAAGTTAGTATATATCATGTGTGTCTTTCTGGTTCTGGGTTATCTCACTCAGAATGATCTTTTCTAGTTCCATCCATTTGCCGGTTAATGTCATGATTTCTTTGTTTTAATAGCTAAGTAGTATTCCACTGTGTAAATGTGCCACAGTTTCTTCATCCATTCTTCATTTGAGGGACATCTATGTTATTTCTAGATTCTGGCTATTGTGAATAAAGCTTCTATAAACATAGTTGAGCAAGTGTCCTTATTGTATGGTAGAACGTCTTTTGGATATATACCCAGGAATGGTATAGGTGGGTCTTGAGATAAAGCTATTACTAGTTTTCTGAGAAAGTGTCATATTGATATCCAAAGTGCCATATTGATATCCAAGTCTACACTCCAATCAGCAATGAAGGAGTGTTTCCTTTTCTTCACACCCTCACCAGCATGTGCTGTTGGTTGCAGTTTTTATTTTAGCCATTCTGATAGGCCAGAAAGAAAGAGGATCCAGACAATGCTGATGAGACCAGATAGGCTAGAGACAGATAGTAGGGGAGGTAGACCTCTAGTATCAGTGGACTAGAGGAGATGCAGGGGGAGGGGGAGGGGAAGTGAGAGGAAGGATGGGACCACAAGGAAATGAGGGATGGGGTTACAGCTGGGATAGAAAGTGAATAAATTACAATTATTAATAATAATAAGCATTTCAGAGTCATTTTGATTTGAATTTCCCTGATGACTAAGGAACTTGAGCATTTCTTTAAAACTCTGTTTAGCTCAGTACCCCATTTTTTTATTGGGTTATTTTGTTTTTTTGGTGTTTGATTTCTTGAGTTCATTATATATTGTAAATATTAGGCCTTTGCTGGTTGTAGGATTGGTGAAGATATTTTCCCAATCTGTAGACTATCGTTTGATTATATTGACACTATCCTTTATTTTACAAAATCTTTTCAGTTTCATGAGGTCCCATTTATTAATTTTTGATCTGAGAACCTGAGTTGTTGGTATACTGTTCAAGAAGTTGTCTCCTGTGCCAATGAGTTTGAAGCTCTTTCTCATTTTCTCTTCTATATTTAGTGTATCTGGTGTTATACTGAGGTCAGTGATCCACTTGAATTTAAGTTTTTTGCATGGAGATAAATATGGATCTATTTGCATTTTTCTACATGTAGACATTCAGTTAGACCAGCACCATTTGTTGAAGGTGCTGTCTTTTTTCCATTGTATGGTTTTAGGTTCTTATTGAAAAATCAAGTGACCACAAATATGTGGCTTTATTTCTGGATCTTCGATTTGGTTCCATTAATCAACCAGTCCATTTCTATGACAATACCAGGCTTTGTAGTATAGCTTGAATCACAGATGGAAATAACTCCAGAAATTTTTGTTTGTTTGTTTGTTTGTTTTTTCTTGTACTGTTTTGTTTTAGCTGTTCTGGGTTTTCTGTTTTTTCATGTGAGGTTTAGACTTGTTCTTTCAAGTTCTGTAAAGAATTGTGTTAGTATTTTGAAGGGGATTGCACTGAATCTGTAGATTGCTTTTGGTGATGGTATTTTTTACTATGTTAATCATATGGATCTATGAACATCGGAGATCTTTCCATCGGCTGATATCTTCTTCATTTTCTTTCTTCGGAGACTTTAAGTTCTTGTCATACTGGTCTTTCACTTAGTTATAGTCATATCAAATACTTTATATTATTTTTGGGTATTGTGAAGGGTGTAGTTTCCTTAATTTCTTCTCAGCCATTTTTTGTTTGTGTACAGGACAGCTACTGATTTTTTAATTAATATTTTATCTAGCCACTTTACTAAAGCTGTTTTTTTAGCTGTAGGAGATCTCTGGTGGAATTTTTGGGGTTAATTATATAATTATCATATAATCTGCAGAAAACAATATGTTGACTTCTCCCTTCCCAACTTGTATCTCCTTGATCTCCTTTAGTTGTCTTATTGGTCTATCTAGTAATTCAAATACTATATTGAAGAGGTATGAAGACAGTGGGAAGTCAGATTTTAGTGGAAATTATTTAAAATTCTCTGCATTTAACATGATGCTGGCAATGTGCCTTCTGTATATAACCTTTATTGTGTTTTGATATGAGTCTTGTATCCCTGATCTCTATAAGACTTTCATCAAGAAGGAGTGTTGGATTTTTGCAAAGGCTTTTTCTGAATCTTATGAGATGATCCTGTGTTTTTTTGTTTTTTTTTTTCTTTGAGTTTGTTTGTATTGTGGATTACTTTGATGGATTTTTGTATGTTGAACCATCTCTGCATCCCTGGAATGAAGCCTACTTGATCAGGGTGGAAGATTTAATTGATCTTTTCTTGGATTTGTTTTGCCAGTATTTTATTGAGTATTTTTGCAGCAATGTCCATGAGTGAAATTGGTCTAAAATTCTCTTTCTTTTTTTGAGTCTTCACGTGGTTTATTATATCAAGGTGACTGTGGCATCATAGAATGAGTTTGGCAATGTTCTTTCTGTTCTATTTTGTGGAATAATTTGAGAAGCATTGATATTAGCTCTTCTCTGAATGTCTGGTAGAATTTTATTCTGAAATTGTGTTGTGCTGCTTTTTGTTTGTTTGTTTTTTGTTTATTTTTTATGGATAGGAGGCTTATTGATGACTGTTTCTCTTTCCTAATGGTTTGTAGGACTGTTTAATCTGTTTACCTGATCTTGAGTTAATTTTGTTAGGTAAAATCTATCAATGAGATGGTCTATTTCCTTTAGATTTTCCAATTTTGTGGAATACAGGCTTTTGATGTAAGACCTAATGATTTTTTGGATTTCCTCAATTTCTGTTGTTATGTCCCCCTTTTTATTTATGAGTTTGTTAATTTAAACACCCTACCTTTGCCTTTTAGTTTGGTTAAGGGCTTGTTGATTTTCTCAAAGAATCAGTTCTTAATTTCATTGATTCTTTGTATTGTTCTATTTTCACTTCATTGATTTCATCCCTGATTATGATTATTTTCTACTGTCTACTCCTCTTTGATGTGTCTGCTTCCTTCTGTTCTAGATCTTACTATGATATCTCTCCAATTTCTTAATGAAGTCACTTAGTGCTATGAAATTTCCTCTTAGCAGTGCTTTCATTGTGTCCCATAAGTCTGGGTATGTTGTGCCTTCATTTTCATTGGATTCTATGAAGACTTTAATTTCTTTCTCTATTTCATCCATGACCCAGTGTTCATTGAGCAGGGACTGTTCAGTTTCAATGTGTTTGTAGGCTTTCTGTTGTTTCTGTGGTTATTGAGTTCCAGTTTTAATCCATGGTGGTATGATAATCTATACGTGGTTATTTCAATCTTCTTATACCAGTTAAGGCTTGCTTTGTTACTGAGTAGACAGTCAATTTCGGAGAACATTTTGTGAGGTGCTGAGAAGAATGTATATTTTTTTGTGTTTGGAAGAAATGTTCTGTAAATACCTATTAGGTACATTTGTTTCGTGACCTCTGTTAGTTTCTTTGTTTCCCCATTTAGTTTCTCTCCCAATAATCTGAGCATTGGAGAGTATCAAATCTTGAAAGTCTCCCACTATTAATGTGTAGGGTTTGATGTGTGATTTAAGCTTTAGTACTGTTTTTTTTTTTTTTTTTTTTTTTATAAATGTGGGTATCCTTGCATTTGGGGCATAGATGTTCAGAATTGAGACTTCATCTTGGTGTATTTCTCCTTTGATGAGTATGAAGTGTCCAACCCCATATCCTTTGATTAATTTTACTTGAATGTCTATTTTATAAGATACTAGAATGGCTACTCTAGCTTTAGGCTTTGGTCTACTTGCTTGGAAAATTTTTTTACAGCCCTTTACTCTGACGTAATGTCTATCTTTATTGCTAAGTTATGTATCTACTATGCAGCCGAATGTTGGATACCATTTTTGCTTCCATACTATTGACCTGTGATTTTTATTGGGGAGTTGAGGCCACTGATGTTGAGAGATATTAATGACCAGTGGTTGTTACTTTCTGTTATTTTGGTGTTGGTAGTTGTAGAGCGTATGTGTGTGCTTCCCTTCTTTGGTTTTGCTGATGTGGGGTTATTTATTTTCTGTATTTTTCTGGGTGTAGTTTGTCTCCTTGGGTTAAAGTTTTTCTTCTAGTATCTTCTGTAGGGATGTATTTGTGGATATTTAATGTTTAAATGTGTAATTGTTAAGTAAAACTCTTCTTAAAATGCTTCTTCTTTGTGCATTGGTGCATGCCTGGAATCCCAGCACTCAGGGAGGCAGAGGCAGTCTGACCTCCCTTGAGTTAGAGGTTAGCCTGGACTACAAAGTGAGTTCAGGACAGCCAAGACTATGCAGAGAAACCCAGTATTGAAAAAACACAGAAAAATATTATCATAAGTCTGAGTTTCCTTATTTGGTATAATATTTTTAACCATATCTATTCACTTGCACATTTTATAATTATATTTTTCTTTACAGCTGAATAAAATTCTACTGTATATGGAGGCCAAATTTTCATAATACATTTATTAGTTTATAGATATCTAACTATTTCTGTGTCCTGGCTATTGTGAATATAGTAGGTACAAACAGAGATGAGCATAAGTAATGAAGTATAGTCTTTTGGATATATACCCAGCAGTGGTATAGTTTGCTTACATGGTAGATGTATTTCTGTTTCTGAGGAATGATCACACTGATCTCTAGAATGGCTAAAACAATTGGCTCTTCTACCTACAGAACAACCTGTTCTCCTTATCTTCACAATCATTTGTTTTCTTTGACTGCAATAAATTATACTATGACTTTTCTAATCACAATGAATGCAATAGTGCTTTCCATCTAGATTGAAAAATATAATATGTCTTTACATATGATATATTTTAGATACTCCAAAAGAAAAGTTTAAAAGAAATATGACTTTAACACACAAGGGAGCTAGAACATTTTCTGAAGTTATTACAATCATTAAAATTTAAATGATATTTGGCCTGCGAGGAAATATATATATATGTATGTATATACATATATATATGTCAGAATAGCAGTAAATTAGATACAAGAAACTCTACCTAGAAATGGTTGCATAAGCAAGACCAGAATGATGACACTATCAATAAGCATGTTAATTTCAAAGGTTCAAAGGGAAGAAATTTTGTGGGTTTTCAGACATAGAGAGTTGAATGCCATCTATTATTTTGATTAATCAAGTGTGAATAGCAATAAAATAGGTGAACCTATATCTGAAACTTTTTATCATTGGGAGAAAATAAAGAAAATGATGCTGCTGGGTCATTGCTCTTAGCATCTCTGGATATGAGATTCATGATAAAATTAACCACCTTTAGAATAGGGTAAATGACAATAATGAATTTAGTGATAAAATTTACCAGCTCAAGATGTGAATAAGCCATCTATAGGTTTCTGTTGTAGTCTGAAAGAGAATCTTCTCTCCAGCAGCCATAGAGCTCAAGTGGCAGAAAATAAAACTGAAGGCTTCATAAGGTTGGCTGAAATACAGCAAAAATTGAAGTCTTAGAATGTGTCAGGAGATAAAGTACTGGCATAAATTGACAAAGAATGGAATCATGTAATTTTCTTTCCTCTCTGATAGAGTATTTTAGATAGGCCTTCTGGAAGGGTAACTCAAAATTGCATACCAACACCCAAAATTGAGTTAAAAATAAAAGGCAACATTTATTATTACCCTATGCCAAAATGACTGTTTGAAATATTTCTATAGATATGTGGGGTGAGTGAATGATAATTATAGGAGGTAGAAACTGGTTAGGTAACTTAGGATAAAAAGATCCCAAATCAAAGTATTCATGCATGTTTAGAGGTGTTGTTCTTATTTCTGTTTAGGCTTTGTGTTTGTTTTTTTTTTTTCTTTTTTCTTTTTCCTTAAAATTAGAAATCTCCTTGAGACACATGGCAGCTTCATCCTTGTCATATACCAAAGATGCCAAATTTGTTTGGGAGTATTTGATCACAGTATGATTCCTAAATAATTTTCAGGTTTGCTCTGTAGAGAGAATGCATCAGTAAAGGCCTATTAAGTGAAAACTTCTCCTGGTCAAGAGAATAGAATTCCTGGACTACGTGGAAGACTTAATATCTTAATCATGCCAAGTGAATCTCCTGGCAAAAGAATAAAAATAAAAATAAAATAAAAATAAATTAAATCTATAGGGAGGTTCCTTAAACAGCATTAACAAAATGCATAGAATTATTGCATCCTAGAACTAAAGTAATAACTCAGGATTATATTTTAATTAAATTTTTATTTTTTACATTAATTACATTTTATTTGCTTTGTATCCTAGCTGTAATCCCCTCCCTCATTCCCTCCAAAACCTACCCTACCTCCCTCATTTTCTCCCATGCCCCTCTCCAAGACGACTGATAAGGGTGGTCCTCCTCCCTTTCCATCTGACCCTAGCTTACCAGGTCTCATCAGGACTGGCTGCAATGTCCTCCTCTGTGGCCTAGCAAGGCTGCTCCTTCCTCAGGGGGCAGCGGTCAAAGAGCCAGCCACTGAGTTCATGTCAGAGATAGTCCCTTTTCTTATTATTAGGATACCCACTTGAATATTGAGCTGCCATGGGCTACATCTGAGCAGGAGTAACAGTCTCAAAAAAGACTCCATGCCAAAGAATTTTGGTTCTGTTGGTCTCCTTATGGAGCTCCTGTACTCTCCAGGTCTTACTAACTTCTTCCTTTTTCATATAATTCCTTGAACTCTGCCCAAAGTTTGGTTATGAGTTCCAATATCTGCTTTGACACTGAGTCTTCCAGAGGCCCTCTGTGGTAGGTTCCTTTCCTGGAAACAACCCAGATGTCCCTCAGTGGAGGAATGGATACAGAAATTGTGGTACATTTACACAATGGAACACTACTCAGCTATTAAAAACAAGGAAATCATTAAATCTGCAGGCAAATGGTCGGATCTAGAAAAGATCATCCTGAGTGAGGTAGCCCAAAAGCAGAGAGACACACATATACTCACTTATAAGTAGATAAATATACTAAATATATTAAATATACTAAATTCTGTACACCTAAAGAAACTAACCAAGAAGGGGGACCCTGGGTAAAATGATGAATCCTCACTTAGAAAGACAAATGGGATGGACATTGGAAGAAGGAGAAAACAATAACTCAGTATTATTAAGTCAAATATTTCCACAGAGGAACTTCCTCCTTATTGTTGTTGCTTACTCTAAAGTACAACAGAAAATGAGAGATAACATCTTATTGAATTTTAAAAAGAGTATTTTTATAAAAGAGGAAGAATTTGTGAAAAATACTAAATATGAGTCTTCTCTGTCAAATATAAACTTAGTTCAAATATAACAATAGTTCAAATCTTTTTATCTATCTCAACTTACAAGATTTTTATGAATTTTTTCTTTTTTCTTTTCATTTCTTGTTTTCAACTTTTTATTGTTTCCTTATGAATTTCAAATCATACATCCCATTCCAACTCATCTTCCCATTTATTTCATAAATAAATTAACATTTAAAGAATGTTAATATAAAATGACTTTCCAGCCTTGCAACATTCCCCCCAGCAAAATAAAAAAAAATTAAAAAATGCATTATGGAATCTGTAGTGTACTACATTGCATCTCACAGTACACACTTTTTTCTATAATTCATTGCATGCAAATTTCATTGTAATAAGTCATTAGTCTAGTTTGAGGCCTCTGGCTTCTGCTACACTATCAATACTGGAACTCACCAGTACGCCTCTAAGATAATTTGTTGTGTCTTCATCTCATGTAGAGCCCGTAGTTTTAGACCTATAGGACTAGTCCCTTTACCTGCTTGAGCAGTTAATCAATGTGGTAGATGTTGGAGTGGGCCAAATCAAGGTACAGGATTTGGGCCTGGGAGTTATATGAGTTGGTCAACCTGGCAGCTCTCACACACATGCACAGACACACCACCAGAATGAGCTCTCCAGCACTGCCTGGGCTAGCTCATCCAATGCTAGCCCTTTGTGTTTAATATTTGGGGAACTAAGTTTGGATTCTTGTGTTAGTTTTCAATTGGTATGTTTTTTTTTAATTCTTTGTATACTGTAGATATTTACACTGTTGTAGGTATGGGTAGTTCTGATCAAACTACGTATTTCACTTTCAAACATTTAATAAAAATATTTTAAATTAGTACAAAGTTAAGTTAAGATACCAACAGTGGAAAAACTGTTAAGCAGAGAATGTCACTTGAATAAGAAAACATATTAATTAGAATAAATAAGCATGTTTAACATAGCCATGTATAATATGTCTCAAATTGATGGCTACTAAAGTAAGGTAAAAACCTAATGCCCATACATTGATTCTCCATCAAATTCTCACTTAATAAAATACATTTTGCAGTTTTCTTCCCTCTGATGATTACTAACATGTCTAAATAGTTAATGATTAATATTGAGCCACCTAAAGCCTTTACTTTATATTTTATTAATAAAGAAAAAAGCTAGCAGAACTAGTGAAATATCTCCGAGGAAAAAGGTACCTGTGGGTAGGTTTGATAAACTAAGTTGGGTGTTTGGCAGCAACATGGTAGACAAAGAACACATATTTTGTTATCAGATTTCCACATGGACAAAGTAGCTCATGTAATTTTAGACATATGCACTCACACTATCTAAATGCAATATTTTAACCATACAATCCTTTAAAGAATGTTAATATAAAATGACTAATTTTTAAAATTTATCTTTAAATTTTACTAGAACACAAATTGCCAGTGAAGCATGTTAATTAGTCAATTGTGGATTTCTAGTAGTGTATAAGACTAGCTTTGAATGAGAATTTTATTTATTTTAGGCCACATTAGCTTTATATTTTATTTGTTGCTATGCACAGCTTTCATCTACTTGTGAATGTCATACTTTTTGTTAGATTTTTTTTGTTTATATTACATTTACTAGTACAAGAAAACAAACAAAAAACATGGTAAGGGTAACATGTTGTTTCCTAAATGAATATATTAGTTAACACTTAAATGACAGACCTTACTATGTCATAAAATGCTTACTTACTTATGATAAAAAAATGTCAAATATTGTCTTCTACATTCTTGAAATATATAGTGCATTTGTCAGGACTGTAAACCAAGAAAAGGATATACATATGAAATGAATGGCAATACATGTGCTCTTAATTCTTAGATTGTTTTAATCAGCAATGTTGAAAATAAACCATAATTAGCTACTCAAATAAAACTGAGGGGAAAGTAGTGTAAAATGAAGACTTAAACCAAATATTCTCTTCAATAAGACATAAAACTATGTATTTGTATCAAGCCTCCAGAACAATGCAAAAAAAAAAACCTATGGAATAAAGAAACATATAACATTAAAAAATAAGATTATATTTTCCTATATCTTTCATATTATTTCGTATTGATGCTATAATGAACTATTGTATCAAGGGTTTAATCACTTTAACAAAATATATAAGCAAAGAGTTGAAATACTACATATTTATAGTGAAAAAAATTGAGTTGGTAATCGATAAAAAATAGGTCATAGGTTCATGTAGTTTCAATATTTTTCAAAAAGAAAATATTTCTTATTGAAAATATTGAAATATATTTAAAGTAGGAAAAAGTTATTCAAGATTGCGTTAAAGTACTTGGCAAAGAAATTTATATGCTTTATCACCAAAATATCTTGTTAGGTAATATTCTTACAATTTATAAATAAAAATGTTGTCTATTATCAAAACACCCACCCCCCAAAAAAGACAAAGCCTATAATCAATGAAGTAACTTTGTAATATGTGGCTTGCCACTTTTTTGTCAGGCTGCTTTGTTATTGAGCTCTGAGGAAAAAGCATGTTTTCACCCTGGCCTTCCCCTGAAGTCAGGGATAAACAGGAAGTTTTGCCAAGTTCACTTCCTTTTGTTTGTGTAAGTATCACACTGAAAGGTAATGTAAACAAGTTTGATTTTTCCATGAACCCCTTCATTGTACTGAAGTGCTTTGCTCTGACTATAAAAAGGGATTATGGAATTTTTTTCATACAAGTCTTTGACTTGCTTGGTTAGGGTTACACCAAGGTACTTTATGTCATTTGTGGCTATTATGAAGGGTGTTATTTCCCTAATTTCTTTCTCACCCCTATTGTCTTTTGTATACAGAAGGGCTACTGATGTTTTTGAGTTAATTTTGTATCCAGCCACTTTGCTGAAGGTGTTTATCAGCTGTAGGAGTTCCCTGGTAGAGTTTTTGGGGTTGCTCATGCATACTATCATATCATCTGCAAATAGTGATAATTTGACTTCTTCCTTTCCAATTTTTATCCCCTTGATCTCCTTCAACTGTCTTATTGCTCTAACAAGGACTTCCAGCACTATGTTGAAGAGATATGGAGAGAGTGGGCAGCCTTGTCTTGTCCCTGATTTCAGTGGGATTGTTTTAAGTTTCTCTCCATTGAGTTTGATGTTGGCTATAGGCTTGTTGTATATCGCTTTTACTATGTTTAGATATGTGCCTCGTATCCCTGATCTCTCCAATACTTTAAACATGAATGGATGTTAGATTTTGTCAAATTCTTTTTCAGCATCTAGGGAGATTATCATGTGGTTTTTTTCTTTCAGTTTGTTTATATGGTGAATCACATTGATGGATTTCTGTATATTGAACCAACCCTGCATACCTGGGATGAAGCCTACTTGGTCATAGTGGATAATATCTTTGATGCGTTCTTGGATTCAGTTTGCAAGTATTTTGTTAAGTATTTTTGCATCAATGTTCATAAGGGAGATTGGCCTGAAATTCTCTTTCTTTGTTGAGTCTTTGTGAGGTTTAGGAACCAAGGTGACTGTGGCTTCATAGAATGAGTTTGGTAATGTTCCTTCTGTTTCTATTTTGTGGAATAGTTTAAAGAGAATTGGTGTTAGCTCTTCTTTGAAGGTCTGGTAGAATTCTGCACTGAAGCCATCTGGTCTCCCATGCTCATGGTGTAAGCCTGGGGTCTCACAGCTCAGGAGGTCAAGATTGTGCCCTTCCCAGAAACTCCCCCAGACCAAGACTCATTGCAAAAGCAAGAGATTTATTAACCATTGCACAATGGGGTCACCCCTACTGGTCAGCAAAGAGTGGCACCGGGAGACAAAGGCCTTTAGGTTTTTAAAAGAAAAATTGTGGGAGATTTGAAGTTACAGTCTCGGCAATTTAGGATTGGATGAGGAAGCCATAAAGTAAGATAATTGGTTAGTCTTAGGTGCTCAAGCTTGGCCAGTCCTGCCAAGTGTGGATGCAGCTGCAATTTAAGGTGGGGGTGGTTAGCTCATCCTTGAAGATTAGGGCTGCACACTCTTGGCTGGAGGTCAAAAGCTACTCAGAAGAAATCTAGGTTCGTTGCTAAGAAATGCTATCTCAAAGACAAGGGTCTGGTCCTTCTTTTTGCTGAGTGAAGGTCATTCCTTGCTTGCCTTTTTTTATATCTGTCCTCACAGATAGGGTCACATTCCTCCATTCTCTTGAAAGTTACTAAGAGGCTTTAGCTTAACCTGGACCTAAAACTCAAAACTATAGGCTTTAGAAGACATACAGGTTACAACGTTAGTCTAACCCTTTCATTTCCCCCTTCTCCTTGTAACTGCTTCAATCCTGAAGCAGCTGCAGAGTGAAAATTTTATCTTTAGAATTTTTTTTCTTTTTACTCAACATTTCAGCCTGTAGAATGGGACAATGGGCCAAAGATCCGTCTTCTGGAATTTCTTCATGCTGATGATTGGATTGTTGATATCTCAGTTTGAAAGAGACTGAAATGCTGGTCAAAAGTTGGGGGAGTATATGGGTAGTTACCTTAGTCTGTAATTATCTGGGTTTAAACGTTAAAGAAACAAGAAAAGTAGATAAGGGTCTCATTCCTTGAGTGCCCAAGGGAGTTGCTTTTAACTGAATTTAAGGATTTTTTTCTAGATCTTTAAATCTCCCACCCAAGATACTAGAATTTTTTACTTTGATGTCAAAATTATAGTCTGTTGTCCTATTATAAGTTGTTTTTTTTTTTAATTTAGTAAAGATTACTAGGAGCCAGTGAAAGGCTGGTCAATGAGGCAGTCCATAACAGTCTGGTTAGTTGATCCAATTGAAGAGACAGGGAGTAGTCTTGTCAGCTTCCAACAAGTCCAGATTTCAGCTTGCAGCCCAGAGTCAACCAGGTGAAAATCTGCTGAGACAAATTCAGACTAGAGACAGAAGTTAAGATTTGTCTGTTAAATAGGAAAAGTGAGGAATCCCAACACCGGGGAAAACTCATCTGGGATCCATTTGAGCTATGCTAGATCCAGGTCTCATGACCTTTTGATTTTTATAAACTCATGAATTTTTGGTACACAAAAGGAAGTATATATATTAAAAAACTCAGAAAAGTAACATATCAGCAAATCTAATACAACAACATTTTGAAAGTAACAGGTAAAACTATATCTAACAGAATGGGTACCAGTCAGCTGTTTGTTTTATATCTTCTATAAACAACTTAAGTGTGTCCATGTGGCAGCCTTTTTGGAGTTAATGGCATCTGAGCAGTGGAACTCAGCCTCTTGGTTATTTTTTAAAGTCCAGTATTTCACAGACTGACCTTGGTGGTCCTACAGTGGACTGCTCTGACCCTGAGAAATTCCATACAACCATAGTAACCAGACAGCAGGCTCTGTGCAACCTTGAGTAAGCCCTCCTATATTTTGGCTAAGTAAAATTGACTGCATGAGAAACTGCTTGTACTTTTTTTTTTTTTAGTGTTAACCTGACATCCATTAAATTGACACTTTGATCAGTATGTAGACCAACATTTTTTAGATTTTTATAACCTGAATTTTTATATCCTTAGACCCTACATAAACTTTATATCTTTTTTTATTTAATTATTATTATAAGACATTGGCAACTTATGTAAAGCCTGTGAGCAGGGCAAACCTGTTTTTTTTTTTTTTGTTGTTGTTGTTGTTTTTTACACAAAAGATATAGTACCTAGTAGTTTTAACTAACTAATGAACTGTTTAATGAGCTGATAGTGAACCTAACTGTCTGCTCTTTAGGTGCCAAGCTACCATTAACTAAGTCTAGCCTTCCAGCCTAGCCATCAATGTGATCAGAGACCTGAGAAGGATAAATTATGAGCTAAGTAAATGTACCAATCAAAATGACAGAGATGACTAGTTAGTCTACCACCTAGGCAGTGTCCCTGACTCCTGTGGTCTCCTGGCTTCCTGAGCAGAGGCAAGCCAGCCATCAAGCATAGAAGATGAGAAACTGCTGCTGTGGAAAGAGGAACATGAGAGATTGACCTCACCTTGCCTCTTACAATGTGAGACAGTGGTTCTTCAGGTGTCCTCTGCTTTGTCCACAGTTTAGGCTGGGCCCTAGCAGTGGGCCAGTTGGGGCAATACCGCCTAGTGGTTAGCATAACACAATCTAGAGTTGCAGTCATCTGTCATTGTCCAAATCTTTTCGGAGACCTTGGGGAGCTACTGCCAGGATTTTGGGACTTTCTGTCACAATAAACATACACATGTTAAAATTCATCAGATCTCTGATAAGCTTGAGGGACAGCATATCGGAGTTACTCTTTGTTTTTATCATCTATTTTAAACTGTGTCCTATAAAACAGAATGCTATTTAATCTAGTTCTAGCATATTTCTGAATGCATGTTCTAGAACTATATATTTTAAGAAAAATAGGCAAACTTTATAGTTACCCATCCTAGACTTAACCTTAAAAAAACATATATAAAGACACTAGGTAGAGCTCAACATCTTAATCAATTGCAGTCGTTAGCATAGCTTTAAGTCTGCTCTTTCTGAACTAAAATTAAAGTAAACTTTTTAATCAGATACAGTTTATAGAGGGGCTAGCAAATCTTGCTGATCCTACCACTTGCATTAAAATTAAACAGTAAAAAGCTTTGCACTTAATACTAATCAGAGGACTGAACATAACTGAGATACCTAAAAAAAGATGATCGCAAACTCATGGTTCCACCTTATTCATCTCTGGACCAGCATGGCGGCTCGCCACGTGTAACTGAACTCAGCTGGAAGCCCTAAACAAATATGGAAGCAAAACTACAGCTTTACGTGCCCTCTATCCCTGAACCATAATGGCAGCTAGCCATGTGTTAGCACAGGCTATGATTGACAATAACAAACATAGCCATACCAAACCTATCAGCCAGAATTCTTTCCCCTTAAAAGAGCGTAAGAAAACATTTTGTAATGAGGAATCACCAGCCTTTTAAATGAATTATAACATATTTGCAGGTATAAAGATTCAAAACAGGGGGGACAGAGCCAAGATGGCGTCTAGCACACACAGTTTCTGAGCTGTGGAATACCTGAACTTCTGAGTTGGTGAATGGAAGGACCTCTAACCCAGGAAAACAACGGTGAGGCTTTCTAAATAACAGGGAACATTGCAGGAGGTGAAAACTTTGGTCTCGGGTCACCCGGGGACTTGTTTAGGGAAGGAGAGAAATGATTCTTTGATCTCAAAGCACTCCCCTCCCCCCAGACCGCATTCCTCCTCGGCACAGTGGCACAGCAGACTTTCTCAGCGCAGACCTAACTGCCTGGGGTATATAGCCGCTGAGGCAGAGCTCCAAGCCCTTTAGCAGCAGGCAAAGGCCAGCAGTACATGACCCGGAGTCCCAGATTCGCGCGGCGGTTGCACCATCCTCCCAGGGCCTGAGTCTGCTAGATGACATACTAGCTCTGCAGGATCACCATCACTGACAGTAGTGACCACCCAATCCCACAGAGACAAAGAATACGCTATATACTCACCAAAACCAGGCAGAAACATCATACAACCTAGACACACCAGGTGCTGGGCCTCTGAAGCTTGGAGAGCACAGTGAAGAGACCCCAGGACTTCCCAGAAAGCATCGGGACTAGTGACCCAGTCTCCAGTTACAGCAGGATTGGCGGCGGAGCAGCACTGAGCTGGTGGGGCACAACAACCCTCCAGTTTAAGACTTACCAGGGCCAAACCAGAGAACAGAGAGCCTGGTTACCCCATCACTTCTGATGTGACCACCCTGAAATCTCCAGCTGCAGCAAGACCTCAGAACCTGACAGTGACAGCAGCACAGAACTGGCGGAGCACATCAAAGAAGCAGGGCCAAACCAGAGAGCAGAGAGCCCGGATACCATGATCTCTGCCAAGTGACCTTCCTGTAAATGAGTGCACCCTTGAGAATCTGCAGATCCCCAGATCCTGGGTCCTTCTAAAACAGAAGCCAGGAATCGAACCCCCTCCAACGTACAAACCCACTTTGGGAAACAGAGGGGCACTAGGGACATTGAAGTTACTGCTCTGTGGGTCTAATTGAGGAGTTAAGGCAGTTAATGCTAGAAGTTGCACTGCGATCATCACTAGCGCCTGCGACATATACAGTGCAGAGCCCCTTCCACACACTCAAGGAAGGGTTCAACATTAGCCATCACTCTGTCCCTCAAGACACACGTCCACGCACACTTACACACACACACACACACACACACACACACACACACACACGTGCATGTGCACGCACACAATTGCATTTGCACCGTTTGCACCTGCTTACTTTCCTCCCACAGGTACAGCTAGTCCTCAGCACACACTGAGAATTCTCAGCTTCCTGAAGAACTCTCCAGACGCCAGAGAGAGACAGTACCCGTCTGATCTGCAGAATCCAAAAATAAACAGGGAAGGATTCAGATAAGCCAATGGCCAGGGGTAGGTGAAAAAAACACTTCCAACATAAATCAGGACATCCTGACTTCACCAGCAAACCCCAAAATCAATGGATGCTCTAATTCATCAGAAGCACAGGAAAATGATTTTAAAGCCATGCTTGCCCAATTATTTGAGGCTGATAAGGAGGAATTGAACAAATCTTTCAAAGAGTTGGCCAGTCAATTGGAGGTAAAGAAATAAGAAATAAACAAAATCCTTAAGGAAACACAGGCAAACATAGCCAAACAAATAGATACACAAGTAGAGGAAAAATTAGTGGCATATAAAAAGGAAATGAACAAAGAAATAGAGGCCAGCATATAGAGACAGGAATCCAAACTCAAACACATGAAAGAAATGGTGCAAGGCATGAAAACAGAATTAGAATCAATAAAGAAAACACAAAATGAGAAAACCCTTGAGCTAGAGAACTTGGAGAAAAGATCAGGAACCACAAAAGTAAGCATCACCAACAGAATACAAGAGATGGAAGAGAGAATCTCTGGAGCTGAAGACACACTTGCAGAAATTGATACTTCTCTCAAAGAAAAAGTAAAATCAGAAAAGTTCCAATTACAAAATATCCAAGAAATCAAGGATGCTATGATAAGACAAAATCTAAGAATAATAAGAATTCATGAAATAGAAGACTCCAGGCTCCAAGGTCCAGAAAATATTTTCAAGTAAATCAAAAAAGAAAATTTTCCTAACTTAAAGAAAGAGATGTCCATAAATATACAAGAAGCACACAGAACTCAATATAGACTAGAACAGAAAAGAAACACAACATGTCACATTATAGTCAAAACACTAAATCTACAGAACAAAGAAAAGATATTAAAAGCAGCAAGGGAAAAAGGCCAAGTAACATATGAAGGTAGACCAACCAGAATCACACCAGATTTCTCATCAGAAACTATGAAAGCCAGAAGGGCCTGGGCAAGTATCATGGTATCATGGAGACTCTAAGAGATCACAAATGTCAACCCAGACTACTATACCCTGCAAAGCTTTCAATCAACATAGATGGAGAAAACAAAAGTTTCCATGACAAAACTAAATTTATGCAATATCTACACAGCAAACCATCCCTACAGAAGATACTAGAAGGAAAACTCCAATCCAATGAAAACAAATTCACCCAAGAAAACAAGGCATACAGATAATATCCCAACAAAAATGCCACAAAATTTGAAAATCAAAATGAAATGGATAATTTTCTTGAAAGAGTCCATCTACCAAAACTAAGTCAAGATCAGGTAGAAAGACTGAATAGCCCTATATCTCCCAAGGAAATTGAAGCAGTCATTAACAGTCTCCCCTCCAAGAAAAGCCCTGGACCAGATGGCTTCAGCGTAGAATTCTACAAGACCTTCAAAGAAGTGCTGACACCAATTCTCCTCAAACTATTCCACAAAATAGAAACAGAAGGAACACTACCAAACTCATTCTACGAAGCCACAGTCACCTTAATACCTAAACCACACAAAGACCCAACAAAAAAAGAGAACTTCAGGCCTATCTCTCTTATGAACATTGACGCAAAAATACTCAATAAAATACTTGCAAACCGAATTCAAGAACATATCAAAGATATCATCCACCATGACCAAGTAGGCTTCATCCCAAGCATGCAAGGGTGGTTCAACATACGGAAATCCATCAATGTAATCCACCATATAAACAAACTGAAGGAGAAAAACCACATGATCATCTCCTTAGATGCCGAAAAAGCATTTGACAAAGTCCAACACCCATTCATGTTTAAAGTCTTGGAGAGATCATGGATACAAGGCACATATCTTAAGATAGTAAAGGCAATATACAGCAAGCCTATAGCTAACATCAAACTCAATGGAGAGAAACTTAAATCAATCCCACTGAAATCAGGAACAAGACAAGGCTGACCACTCTCTCCATATCTCTTCAACATAGTACTTGAAGTCCTAGCCAGAGCAATAAGACAACTAAAGGAGATCAAGTGGATACAAATCAGAAAGGAAGAGGTCAAAGTGTCACTATTTGCAGATAATATGATAGTGTACATGAGCGACCCCAAAAATTCAACCAGAGAACTCCTTCAGCTGATAAACACCTTCAGCAAAGTGGCAGGATAGAAAATCAACTCAAAAAAATCAGAAGTCCTCCTGTATACCAAAGACAAAAAGGCTGAGAAAGAAATTAGGGAAACAACACCCTTCACAATAGCCACTAATAACATAAAGTACCTTGGTGTGACTCTAACCAAGCAAGTGAAAGACCTGTTTGAGAAAAACTTCAAGTCTCTGAAGAAAGAAATTGAAGAAGATATCAGAAGATGGAAAGATCTCCCGTGCTCATGGATTGGTAGGATTAACATTGTGAAAATGTCCATACTGCCAAAAGCAATCTACAGATTCAATGCAATTTCCGTCAAAATACCAACTCAATTCTTTATAGATCTTGAAAAAAAGATTCTCAGCTTCATAAGGAAAAACAAAAAAACCCAGAATCTCCAAAAAGATCCTGTACAACAACAGATCATCTGGAGGTATCTCCATCCCTCATCTCAAGCTCTACTACAGGGCAATAGTAATAAAAACTACATGGTATTGGCATAGAAACAGAAAGGAGGATCAATGGAACCGCATAGAAGACCCAGAAATAAATCCACACACCTATGAATACTCGATATTTGACAAAGAAGCCAAATCCATTCAATGGAAAAAAGACAGCATCTTCAACAAATGGTGCTGGACCAACTGGATGTCTACATGCAGAAAAATGAAAATAGATCCATATGTATCACCCTGCACAGGACTGGCTGCAAAGCCCTCCTCTGTGGCCTAACAGGACTGCTCCTCCTTTGGGGGGTGGGGAGGCCAAAGAGCCAGTCATTGAGTTCCTGTTAGAAATAGTCCTTTTTCCCCTCACTTTGGGAAACCAATTGGTTACTGAGCTACCACAGGCTACATCTGAGTGGAGGTTCTAGGTTATATCCATACATGGTCCTTGGTTGAATGTCAGTCTCAGAAAAGAACTTGTGCACAGATATATTTGGTCCTTGTGGAGCTCCTATCTTTCCCCATCAGACTAACTCCCCTTCTTTCTTTCCTGTACTCTGCCAAAGGTTTGGTCATGAGTCTTTGCTTTGAAAACACTACTAGTTAGAGTTTTTCAGATGTGCTCAGTAGACTCCTGTCATATGTTCAATGCACATCCCATCTGTCTTTCTAAATGAGGATTGATCATCTTACCCCATGTCTGCTCTCTTGATTATCTTTTTTAGGTGTATAGATTTCACTATGTTTATCATATAGGTCTATATAAGTGAGTATATACCATCTTTGTCTTTATCCTTCTGGGATATTTCACTCAGAATGATCTTTTCTAGATCCCACCATTTGCCTGCAAATTTCATGATTTCCTCCTTTTTGATTGCTGAGTAGTATTCCAGTGTGTAGAAATACCACAATTTCTGTACCCATTCCTCCGTTGATGGACATCTGTGTTGTTTCCAGTTTCTGGTGGTGATTGTTCTCTACGAAAATCAGATCCAACCTCCCAAACAGAAACTGGGGCGTCCCCCAGTTCCCAGTCAGGCAATATTCTGACAAGTCTGTCTGTCACAATGACTGATCAGATGACCAAAAAGGTCCAGATAGGTGCCTAAACTGAAACAGATTGGTACCACAGAAAGAAGCCATCTCTGACAAGAAACAGATTGGTAAGACAGAAACAGACTATCCTATTCCGAGCTTGACCTCCGAGTTCAGTCTGATGAGGGTTGGGGAAGGGGCATGCCCTTTCCCAGCCAACGCACCAAAAATGTAAGACCTGGGGGTGTCACAGCTCAGGAGGTCAAGATCGCGCCCTTCCCACAAACTCCCCCAGACCAAGACTCATTGCAAAAGCAAGAGATTTATTAACCATTGCACAATGGGGTCACCCCTGCTAGTCAGCAAAGAGTGGCACCGGGAGACAAAGACCTTTAGGTTTTTAAAAGAAAAATTGCGGGAGATTTGAAGTTACAGTCTCGGCAATTTAGGATTGGATGAGGAAGCCATAAAGTAAGATAATTGGTTAGTCTTAGGTGCTCAAGCTTGGCCAGTCCTGCCAAGTGTGGATGCAGCTGCAATTTAAGGTGGGGGTGGTTAGCTCATCCTTGAAGAATAGGGCTGCGTGCTCTTGGCTGGAGGTCAAAGGCTACTCAGAAGAAGTCTAGGTTCGTTGCTAAGAAACACTATCTTAAAGACAAGGGTCTGGTCCTTCATTTTGCTGAGTGAAGGTCATTGCTTGCTTGCCTTTTTTTATATCTGTCCTCACAGATAAGGTCACATTCCTCCATTCTCTGGAAAGGTACTAAGAGGCTTTAGCTTAACCTAGACCTAAAACTCAAAACTATAGGCTTTAGAAGACATACAGGTTACAAAGTTAGTCTAACCCTTTCAATGGCTTAGCAGGATTAACATAGTAAAAACGTCCATCTTACCAAAAGCAATCTACAGATTTAATGCAATTCCCATCAAATTGCCAACACAATTCTTTACAGACCTGGAAAGAAAAATTCTCAACTTCGTATGGAATAACAAGAAACTGAGAATTGCTAAAACAATCCTCTATAATAACAGATCTTCTGGAGGTATCTCCATCCCTGATCTCAAGCTGTACTATAGAGCAACAGTTATAAAAACTGCATGGTACTGGCATAGAAACAGAACACTGGATCAATGGAACCAAACAGAAGACCCAGAAATCAACCCACACACTTATGGACACCTAATTTTTGACAAAGATGCCAAAACCATACAATGGAAAAAAGGTAGCATCTTCAACAAATGGTGCTGGTCCAACTGGATGTCTACATGTAGAAAAATGAAAATAGATCCATACTTATCACCCTTCACAAAACTGAAGTCCAAGTGGATAAAAGAACTCAACATAAAACCAGACACATTAAATCGGCTAGAAAAAAGTGGGAAATACCCTAGAACTCATTGTTACAGGAGAAAACTTCCTGAACAGAACACCAACAGCACAGGCTCTAAGAGCAACAATCAATAAATGGGACCTCATGAAACTGAAAAGCTTCTGTAAAGCAAAGGACACCGTCATCAAAACAAAGTGACTGCCTACAGATTGGGAAAGAATCTTCACCAACCCTTTATCTGACAGAGGACTCCTATCTAGTATATATAAAGAACTAAAGAAGCTGAAAAGCAGCAAACCAAGTAATCCAATTAAAAAGTGGGGAACAGAGCTAAACAGAGACCTCTCTGTAAAGGAATATGTAATTTCAGAGAAGCATTTAAAGAAATGCTCAACTTCATTAGCCATTAGGGAAATGCAAATCAAAATAACCCTGAGATTTCACCTTACACCCATCAGAATGGGTATAAGATCAAAAACTCAAGTGACAACACATGCTGGAGAGGTTGTGGAGAAAGGGGAACCCTCCTCCACTGCTGGTGGGAATGTAAACTTTTACAACCATCCTGGAAATCAATCTGGAGCTTTCTCAGACAACTAGGAATAGTGCTTCCTCAAGATCCAGCCATACTACTCCTAGGCATATATCCAAAAGAGGCTGAAGTACACAAAAAGGACATTTGCTCAACCATGTTTGTAGCAGCTTTATTTGTAATAGCCAGAAGCTGGAAACAGCCCAGATGCCCCTCAACTGAAGAATAGATGCAGAAATTGTGGTACATCTATACAATGGAGTATTACTCAGCAATGAAAAATAAGGAAATCCTGAAATTTGCAGGTAAATGGTGGGACCTGGAAAGGATCATCCTGAGTGAGTTGTCCCAGAAGCAAAAAGACACACATGGTATATACTCACACATATAAACATACAACATAGGATAAACCCACTAAAATCGGTACATCTAAACAAACTAAGCAAAAGAGAGGACCCTAACTAAAATGCTCAATGCCCATCCTGAAAGACAAAGACGATGGACAGCAGAAGAATAAGAAAACAGCAAACAACCTAGGAACCTGCCACAGAGGGCCTCTGAAAGCCTCTGCCCTGCAGATATCACAGCAGATGCTGAGCCTGATGGCCAACTGTCAGGCAGAGTGCATCGAATTTTATGTAAGAAGTGGGAAATAGCAAGAGTTTGAGAGGACAGGAACTCCACAAGGAGAGCAACAGAACAAGAAAATTTGAACACAGGGAACTTCCTAGAGACTCATACTCCAACCAAGGACTATTCATGGAGATAGCCTAGAACCCCTGCACAGATGTAGCCCATGGCAGTTCAGTGTCCAAGTGGGTTACATAGTAATGGGAAGAGGGACTTCCTCTGACATAATTTGATTGGCCTGCTCTTTGATCACCTCCCCCTGAGGGGGAAGCAGCCTTACCAGGCCACAGAAGATGACAATGCAGCCACTTCTGATGAGAACTGATAGTCTAAGATCAGAAAGAAGGAGAGGAAGACCTCCCCTATCAGTGGACTTGGGGAGGGGCATGCATGCAGAAAGGGGAGGAAGGGTGAGATCGGGAGGAGAGGATGGAGGGGTTATGGGGGGATACAAAATGAATAAAGTGTAATTAATAATAATAAAAAGAAGAAGAAAAAAGGGATTATGGAATAAACCAGCCTAACAGTTTCTACTGGCAGTCCTCTATAACAGATCCCATGTATAGTGGGTTTTTTGTTTGTTTGTTTGTTTGTTTGTTTGTTTATTTTTCTTTCAGTCCTCACTCCCCACTCAAGAACTGTTCGACTCTGCCAGAGGGCTCCAGCATTTTGGCACCCAAAAAGGATCCTTGAGATACTAGGAAACAGTGAAGGAAACAGCAGGTTTTGGCAAGCTTGGATCATAAAGTCAAGAGAAAAGGGGACAGGGAGTAAAATTCAAGAGTAAAAATGGGGCAAGGCAGTAACCTCATGTCTTTTTTATGTCATTTAATTAGGAATAGTCTGTATAAGTACCACAGGACTGAGAAAGTGAAACTTTCAGGGTTAGAGAAAAAAAGAAAAGAAAGATGGGAAGCTTTGAGACAAAATGAGATTAAACCATCAGCTCCTCCAGAAGAGTTATATGTCACTCCTAATGATAATAATCTCTTGTTTGAAAAAGACTTTTAGAATTACTTAGATCCTGTTAATGGAGGAAGAAGCAGCTAAGTATTATTCTGAGAAATACAGTCCAAATTGGGCTATGAATATTTAAAAACTTGAGCCTTGGGAAAAAAATTAAAAAGTAGGAATGTGGCTTGGAGGAAAAAAACAAAAAAAAAATGGAGAAATAACTAGTAGGGAAAATGAGGCTCAATCCCTCACTACAACTCCCTTCTTGATTTCAGGCTTGGACACTCCTCCTGGGATGTCTACAGTTTCAATAGCTCAAAAAAAAAGGGGGACTTTTGCCTTTGTCCACTGCATCTACTTGTCCACTTTGTGTCCACTGTATCCCCTATACAAGCTTCTTTACAACAAGCTAAGCAGAAAGGAAAAGATATAATTGAGTTTTGTGACTTTCCCATTATAGAGCAACCTGATGGACAGGGTAATATGGTGAGAGTTCATGCTCCTATATCTTTTAAACAATTAAAAGAACTGAAAATTGCATGCACACAATATGGTTCTACAGCACATTTTACTCAAGCTGTGTTAGAGTCCTTGTCTACTGAAGCTCTCTGCCTAGGGGACTGGAAGCAATTAGAAAGAGAAGGTTTTGCAGGAGAATATAATTTATTATGGAAGTTAGAATTTGCTGAGCAGTGTCAAGCTAAAGCGAAGATCACTAGAAATTAAAACAAAAAAAAAAGGCAGCTTCTCAATTTTTCCAGTAAGAAAGCAAATGGTTAATTCTGCTACAAAGCTTCTGTGTTCATAAAATTTAGATTCAACATATAGCAAGGTGTTTTGTCCATCTGTCTTTTTTTTGCATAAAGCTATTTTTATTTGTTTTAATACAGGCATCCTCCTAGCTCAAGGACCCTGCCTCCCTTATGCAGGGCAGTGATTATAAAAACCTGCACAGTGCTTTCTTGGACAACTAGGGAAATTTTTGCAATTTAGTGTCAATAGCAGAATAAATTTTTTTGAATACTCCAAAATATTTATTTGCTACCATTCACATTTGTCCATCTGTTTTGAATGTGTAAGTATACCATATTCTATAGGTCTTGGTTATAGATTATTGGTCATTGGATATGTTTAAAAAATCTGCAAAAAATAAAAAGGGCAAGTTTTATCCCCAAACACCACAGAATTTTCTTATTCATGCTCTATTTTAAATTTTTTGAATGTGGATATGCAAGGCTGTTCTACAACTGATCGATTGTGGCACCATAATATTAAAGATAATTATTATGCTCAAGTGAAATGGAAAGATCTGATTACTGGAATATGGCAGAGCCCTGACCTTGTATTAATATGGGGAAGAGGGCATATTTGTGGTTTTCCTCAGTATGCTGAAGGGACCAAGTGGATCCCAGAAAGGTTGGTGAGATATGCAGGAAATATTCCCTGAAAGGAGGATGTTCCTGCTGCTGCTGCTAGCCAATAGTTCTGATGGTGAATGCAGAGATATATTGGGCTTATTGCTCCTGACCCACCTTTGTTTCATTATGCTCCTAGGAGAAGATATTGTGGAGAGAAACTTTTTAGATACAATGTGACTGGATTTGATTGGTCTGGTAATCAGGACAATTCTCAACAAATTCAGGAAGAATGAAAAAAGAGGGCTAATTATGGGACTTCAGTCTGATTCTGGTTTTTAGTAGACCTATATTTGGAAGCTTGCCACAGAAACTCTTGGGAGGCCCTGTAAATGCTTATGTATATTCTCCTTATGCTTTGTTGTTTTTAAATGTTATCATTTTTATACAAGATTCAAACTTTAATGTTTCTTGCCATAAATTTAAACTAACAAATTGTGTTTCTAAGCTTTCAAATTCACAACAGGTTCTAGTTGTTCCACAGCCTTCTTTTATTATGTTTCCTGTGAATGTGTCTCAGGCTTGGTATCTTGACAAGGGGTCATCTTGTAAGCCACTTTTATTCAGTGTTATAGGACTTGGCATATTACTATTATTAGGAGCATGTCTCCTACCACTGATAATTACAACCTTCATCAAGGCCTTTTAGAATGTTAAAGCTTGTCTGTATAAGATTAAACTCCATTGTCTACCCTAGCTGTGATTGGTAGTCAAAGATAGTTAAGATCTCTCTGAAGAATATTCAACATAAGACAGTGGATGAATGACAGAATTCATGTCCCAATAATAGGTAAGAATATATCTTTGAAGAGAAACAACGTAAGACAGGCACAATCTTCTACTCCATAGCTTTTAAGTTATAGTCAATTATTTTTAATTAAATTTTATTTTTTTATTATTACATTTTATTAACTCTGTATCCCAGCTGTATCCTGCTCCCTTATTCCCTCCCAATCCCAACCTCCCTCCCTCATCTCCTCCCTGCCCCTTTCCAAGTCTACTGATTGGGGAGGACCTCCTCCTCTTTCATCTGATCCTCTTTTATCAGTATCTTCAGGACTGGCTGCAAAGTCCTCCTCTGTGGCCTAGCAGGACTGCTCCTCCCTTGCGGGGTGGGGAGGTAAAAGAGCCTGCCATTGAGTTCCTGTCAGAAATAGTCCCAGTTCCCCTTACTATGGGAAACCAATTGGTTATTAAGCTACCACGGGCTTCATCCGAGCAAAGGTTCTAGGTTATATCCATATATGGTCCTTGGTGGAGTGTCAGTCTCAGAAAAGACCCTGTGCCCAGATATATTTGGTCCTTGTGGAGCTCCTATCCTTTCCACATCATATTAACTCCCCTTCTGCCGAAGATTTGGTTATGAGTCTTCGTATGTGTTTTGAAACACTGCTAGGTAGAGCCTTTCAGATGCCTTCTGTGGTAGACTCCTGCCATACGTCCAATGCACATCCCATTTGTCTTTCAAAGTGAGGATTGATCATCTTACCCCATGTCTGCTCTCTTGTTTATCTTCTTTAGGTGCATAGACTTCCTTATGTTTATCGTATCTTGTAGATCTGTATAAGTGAGTGTATACCATGTTTGTCTTTCTCCTTCTGGGATACTTCACTCAGAATGATCTTTTCTAGATCCCATCACTTTCCTGCAAATTTCATGATTTCCTCCTTTTTGATTGCTGAGTAGTATTCCATTGTGTAAAAATACCACAATTTCCGTATCCATTCCTCCATTGATGGACATCTGGGTTGTTTCCAGGATCTAGCTACTACAAATAAAGCTGCTACAAACCAATTTTTAAAATATAAAAAAGGGCATCTGTAGAGAGCCGCTTGTATGTTGGGCTACTTTGTTATTGAGTGCTCAGAAAAAAAAAAGTTTTCACCCTGGCCTTCACCTGGAGTCAGGGATAAGGGTTGTGGAATAAACCAGTGTGACAGTTTCTATTCAAAGCCTGCTCAAACAGATCCCATTTGTAGTATGTTGGTTTTCTTTCTTTCTTTTTTTTTTTTCTTTCAATCCTCACTCCCCACTCAAGAACTGTTTGATGGTTGACTCCAGCAGTAGTAACTTTTCTTTGGAAAGTTAATATTCAAATTTCAACAAACTCTTTTGAGACACTAATTTCTAATTTAAACAAAAGTTCTCAGGTATACTCTTTGGACATAAAGTGTCACTCAGAAGCATATATACTGAAAGTTCACAGATACTTTTAGTATCTGTGATTTGTGTGAAGACTCTGCTCTAACAAATGGATCAACACATTTGTAGATGATAACTGGATGGTATTATGATGACTTGATATGAACTGATAAGTAAACAGAAGTCAGTGGAAGTATATCACTAAGAATTCATCTGGAGACATATATTGTCATAAGTCTCTCTCTGCAGCCTTTATGAAGTAAGAAGCTGGGCTTCAACTAATCTTTCTGCCATGTTGCTTTCTCACTATAGGTTTATTGTACTGGGCCAGCTGAATATTGCAAACTGTGAAACAAGGAGCTTAAAATTAGCATTTTTCCTTTTAAGTTGTTTTCACAAGCATTTTATCAGCAATGTGAAAAATGAATAATCGATCATATTTACCTTCCATACTTTGGCCATTCACAGCTCTTTGACCAAAAAAAAAAATTGCTTGCCCCTACATAGATGTTTCTGTTTTGAAATCTAACGTAAATATTGAGAATGACTATAGATTCTGTTCATTTATGCTAGGTATGTCTAAGTCTGCAGGACCCCAAAGATCACCAAGGAGCCAATTCCAACGCAAATGCAGTAGAGTATTTAGTACAAGCTCAGGCAAACACTGTCACTGACTCAGGAGTTCTTAAATGTAAATCCCTGAACTCAAGGGAGAGAGGGGTTTTTATTCAGGGTTAGAGCAAGGTTTGGGGAAATTCCAGCTTAGCAGTTCTATGATTGATTGCCATTTAGCAAATATCAAGTGTCCAGAGGGTCAAACTCTAATTGTTTTATTCATCCTATTGTAAAGAATACCTGGGTAAACTCCAGGTATTCACTGAATAGCTGTTGCTAGGGATGATGGTTAAATATTATGACAGGCAGGTGGTTGAGGCACATTTTTGTGGGTTTTTCTCCTTTTGAAACTGAAATTTATCTCCATGTTATTTACCCTTAAGACAAAGTTTCTTTTTCAGAAATGGCGTTAAATGGCCTCATATGCTCAGACATCTAGACATTTATCAGTATGGAGAGAGAAAAATGATAATTGAAGGATTGAAATTTGAAAGGTTTTTACTTTGTACTTTTACAAAGAAATAAAGGAAAGGAGAGAAAGAAAAAAGAAGAAAAAAGAAGAAAGGAAGGAAGGAGAGAAAGTGTTAGAACCAATGGAATGATGATGTGCACAGATTTTATATGAAAGAGGTTTATTAGATGGAGATGAAGAGACAGAGAGAGAAAGAGAGAGTGAGACAAGATGGGGGGAAGGAAGGAGATGCCCCAACAGAGCAAGGGGATAAAGCAGGAAAGCAAGAGAGTAAGAGGGCAAGAGAGTGACGAAGTGAGGATTTATCCTTTTAAGGAGCAACTTAACCATGTCTGCCAAGTGTGACTACCTGGTGGGTGAAACATGATGATATCATAGGTTGCTAGGCAACCCAGAAGCAGACTGCCTAAATACTAACATTCCTCCCTTTTTAATTATAATTAAAAAATGAGGAGCTTGGGCTACTTTCCATGTATGTCAAGTTAAAGTATGTAAGTTTAGGTTCATTGGAAGCAGCTCTTAGTTGCCATGCAAAAGGTTAGAGAGAGAGAAAAAAATTAGCAACAAAATGTCCAGATTACAGTACAAGAGGAAGAAGGGAAGCCTCTGCCCTGAAAAGTTCAGGTAGAAGGCTGCCAGTAGGTATTTGCCAGGCTGCAGGTAGGGACTGAAGAATGCTGGGAGAATCTGGAGCTGCTTGTCCTGGGCCTGAAGCATTCCATTCCAGCCTTTTGTTAATAAGTGAGTATCAGGCATAGATTCTCTTCTGTCTACTTCCTGCTGACACTGGGAGTGCAGTAGGGAGATCAAAAGGCTGAAATGCTGGTCAAATCCAGGAAGAACAGGAAGTTTTGATGCTGTCCAGGGTCTATAAGAACATCCATGGCTGGGAGGAAAAGTGAAGGTTCAGCTTGACGAATGTCTGTCAGGTCAGACTACAAAAGCTGTTTTAGCTGTTTTGGCACTGTTGTGAATATAGGAAACACCTGGGTCTGTGAGGATACTGAAACATACATATAGGTAGAAGACAAAGTTAAGTAGGTTACAGAGAAAATTTTTTTAGGTATACATTTAAAACTTCTAGGAGAGCAAACAGAGCTGGAAGGTTTGGGTCAAAGAGATGTGAACATGGGAACCTCCATTTACCTGAGGGAAACTCCATTTGCCCAATCACTGACAGTAATAGAAAAGGCTTTGCTTTGGATCTGTTATCTAAGGAAATTGAGGTCAAGTTTGGTTACAGAGGTATGTAAGATTGGAGGCCCTTAAAGTAGGCACTAGGTCTAGAAATCTGAAACTCTCCGCAAGACATCCCAGAGAAAAATCTGGAGGAACAGAGAAATGGACTATTTCCATTGGGCAGGTAGGAGTCAGTGCATCCCAAGTGCAAGGTGTGACTCAGTAGAGTGGTACAGTATGTTCTAATAGCTCATCAGCATTGGCCAGACACCAAGAGCACAGTTTGTTGTAGCAGACACAGTTTACCTAGAATTAGGGTTTTCATAGAAAAGAGAGGGGGAGGGAGAGAAACAGTGCCAGTAGAGGGAAAATTTTACCCAAGGGAGAAGAAGGTCCTAGATGAATAGTTTGAATATGGGTTAGTGAGTGGTAGGATGTGCCAACCAGAAGTGAAGACTCACTACTGGAGCCTGCCGGCAGAGTAGAACATTCTTGAATGGGGAGTGAGGATTGAAATATAAAATAATAAAATAAAATATAAAATAAAATAACCAATATACTACACATGGGATCCTTTCAAGAGAGCTTCTAGGAGAAGATGAGGCACTTGGTTTATTCCACAGTCCCTTTTTATAGTCTGAGCAATGTACTTTGGTACAATGAAGTTCATGGAGAAGTTGAAATTGTTTGCCTTGACCACCTATCTGTGTGATCCTCACACAAACAAAAGGAAGTAAACTTGACAGAAACATCCAGCCTACTGTTACAAATAAAAGGAAGTGAATTTGGCAACAGATCCTGTCTATCCCTGTCTTCAGGTGAAGGCCAGGGTGAAAACATGCTTTTCACTGAGATCTCAATAATAAAACATCCTGATAAACAAGTGGCTCTCCACAGGTTCCCCTTTTTCATATTTTAAAAATTGACCATAACTTAAGAGCTATGGAGCAGAAGATTGAGCCTGTCTTAGGTTGAATAGTCTTCAGTGAGATATTATCTATCTTTGACTACCAACCTCTGCTAGGGTAGACACTGGAGTTTCATTGGTAGGAGACATGCTCCTAATAAGAATAAGTCCTATAACATCCCATAAAAATGACTTACAAGATGACCCCTTGTCAAAATACCAAGCCTGAAAAACATTCACATATACCGTAATAAAAGGCTGTCGAACAACCAGAACCTCTAGTTTACATTGATGGCAAGAAACGTTAAAGTTTGAATCTTGTGTAAAAATGTTAACATTTCCCAAACAACAAAGCCTAAGGAACTACACATAGACAACGATAGGGTCCCCCAAGAGTTTCTATAGGAAGCTTCCAAATATATATCTGCTGAAAACCAGAATCAGACTAAAGTCCCACAGTCAGCCCTCTTTTTCTCATTCTTCCCGATTTTGTTGAGAATTGTCCTGATTACCAGACCAATCAAATCCAATCACATTGTATCTAAGAGGTTTTTCTGCACAACATCTTCTCTAATGAGCAGAATGAAACAATTGCAGGTCAGGAGCATAAGTCTAATACATCTCTGCATTCACCATCAGGACAGAATTCACCATGGTCAGCAGCTGGAACATTCTCCTTCAGGGGAATATCTCCTGCCAATCTTACCAGCTTTTCTGGGATCCACCTGCATCCTGTAAAAAAAAAACCATCCTCCTTAATGCATCCTGTAAAAAAAACACAAACATACCCTCTTCCCTATATTAATACAGGGTTGGAGCCCTGCCCTATTCCAGTAATTAAATCTTTTCATTTTACTTGGGCATAATAATCTTTGGTATTAGAATGCCACAACTGATCAGTCACAGAATGGCCTTATATATCCACAGTCAAAAAAATTTAAATAGAGATCATAATTAATATTCGATGATATGACTCTCCATTTTTAGTTTTTATAATTGGTTCTTAAGAAATCCATGGACACACTCCATAATTCCTTGACCTTGAGGATTATATGAAATACTTATTCTATAACCCATATTCACCTATGCACAAAAACGCCGAAAAGCTTGACTAATATGTGCAGTGCCATTATCAGTCTTTATAATGGAAGGTATACCAATTGTAGCAAAGCATTTTAAGGAATGACTTTTAATGTGTTTGGTGGCTTCTCCTGAAAAAGTATCAATTGTTAGAGGAACATATTTTAGTTTTCCAAATTCTGGGATGTAAATAATGTCCATTTGTTGTTTTAAATGGTTTCAACCCTAGTTTTTAAGTAAGTTAACTTTAAACATACCCAATGACTAATAATCTATAACCAAGACCTATTGAACATGGTAAACTTATACATTCAACACAGACAAACAAAACACCTTCTTTTTTGTTGAATCCAATATTTTATGACTACAGAAGCTTTGAAGCAGAATTAACTATGCATTTTCTTACTGGAAAAACTGAGAAGCTGCTCCCATTTTTTTTCTAACTGGAGTGATTTTAGTTGTTGCTTGACAATGCTCAGCAAATATTAACTTCCACAGTAAATGATCTTCTCCTGCTACATATTCTCTTGCTAATTGCTTCCAGTCTCCTTGGCAGAGGAACTCAGTAGACAAGGACTCTAATAAATCTTAAGTAAAAGGTGCTATAGGAACATATTGAGCACATGCAATTTTTAATTCTTTTAATTGTTTGAAAGGTATAGGAGCATAGACTCTCACCATATTACCCAGTCCATCAGTTTGTTCTAGAACTGGAAAGCCATAAAAAACAGTTATATCTTCTTTCTACCTAGCTTCTCTTTTCTCTAACTCTACTACCTCATCAGGATCTCAGTTAGTCTCAAGCCTTCTTCTAACAAGAAATTATCATTAGGAGGGACATATAACTCTTCTGGAGGAGCCAAAAAATCTCATTTTGTCTCAAAGCCTCCCATCTTTCTTTCATCCTTTTCGCTAACCCTGAAAATTTCACTTTTTCAGTCCTGTGCTGCATATACAGACTATTTCTAATCAAATTCCATACAAAAAAACCACAAGGCTAATGCCTTGTCCCATTTTTGCTCTCGAATTTTACTCACCATGTTCTTTTCTCTTTATGATCCAAGCTCGCCAACACACGCTGTGTCCTTCACTGTTTCCCAGTATCTCACGTCCCTGTTCAGGTGCCAAACTGCAGGACCCTGCCGGCAGAGTCGAACAGTTCTTGAGTAGGGAATAAGGACTGAAATAAAATTTTAAAAAATTAAAAAAACATAAAAACAAACAATACACTACTCATGGGATTCTTTCAAGAGGGCTTCTAGTAGAAGACTAGTCTCTCAGTTTATTCCACAGTCCCTTTTATAGTCTGAGCAAAGTACTTTGATACAATGAAGTTCATCAAGAAGTCAAACTTGTTTACTTTGACCACTTGTCTGTGTGATCCTCACACAAACAAAAGGACGTGAACTTGACAAAACATTCTGCCTATTGTCACAAACAAAAGGAAGTGAAGTGAACTTGGCAACACATCTTGTCTATCCCTGTTTTCATATGAAGGCCAGGGTGAAAATAGGTTTTTCACTGAGAGTTCAATAATAAAGCATACTGACAAACAAACTGCTCTCCACAACTTACCAGTTGGCTGCTATTGGGTATAAGAATGTAGCAATTGATAGCCAGGAATTGATACCAACCAGAAGGGAAGACTCACCTATCAACTGGTGAGTTTACATGTAGACTACATGTAGGAATGTAGTAATAAAGTAGCCAGGAACAGGAAGTCCCAAAAGCAGGGAAAAGAGGAATTCACCTTCTGATATAGGCAATAGCCCAATTGACCTGAGAGGTGGATTTCCTGCAGCTTATAAGAATTACTTTTAAGTTTTACAAAGGAGATAACACTTAAGACAAGTTAGTATCACAATCATATATCTGCAGTGAAATAATCACTGTAGAAAAGGCAGTAGACAAACCCATTTGTGTTGACAGCATAAACATTCTTTAAGATGAACTCTGAAAAGGCAGAAGCCTTTTGTGAAGTAGAATGTACAAAAGCTCACTTGATCTTAACCTTTAGTTAATGATTACACATTATGGAGATTTAAAATCTCAAGCTTAGAACTATGATAGTGGGTAGTATAGCAGCCACTATCATTTATTAGAGTTAGATTAATAAATCAGAGCTCTGTTGATAAAGGTCAAAGCTCTGGACAATCAATATAATGGTAGAATAGCAACAGGAGGGAATATTAACCATTTTTACCTGTTTAGGAAACCTTAAATCACCTTATACCTCACAACCTTTTTACCAACCTTTAAAAACTTTCTTAGACCCTCAAACAACATTTTTCTTAGGCCTTTGATCCAGTTATTTAGCATGAGACATAGGTCAGACTACTATGAACACTTATTGTCCTTTAGCTAAAGGGATGGCAAAAGGTTACATCTGAGGCCTGTTTCTTGAATCTGGCAACAAGGCATATTATGTCTAGGCCTGACAATAGCAGCTCTAGGACTAAGGCTTAAGGTCTGGTCTCCTGCATATGAAAAGAACGGAGAAGGCTTCTGAAGTGTCTCAAGACAGAAGTTGGTAATATGTCTGAGGGAACCCAATGTGAGGCCAAAACAGACCTGCAATGTTATCCTGGGATGGGCAAGGGTGATGGAGGTTGCTGACTCTAGGAGCCGTTTGTTTTCCACCATGTCTAGGAGCTGGAAGGTTGGAAGTGTCAGTGGCTCTTGTGCTGGTTTAGCCTCCATTGCTGGTCACAGAGGACAAGCCTGCATTTTGCTTTCCAAAGCCAGTCTACCAGGAGGCAGTGTGTGGCTTGTTTAGGCAGCCGTGGACCAATGTCCCCTTTGGTTGCATTTGAAAAAGCTACCTGGCAGAGTTGGCTTTTGGCTATACAGACCCTGCAAAATAGGGCACTGCAGACCTCTTGTTTTTTGTGCAGAAATGCAGACAACCTCAGAGCTACAGCCAAGATCTGGAACATAGTTTTTGTGCTGTAGATGAGCCTATTGGGAAGACTCTTCTCTTATTTTTACTAACTTCTGTATGGTGACTCAGAGACCATCCTCAGCTGTTTAATTGATAGCAGTGAGACCATATTTGCATCTGTAGGACTATAAATATATTTTTGAACATGTTAAAGGACTTGATCATCTATGAGATGACTGTTAACTTGAATTTGTTAACCATTAAAGATTAGGACTTTAGGTTTTGTCCCTGTTAAGTTGGAGCATTAAAAGTCATAAATATAGTCCGTTACTATGAGTGCATAACAGTTTTCTGTATGATTTAGTATATAAAAAGTTCATAGCTTTTAAAAGTCTAAGGATATACTATAGATTGATAATATTACCATTTTTTGAAAACAAGACCATGCATATTTTAACTTTTGATAATGAAGATATAGCACAATGATCAAGTTTTAACATAAATAAATGCCTCTAAAATTAATAGATCTTAATTTAGAGTATTGGTAAAAACTTGTATGTAGTAACCTCTGAGTTATGAGTTTTAAAACCAACAATATAGTAGAACAGTATAAAGCAATTTTAAATATACATTTGAATTTATTATAGCAAACCTATTATCCAGAAAGCCTAGTGGTGAATCTGGATCATAGGTAGCTCATGGCAGGAGAAACAGCATTTATTATTTTAGGAATTAAGCTAATTCCTAAAGACATAGGCAGTTAGACATACATTTTAAATTAACTTAATTTGAATAGCATTCTGTAAAAATATAACTTAAATGTATATAAAAATCCATACCCATTTAAAATTAGACTTGTTTTTAGTCTAAAAGGAGATAAAAAATAGTTAGCTATGACTAAGGAAGTCTTATGAACGTAAACCCAATGAGCAAATTATATGAATTGTTAGATAAGAATTTACAGTATTTTAAAATGTTTTTTTTTTTTAACAGCAGAGTGTACAGAAATCAGGGAGAAAACATTTTTAAAAGCTGTGAAGTAGTGGCTTAGAGGTCAGAAATATTTTCAGAGCCAGCGTTTAGAACGTTTGGCTTGGAGTTTTGCAGGAGTCCGGGAGGGACCAGTATTTGGTGCACCTTCTCTATTCTAAAACCAACATGGAGGCTAGCCATGTGCCGTGTGCTTTCCTGGCTCTGTTAGAAACTCTGCACATGGCAGAGCTGATTGGAAGTCTGCACAACTGAAAACCCTCCTCTGCAAGGGAGCCTCTCACTGTAGGCTTTCAGTAAGAGATTTAAAGCCTTGCTCAAGGGGCTTGAGGCAGCAGCTCAATCTAAAGCATCTGTGTGTGTGCAGGGTCCCTAGCAATTGCTTACCTATCAGCAATAGTTTAGAAGATGCTGTCTGTGTATGAAGCAGCAGTTTCAGTGTCTGGTGTGAGCATTTTAGTTTCCCTAAGCCAATTTTGGCACAGCATGACTATCTGCCTTGTTTTAGGTGCTCAGAGCACATGGAAGGATGCCGAGCCTGAGTGGCCTTGAGCAGAGGCACAGGTTTGTGTGGTAAGGTCAGGGCAGTTGAGAGAAAATGTAGGTTTTAAGGTATATGTAGTTGAGTGGTGGTTAGGGATAGGTGGATCAGAAGAAAAATCTGTTGCAGGCATCATGGTCCAAGTAAAGGTTCCTAGTATGACCAGACCATGATGCCTGCAACACATTTTTCTTCTGATCCCAGCCCAACACATCAGTGTTAGGACCAATGAAATGATGATGTGCACAAATTTTATATGAAAGAGGTTTATTGGATCGAGATCAAGAGAGAAAGGGAGAGAGTGAGACATGAGATGGGGAAGAGAAGAGGGTGCCCCAACAGAGAAAGGGGAGAGAGTAGGAGAGCTAGAGAGTAAGAGGGCAAGAGAGTGATAAAGTGATGGATTGATCCTATTAAGGAGCAACTTAACCATGCCTGCCAGGTGTGGCTACTTGGCATGTGACACATGATATCGTACCCAGAAGAAGGCTACCTAAATAAAACAGAAAGAAAGGAGCAAAAGAAAGAAGTGAATAATAGATCCAGGCTCCCATATATAACATTTTAGTAATTTACTTATTTTTGGTCATGGTTAAGTAATAAAAAGTTTCCATTTTGTCATTTTGCTAATTGGCAAACATTTCTTCCTCCTAAATATTTAGGAGTTTCACACTCTGAAATAACAGGAGGCACATAACATTAGCATACTCACCAAACAGCCATCACACTGCTGCTCATCATATGAGAAAAAGAATTCTTTTATAATTTTGATCACACTCTTTAGGAGGATTTCTGGAGAAAATGGTTGAATAATTAACACTGCAAACTCTCTAATTCTTTTAGCAAAGCTTATTTCACAGTTTTGCTTCAGTGTTCACCAGCTGTAGAGAAGGCAATTCGAATTTCCTAAATTAATCCCAGCTGCAGTGTTTGCAACACAATTAACACATTTAAAAGTGATAAATATATGATAAAACCACAACAATTTGGGGTCGATTAAAAATAAGCTGTCAAAGACTTGGAGATTGCTTAACTCCTATTCCTTTCCTGACTGCTAATTGTAAATTTCAATAATCAATTTGGAATTGAGGAAAAGATTGTAATTACTGAAATAGTATTACTATTTTCAAACATGTGTTTTCTCTTTAAACTCTTAGGGAGGATATTGTGAGGAAAGTCTTATATGTTCAGAGAACATGGAATAAAGTCTCTGGTTTACTAATTTTCACATTTGAAAGAGAAGGGAGAATAGCAGCTAAGGAGCTATCAACAAGACAGTTCCAGTAAAAAGAACACTTTACATGACATACTATCCTTCATCCAGGGTTTCTCAGTTAACCATACACCATTTTATTTCTATGCAAAGTCAGAAATATATGGGAGATAATCACATGTTCAGGAATTGGTAATTCAATGGTGCATTTACATGAGAATATTTTACAGGTACATATTTTTTTTCTTTTTAATCTCAATCCTTTATCCCTAAGATCAAAAGTTGGAAATAAACTCTGCATGTCAAACTCAGTAATTATCACCAAAAAAAGTTATTTTATCACTTTCAAGATTTTGAGAAAGAGATTATGCCAATTCTTTTGTAAATAAATCACACCATAGAACTTCCCCTTTAGGTATATTTTATCATTTTATTCTTACTACAGACAGAAGTATTATTATCCATTTTTATACATGAGAAAAATTGACTTCATGACGCATGAAAATTTGGTCAAAATAAACAACGTAAAAGATTATGTTTTTCTGTCAAAACTTTGGCATTTCTAAACTTTTTTAAATTTTATTTTATTATTAATTACAGTTTATTCACTTTGTATCCCAGCTATAGCTCCCTCCCTTGTCCCCTTCCAAACACACCCTCCCTTTCTCCTCTTCTTCTCCTATGCCCCTACCCTAGTCCAGTGATAGGGGTGCTCCTCCTCCTCTTCCATCTGACCCTGGTCTATCAGGTCTCATAAGGACTGGCTTCAGTGTCTTCGAATATGGCCTGGTAAAGCAGCTCCCCACCCAGGGGTAGGTGATCAAAGAGCCAGACCCTGAGTTCATGTCAAAGACAGCTCCTGTTCCCATTACTAGGGAACCCCTTTGGACACTGAGCTGCCATGGGCTACATATGTTCAGGAATTCTAGGTTATCTCCATGCATGGTCCTTGTTTGGAGTATCAGTCTCAGAAAATACCCCTGTGACCCAATTTTTTGGTTCTGTTGCTCTTCTTGTAGAGTTCCTATCCCCTCCATGTCTTTATATCTCCCTTTTCTTTCATAAGATTCCCTGCACTCTGCTGAAAGTTTGGCTATGAATCTCAGCATCTGCTTTGATACTCTGCTGGGTAGAGTCTTTCAGAGTTTCTCTGTGGTAGGCTCCTGTCCTGTTCCCCCTTTTCTCCCTCTTCCAATATCCATTGGGTTTGGTTTCTGAATGAAGATTGAGCATCTTACTCAGGGTGTTCCTTCTTGCTTAGCTTCTTTAGGTGTACAGATTTTAGTATGATTTTCCTATATTATATGTCTAATATCCACTTATAAGTGAGTATATACCATATCTTTCTGCTTCTGGGATACCAGACTCTGGATGATCTTTTCTAGGTCTCACTATTTGCCTGCAAATTTGGTGATTGCCTTGATTTAACTGATGAGTAGTATTACATTGTGTAAATATACCACAATATCTGTATCCATTATTCAACTGAGGGACATCTTGGTTGTTTCCAGCTTCTGGCTATTACAAATGAAAGCTACTATGAACATGTTTGAGCACATGTCATTGTTGTATACTTGAGCATCTTTTGGATATATAGCTAGGAGTAGTGTAGCTGGATCATGAGCTAGCACTATTCCTAATTATCTGAGAAAGTGCCAGTTTGATTTCCAAAGTTGTTGTACAAGTTTACATTCCTACCAGCAATGGAGGAGGGTTTCCCTTTCTTCACATCTTCTTCAGCATGTGCTCTCACTTGAGTTTTTCATCTTAACCTTTCTGATAGGTTTAAGGTAAAATCTCTGGGTTTTTTGATTTGCATTTCCCTGATGACTAAGGATGTTGAGCATTTCTTTAAGTGTTTCTGTGCTATTCAACATTCCTCTATTGAGAATTCTCTGTTTAGCTCTATACCCCATTTTTTAATTGGATTACTTGATTTGTTGCTGTTTAACTTCTTAAGTTCTTTATATATTCTGGATATTACCCCTCTGTCAGATATAGGTTTGGTGAAGTTCCTTTCCCAGTCTGTAGCCTGGCATTTTGTTCTGATGACAGTGTCCTTTACTTTAAAGAAGCTTTTCAGATTCATGAGTTCCCATTAATTGATTGTTGATCTTAGAGCCTATGCTGTTTGTGTTCTAATCATGAAATTGTCTCCTGTGCCAGTGAGTTCTAGGCTTTCTCCCACTTTTTCCTCTAACAGGCTTAGTGTGTCTGTTTTTAAATCGAGTTCTTTGATCCACTTGGACCTTACATTTGTGCAGAGTGATTAGTGTGGATGTATTTGCATTTTTCTACATGTAGCTATCCAGTTAGACCAGCACTATTTTTGATATCTTTTGAAGATGATATCTTTTTTCCTTTGTATGGTTTTGGCATCTTTTGGTCAAAAATCAGTTGTCCATAATTGTGTGGGTTTATTTCTGGGCCTTCTATTCGACTCTATTGATCCACCATTCTGTTTCCATGACAGTACCATGCAGTTTTATTACTGGTGCTCTATAGTACAGCTTGAGATCAGGGATGGAGAGACCTCCAGAATATCTTTTATGAGGATTGTTTTAGCTAATCTGGGTTTCTTGTTATTCCACATGAAGTTGAGAATTTTTCATTCAAGGTCTGTATAGAATTGTGTTGATAATTTGACAGGAATTGCTCTTTTGTTTTTATAAATAAGTGATATATAAGATCACCTTACTGATATCATTTTTATTTGAGAAAAATAGCACCTTCTTCTTCAATTTTATATTCTTCTTTCAATTTTATATTTTATATTTAAAACAGAGATACAACAGAGAACATAGCTATGAAGCTCAGAGATAACTTCAGTGCAACTCGACACAAAATAAAAGAAGCTAAATTTACTGAGATTGCAATTTGAAAACTATGCAAAAATACAGATAAGCCACTGATAGCAGGAGAACATTCATATCAAGGAATGACACTTTATTTGTCAACAAAAGAAGTTTTAGATTTAGAAAGGTTTTAGATTTGAGATGGAAATATTAAGAAAATAAATATGCAAATGTATACTATGATAATAAGTATACTGTATGTTCACAATGATATATGTACATTCATGATGTGAATTAGTTACTTGACCACTTCCTATGACCAAATATTTGATAAAATCTAACTTAAAGAAGGCAAGCTTTGTTTTTCTCACAGTTCCAGAAGATACATACTATCATACATTATGTTGGTAATAGCTGCATGTCGCTGGTAATGTAACATTCAGTGTCTGAACGCAGAAAGCAATAAATGATAGTTATCACAATTGTTTCACTTTTTTATCCAGTCTAAGACCCAGACCACATGTAAGGATCATTCACCTTTAGTTTGGTTCTTTTCATCTTGATTAAACTTAATCTGGATTACTTGTTACAAGCATGATGAGAGATTTGTTTCCATGAGGATCTGAAGAGATTAATTAAAAAACCTGAACAATTTTAATTGAAATATTGGGACTTTAAAGAGAAAAATATCTGAAAGAAAATGTACTTCGTACTAAGGAAAAAAAACAATCTAAATATTGAATAAAATAAAATCACACTTAATAAAACATATAACTGCAACACAGTTATTAGTTGGTAAATTAAGAAAATACAGCAGGGAATAGTTACTCTTAACAATAAACAAAAAAAAACTTTGATCATATGAGCTAAATAAGTAGTATGAATTAAGGATTTTTGTGGCCTACAAAATCTTATAAAATTATTTTAAATGGAAAAATACAAACTAATGTCAACAGTATTTGAGTATTCAAGTAAAAATTATGACACTATGTCTACTGTTATATTTGTATAGGATACGTGTTCTTTATTAATGGAACATCTAAATTTTTGTACCTTTAAAACAGTAGAAAATACTGTTCTAATTTCATAACAGTTCAGAAAAGGAAAGCATATTGGGCAGAATCACATACACAATTTTAAATCTGTTCATTTTGAGTTTGTATGTGCATTTTCCAAGATATTATATTAATTTGTTAAAACAAATAAAATACATAAATAATATATCCATTTTGTAAAAATAATAATCTGTATATAAAATTGTATAAAATATACAATTGTTTAAAATATACAAATTGTATATAATATACAATATATAATCTGTATATAAAATTGTATATAATAATTGTATATAAAATGAAAAACAAATTATAGGTTTATAAAATTCCTTCTACTTAGTTTTCACCTAGCTCTTTATGTGTGCCCTACATCCTTCTCATGGCATTCAGTCCTTTATTTATTATAATGTCACAATACTAAACATCTGCATTCCCAAAATGAATAAATATATAACCTGACAGAATTTACTCACTTCCTCAAAATTAACTTAAACTGAATGCTCATGGAAATCTACAAGGATCTTAGAGAAAAACATTCGAACTATAGGTGTTTTCAAGTATGTTTTTGACACTTCAAAGCTGTAATGAAGGTATGACCCACATAGGAAAATCATGATGGGAAGTTGTCATTAAAAGGTCAAGTACAGATGGGAGAAAATATTTGTAAACATATGCCTAATAAATGCATAGCAGCCAAAGTAAATTAAACAAAACACAATTGAGAAAAGAAGTAATTAAAATGAAATTAATTAAAGTGAAAATGCATACAGCTTATGAACAGCTGACATTTAGAAGGAGAATATAAAATATGCTCTGAACATATACATATAGAAACCATGTGTAAGGCCATTGTACACCTATAAATGTCTATCCTTAGAACACATGAAACAGTTTGTGCTACTGAAATTGCATAATGACAAGAATCTTTCTCATACTAAGAACATACATAGAAGAGCTCCCTTGAGACACAGTGCATCACCTCTTTAAAAACTAACCATATTCTTCCCATATGTTCTACCAGTCTCATTTCTTGGCATACACTCAAATAATCAGAAAACATACATTCAAACAAAACTGCAAACAAATATCTATAGGAGCTTAAATGTTGCTGCCAAAACTTAGAATGAACTAATATGTTGTTCAGTAGGTGATAAGATAAAATGTGTAATATATAGACAGTTTACAGTGAGGACATAAAATGAGCTATCTAGGCAGTGGGGGCAGGGCTTGTAGAGAAAAAGGAAATACCTATTATCAAGTTAAAGAGCTCCATATAGAAAGGTTTCATGTGATCCCAAACAAAGGAAAAATAAATGAATACATTAATATACTACGCTTTCAACTTTGACGAATTAGGTTGAAAAGGTAAAGCACAGGGTATTTTCATCTTTGCAAATTGTTCTGTACTATATTAGTTACACCTTGTTTTGTTTGCAAATGTAAAGAAAACAAAAGTAAAAGGAGCCCTGTCATAAATTTTTTATTTAATGATTATGATAGACAATGCATGTACAGAATACTATGAAAAACCCTGCGTGCTTTGTGTATCAAAGCCTGTTGGAAAACTACATTCAATTCAATTTTCCAGTGAATCTAAAAGTACTCTAAAAATAATTATTCAAAAAACAAAATTACAAAGAAAATTATAAATATGTAATTAAAGCTTATTCTATACCATTACATGTGTTTAATGCTGATATAACATGATTATCAAATTTTTGAATAGTAAAATATTTAAAAATTGACTTATCTGCAACTGTACCTATACAAAATATCTCTGTAATTTTTATCAACATCATAGAATCATTGCTTGCTTTTTCCAAGTGTAGGAGTCAATGGCAACAATTATATAATTGTTTTTCAAAACAAGAACTGATATACTTTTTTGAATTCTTTGAATGTTTTTTTTTGCATATTGTTGGTTGCTCTGGTATGTTCTTTGACTTTTAATACCACTAAGATAAAAAAAAAAACTGCTACATGCTAGCTTGCTAGAAAAACTCTTGCTTAACTTAAAAATTAAGTGTTATTACATGAATAATTTTTGAATTTTCCCATATAACTTTAATCACCAAATCTACATTCATTGTTATAACATAGAATAAATTGAATATTGTTATAGTTTGCTTCTGCTGTCAACTTGATATAAACCTAGAGTTGCTGAGCAAGAGGGAAACTCAAGTAAAGATTTGCCCAGTTCTGATTTGTCTATTGGCCATGTCTTTGAAGCATGTTTTTAAACTGTTAATTGATGTAGGAGAGCCTAGCCCATATGCCATCCATAATCTGGGGACCCCCAACTGTGTGAGAAATGTAGCTGAGCAAGAGAGAAAGCAGCAAGCAAAATTCCTTTTTGAATTTCTTCTTCAAGTCCTAGTCTTAGCTATCCCTCATTGACTAACTGTTAAACTCTAAGCTAATATAAACTCTTTACTCCTTAGGTTGTTATTGGGAATTTAGATTCCTTTGCTCAAGTTTGCTTCATTTGCTATAATAAAGATAATATAATAAAGATAGCAAATGAAGCAAACTTGAGCAAAGGAATCTAAATTCTTTAAATCAGATATGACCAACTTCTTGGAATTGGTTATGTTCAATTATGAAAGAAGCACCAGATAAATTGTATCACAACTAATTTAAGTTTGATTCTTTTGTGTATAGCAAGGGAGCAAGAGCACTTTATGTGCTCAGAGAGCTCAAGGTTAATATCCACAACTGCATCTGATCCAATACCATGGCCAATGTCAGGAGGGCTGCTTCATACTATTGCTGCATTATAAAAGATGCTATTCTAAGGATGGGACATTTTATGACTCTTTTTCTCCCTCATGCCAGGAACTTTATTTCTAAGGGAGATTTCAATTGCTTTCTGTCAGAATTCAATAAATCTGGACCAACAACGGAGCTGCCAGAGGGAATGATAAAGCCGAATTAGATCTGAAAAGATTTACTATTAGTCAATGTGTGGAGAGAATTTATTCAACTATTAAAGATTGTATTTCCCAAACAGAAGAGAAAATAGTGACATGAAGTCAGTCCTCTATCAACAGAATTCTGATGAAATTCAGAGCGATTAATTTAGTGTCAGTGTCCAGTGTCACCTGAATCACTATCTCCATTGCAGCATCCAGTGATATTCACAGGCAGATTGAGAACGACAAGCATTTTGTGAAATGCATCATCCTTAAAAGTTCACTTGGAGGAAAGTAATTCCCACTAGGTTTAAACTCTGAATTATGTCTGAAAATACAGTTATTACAATTTTCCATCTCTGAGTTGATGGCTAGATATACTCACTTGCTATAAAGTTGAATTGCTTACATATGAGACTTTGGGAAAGTCAATGTAAACTAACACAAGGAATAGTAATGAATAAACTTTTGGAGTATTCACTTGTCTATCCTGATTGACTGTACTAAATGAAATAGTTATCTGAATTGTTTGCTTCTGTCCCATGCTTTGCTTTAGAGAAACTATAGAATATACTTTTCATATAGTAATATAATACACTGATACAATTTGAAGACTTTCATTTTGTTTATGACATTTAAATGACATACAAAATAAATGATTATTTTTATTGTAGTAGAATATAAGTAATTAGAAATGGTTTTCAGATTTTTTCACTTTTTCCAATTTACTACAGTATAGAAATATAAATTTAATATAGATAAACTAATGATTAAATATTGTGCTTAATTCAACTAATATTTCAAAGAAACAGTTTGTGGTTCCATAGAAAAAAAGTCAAATGTTTTGTTACCATTGATTAGAACAAACACAAACACAGTCAAAGAATCTCTTCTTGTTCTACATCCAAAGACATCCTGATTGTGATTGTCAATATTGTCAGTGAAAATGGCTAAAACTACGTAGAAGAACAAGAAATCTACATAGACTAAGAAAAGTTTGTTCTTATTAACTACCTACAAATTTTTATCAAAGTTCATTAAGCTTTCACTTGGAGATGACACAAATCTCAGTGTTCAAGAACTCTGTGTGACAAGCATGCTCACAGTCTCTATTTAGGCACAAAAAAATCTGTTTGTTTTTTTTAACAGGTATAGGAACTAAAACTGTAACTGAAGCTGCTCATCAAAACTATTTTTAACATCTATAGAAACAGTACCTGTGAATTTCAGAGTTTAATATATTTACATAATTTTAAAAGAGAAAAAGTGGTTAGCTGTATAATTGAATCTGAAAATATAACATCTGTACAGACAAAAAGATAAAATGTACTATCATTCATTTTTTTATAAATAAAACCAATATCTCATACTTTAGATATTTATTTCATAAGTTACAATAATGGTGACATATAAGGGATGACCAGCATTTCCAGGGAAAATGGAGTGGCAGTGTGTTTTACACTAAAACTATTCTAGAAGAATTCACAGAATTTCTCTCTTTTAAAAATTATTAAAGAAAAAATTGGGAGAGTCAATAGGATTTATTGCCAAGACATCCAAGTGTGTGTGTGTGTGTGTGTGTGTGTGTGTGTGTGTGTGTACGGAAATATTTATACACTTAAAGTAGCCTTTATTTAGGGAAGAACTTGTTGGAAAAGAAATGCATTATCAACTCAACTTGCAGCATACATGATATTCTATAATTGCTTATTGTTTTTCATTCTTCTTACAAAAAAGATTACAAAATCAAGGTAACAGTAGAAGGAAGCATTTTAACACACATTTTAAAAGTACATCATGCTGGGGAATTCATGATGATGGGTAAGTGAGGTAGTTGTCATATTGTGTCCTAGGAAGCAGAGAGGGTGAGTTCTGTTGTTCTGTAGCATCAGGCTTTCTCTCTCTTATTTCCCATGTTATTCAGGTTGGACAGCAGCACACATTTAAAGAAGATGTTCCTTTGTCAATAAAATTCTATAAATGACATCACAGGCATGCCATAGACATGTCTCTAAGGTGGTTCTAAAAACCAGTAATTTTATAATGAAGATTAGCTATCATGATAACTGATATTGACACTTATATATAGTTAATGTAATATGAACTCTGTAATGTAGAATAACTTTGTTTTCATAATTTTTTAAAATAAATTAATTTAAAATTAGTTTCTCCTCCCTTCTTTTCTCTTCCCAGTCCTGTCCCTCCACCTTCCATTTCTTCCCTTCCCTGTCCCTCCCACCCCCATGCACTTCTCCTCCATTTCTTTTCAGAAAAAGGCAGACCTTTTTCATGGATATCAACCAGACTTGGCATATCAATTTACAGTAAGAATAGGTACATCCTCTTCTATTGAGGTTGGCTCAGGTAGACCAGTAGGAGGAAAAGAGTACCAACATCGGGCAACAGAATCAGAGACTGTTCCTGCTCCCACTGTTAGGAGTCTCATATGAAGACTAAGCTACATAACTGTTACATATGTACCGGAGGCTGAGATCAGTCCCATGCAGGCTTTCTGGTTGGAGGTTCAGTGGCTGTGACCCCTTATGGACCCAGGTTAGTTGATTCTATAGGTTTTCTCATGGTGTCCCTGATCCCTTTGACTCCTACAATGCTGCCTCCCCATCTTATGCAAGATTCCCCAAGCTCCACCTATCTGCATGTGTAGCAGAATCTCATTAGCAATATGAGACTTATTTGTTTTGTTTTTCAGTTTTTCAGTTGAGAATTTTCAACAAAGAATTTTAATAATTTCACCTGCTTTCCTCTTTCCAGATATTTATCCACTGAACTTTGTGTCCTTTCTTTTATTTTAAGTTTATCAAGCAGAGTGGAGGATGATCAGCCCACTGGAGGCTGTACTTAAGAATGGCCTTTCCTCTGCTAGCACCTATCAGTTGTCAATAGATCCTTAGTTAGTTCTGAGATTTCATGACCATCTCCCCTTTCTAAACTGGGATTTTTGTCTGTCCTGGGTCATTGCAGATATTATTTACACTGCATCCATTGCTGTGAATTAATGTTCACAATGTCCCAATTTAGGGAGAAAAAAACATTAGTGAGAAAAGTCATTAGGAGTAAGTTGAATTTTATGTTCACTTAGCATAGCCATTGTAGTAGGTTCTCTGCTAGAACCTATGACCTCTCTAATTATAGGTTCTTGGCCCTGATAACATGTCAGCTATAGGATTCAGCTTGTATAGCAATCTATAAATACAATCAGAAATTGACTTGTTAGTTTCATGACATTAATGCCACTATTGCCCTTGCAGAATTCTTTTGCCTGGTCAGCCATTATGCAGCTCACATGATTTGTAGCTAGACAAGATTAATGATTCTTTTCTTCATCTGGTAGTATTCATATAATCTGTCAGCCCTCTACAAGGTAGCCAATGACAGTGAAGTTTCCAGGTGAATAAAAGCTTGAATTCTCTGTGTTCTGTGGCTCAAGTTTATGGGTCTGGAGGGTAGTCAAAAGTTATTGAGAATATCTTGTGTGTAGGAATCTATGGGAGCTCATTGGCTAACAGTTCCAAAATAGGCAACCTACTGATGCCAAAATTTCCCAAAGAAATCTTCTATTTCTGGCACTAGGATTTTTATTTATTATTCTGTCTTGTCTAGTAAATGCTTTGTTTTAGTGTAACTCCATCAAAAACATCACACAGAAAATAGGTGATAACAAGGCAAAAGTCATGTAGTAATATACTTGTTACATGGACAGTGGTGGTTTGTTGTTGTTTCCTTTTAAGCCCTTGACTAACTTAGCTAAACTTTGGTAAACTCTTAATTCTCCCTACTTCTGACTATGAGGGAAATGAAATCCAATACCAGGCTACTATGATAACCTTCACTAGACCTACATTTTAGAATGACCTTGGTATAATCAGAGACATGATTCTGCTTCCATGTAAAAGCAACCTTATGAGCACTCCTGGGCAATACATAATAAACAGTTCAACTGGTTTAAGTTGAACTGTTTAAGTTTACCAGTTTTCTATGCACCATTAAAACAACAAGCTGAATTATTTCTGCGACTTTGACTATTACAGTATGTCTGCTTACAGTTCTTCCCAGTACCACTATAAACAAAAATTAAATACCTATTATGTATCTTGCTGCTTTAAGTACCTCCTTCTTCATCCCTGAAAAAAAAAGCTGTTTGGTAATTCTCCACAATTTCTTGAATTTGACATGGTTTAAGAAATACAAAACTTTGAATATATTGAGACAAATAAATAATCAATATGTGCAACAGTAATATATATTATACATATTACAAATATCCAATTTAGACAGTTGTCTATAAAAACCAGCGCAGTGCAGATGTTATAGATAAACTAAAAGAATCCTAATCACAATAGATATATTCACAATAGCAAAGGCATGGCATCAGTGTACACGTCTATCTACAGGTGAATAGATAACAGAAAAGTGTCACAAATTTTCAGTTTCTTCATGCTGTTTATGCATTTTCTTCATGTCTTTCCTTGCCATTTGAATAAATGATTCTTCTACACAAAGGACCAACTTGCAATTTGGAGCAAGCCTTGGCTACAGGAGACCCAGTATTATAAGAGCAAATCAGAAGTAAAAATAAGAAACATTATTTTTTCTGGGTAACTATATTTTCCTCAATTTTGTAATATTATTTCAAAGAGATATAATTCTGATATCCTGAAACTATCATACAGCAATGTTCTTGTGTAGATAAAAATCCCAACTCAGGATCAAGATATTTATATAAGTGAAGTAAACCAGACTCGGATAAAACAGATATTCCATGTTTTTCTTTCAGATGCATATCCTGGATTTTAATATTCATATATGCATATATAGTTAGACATGACTGTGGATTGAAGTAATGAAACTAGATAATAAATCAAATCAGGTGCATATAAGCCACCTGATTTAACCTGGCCATTTTGCTAATGTACCTAAAAGGAAAGAGATTTTAGAAATGGATTAGAATAAGGTTTCAGAATTTTCAGTGAAAAAAATTGCTATAATAAGATGATTCAGCAATTTAGTTTATGAAAGAGATTGCAGGTTAAGAGAGAGCTTCCCTTTCACCTTACACCCATCAGAATGCCTAAGATCAAAAACTCAAGATACAACGCATGCTGGAGATGCTGTGGAGAAAGGGGAACCCTCCTCTATTGCTGGTGGGAATGTAAACTTGTACAACAACTATGGAAATCAATCTGGCACTTTTTCAGACAAACAGGTATACTGCTTCCTCAAGATCCAGCTATACCAATCCTAGGCATATATCCAAAAGATGTTCAAGTATACAACAAGGACATTTGCTCAATCATGTTTGTAAGCATCTTTATTCGTAATAGTCAGAATCTGGAAACAACCCAGATGTCCATCAATAGAGGAATGGATACAGAAGTTGTGGTACTTTTACACAATGGAATACTACTCAGCAATTAAAAACAAGGAAATCATAAAATTTGCAGGCAAATGGTGGGATCTAGAAAAAAACATCCTGAGTGAGATATCTCAGGAGCAGAAAGACACACACAGTATATACTCACTTATAAGTGGGTACTAGACCTATAAGATAGAATAAACATACTAAAATCTGTACACCTAAAGAAGATAAACAAGAAAGAGGACTAGAGGTAAGATGATCAATCCTCACCTAGAAAGACAAAGGGGATGGGTATTGAAGGTAGACTAAAACAAATAACAGGACAGGAGCCTACCAAAGAAGGCACCTGAAAGACTCTACCCAGCAGTGTATCAAAGCAGATGCTGAGACCCTTAACCCAGCCTTCAGCAGAGTGCAGAGAATCATCTGAAGAAAGGATGACCTAGAGGGGACAGGAGCCCCACAAGGTCCAAATATATCTGGCACAGGACGTCTTCTCTGAAACTGTTTATCTAACCAAGGACCATGTATGGATATAACCTTTAACCCCTGCTCAGACATAGCCCATGGTAGCTCAGTATCCAAATGGCTTCCCTAGTAAGGAGGACAGGAATTGTTTCTGACATGAACTCAATGACTGGCTCATTGAGCTTCCCCTCACCTCTGAGGGAGGAGAAACCTTACTAGGCCACAGATAATGAGATTGCAGTCATCCTGAAGATACCTGATAAGCTATGGTCAGATGGAAGCAGAGGAGGACCTCCCCTATCAGTGGACTCAGAAGAGTTCAGGGAGGAGATGAGGGAGAGAAGGGAGGATTGGTAGGGAAAGAGGGAGAGGGTTAGAGCTGGGATACAAGTGAATGTATAAAATTATTTAAAAAATAAAAAATATATATTAAAAAAATCAAAGCCTACAATGGAAATGAAAATATTATTTTCTGATTGAATCAATGCCCATATGTAGTCTATATTACTACATAAATACTCTGTAAGTTGAATAGTATGATATATGATATATTATTATTATTTTAGTACTGTGAGAAATTGTTAGCACTGTTAACTAATGTGTATCCAGAATTGAAACTCATCTATACTAAATATTCTATCAATTTCTTTTCATGAAAATTCATTAATATAAACCTGTTATCAATTAAAAAGAGAGAGAGACAGCTTTCCGCTGGGGAATTGTCATTAATTGAACAGAATTTCTCATCCTCTTCTTAATTTCAAAAGAGAACAAACAAACAGAACCTGAAGGATTGTACTGGCAGCTTTATCTACAGCATAGAGTTTCAGAGTCTATGGATTCAAAGGAACACTGAAACTAGTTTTTAGGAATTGAATTTGAGTTTTTCATGCTCTCAATAAAATTAGTGGTTTTTATTTTTTTAAGTATCCTGTTTACAGATCTAAAATTTAGACGTTGTCAAGAGTTATGAATAGTTACATGTATTTTGGACGGAAAATATCATGAGTTCTAGAAAAGAATGCCAGGAGATCCAAGATGGTGGCACTGAGAGAACTCTGTGTCTGACTAGCAAGACAGCAGTGACTACATAGCTACCAGCAGACCAAATTGTGGGCCCTAAAACCCCATGGTGTGGCAAGCAATTGGGTCTATTCTCAGGCCACCCAGCTAAACCACAGAAGAGTTCCTGGGTCCTGGCAGGCTCTCAGCTGCAGGCCTGCATGTTCTGTTCACCATCCCAGACTGAAGTGTGGGTCCCACAACACCAGAGCCTGGGTTTTCCAGGTTAGAGAAAACCCCACAGGGAAGAAAGCAATCAGAGTTGACTGACCTTAGGTCTCCCAGACACCTTAAATAGGTCTAGGGCTCTGGTAGATGATCAGCCACCAGCTCAGAGACCAGCCTGCATACCCAACTCACTATCCCAGACAGAGCTGTGTGCCCCCAAACAGCAGAGACTGGGTTTCTCTGTCGGGAAGAAATCCCAAGGTGAAGAAAACATCAGGTCTGAACTCAGGGCATTCAGCTGAACCCCTTACCTCACACCACAAAAAGTTACTGGGAGAAGTTCTCAGGTTCCATCATGTGCCCAGTTGCCAGCTCAACATGGAGCCAACTGTGCCTGAATGCTCTACTGACCTTCTCAGACTGAACTATGGATCCCAAAACAGCACAGACTGGGTCTCCCTGTAGGGAAGAAACCCTGTCCTGAGGCAAACAGCAGTTCCAACCTCAGGACACCCTGCTAATCACTGGAAAAGGGTTACTGGGTTCTAGTGTGTTCTAGGCCTGTTCTAGGCTCAGGGCTCTAGCCTCTGCCAAATGCCTGTGTGCTGATCTCACCTGCCACTCATTACTGCTTGGGTACTGGGGCATAGAGCTCCAACCTCAGACCTACAGAAGCATGGGATCTATGGGAGCAGCCCAAAGACACTACTCCAAGGCAAAAGCTGTCTCCCTAGCTTAGCTTAACTGACTAAACCTCAAGGCTCCCTGGTTCTTCTTCCATAGGGCTGCACCCAGAAAACAGTTTAAGAGCAGCAACACTAAATTCAGAGCAAGAAACCAATTGATAAGGTAGCTGTCTCCAGGACTTCTGCTGAGAGGAGAGGCTCTCTGACTACCAAGGTCCACAATTACTCCACACATCCTTCTTACATCGGAGGTGAGCTGTGGAAATTCCCTGAGAAGCACAGGCCATTTGGTGAGCAAACCCAAAAAGGTGAGGGGGCCATCTTTAGGAGTAACCATCAGCCATCATCTGAGGCAGCCAGATGGGTTAGGCCATTGTAAAAGCACAACCAACAAAAACCAGAGACATATGGCATATCTAGAACCCAGTTATTCAGGGACAAGTAGCCCTAGGCACCAAAACATAAGTGAAATTCAAAAAGATGACCTTATATCTATGCTTATGAAGAAGCTAAATGGAGGAAACAAATACAATACTTAAAGAAATAGAGGAAGATAAAGTCACACAGGTTATAGCCATCCATACAAAAATACAGGAAGATTCAGCCAAACAATTTTTTGGCCTTTAGAGAGGAAATAATTAAATCACTGAAAGAAATAAAAAAACAAAACAAAAAAAAAAAACAGAAGAATGTTCAAACAAATAGGTGAAATAATTGAAGGAAAATACAGTCAGACAGGTGAAGGAAATCAACAAAACACTTCAAGATCTGAAGATAGAATTGAAAAAATGAAGAAAGAACAAATAGATAAAAATCATGGAGAGGAATAACATAGGAAAGAAAACAGTAATTACAGGGGTAAGCATAACCAACAAACTACAAGAGATGGAAGAAAGAATCTCAGGTGTAGAAGATACAGTGGAAGAAATTGATGTATCCATCAAAGAAAATGTTAACTCTAAAAAAGTCCCTGACACAAACTATCCAAGAAGTGCCAGACAACATGAAAAGGGAAAAACCTAAAAATAGTAGGAACAGAGGAAAAAGAAGATTCCCATCTCCAAGTCCCAAAAAATACTTTCAACACAATCACAGAAAAAAATTTCTCCAACTTAAGGGAGAGACCTATAAGCATTCAAGAGTCCTAGAGAAGCCCAAATAGATTAGACTAGAGAAGAAAAAAACCTCCTGCTACGTAATAATCAAAATAGTAAGTATACAGAACAAAGAAAAAGTACTAAAAATTACAAGGGAAAAAGGCCAAATAAAATATAATGGCAAACTCATGAGACTCAAACTGGACTTCTCAACAGAGACTATGAAAGCCAGAAGAGCCTGGGCAGATATAATGCACACTATAAGAGAACACAAATGTCAGGCCAGATTACTACATCCAACAAAATTCTCAATTATTATAGATGAAGAAAACAAAATATTCAATGACAAAAAAATTTTGAACAATACCTACCCACAAGCCTGGCCTTACAGATGATAATAGAAAGAAAACTACAACCCAAGAAATCTAACTACATTCAGGAAAACACAGGAAATAAAAAATCTCAGTACAGCAAAACTAAAAGAAGCCAGAACACAAACATATTACCACAAACAACATCAAAATAAAGGAAACTAACAGCCACTGGTCATTAATCTCTCTCAACATCTATGGACTCAATTTTCCAATAAGAAGACACAGACTAAAAGAGTGGATACATAAATAAGACCCAATAATCTGTTGCATACAAGAAACACAGTTAAGTCACAAAGACAGATATTAGCTGAGAATAAAGGGCTGGAAGAAAATGGACTCAAGAAGCAAGCAGGAGTAGGCATTCTAATATCTAATAAAATAGATTTTCCAAAAAAAATAGACTCAAGAAGCAAGCAGGAGTAGGCATTCTAATATCTAATAAAATAGATTTTCAACCAAAATTAAAGAAAATAGATAGGGAAGGACATTTCATCAAAGAAAACTTCCACCAAGAAGACATCACAATTCTGAACATCAATGCCCTAAATACAAGGGCATCCACATTTGTAAAAGAAACATTAATAAAACTTAAACAACACATAGATCCTCACACATTACTAGTGTGAGACTTCAATACTTTACTCTCTACAAACAACAGGTCAGCAAAACAAATTAAACAAGGAAATAAAGATACTAACACATGTCATGAATCAAATGGACCTAACAAACATCTACAGAACCATTAACCCAAACAAAAATGATTTTACCTCCTTCTCAGCACCTCAGGGAACCTTCTCCAAAACTACCCATATAGTTGTTCACAAAGCAAGCCTCACAGATACAAGAAGATTGAAATAATACTTTGTATTCTATCAGACCACCATGGACTAAAGCTGGACCTCAACAACAGAAATAGCAAACAGCCTACATAATCATGGAAACTGACAAACTCTCTACTCAATGATACCTGGGTCAGGGAAGAACTAAAGAAACACATTAAAGACTTCCTAGAATTCAATGAAAATGAAGGCACAACATACACAAACTGATGGGACACAATGAAAGCAGTGCTAAGATTAAAGTTCATAGTGCTAGGTGCCTTCATAAAGAAATTTGAAACACATCACATAAGCAATTTAATGGCTCATCAGAAAGACCTAGGAAAAACCAGACACTCCCAAGAGTAGACGGATGGAAATAATCAAACCCATGGCTGAAATCAATAAACTAAAAACAAAGAGAACAATTCAAAGCATCAATGAAATCAGGAGCTGGTGCCTTGAGAAAATCAACGAGATAGACAAACCCTTAGCTGAACTACTTAAAAGGCAAAGAGACACTATCCAAAATCAACAAAATCAGAAATGAAAAGGGGGGCATAACAACAGATATTACTTCAGAAACCTCTATGCTGCAAAATTTTAAAATCTAAATGAAATGGGCAGTTTTCTTGATTGAATCTACTAATGAAAGCTGAATCAAGACCAGGTAAATGAATTAAATAGTCCTATATCCCCTAAGGAAATAAAAGAAGTCATCAAAATTCTCCCATCCAAAACTATCCAGGTAGAGATCATTTCAGCACTGAATTCTACCCAGTCCTTAAGACACGAGTACTCTTAAAACTAGTCCACAAAATAGAAACAGAAAGAACAATACTGAAGGCCAGTCACCTTGGTATCTAATCCTCACAGAGTCAACAAAGAAAGAGAATTTCAGGCCAGTCTCCACTATGAACATTGATGCAAAAATACTCAACTAAATACCAGCAAACCAAATCGAAGAACCCATCAAAGACAGCATCCACTGTGACCAAGTAGGCTTCATCTCAGTCATGCAGGGGTGGTTCAATATATGGAAACTGATGAATGTAATTCATCATATAAACAAACAGAAAAAAAAAAACATGATCATCTCCTTAAATGCAGAAAAAGCATTTGATAAAATCCAATACATGTTCATGTTTAAAGTCCTGGAGAGATTAGGGATACAAGGCACTTACCTAAACACAGCAAAGGCAATATATAACAAGCCTATAGCCAACATCAAATTAAATGGAGAGAAACTTAAAACAATCCCACTGAAATCAGGGAAAAGGCAAGACTGTCCACTTTCTCTGTATTTCTTCAACATATTTCTTGAAGTCCTTGCTAGATCAATAAGACAATTAAATGAGATCAAGAGGATAGAAATGAATAAGGAAGAAGTCAAAATATCATTTTATTGCAGATGATATGATAGTATATATGAATGACTCCAAAAGTTCTACCAGGGAACTCCTACAGTTGATAAATACCTTCAGCAAAGTAACTAGATACAAATTAATTAAAAAAATCAGTAGTCTTCCTGTATACAAAAGACAAATGGGCTGATGAAGAAATTAGGAAAACAACACACTTCACAATAGCCACAAAAGACGAAGTATCTTGGTATAGCTCTAACCAAGCAAGTCAAAGATTTTCATGAAAAAAAATCTTCAAATCTTTAAGGAAAGAAATAGAAGATATCAGAGGATGGAAATATCTTCCATTCTCAGTAGGATTAACATAGTAAAAATGGCAATTTTACCAAAAGCAATCTACAAAGTCAGTGCAATTCCCATCAAGTTATCAACACAATTCTTTACAGATCTTGAAAGGAAAATGCTCATCTTCATATGGAATAACAAGAAACCCAGAATTGCTAAAACAATCCTGTACAATAAAAGATATTCTGGAGGTATCTCCATCTCTCATCTCAAGATGTACTGTAGAGCAACAGTAATAAAAACTGCATGGTACTTGCTGAGAAACAGAATGGTGGATCAATGAAATCAAATCAAAGACCCAGAAATAAACCTATACACCTATGGACACCTGGTTTTTCACAAAGATGCCAAAACCATACAATGGAAAAAAAAAGATAGCATCTTCAACAAATGGTGCTGGTCTAACTGGAAATCTCTATATAGAAAAATGCAAATAGACCCACACCTATCACCCTGAACAAAATTAAAGTCCAAGTGGATCAATGATCTCAGCATAAAACCAAGCACACTAAATCTGTTGGAAGAAAAAGTGGATAAGAGCCTTGAACTCACTGGCACAAGAGAAAATTTCCTGAACAGAACAGAAACAGCTCAGGCTCTAAGATCTACAATTAATAAATAGGACCATGTGAAACTGAAAATCTTCTGTAAAGCAAAGGATATTGTCAACAGATCAAAACAACAGCCTACAGACTGTGAAAAGAGCTTCACCAACCCCACATCTGACAGAGGATTAATATCCAGAATATATAAAGAACTCAAGAAATTAGACACCAACAATCCAAATAATACAATTAAAATTTGGGGAACAGAGCTAAGCTGAGTATTCTCAATAAAGGAATATAGTATGTCAGAGAATCATTTAAAGAACTGTTCAACATCCTTAGTCATCAGGGGAATGCAAATCAAAACAACCCTGAGATTCCATCTTAAACCTATCAGAATGACTAAGATAAAAAACTCAAGTGACGAAACATGCTGGAGAGGCTGTGGAGAAAGGGGAAACTTCCTTCATTGCTGGTGGAAGTGCAAACTTGTACAACCACTTTGGAAATCAATCTGGTGCTTTTTCTCAGAAAACTGAGAATAGCACTGCCTCAAGATCCAGCTATACCACTCCTGGGCATATACCCCAAAGATGTTCCACTATTCATTAAGGATATTTACTCACCTATGTTCATAACAGCTTGATTTGTAATTGCCAGAATCTGGAAAGAACCTAGATTACCTTCGACAGAGGAATGGATACAAAAATTATAGTATGTCTACACAGTGGAATACTACTCAGCTATTAAAAACAAGGAAATCATGAAATTTTCAGGAAATGGATGGAACTAGAAAAGATCATCCTGAGTCAGATAACCCAGAAACAGAATGACAGCCATGGTATATACTCACTTATAAGTGGATATTAGCTGTATAATATACGACAGCCATCTACAGACCTAAAAAAGCTAAACAAGAGCACCCTAGGGAGGATGCTTAAATCTCATTCAGAATGGCAAACAGAACAGACACCTCAAGTAGTGGATGAGAGGAAACCAGATGGGAGTCTACTATAGAGGATCCTTTGAAGTGATTCACCCAACCGGGGATCAAAGCAGATGCTGAGATTCAAGTTTAATTTTTGGGCAGAGAGCAGGGAATCTTATGTAGAAAGACATGGAGGAGACAGGCACCCCAAGAGGAGACCAACAAAACTAAAAGATCTGAGCCCTGGGGGTCCTGCAGAGACTGATGCACCAACTGAGGACCATGCATGGAGAGGGCCTGTACCCCTTCCTCAAATGTAGCTGATTGGCAGCTCAGTTTCCATGTTGCTTTCTGAGTGAGGGGAGCGGGGGCTGCCTCTATCATGAACTCAGTTGACTGCTCATTGATCAATAGCTCCTGATGATGCAGCCATGGTAGGCCACTGAGGAAGATGATCCAGACAGTCCTGAGGAGACTTACAAACTATGGGAAGATGGCAGAGGAGGAGTATTCCCCCTTTCAGTGGACTAGGGAAAGGGGTTGAGTGAGGGAAGGTGAGACTGGGGGTAGTTGAGGGAGAGCGCTTCAATCAGGATATAATGAATAAATTGTGAAGAAAAAAATTAAAATTAAAAAATAAAAAAGCATAAAAGAATCCCTATAGCATGAAATCTTCTGGGAAAAATAATAAGCTTCTTTTATTTATTTAAAATTGAAGATTAAAAATTGATGAGAAAACACAAATCGCAGGCCCATTTGTCTTTAAGGAACTTTGTATGTTTATTGGAGAGTCTCAGAATTTTGTTTTTCATGGACTAGAAAAAATTGCAAATTTGTTGTTTGCTTCAAAGTTCATTAGAATAACATTGTGATGACAAGTGTTTATCTCTGAGAAAAGTGAGTTTGTATATGCTGAAAAGAAAGGCACACTTTGTACCCTACATGATAACTTCCATTCCTTTTACATCAGTATGTATATATATATAACAATTAAAATGCTTAAATATAAGCTAGAAAAATTATTTGTTGTTTTAAGTCAGAATCACAAAACTCTGAAATCTTTAAATTAATTTCACATAAGCAAAAATTATGTCCTTTTCTTCTTTTTTCAATGAATCCATCAAGTCAAACCTTACTGACAATACTATATTGTTCAGAATTTGCATATATAGCTGGGCATGAGCATTCACATGCATGTGTGCATACACCTCATTAGATTTCTAAGGATAAATAAAGGTTATGCTGTAGTACAGGAACTATTTTAAAAAATGTAGGTAATAAAGGATAACACTAAAGCTCCGAGATACAAAATACACTGCTGAAGATATTACGGTTGTATGGATGTTTGTTGGTTTAAATCATACACGTGAGGTTTGGCCTCTGTACTTCTTTTATCCATGTGATTTATTCTATTACACTCTGAAATAGATATTCGGTAAGAGGCTCTTTGACTATAGCAAAGCTAACGACAATGACCAAAGTCATTGTAAAATAAAATATTAAGGTAGGCTTGGTTTGGAAAAAAAATATAATAGAGATTTCACATTGGAATTTAGAACAGGACTAATTTAGAAACTCTCTGTTTGCTGTATTGCTGTTTGCTATAAGAAAGCAAGTAAAAAGTTTTGGCAAAGATGTACCTATGCATACTTATAACTCCAGTACTCAGCCTCAGAGAAAGGAATCTTGTGTCCCAAGCAAACCTGAGGTACAGGAGACCCTGTCTCATGAAAGGAAATCAAAAGTAATAGTAATAAGTATCTTATTTCTTCTAGTTACATATATTATTTCTCAAGTTTATATCCCTATTTAAATAGATATATTTCACCCTGAAGTTATCATAGAAGTATGTTTTGGTGAATATAAGTAACTTCATGTGCATATTGGCATGTGTCCTTTGCTATATTTCACTTCAATTCTAGTCTTATAATTGCTTTATAAATTTACATTTATGTAGTGATATTTATCATTCCCATAATTTATAGTAGATATTTTTATTGAATATATTCGTCAATTGTTACACTATACTTTATGTTACCTTTAATACTAATAATGCAAGGCTAACGCTTAATTTTTTGAGCATTTACCTAAGGGTAGCCTGCACAGGTAACACAGAGTGATGATATCTATATGTACATGTTTTCCTTTAAATATTGGGTAAACAGATGAATATATGTACATGTAATACATTTCTGTAGGAAAAATTCTTATTTAAAAGCCATATTGCATAATGTGATTTATGTTGACATTTTCACTGTAGTCTTAAAAATGCAGTAGTGTGCAAATTTTCAGACCCTGAAATAAGTTTAACACTGATCCGAACCTCATGGAGTTGCCTGAGCAAATGAGAAAAAATATAGACCTCTAGAGTTTACAAAGTCACTACACTGATTTTTCTTTCTTTATTTACGATTTTATAGTCAACGTTTTGATTTATCTCATTGACTCTATAAGAGCACCATTTGGTGTTACCCAAAGCTTTCAAAAAATCCACAAACATAATTGTAAGTACCATAATTGAACTTACCAGGCCAAGATAAACTGATATAGACCTCAAGTAATTAAATAAGGCCAGTTTGGAGGTACATAGTACACTGAGGCTATGAAATTTTATTGAGGGCAACCAGATTTTTAAAACTAATTAATTAATAATTAATTACAATTTATTAACTTTGTGTCCCAGGTGTAGCCCTCTCCATCTTATCCCAGTCCTACCCTCCCTCCCTCTTCTCTCCCTATGTCCCTTTCCTAGTTCACTGTATGGAAAGGACCTAGAACTCCTGCTTAGTTTCCAATTAGGTTCCCTAATAAGGGGGTCAGGGGCTGTCTCTGATATGAACTCAGTGGCAGGCTCTTTGATTACCTCTCCCTGGGGGCTGCAGCCTTGACAAGCCACAGAGAAAGATGATACAGCCAGCGGTGATGAGACTTGAGAGGCTAGAGTCAGATAGAAGGGGACGAGTGCAATGAGATTTTGTTTTTTTGAATTTTTTAATTTTTGAAATTATATATTTTTATTTTTAATTATACTTTATTTACTTTGTACTCCCCCTTTAGTTCCCTCCTTCCTCTCCTCCCAATCCCTCCTTCCCCCCTCTTCTCCACACACTCCTGCCCCAAGTCCTCTGGTAGGGGAGGGTTTATTTTTCTTCCTTCTGATTCTAGTCTGTTAGGTCTCATAAAGAGTGGCTGCATTGTCTTCCTCTGTGGCCTATAAGGCTGCTCCCCCCTCAGGGGGAGGTGATCAAAGAGCAGGCCAATCAGTTCATGTCAGAAGCAGTCCCTGTTCCCATTACTATGGAACCCACTTAGACACTGAACTGCCATGGGCTACATCTGTGCAGGGGTTCTAGGTTTTCTCTATGCATGGTACTTGGTTGAAGAATGAGTCTCAGGCAATGAGATTTTTTAAACCTTTATTAGAAACAGAATACAATGGCTATTGCCAGGATCAATGCAGTTGTAGTTGCAGGATACAATGATGTTTGCAACTTACACAGGGTGAGCAAAATTAATGTCTAAGACCAATTGTCCTGTCAAGTTTCCATGCTTCTTTGACTATTGAGGGAACATGCAGAGAAACACAAGAAGGCATTAATGCTTCTCTGTCTGAGAGGTTGCATCAGTATCTCAGGAAATGGAAGGCACATTGTGTTCCCAGAGCCATGGACTTTAACTTGAAAAACTTGACACCTGCCTGTCTAATTCCATAGTTCCCTGTGCATCATTATAGACAATGATTAGCCATAAACATGTTACAATGTAGATTTCTATATCTTAAACTAGTTTCCTTTGTCATAATTTTAATTAAAATAAGTATTTATTACTTTGAATGAAAAATCCTCATATTCAATTAATTTTAAATTATTTTCCAGTTCTTAATTTTCCTTAGGAGAAAAAAAAATTCACTTACCTATCCTTATATCTATTAGAAGAAATTTATAGTCACTAGGAATATACAGAATGAAGACTGTATAGATTGTTTGTAAATCTGTTTTCCTGCTAAGCTGTATTTGGAGCAGAGAAGCTGTTGAACAAGATTTACTGATGAAAATTCCATTTCTTTTAATCATTTTAATTTAAAACATGTAATAAGTAAAAACAAAACTAAATAAAAACAAACAAACAAACAAAACCTTTCTATTGAATACTACAAAATTATGGGATTTTAACTGGCATTCTAAAGCACTTACTATAAGTACAGTCTTGCCAGTATAATCTTAAAGTAAGTATATTCAATGAAGAAACATTTAGAATAGCATATGCTTCACTAGCCTGTAAAAAGCTGTGGTACCAAAGTATGTAATATAAAAAAACAAAAACAAAAAAAGAAACAAAAAAGCTAAGTTCTTTTAAAACTTTATGCAGAATATTATAAAAAGCATATTTGTGATGGTTCTTCTATGATTTCACTCTGACAAGTTTTAGAGTCATCTTGCAGATGGGCATGCCTGTGGGGATTACTTTGATTAGGTTAATTAATGTAGGAAGGTCCTACTTTATAGTGAATAGAACTATTTCCTTTCCCGGAATTCAGAACTACATACAGGTTATAAAATAACCTGAACATTGCATTTGACTATGGATGCAGTGTTCAGCAGCATCAAGTTCTTAATGTCAAGATTTTTCCACCAAGGTAAACTGAAATCTCAAATTTACCTGAAATAAAATTTTCTTTCTTTCCATAAGTTGCTTTTTTCAGTATATTTTATCATGACAACAGAAAGCTGAGAAGTTGGGTGCTTGCCTTGAGTAACCTGACCACATGATTCTTAGAGCTTTGGAAATGGTTTGTGGGAGGAATATGGGGGAGTTTAGAATATTGGTTTAGGAAAAGTCCTTGAATATTGTAAATAATGAAAAGCTATTCTCTTGTAAACTATTGTAAAAAAGATCTGTTGAAAGAAATGTAGACAGTAGAGGCCTAGAGATTTCAGAGGGAATCAAGGGGCCATTATTAATATGACATTTTGGAAGCTCTTTGTATCTTGAGAACATAAATGTAATTGAACTAAAAAATAAGGAGCTATTGTATAAATACATCACATTTTATTTTTTTTTACCCATTCTTTGGTTGAGGGACATTTACGTTGTTTCCAGTTTCTGGCTCTTACGAATAAAATGCTATGAAAATAGTTGAGCAAGTGTCTTTGTGGTAGGGTGGAGCATCTTTTGGTCATATGCCCAGGGGTGGTAAAGCTGGGTCTTGATGTAGATCTAGTCCCTATTTTCTGAGAAACCTCCAGATTGATTTCCACAGTGATTGTACAAGTTTGTACCTCCACCAGCTTCACATCCTCACCAGCATGTGTTGTCACTTGATTTTTTTTTTTACTCTACCAAATATTCTATATTTCAGGTTTCTGAAGAACAATTAATTTAACATGTAATTCTCAATCTAAAGACAGAATAAAATGTAGTAACTATTTTGACATAAATCGAAGAAGGTAGAGTTCCATAAAATTATACAAAAATCAGAGGAAACAGAAATACAAAACTTCAGGACAGAAATTAGAAAAAAAGTACTTTCATTTTAAACTTAAAACTATTTATGACAACAACTGTGAAGTTTTTACTTACTCAGAATTCACATATACTAGTAGCATTTACTATGGTAAACTATTGTAATTCGAGTGTAGTGGTACATGCTTATAATTCCAATATTGGAAGGTAAGGCAGAAAAATCAAGGGTTCAGGATCATTTTTTGGCAACAGAACCAGTTTTAGACCTGACTCTTTTTTTTTTTGAGACTTTTTCCAAAAATAAAAAAGCTTCTTACCTTGTAAACTTGAGGAAAGTTTATCTTTGCTTCACAGTACTGATTTCTTTGAGTTTTTGATCTTAGAAAATACGGTATATTTTCACAATGGAATACTAATCAGCTACTAAAAACAAAGATATCATATAATTTTAAGGCAAAGGGATGGGATTAGAAAATATCACCCGGAGTGAGGTAACCAGACCCAGAAAGACACACATGGTACTTACTTTTAAGTGAATATTAGCCATAAAGTACAGGATAACCATGCCATAATCCACAGACCCCCAAAAGCCAAGGAAGGCCTAACATAGTATGTTTGAATCTCACTCAAAAGAGTAAACAAAATAGACATCTGAAGTAGATGGAAATGGGTGAGAAAGGGTGAGGGGAGGGTAAAAAAAGGTGGGGAATATGATAAAAAAAAAAAAAGATAAGTAACTAATTTGTTGGAGAATTTCAGAAACATAGTCTCCAGGTTGATGCTGAGAAAAGAGCTTTAATTGTTAAAGAGATCACTACCACTAAAGAGCAACCCACTAAACTGTGTTATAGAACTCAAGAAAGTTTAGGAGCACAAAATCCACAGATCTTTGACTACAGAGTGAAAGGCAAATATGAAAGATGGTACCCAACAAGCCACAAAATGCTGTCAGACCCCTGCTGATTGTGAGCTCCCTGAGGGTACTAGAAATAGAATTCGGGTTCCATGGAAGTGCTGCAAACTCTCTTTACTGCTGAGCCATCTTTTTACCCGAAGTGTCATTAATTTCAGTTATCAACTTAATGAGATCTAGAAGGATCACAGAAGAAATTGGGTTACCTGCAAGAATTATCCTGATGAGGTTGTTATGTGAGGACTCACCATGAATGTGGATAGGCTCATTTCATGAACTGTGACCCTAGATGCTACAAAGTGAAAAAAGTTAACTAAGCATAAGCGCTCATTTCTGTTTCTTGGCTGCAGAAGGAAGGTGACAAATTACCTTGAGGGTCTTCTGATGGGACTAGTGTAATTGATCATAAACTTGAGTTACAAACCAAATTATTCCTTTCATTCCTTATGTGGCTTTCCTCATAATATTTTGTGAAAACAACAGAAATTATATCTACGAGTATTTAGAATGAATATTATTAACAAGGAACTACTTTTGGTGGATTTTAAATATTTTTGTACACTGAAGTGACTACTATGTCATCTTTCTTTCTATATGTGTATATCTGTAGAAATAAAAATTTAGATATGTAAAAGTTCAATTCTATACATTCTACTAAGGTTGAAACTACAGCAAGTAATTGATACAAAGTCAAACTATTTTGTTGTTAGTTAAAAGTAAAGAGACAATATGTCAACGGTGATAAATAATTCAAACTTCAGAATGAGGTTGTCTGAGTTTTAATCTTTCTCTTTCCTCTCTTGCTCTCAAGCAAATAAACAATAGGTAGTAATTCTCTTTTTTAAATTTTTATTAATTATAATTTATTTGTGTTGTATCCCAGCTGTAGGCCCCTCCCTTCCCTTCCCCTCCCAATCCCTCCTTCTCTCCCTCTTCTTCTCCTGTGCCCCTCCCCTAGTTCAATGATAGGGGAGGTCTTCACCCCCTTCCATCTGACCCTAGTCTATCAGGTTTCATCTGGACTGGCTTCATTGTCTTTCTCTGTGTACTGGTAAGCTTGCTTCCCCCTCAGAGAGAGGTGATCAAACAGCCAGCTCATGAGTTCATGTCCGAGAGAGTCCATGTTTTTATTAGTGGGGAACCCTCTTGGATACTGAGCTCCATGGGCTCTAGAATATGTCCATGCATGGTCCTTATTTGGAGTATCAGTCTAACAAAAAAATCCTTTGCCAAGATTTTTGGTTCTGTTGCTCTCTTGGTGGAGCTCCTGTCCCCTCCAGGTCTTTCTATATTCCCCTTCTTTCATAAGATTCCCTGCACTCTGCCCAAAGTTGGGCTAAGAGTCTCAGCATATGTTTTGATACCCTGCTGGGTAGAGTCTTTCAGAGGCTGTGATAGACTCCTGTGATGTTCCCTGTTTTCTCCCTCTTCCAATGTCCTTCCTGTTTGCCTTTCTGAATGAAGATTGATCATCTTACCCAGGGTATATAACATGTGTGTGTTTCTGCTTCTGTGATACTTCACACAGGATGATCTCTTCTAGCTCCATCATTTTCCTGCAATCTGGCACTTTCCTCAGACAATTAGGAATATTGGTACCTCAAGATCCAGCTATACCACTCCTGGGCATATATCCAAAAGATGCTCAAAAAAGACATTTGTTCAACCATGTTCGTAGCAGCTTTATTTGTAATAGCCAGTAGCTGGAAACAACCCAGATGCCACTCACTTAGGGAATGGAAACAGAAATTGTGATACATTTACACAATGGAATATACTCAGCAATTAAAAACAAGGAAATCATGAAATTTGCAGGCAAATGGTAGTAATTCTCTTATCTCTAAAGTGTAGACAACATCTTAAAACTCATGAGGCTGTAATGATTGTTAAAGTAAAGTTCTACATAAAAATTTTAATTTCTGTGGTTGACTTGTTAAGCTCTAAGTAAATGCTAGAAATTTACTGAAGAATCTCACACAAGTACTTTCTTACAACTCCATTCTGTGTTTCCCTGTGGGAGAATATTTAACTAATCTACTGAGACTCATGTTTCAGTGGGAAGAGTCACTGTAATAAATATAAAAGGTATGTAAATAATAGTCATTAAGCATTCAGAAGTTACAAAGATGAGTAGTATTTCCAGAGAGTGGGAGACACCATAGGCCACAGTCACCACCAGTTCTGTGAAGAATTATACATTTTCAACTGTCTTCATTTTTTATTATTGTTATCTTAGGCACATGAAGGAATATTAAAGCTGGAGAATCATTGTTTGAAATGGATGTGTGAAACAGCTGTGTTTCTTAAGTCACCCTCTGTAAGAACAGTCATATATTTTATAATGCATCAAGTTATAGGTAAAAATTAGGAATTCATGACACAAATTCACAAAGTAATACTTATTTTATAAAATAAATATTCTAGTGACTGTTTAAGTGAAGGTACAAAAACTTGACAATTTCTCTTATTAAAATATAATTTTCATACCATAATGTTTGAATTCTCATTAAATTATGTTATTTACAACGAACAGTAGCTTAAAAAACATCTTTTTAATTTTTATGTTTAAGTAAATCAACTTCACATGGTTTGCTCACCATTGATTTTTTTTAATTTTATATTCAGATATGACCTTATGCACTGTTATTGTTTTATTTTGGATATGGACTAGAAATCAAAACAGTAATTCATGTACCAAGGAGGTTAGATTTTCTTCCAAGGAATCAATTAAGAACAATGAAAGTTGAAAGGATACATAAAAATAATTATGTTTAAAGAGTTGTCTTTTATATGAATGTATAGTTTAAGCCAGAGTGCAACGCTTATATTTGGATAAAAATCAAGTGAATGAACAAGTGACTACAACAACTTATATTTATTATGGTCTAAACATAATCAAATAATTTAGAATTTTGAAATTCTTTTTTTTTTACGTTCTATTTAATGCTATTCCTCCTAATGTATTCTTTTTAACTTTTATTAATTACACTTTATTCACTTTGTATCCTCCCATTAACCCCTCCCTCCACCCCTCCTAATCCCACCTTCTTCTCTCATGCCCCTCCCCAAGTCCACTGATAGGGGAGGTCCCCCTCTCCTTCCTTTTGATCTTAGTCTATCAGACCTCATCAGGAGTGGCTGCATTGTCATCTTCTGTGGCCTGGTAAAGCTGCTTCCTCCTCAGGGGGAGGTGATCAAAGAGCAGGGCAGTCAGTTTATGTCAGAGGCAGTCCCTCTTCCCATTCCTATGGAATCCACTTGGACACTAAACTGCCATGGGCTACATCTGTGCAGGGATTCTAGGTTATCTCCATGCATGGTACTTGGTTGCAGTATGAGTCTCAGGAAAGACTCCTGTGCTCAAACTTTTTGGTTCTGTTGCTCTCCTTGTGGAGTTCCTGTCCTCTCCAGATCTTACTATTTCCCACTCCTTTCATAAGATTCCATGCACTCTGCCCAACAGTTGGCCATAAGTCTCAGCATCTGCATCTGCTTTGATAGTCTGCAGGGTAGAGCCTTTCAGAGGCCCTCTGTGGCAGGTTCCTAACTTGTTTCCTGTTTTCTTCTTCTTCGATGAACATCAGAAGAAGAATTTTGAAATTCTTTCACATGATTCTTGCAATATATACTCATTATGTAAGGATAATAATATTTAAATAGAAACAAAATCTTATGAAGCAAGAGATTACACAAATGAGTTGTGTACAAATAAAGCACATGTATACTAAAGTTATTTAAAAGTATAATGAACTGCTGATTAATAATGCATTAGCAGTTAACACAAAATTCAAATAAGTCATCTAAAGAAGTTTGCATATATATGTTTCCCTTGTCATTGATCAACCTGCAATAGTTTCTACAGGAAATGTGGCCTTGTGATGAGTTCATTTTGTATTCACTGTAGTAGACCACATAATAATGAGGTTGTTTGGCTTCCATTACATAAACATAAGATACGTACATTAAGGTGCAACCCATGTTTTGCTAATATTGGTCTTCATATGTATACAGGAATCAATTTTGCAAGTTGAGCTTCTACATAGATCACTTACCTTTCTACCTCTGTATGACTTTTATGTACAATAACATTCCATTATACTGGTTTAGGTTTCACAATGAACAAAAATAGGAATTGTTTCCTTGTGATTTCTTTCTTTTTTCCTTTTTTCCTTCCTTCCTTCCTTCCTTCCTTCCTTCCTTCCTTCCTTCCTTCCTTCCTTCTTTCTTTCTTTCTTTCTTTCTTTCTTTCTTCCTTTTCTTTTTTTAGACAGGATTTCTCTGGACTCACTTTGTAGACCAGGCTGGCTTTGAACTTATAGATATCCATCTGCCTCTTGCTTCTCTAAGTACTGACATTACAGGTGTGTACAACTACACCTGGCTAACATGGGATCTATAGGGTTGTTACCGAATTGTCTAATCTCATTTCTTATCTCCTAACATTTGTATTTATTTGAAGAAAACAGGAATTTATGGTAGCATTTTAAATGTGTGATTTAATTTATGTTTATGACATTCAGGGCGTGTGTGTGTGTGTGAGAGAGAGAGAGAGAGAGAGAGAGAGAGAGAGAATATGTGTTTGTTTGTGCACATGTCCATATTTGGGGATCAGAAGACAATCTTTGAAATAGGTTTTCTCATTGCCAGTTGGGTTTCTTGCAGGTAGAATTCAGGTTATCAGTTTTGATGGCAAGGGCATTCATTTGTTAAAATATTTCACAAACCAAATAATATTATCTTAAGAAAATATTCTACTATACAATATCTTTGAAAGCTTTTATTTGTCTTTATTATTAGCTGTTTGATGTTTTTGTTTGTTTCATTCATTTTTTGTTAATTTTTAAGATTTATTTTCATATGTAATATGTATATATGTGTATTTCTGTGTGTGCGTGTGTGCACCCACGTGTGCCTGCACATGTCATAAAGACCAGAGGAGGGTGTTGATACCCTGGACCTGAAGTTAAAGGTATTTGTGAGCCATCAGGTATGAATGCTTGAATCTGAATTCAGCACCTCTGGAAAATCAGCAAGTGCTCTTAACCATTGAGCCATCATCTCCCTTGCCTTTTGATTATTTTTTTTAATTTAATGATTTCTATTAAAAAAGTAAAATAAAATAGATATTTTGAAGTTGTACTGTTTAATTGACAATTTACACATGCACGATAACAAATAATTAGGTAATAACAGTATTTCTAGGTTTTGACTGTTGAATGACCTTGGTGTTCTATTCTTTGAATAAAATACCAATTCTCTCTTGAGGAGAGGAGAAAAATTTTTGTAGGATTTTCTTCCTGTTTCTACTTCTAAATCATTTCTCATTCCAGAGTTTTTAAGTATTAAATATGTACTGATGTTATCTTAATTCCAAAACAGACATTCACAAACTAAGCTTTTAATATATTCATATTCCTATGTTCAATTTTATGAACATCCTTATAGTTGCATGTTTGCTTGATAATATAAATGAAAGCAATATAAAATGAAACTAGAAAGTGATATTGTCAGGAGTACAGTAACTGTAAGATAGGAATACCAGTTGCAGTGTAGAACAACAGGAGTCTGGAATCAGTACTCCTCACCTCTAACCTGTTATGGAGATTCCAAGGAAGTTCTAAATTTAGTAATAGAGAAAGTGGGATTTGATATAGAAAACTCAAATTACCTTTTGTCTGTTATAAGAATATAAGTGCAAAAAAAATGAGAAGACTCCAAGAATGAGTGCATGGACTGGCTTGCCTCTTGATTTGGAATCTTATGTTTTTTCTCTACTATAGTCTCAGGCCTGAAGTGGAAACCATCTTCAGTCAATCAGTGTTAAGTAATCATTTGTTGGAGTCTCCTATGGCATTCTGCTCCTATACAAATGCTATTTTTGGTTGTATTATATGTAAAACTAACACTGTCTCTTTGACATAAACATACACACAGAAAAAATTAGGAATTTAAGTTTTATTTTCAGATAATAATGGATGGTTTGTGCTAGAACTACATAAATTTGCAGTAATGGTAGTTTCTAAAAGGTCTTACAGGCCATGAAATCTCAGGTTGTAGCAATGAATGCTTTGTGTACCTCTAGACAGTATGCCAAGGCCTGCATTACATTTTAAATGGACTTTCATTTATGATGTATAGGTCATTTAAAAATACAAGTTTATTGAATTATACATGTGTTTTCTTTAATTTTAATTTTTATATTTTATATTAATAACAGTTTATTCACTTTGTGTCCCAGCTATCATTTCCTCCCAATCCCACACTCCCTGCCTCATATCCTCTCATGCCCTTCTCCAAGTCCACTGGTAGGGGAAGTCCTCCTCCCCTTCTTTCTGACCCTAGTCTATCAGGTCTCATCAAGACTGGCTGCATTGTCTTCCTCTGTGATGTGGTAAGGCTGCTCCCACCTCAGGAGGAGCTGATCAAAGAGCCATGACAGAGACAGTCCCTGTTTCCCTTACTATGACACCCACTTGCAGACTGATCTGCCATGGGCTACATCTGAGCAGGGGTTTTAGCTTATCTCCATGCATTGTCATTGGTTGGAGTATCAGTCTCAGAAAAGACCAATGGATCAAGATATCTTGTTTTAGTTTCTCTCCTTAAAGAGCTCCTGTCCCTTCCAGATCATTCAATCCTCCCCCTTTCATAAGATTCCCTGTACTCTACCCAGTTTTGCTATGAGACTCAGCATCTGCTTTAATACATTGCTGGGTAGAGTCTTCCAGAAGCCCTTGATGGTAGGCTCCTGTCCTGTTCCCTGTTTTCTCCCTCTTCCACTGTCCTTCCTATTTGCATTTCTGAGAGAGGATTAATCATCTTACCCAGAGTCCTCCTTCTTGCTTAGCTTCTTTAGGTGTACAGATTTTAGTATGATTATGCTATACTGTATGTCTAATATCCACTTATAAGTGTGTATGTATAACATCCACTGTGTCTTTCTGATTCTGGGACACCTCACTCAGGATGATCTTTCCTATATTCTACCACTTGTCTGCAAATTTCATGATTTCCTTGTTTTTAATTACTAAGTAGTATTCCATTGTGTAAATGTACCACAATTTCTATATCCATTCATCCATTGTAAACACCTGGGTTGTTTACAGGTTCTGGCTATTACAAATAAAGCTGCTATAAACATGGTTGAGCAAAAGTCTTCTTTGTGTACGTGAGCATCTTTTGGATATATGCCTAAGAGTGGTATGGTTCCAATTTCTTTTTTCAGTTCTTTCCTGACCAAGCTGTCACTGAGTAGAGAGTAGTTTAGTTTCTATGTGTCTGTAGGCTTTTTGTTATTTCTGTTGTTGAGGTCTAGTGTTAGCCATGGTGGTCCAATAGGATACAAGGGATTATTTAGATCTTCTTGTATCTGTTGAGGCTTGTTTTGTGACCGATTATATGGTCTATTTTTGAAAAGGTTCCAAGAGGTGCTGAAAAGAATGTATACTCTTTTGAGTTTGGGTGAAAAGTTCTGTAGACATCTATTAGGTCCATTTGATTTAGGACCTTGCTAAGTGTCATTATTTCCTGAGTTAGCTTCTATCTAGATGATCTGTCCTTTGGCGAGAGTTCAGTGTTGAGGTCTCCCACTATTAAGGTGTTGAGATCGATATGTGAGTTTAGCTTTAATAATGTTTCAATTACAAATGTATGTGCTCTTGTATTTGGGGCACAGATGTTCAGAATTGTGATGTCCTCCTAGTGGATTTTTCCTTTGATGAGAATGAAGTACCCCTCCTCATCCTTTTTGATTAATTTTGGTTGAAAGTCTATTTTATTAGATATGAAGATCACTACCCCAGCTTGTTTTCTGGGTCCATTTGCTTGAAAAACATTTTTCCAGTCCTTTACTCTGAGATACTGTTTATCTTTGTTGCACAGGTGCATTTCTTGGCTGCAGCAGAATGTTGGGTCCTTATATTCTATTGGTAATGCTTACCTTTGTGGTTCCTAATCTTTTCTCCAAGTTCTCCAGCTCCAGAGTTTTCTGTCTTTGTGTTTTCTTTATTAATTCTAGCTCTGTTTTCATGTCTTACATCATTTCCTTCATCTGTTTGAATGTGGTTTCCTATCTTTCCATGATGGCCTCTATTTTTTTGTGAGTGTTTTCTATTGGCCTCTATTGGTTTGGATGTATTTGCCTATATTTCTTTGAGAGCATTGTTTGTTTCCTCTTTATGTGCCTCTAATGTTTGGATAAACCTAGAATTGAGATCATTTTCCTGTGTTTCCAATGAATTAGCATGTCCATTGATTTTGGAGCTTGGTGTTGAAGCCATAATGTCCTGATTTTTTTGGATGTGTTCTCTAGCCATCTGTAAGCTGTGCTTTTTGTTCCTGGAGTCTATATTTCAAACACTATCCATCCTTTTCTCTTGTCTAGGGTATTCTTCAGGTAGATGAGAGAGGACCATTGGTTTGAGAGTGGATGTTGGTGTTTCAATTATAGCTAAGGATTGAAGGTCACAGTCTCAGGTGCACAAGTGAGGGCGAGCAAGTGAGGGCATGTGCATGCAAGTGTGCCTGGAAGGACAGGGTGCTAGAGTGTGTAGATGCCTGGAATGTGGGGCTTAAGCACAGAAGGGGATTTGGGTGCTGGTAATGTTCATGGGCACAATGTGCATGAGGTGGGTCCCTGAATACCTCAGTGGCCTACAGAGCTGTCCTACTATCCTTTTAGTATTCAGATCTTCCTGGGCTCCAGGAATTGTTTGCATGGATTCTACTGGTAGACCCAAAGAACAGAGGATTCAATGTTGAGAACACTGTCCCAAGAATTCCTATGTTGCCCACAGTGGGTATATGGATGAGAGGGATCCAATGTCTGGCTGCTAGCATAGAGGGACCCTGGATCTGTGATACAGGAGGCACACTCAATCACTAGCAGGCCTAATTGGAAAGCACAGGGGTTTCCCCTGTTCTCTACTCTTAGATATGGGCCTGAAGGGGCAAATGAGAGTATGGGAAATTGTCAGCTCAGTGGTGCCCATTGTTTGTTCACTGGGCAAGGAGACCCTTATTTGGTATAGCCACTTCTATTGTCTCAGTCAGGGAGCATGGAGGCTCCTGTTTGGGTTAGCTGCCACCCTGCCACTGCTGCAGCACACTTGGGATGCTGAAACAGTCGCCCAATGGGAGGCCCATAAAGCTGCCTGCAGCCTCAGAACTGGGAGGCTTGCCTCTGCTGTCTAAGTTATGGAGCAGGGAGTTCCTTGCTTGGAGCAGTGGGAACTGCAGGCCACTTCTGCTGAGTAGGGAGGTCTATCGAGAGGAAGTGCAGTGGGGTTGAATACTTGACACTCTAAGTTCCCGGAGAAGTCCAAGGGTGACCTGGATCCGAATGGTCTTAGCTCACTGGATGTCTCCTCTCACCCAGGAAGCCTGAATTTCAATGTTCTGACTTGAGCTGCTCCTCCCCTCAGCAATTTCAGAGTTTCAGATCCTGTGCCCCTCAGATATGGTGTGGGCTGGTTGATGCCATCTTGGATCCATCTATACATGTGTTTTAATTAAAAAAATAAATAAACTGCTTAGAAGTATATAACATTTTACTTCATTTTAAGGCATATTTTAAGATTGTAATGTTCAGGTCAGGGAAGAGATAGCTTGGAAACCTAAAAAACACTGATATTTGGTTATTATGAAGTAAACAATTAAATCTTGACTTATTTGTTTGCCACTTGTCTACATTTTCCACATTATGTAAATAATTTTTATAATTTATTGCTTTTTGTTTTTAAAGTATATATGTTCTTTATTAGTATAGATGTCCATTAGTCTTAAATAATTCCATAATTGGCTGAAGGCCTCCTAAGTATGCAATTATAATAATTATTTATAACTTTAGTTTGTATAGCAAGGCTTTGTCCAAAGCAGTTCTCAAATCATTCTGCTGTGTGAGAAGACTTCAAAAAATTTAAACACCAGTAAGAAGGCTTCAGGAGACTGACTTTAGATTACTTGTTTATACAAGCTGAAACTTAACAAGTGGAATAATAGATTGTATTATTTAACAGTGAGTGGGAGTGGTATGCTCATTTTTCAAATATGAGATCCAGCCAGTTGCCAGATTGCTCATATCACTAATATGAGGACCTAAGTTTGTTGCCTATAACCCACCTCAGAGAAGAAGACTAGTAGCCCAAACTTACAATTCAAGTACCAGAGAGTTGAAGACAGATGGATTCTGGATTCACTGGACGCCCTCTTCTACATAACAGGTGAGGTCCAAGACAATGAGAGAATGTGTCTCAAAAGGAAAGGCAGATTTCTCTTTATCAAGTTTGCTCTCCAGTCTACAAATACATAGTCACACCTACTAATGCCCATATACAAATAGATATGCACACTCATGAACATAGACTCATAACTGTATGAAAACCAAAAATAAATGAATAATTGAACAAAGAATAATATAAAGAAGAAATCAAAGAGAAATAAAACATCAGAATTGAAAATAGAACTATAATATACTTGACAGAGCAGGCAGCAGAAAAGAGTTGCAAGAGAAGTAAATGAATAATAGTAACTCCCCACATAAAAAGAAATCTAGAACCCACATAAAAACTAACATTTTTCTGAAGCAGACTAAAATTAGAAAACAGAGAAAGTATCAAGCAGTAGGGCAGAAATGAATAAAATTCATTTTTATTTTGGAGGCTAAAAATTCCTATATAAAACAACAATCAAATCAAAACAAATCTATTAAAAAGATAAAATATAAAGGCTTTCAATTAGACTAAACAAAAAAGAAATGTCTAAAATAAATAATGGTAATGAAAATATATCTACTGATCTGGTTGTAAGATGGGGATGATATATGATAGACTAGAGAGGTGGTTCAGTGATTAAGAGGGTGTAGCTTTTTAAGAAGACCTGAATCCAGTTCCCAGTGCTGATGTCTGCCAGCTCACAACTGCCTATAACTCTAGCTCCAGAAGAATGTTACACCTTTTACATCCGCAAATCCTCAAGCAACTACACACAGGTATGCACACATGCAATATTAAAAATAGTGCAAATAAAGATTATGGATATCTATATAACAGACCTATATGACAAAAGCCCAGACCCTATACTATAAAAACTTGAAAGATCAATACTAGGAAGGGCCTTAACAAGGAAAAAAAAGTATACAACAAATACTAGAAAGTCATATTTGAGAGTACAGGAAGAGGGTCATGTTCAAGAATCATAAACATGAAGCCAGGCCAACATATAAATGTCAAAGATCTTAACAAAATTTAGTATCTTCCCAAATGTGGTTCCAATTAAAAATCAAAATTTCCTGAAAGGAAATCAAAATATTCTCAGTGCACAGACTGACACATACACATACACACAAAAACAGAAACATACACATATGAATACACACACATAAACACAAGCTTACATACACAAACACACACACAAGCAAAATGCTTTCCTAGAATAAAAAGATTAAGAACAAAATATATGTCTGTGATACAAATTATGTCATATACCTTGAACATGCACAGCATTTATTTGTGGCTCATAAGTTAATAAGGGTGGGGAAAACCTTTAGAAAAAAAAATCCCTAGTAAAAAGCAGATTGGAAAGCACACTGTTTATGCTGTAATTTAAATACTCTATGCTCATATCTGGTCACATGAGTTATGAGATGACTTCTGGAAAGTCTCAACCCCTCTGATCCTAATGGTTATTTAAATAATCTTCACAGGCATGTTGTGTGGAATATGATGAAATTTGTACATATAAAGCTTGTGGATAAGAGTCAGTTGAAATTAATTTTAGTATTTATCATTAACAAGCGTCATTGACTCACAAGGTCAGAAAAAAGTTTTAATGCACTTTCAGTTCTGAACTCATCTTTTTTTTTCTTTTTTTTACTATCCTTTCCACTTGATAAGTCCAGTAGAAGATGGTCATATCCAGAGGCTCTTAAATTTTAATCACCACTGATGAATTATAGTGAAAGTACTGCTCTGAAGGCAGCTTTTGGAATAGAGACTAAACTTTCACTAGTAGTTGGAAGTTGATAAATTAATTTATCTTTTCATCTTGGGTGATCCCTTGGAGGAAATCATTATCATAAAACATTGTAAATCTATAGACTTGGCAGCCTTTGCCCTGCAGAGTTTCAGGACTTGAGTAAATATAGAGATTTAGAGATTTACTGTCTCTTCCTTTGAAGAGGTGATTTCCCCTGGTAGGGAGAGATGGACATGGCAATAGAAAAAAAAAAAAAAAAAAACTTGTTTTAACTTTGAACCTGAATCAACTTTGAAATACATATATCTCTTTACCAGGCTAGCTTTCAAAGCTGCAAAGCCATTTTTATTAAATTACAATATTAAACTTTAGAGTAAAAATGAACTGAGGGAAAAGATCTTTCTCAATATATGCACCTATCATGAATCAGCATTGAAGGCTGTGAAACTCCAGCTGGATTTCCTTTGAAGCCAATGAGATAGAGAATATCATTAGTATACACTGTCAATCCAATAAATTGAAAATGGAGAGTAAAACTATCCATTAGACCTGAAAACCAAAGAATAACCTCATTTAAGACAAGCGCCAAAGTTTTCAAGATGCTTTTGAGGAAGATTTTTATAATAATTACTAATATCTTTACATCAAGTAATTGTATGCACAATTTTTACATGTCATTTGTTCAGTAATGCTATTGAATAGGGATCTTGAAATAATGCCTTACAGAAATATTTATTTGTATGAGAATGTGTGTATACATGAAAGATTCCTCCTGAAAATACTTGCATACGATATTATATGTAGAAAGACACAAATTCAGTGGTATCACATAAACACAACAAAGGAATAGAAGGAAAGAAGGTGTTATAAGTCATCCAGACATGGAAAAATCTTGGGACTGCATAGTTTGGTGAAAGAAAGAGGAAAAGAGAGAAAGGGGAAAAGAAAAAGAGGTTGAAAGGTGAGAATGCATTTGGTTGTCATAAGCTATACTTTTCATTTTCATTGTTCTTTAAAAGGAAGATATCAAGTCTTCATTTTCAAGGAACTCTCTCCTAAATTTTGTTCATTAAAAGAATAAAAATGTAAAAGTATTGGCAATCAAAATTTAGAAAATTGGTTTACATTGAGGTAGGCTCAGAGTTCTTTTATTTATTTATTTATTTATTTATTTATTTATTTTTATTTATTTTTTCAATGCAGTTTATTCAGGAACCTTGAACAATCATCTGACCCTGGGGAAAGCCAGCCCACAGCTTAAATAGCCTCTGGGTAGCCAACCCCAGCATGCCACGTGGGCAATGCAGATAGGTCCACATACACGGAAGCAAGCCAGATCCTCAGCCTGAGCCAAATATGGAGTTGTTTGTGACAGAGAGCACTCACCATCGGGAAGGTGGAAGGCGGAAACCAGCTCCATCTTTAAGGCGCGGCATTACACAGCTCTCTACAGTTCCCCCTTTTTGTTTTAGACGAATCAGGCAAGAGTAGAGGTCTGATCTCTGATATTAGAAATAAATTGGGACTTTGTACTGATGTTCATTTAGGTGTCATCCACCCAAAGAGCATCAGACCCGTCCAATACCTTTTTCTCAGAGGCGGGACCTGGGGCATCAACCCGCATGCAATCAGACATGCTCTTCTCTGGGTCGAAAGTGGCTGACCCTGAGTGCAGTGCTTAGCCTAGCATCTTGAGCATAACATTTTAGCTCCCATGCTTGGGGAGACTGTCCTGCTTCAATGGCTGTAAAGGCCTGAATGATCATGGCTGCATTACGCTGTTGTGAGACTCTAATCTTGCATATATACCACAGGCAAACCAAAGAGACCAACACCAGAAGGCCTGCTAACGCTCCCATGCCTGCCCATTCCTTCAGATGATTCATGGCTGCAGCAATCCATGATGATAATCCTGTGGCTAGTCCTGCGTCCACTCTGGTAGAATTTACCATGACAATGGCCACTCTCAGCTGCTCCATCATAGTATCAAATTCTCCAGTCCAATTACCTAAAATATAGCTAGACAATTGTTTAGACAGATTTGCAGCACAGGAAAAATTCTCATATTGTATGCTAGTGACACAAAGTCCAGCATACTTCCATTGACAGCCAAGTTGAGCGATTTGCCATAGGGTATCAATTTGCTCCTGCACAAGGTCAATCCTCTGATTGAACACCATCAAGCCTCCTCTTAGTTGAGCATTAATTCCTTTTTGTACAGGCTCAGAGTTCTTAAGGAATGCATATGGTAACAAGTAGATATTTAATCTAATTATCAACAATACTTGTGAAGAAGCTGGTTCAGGAGGCATAGTCTGTGTTTTTCACAGCATCTTCAACAATCTATTGAATAATTTATTTCTTTTACTAGTTGTTAAAAAAGTCAGTTAAGAGATGTCATGCTTCTCCCTTAGGTTTGGAAGGGCCTGCCTCCCATTAAAGTTGGCCCTCCTTTCCAAATGGGGTTTCCAAATACTAGGACACAGGTAAAACAGCTTAATCCACTTTTTTTCATCAAAGTCCTTAAAACTATTGGATATTTAGATATACCACAATTTGTGCATCCATTCTTCAGTTGAGGGGCATCAGGGCTGTTTCCAGCTTCTGGCTATTACAAATAAGGCTGCTACAAACATGGTTGAGCAAATGTCCTTTTTGTGTACTTGAAAATCTTTTGGATATATGCCTAGGAGTGGTGTAGCTGGATCTTGAGGAAGCGCTATTCCTAGTTGTCTGAGAAAGCAACAGATTGCTTTCCAGAGTGGTTTTATCAGTTTACATTTCCACCAGCAGTGGAGGAGGGTTCCCCTTTCTCCACAACCTCTACACCATGTGTTGTCTCTGGAGTTTTTGATCTTAGCCATTCTGATGGGTGTAAAGTGAAATCTCAGGGTTGTTTTGATTTGCATTTTCCTGATGGCTAATGAGGTTGATCATTTCTTTAAGTGTTTCTCTGCCATTCGATATTCCTCTACAGAGAATTTTCTGTTTAGCTCTGTATCTAATTTTTTAATTGGTTTACTTGATTTTTTGCTGTTTAACTTCTTAAGCAATAAAAAAACAAGGAAATCATGAAATTTGCAAATAAATGGTGGGATCTGGAAAAGATCATCATGAGTGAGCTGTCCCAGAAGCAGAAAGATGCACACAGTATATACTCACTCATATAGACATTTAATATAGGATAAACCTAATAAAATCTGTATACCTAAAGAAACTAATCAAGAGGGAGGACTCTTGTTAAAATGCTCAATTCCTATTCAGAAAGGCAAAGAGGATGGACATCAGAAGAAGGAGAAAAGAGGGAACAAGTCAGGAGCCTGACACAGAGGACCTCTGAAAAGCTCTGCCCTGCAGACTATCAATGTAGATACTGAGATGTCGCGACCGCCTCGACCAGCAAGGAAGACGCAACACTGGACTCTTCTCAATGCAGTTTATTCAGGAACCTTGAACAATCTTCTGACTCTCGGGAAGCCCAGCCCGCCAATTAAATAGCCTCTGGCCAGCCAATCCTGACAAGCTACATGGCGCCTGCAGATTAGTCCACAACTGCAGAAGCGAGCCCAATGCACATACACAACCAATAAAGGAGTTGATTACCGAGAGCTTTTACCTACCAGAGGCAGAAGCCAGCACCATCTTTAGGGTGCGGCAGAGCTTGGCTCTCCACAGTTCCCCCTTTTTGTTTTAAAACAAACAGGTGAGAGTAGAGGTCTGATCTCGGAAGTACAAGACTAGGACATTGTCTAGGCCCTCCCCAGGTATCTCCACCCAGGTAGTGCTAGACCTGTCCGGCACCGATTTTTCACCGAGGGGGGAAGTAATGGGATAACGGGGGACAAGGACAGCACCAACCCGCAGCTATCAGACATGCTATCCTTGGGACTGCTAGCAACAAACAGCATATCCCAAGTGTAGTGCTTAGCCTCGCACCCTGAATGTGATGATTAGGCTTTAAGGGAGGCCACCCAAGCCTGGGGGGACTGTCCCAACTCCACCGCAGCAAATGCCTGTGCAATCATGACTGCATTCCGTCTCTGTGTGGATCTAATTTGAGAGAAAAAACCAGAAGCATATCAAGGAACTTAGGACCAATAGACTAAACACTGCCCCAACACCCGCCCACTTCTTCAAATGATTCATAGCGGAGGAAATCTAAGATGTCAATCCGGTTGCAAGGAACAGGTCCACACGTATAGAATTCACTTGGACTATGGCCAATCGCACCTTCTTCAGGGTGTCCTCAAAGTCTGCAGACCAATCTGTAACAAATAACTTGACAATTGTCTTGACAGATTAGCAGCTTGAGTAAAATTATGATACTGTATCGAGGTCACGCACAACCCTGGATACTTGAATTCACATCCTAATTGAGCAATCTGCCATAAGGTATCTACCTGCTCTTAGACCAAGTCAATGCGTTGATTGACTGACAATCATGAGACCTCCCTTCAGTTGGGCATTAAGGGATGTTTACATATCCAAAGCAAGGGCAACATTTGCAGATGTAATGCCAAAATCTCTCTTCTGTCAAAACAATTCCATGGGGCTAGGAGCTTCTACAGGTACGGGAAAATGTAAAGGAGCTAGCATCCCAACACAACGCATAAAAACAATTGTCAGGAAAACACTCTAACCAACTGTCACTAAAACTAATACTATTACTAACAATCCAAACAAATGGAGGCCAAACACACACAGGGGTAGGACCAAAAGAAGTCAAGGGATACTGAAACCATCCAACACTCTGATTATACAACCCTATGCATTTAAAATTATTAGAAATATTTTTTACCCTATAAAAACATAAACTACCTTAATATTTTTTACTCTATAAAAACATAAACTACCTTCTAAAAACAAACTTCTATTCTCCTGTACACTACTTAACTATCTATCCCAAGGCAAATAAGCTACTCCTAAACTTCTATTACTAGCAAAAAAGCAAGGAAACACTTGTGCATTATGACGAATTGGCATCGGCCTGGGAAACACCGACAGGATCTCCCATCTTTGCTCTTCTAAGGTGTCTTTCTTAAGTTTTAAACTTTTTGAACAAAGCAGCTCGTTAAGAGCCAAAAAAAAAAATTGGGTGCGACTGAGAAGCGCCCATCGCTAAAGCAACAATATTTTGTTAAAAACTTTTACTTTCAGTTCGCGACTCTGCAAACTTTCTTCACTCTCTCTTTATCTACAGAGAAAAGCAATTCCCCGCTTTTGTCGCAGATTCCGCCTTACTTGGGAACTTACCAGTGCAGAAAGTTCTGAGTCCTCGATGGGAAGAGAAATTCTCCTTGCGGGCCACCACTTGTCGTGCAACCGCCTCGACCAGCAAGGAAGACGCAACACTGGACTCTTCTCAATGCAGTTTATTCAGGAACCTTGAACAATCTTCTGACTCTCGGGAAGCCCAACCCACCAATTAAATAGCCTCTGGCCAGCCAATCCTGACAAGCTACATGGCGCCTGCAGATTAGTCCACAACTGCAGAAGTGAGCCCAACGCACATACACAACCAATAAAGGAGTTGATTACCGAGAGCTTTTACCTACCAGAGGGCGCCATCTTTAGGGCACGGCAGAGCTTGGCTCTCCACACTGAGACTTATGGGCAACCTTTGGACAGAGTGCAGGGAATCTTAGGAAAGAAGTGGGAAACAGTAAGATCTGGAGAGGACAGGAACTCCACAAGGAGAGCAACAGAACCAAAAAATCTGAGCACAGGGGTCTTTCCTGAGACTGATACTCCAACCAAGGACTATGTATGGAGATAACCTAAGACCCCAGCACAGATGTAGCCCATGGCAGTTCAGTATCCAAGTGGGTTCCACTGTAATAGGAACAGGGACTGTCTCTGACATGAACTGATTTGCCTGCTCTTTAATTTCCTCCCCCTGAGGGGGAAGCAGCATTACCAGGCCATAGAAGAAGACAATGCAGCCACTTCTGATGAGACCTAATTGACTAGGATCAGAAGGAAGGAAAAGAAGACCTCTCCTATCAGTGGACTTGGGGAGGAGCATGCATGCAGAGGATGGAGGAAGGGGAGGATTGGGATGGGAAAAAAATATTAAAGCTGCAAGAGAAAAAGGCCAAGTAACATATAAAAGCAAATGTATCAGAATCATACCAGACATCTCAACAGAGACTATGAAAGCCAAAAGGGCCTCAGCAGATATAATAAAGACTTTAGGAGACAACAGATGCCAACACCAACGACTTTACCCACCAAAACTTTCCATTAACATAGATGGAGAATACAAAATATTCCATGAAATAACAAAAAAACCCTAAATTTAAACATTATACACTCAGAAACCCAACCCCACAGAATATACTAGAACAATAATTCCAACACAACAAAATCAACTTCATCCAAGAAAGCACAAGTAAAGTTACCTTCTCAACAAAAAAAAAGCAAAGGAAAACAAGCAAACTAACACACAAACACCACCAACTCCACAATAAAAGAACTAACAATAATTGGTCACTAATATCTATCAATATCAATGGACTCAACTCTCCAATAAAAAGACACAGACAAATAGAAAGTTTGCAAAACAAGATCCAACATTCTTCTACATTCAAGAAACACACCTCTGCCCTAAAAATAGTCACTACCTCAGAGTAAAGGGCTGGAAAAACAGGTCCCAAGCAAATAGAACCAAGAAGCAAGCTGGAGTAGCCATCCTAATATCTAATAAAATAGACTTCCAACCACAATTAATCATAAGAGATGCCGAGGTCCCTGCATACTCATCAAAGAAAAGATACACCAGGAGGACATCACAGTCCTAAACATCTAAACCCCAAATATAAGGTTCCTGCTTTGTCAAAGAAACAGTACTAAAGCTTAAATTACACATCAATTCCAACACCTTAATAGTAGGATAATTCAGCACTCCAATCTCACCAAAGGACAAATCACCAAGACAGAAGGTAAATAGAGAAATAATGACAGTTACAGAGGTCTTAAATCAAGTGTACCTAATTGATGTCAACAGAGCTTTTCATCCCAAACAAAAAAGAGTGTACCCTCTTCTCAGCAACTCTTGGAACCTTCTCCAAAATTGACCATATCATGGGGCACAAAAAGAATTCCAACAAATACAGGAAGATGGAAACAATCCCTTGTATCATATTATACAATCATGATATAAAACTGGACCTCAACAATGAAAGAAATACCTGAAAGCCTCACATGCATGGAAATTGAACAACTCTCTACTCAATGACAGCTGGGTCAGGAAAGAAATTAAAGACTTCCTAGAATTACATGAAATGAATGCACAACTTACCCAAACTTATGGGACACAAATAAAATAATGCTAAGAGAAAAAGTTTATAGCACTAAATGCCTTCATAAAGAAATTTGTGACATCTCCTACAAGTAAATTAAGGGCACACCTGAAAGCAGTAGGAAAAAAAAAGCAGAAACAAGCAAGAGGAGTAGACAGTTGGAAATAATCAAACTCAGAGCTGAAATCAATAAATTAGAAACAAAAAGAATAATTCAAAGAATCAAAGAAAACAATATCTGGTTCTTTGAGAAAATCAACGAGAAAGACAAACCTTTAGCCAAACTAACTAAAAGGTAGAGAGACACTATCCCAATCAACAAAATCAGAAATGAAAAGGGGGACATAACAGATACTGTGGAAATCCAAAGAATAATTAGGTCCTACTTCAAAAGCCTATAAGCAACAAAATTTGAAAATGCAAATAACATGGAAAATTTTCTTGATAGACTGCGGTTATGAAAGCTGAATCAAGATCAGGTAAATAATTTAAATAGTCCTATATCCCTTGAGGAAATAGAAGCTGTCATCAAAAAAGCCCTTGGCTTTTTTTTCAGTGCAGAATTCTACTGAATATTCAAAGAAGAGCTGATACCAATAATCTTTATATTATTTATCAAAATAAAACAGAAGGAACATTACCAAACTCAATCTATGAGGCCACAGTAAGCTTGATACCTAAACCACACAAAGACCCAACAAAGAAAGAGAATTTCATACCAATTTGTCTTATGAACATCGACTCAAAAAGCTTCTATAAAACACTCCCAAACTGAATCCAAGAAGATGTCAAAGATATTATCTCCCAAGACTGGTAGGCTTCATCCAAGGCATGCAGGAGAGGATCAATATACAGAAGTCCACCATATAAACAAACTAAAAGAAAGAAAAAAAGAAACACATAATCATCTCCTTAGATGCTGAAAAGGCATTTGACAAAACCCAACACCCATTCTTGTTTAAAGTTCTGCAGAAGTCAGAGGTACAAGATACACATGTAATCACAGTAAAGACAATATACAGCAAGCCAATAGCCAACATCAAACTACACCTAAAGAAACTTAAAACAATTCCACTGAAATCAGGGACAAGGTAAGCCTGCCCACTCTCTCTGTATCTCTTCAACATAGCACTTGAAATCCTAGCTAGAGCAATAAGACAACTAATAAAGGGTATACAAAATGGAAAAGATGAAGTCAAGTTATCACTATTTGCAGACAATATAATAGTATACATGAGAAAATTCTACCAGAGAATGCCTATAGCTTATAAACCCCCTCAGCAAAGTGGCTGGTTAGAATACTAACTCAAAAAATCATTAATCCTCCTGTATCCAAAAAAAAAAAAAAAAAAAAAAAATGGCTGATGAAGAAATTATGGAAACAACACCCTTCACAACAGTCATAAATAGCACAACATACATAGGTGTAACTCTAACCAAACAACAGAAAACCTTGTAAAAAAAAAAAAACTTTAATTCTCTAAAGAAAGAAATTGAAGAAGATATCAGAAGATGAAAAGATCTCCCATGCTCATGGATCTATAGAATTAGCATAGTAAAAATGACCATCCTATCAAAAGCAATCTACAGATTCAATGCAATTGCCATAAAAAAAATTCCAACAGAATTCTTTACAGACCTTGAAAGAATATTTCTCTATTTCATATGTAAAAACAAAGAAACAAAGAAACAAAAACCAGAATAGGTAAAAGATAAAAGAACTTCTGGAGCTCCCTCCATCCTGAACTCAAGCTCAAGATGAACAATAGAGCAACAGTAGTAAAAACTTCATGGTACTGGCATAGAAACAGACTGGTGTGTCAATGGAATAAAATTGAAGACACAGTAATAAACCCACACACCTACCAACACCTGATTTTTTACAAATATGCCAAAACCATACAATGGAAAGAAGGTAGCATCTTCAACAAATGGTGCTGGTCTAAGTGGATATCTACATGAAAAAGAAAGAAAGAAAGAAAGAAAGAAAGAAAGAAAGAAAGAAAGAAAGAAGGAAGGAAGGAAGGAAGGAAGGAAGGAAGGAAGGAAGGAAGGAAGGAAGGAAAGAAAGAAAGAAAGAAAGAAAGAAAGAAAGAAAGAAAGAAAGAAAGAAAGAAAGAAGGCAAGTAAAACCACCCTGCAGTAAGGTAAAGTCCAAGCAGATCAAAGACCTCAACATAAAATTAGACACATTAAGTCTGTTTAAAGAAAAAATGGGGAAGAGCCTTGAACTCGTTTGCAAAGGAGACAATTTCCTGGATGGAATTCCAAGAACTCAGGCTCTAAAATCAACAATCAATAAGTGAAATAGCCTGAAACTGAAAACCTTCTGTAAAGCAAACGACACTGTCAGCAGAATAAAGCAACAGCCTACAGACTGGGAAAAGATCTTCACCAACCCCACATCTGAGGGTTAATATCCAGAATATTTAAAGATGCAAGAAGTTAAACACCAACAAACCAAATAATCCAAATAAAAAATGGATACAGCTCTAAACAGAATTCTCAGCAGAAGAATATAGAATGCAGAGAAACACTTAAAGAAATGCTCAATGTCCTTAGTCATCAGGGAAATGCAAATAAAAATGACTCTGAGATTCCATCTCTCACCCATAAAATGGCTAAGATAAAAAAACTCAAGTGACAATACATGCTGGAGAGGATGTGGAGAAAGGGGAACCCTCCGCCATTGCTGGTGGCAATGTAAACTTTGGAAATCACTCTGGTGCTTTCTCAGACAACTAGGAATAGTGCTTCCTCAAGATCCAGCTATAACACTCTTAGGCATATATCCAAATTATGCTCAAGTATACAACAAGGACATTTGTTCAACCAGGTTCATAGCAGCTGGAATAGCCAGAAGCTGGAAACAACACAGATGCCACTCAGTTGAGGAATGGATACAGAAATTGTGGTACATTGACACAATGGAATACTACCCAGCTATTAAAAACAAGGAAATCATGAAATTTTCAGACAAATGGATGGAACTAGAGAAGATCGTCCTAAGGAATAGGCTTAATGCTCATTTTGAAGGTAAAACAGGATAGACACATGGGGTTGTAGAAGATAGAGAACAGGACTGGAGCTTACCACAGATGTCCTCAACTGACTCCAGCCAGCAAGGTTTGAAGCAGATGCAGAGTCTCACACCCAAACCTTGGACAGAGCACAAGATGACTTATAGAAAAAAAAAGGGGTGTGGTATAAAAAGACCTGGAGGGGACAAATGGAGAACTCACACTGCAGAAAGATACCAAAAACAACAACAAATGGGGTCCCAGGTGGACTGCTGAGTGTGATGCTTCAACCAAATACCACATATACAGAGGAACTAGAACCCTTGCTCAGATGTAGCCCATAGACAGCTCATTCTCTCTATGGGTCCTCTAGTAAGAGGAGAAGAGACATTCTCTGACATGAACTTTGTTGACTGCTACTTGATCAATTCTTCCTGGTGTGGTGAACCAGGCAGCCCACAGAGGAAGAGGATCCAGGCAGTCCTGATAAGATCTGATAGGCTAGGGTAAGACAGTAGGGGAGGAGGACTTCCCCTATCAGTGGGGAAAGATAGAGGAGAAGGATAGGGGAGGAAGAAAGAGGTAGGGTTGGATTGGAGGATATGAGGGAGGAGACTACAACTCAGATACAAAGTGAATAAATTATAAATAATAATAATATTAACAATAATGAAGAAAAATTATGGGAGTGGTCTTATTACCACCCAGTGAAGTAATACCCTATTTACTTTCTCTCCTTTCTCTGCATTTTCATCTTTTGATCTTTTTGTTTATCTTTCTTCTATCTGGTATTTTTTTTTTCAGTAAAGATATGTAATACAGGACATATCAGATTTATAATGTATATTACTATTACTGCTCCAGTTGAAATAGTAAACCTGGGAGAATGGATCCTAAAAATGAAGATCAATCACCAACTTTATTTAGAGCATTATACAAAGTGTATTTTGAGAGTTAAACAAGGTTACATGAGCAAAGTTTACATAAGTACAATCTGTGTACAAACTCAAGGACAGGCTTAGGAACATTTTTGAATGACAGAAGATGATGAATAATTTGAAATAAATAATTTACTACACCAGGAAGGGGCAAGAGAGCGCATTCCAAGAGCAAATGCATGCTTATAAGAAACAGAGGTCACAAGACTTTTGTCTTTTTCTTTGGAGTTTTGTCACAACCATTCTGAATTTTCCTCACGCATCTTCATTCTTGGACCATGTTTAGACATACTATAATACTGTTAACCATAGACACAATACTGGTTGGTGTTGAATGGTTAATTTAATGGGTATAAACTTTCAGAAGCAAAAGAGAATAACTCCAGAGTTACACTTAAAAAAAACAGTTCTCTAAAGTCTTAGAGACAGCATTTCTTAATAAGTTACTACTTTTTTTCCATCTAAGAAGCAATTTACATTCATCATTTTGTCCATTAATTTCAAAATAAGGTACATTAAATTTCTTACCTAACATTTTTGTTTAAAATAGCACCTTTATTTTTTTGTAATGTAAAAGCAACATATTTAAAGATATTTAATTATAATCTGTTTCTTTTTTCTTTTGCTAATTAAATTTTAATTTTATAGATTAGTTACAGTTTATTTACTTTGTATCCCTGCTGTAGCCCCTGTTTCATTCCCTCTCAATCCCACCTTCCCTCCCTCATCTCTTTCCTGCACCTCTCTAAGTCCACTGATAGGGGAGGTCCTCCTCCCCTTCCATCTGACCCTAGCTTATCAGGTTTCTTCAGGACTAGCTGCAATATCCTCCTCTGTGGCCTAGCAAGGCTGCTACTCCCTCGGGGCAGGGAGCGAGGGAGGGAGGGTCAAAGAGTCAGCCACAGAGTTCATGTCAGAAACAGATCCTGTTCCCCTTATTAGGAATCCCACTTCCAAACTGAGCTGCCATTGGCAACATCTGAACAGAGGTTCTAGGTTATATCCATGCATGGTCCTTGGTTGGAGAATCAGTCTGAGAAAAGACCCCTGGGCCCAGATACATTTGGTCCTTGTGGAGCTCCTGCCTTCTCCAGGTTATACTAACTCCCCCTTCTTTCATATGATTCCTTTCCTAGGTTTGTTTTTGAGTCTCAGCTCACTTTCTCAGACAATTAGGAATACTGCTTCCCCAAGATCCAGCTATACCACTCCTAGGCATATATCCAAAAGATCCTCAAGTAAATAACAAGGACATTTGCTCAAAAATGTTTGTAGCAGCTTTATTCCTAATAGCCAGAACCTGGAAACAACCCAGTTGTCCCTCAATGGAGGAATGGATACAGAAATTGTGGTACTTTTCCACAATGGAATACAACTCAGCAGTGAAAAACAGGAAATCACAAAATTAGCAGGCAAATGGTGAGATCTAGAAAATATTATCCTGAGTGAGGTATCCTAGAAGCATAAAGACACACATGGTATATACTCACTTATAAGTGGATACTAGACCTATAAAATAGAATAAACATACTAAAATCTGTTCACCTAAAGAAGATAAACAAGAAAGACAACCCAGGGTAAGATGATCAATTTTCACTTAGAAAGACAAATGGGATGGACATTGGAAGCTTTATTTTATTATTTTATTTTTATTTTATTTTCTCTATTACATTTTGCCATGGATATTTTTAGGGGAAACTTTTAATGTTCAGCAGAGAAGGAATTCCTACAGGTTGTTTAGCATCATTCATCCTATGACAATGAGATGTTACTTGTAAATTATTGACTAACTGCATTTCAGAACATTTTTTTTTTTTTGGTCTACTTGATCATATCTACCATTTGAGTAACAGAAATTAAAATCAATAGAAAAAATTACTTAAAATATTCCAATGGTATTCTAAAATCTACTCATAATAATATTATATGTTGGCCATAAGAAAATATGAAAAAAAACAACACAATAATGTTCTCTATGGAAATACATAATGTTTTAAGTATATATTATAAAATGGAATCTCATGATAAACTAGTATCAAGAATACAGTGAGATTTTTCATGTAGAGCCAGAAAAATCTTGTTTTAATTTGTGAGAAAAAAAATCTTCAAGAATGTAGACTATTAGAAAGTGATACTTTGAAAAATATAAGAAAAATATATTATATAGATATTTTTAATTGAAAATGATGGACAAAGTAAAATCAAAATAAGAAACACACTACTAACAATGTTATGATTAAATATTCTGCAAATGGAAGGTAATAGATAATATAATAAGGTAATATTATAATAATATAATAAGTTGAATTTTCTCAAAATTTTAAGAAATCATGCCATATGTATGACTCTTTAAAAGCAGCATTAATGGTAGCCAGTACATTTGTGGAGAAAGGTATAAATATGAAAAATATATTTCTTCAACAATAAAATTTAACCAGATATGACTCTACATACATTTTTAATTCTTAGAAAGACTGAATAAATAAATATATGATGAATGAAATATAAATTTTACTTGAACTGAGTAAGAAATGCTATCATGGAGAAAAAAAAATGGTGAAATTATTCTCCAGTTATCGACTATGTGATGGTAAAATGTGGAGATGAAAGAATAAACATCTAAGATTTCTTGAGATGAAGTGGAAGTTTCTGGTTTCTTTGAAGACTCAGTTTTGTCATGTGTTGTTTTGCTGGAAGCTGGGCATGAGATGTTTTTCTGCAAGCTCTCTTGTGCGAGGGGTGTGACTTTGGTCAGCTAAGAAAATCCATGGATGGACTTTGAGAAGAAGAGATATAAAGAGGCCCATGCACAGTGAGGCTTCAAATTTTGTATCAACATTGCTGCACTGATCTGAATATCGGAATGCTTTGACCCTTGACTTTGGAGAGAGACCCAAGAACTTCTTAGGGCAATCCACCTGAGTCTTGTAGCTCTGACTGACTTCTCTCAATCTTCTGAATTGTACTGATTTGTGTTGCCACTTAGTGTAGCCTTTGGACTGGACTGACTACTGAGTCTGATAATCTGCTAAAGAACTCTAAACTCTAAACACCAGGAAATTGATAAAAGAGAAATGCATCCCTTTTCCTTACTAACTCCTACCTAAGGTTGGGGTTGGAAGAGTGGTAAAGGTGCTTAAGAAACTTAAATAAAGTAGGTTTAATGAAAAAAAAATCTAAGCCTACACTCAGGAAGACCTTTTGTCTTAGATAAATCACTTACCTATCACGACTATGACTTTCTCTACTGAGAATGTAGAACATACATCCTTTTCACTGGGACACTCATGCTGGATCATTAAACCAGACTTACTGTCTGGGGCAAACTTTTTATAGTTATCTTAGAAAAAGTGGAGATTGCTAAAATTAAAATAACAAGTCATGCTTATAAATTCTAATTTATTTATCAACTCAAGTGATGCCATCCTGTTCCTTTTAATTCTAATTCAACATAGACTTTCCTAACATAATTGGTTGGTCAAATTTTTTCTTGTTTTATACATTAAATTGTGAAAAATAGTTTTTAATTTATGGACTGTTAGATAATTTCAGGTTTTTTAGACAATGTGTGAATATTTATTAAATGGTTATTTTGACAGTATTACTTGATGATGCATGTTGAAAAGTTATATTTCTACTATTTTATTATATTATTTAAAGTGTCATGTGAAGGTCCCACATTAAAACTGAATTTGGACCCTCTTCATTGAGTCCTATTACATGTAATTAATAGTATATCAAATATTGTTAGCTTAAACACAAAAAGCAGCCTCAGCTAATTACACCATACCCACACACACAAAAACTATTATCACAATGTACTCAGTCCATTTTTATTCATTTTAAATTTTTATTATTTCTTCACAATTTATTCTTTATATATCCAAATTGAGGCCCCACCCTCAACTCCCCTCAGTCCCACCCTTCCTCCCTCTTCCCCCATCCTCTTCCACTAGTCCAATGAAAGGAGGAGTTCTCCACTATTGCCATCTGCCAATAACTTGTTAAGTCTTATCAGGACTGCCTGGATCCTCTTCCTTCATGGCCTGATAAGGCCTCATCACCAAGGGCAAATTATCAAAGAACAGTCAACTGAGTTCATGATAGAGGCAGCCCCATCTTCCCTCACTCTGAGATTCATATGGAGACTGAGCTTCCAATAGGCTATCTGAGCAGTGGGTCTAGGTCCTCTCCATGCATGGTCCTCCGTTGGTGCATCAGGCTCTCCAGAACCCCCTTGTCTCAGATCCTTTAGCTTTGTTGGTCTGCTTGTGGAGCTCCTCTACTCTTCATGTCCCTCTATCCCCACCCCTATCTTCTTCCATAAGACTCCATACACTATGCCCAAAATTTGGCCCTGAGTCTCAGCATCTGCTTTGATAACCTCTTGGTGGATCCTTTTAGAGGAAACTCTATAGTAGGCTCCCATCCTGTGTCTTTTCTTCCACCACTTCTGCCATTCTGAATGAGATTTAAGAATCCTCTCTACGGTACTCTTTAGTGTTTAGCTTGTTTAGGTCTTTATATGGATACCTATATTATACAGCTAATATCTGCTTATCAGTGTATAACGAGCCCGAGTGCATAACATGCCTCTATTTCCGTTTCTGGGTTACCTCACGCTGGATGATCTCTTCTAGTTCCATACATTTACCTGCAAATTGTTTTTAATAGTTGAGTAGTATTTCAGTGCATAGATGAATCACAGTTTCTGCATCCATTCCTCTGTTGAGGGACATCTAAGTAGTTTCCAGATCCTGGCTATTACAAATAATGCTGCTATGAACATAGTTGAGTAAATGTCTTTATTGAATGGTGGGGCATCTTTTGTGTATATTCCCAGTTGTGGTATAGCTGGATCTTGCTTAATTTTTTATAAATTATAAGTCTGAATTATTTATGAATCATTATAAGTTATTATTTAAAATTTAACGAGGACAGGTCTTTCACATACTTAGTGAAAGATCTGTCACTTAGAGTCACACCCAGCTACTTTATGTTATTAGTGAAGGGAGTTGTTTCCTTAATTTCTTTCTCTTAATTCCGTTGTCTTGGGCATACAGGAGGGCTTCTGATTTTTTTGAGTTGATTTTGTATCCAGCCACTTTGCTGAAGGTGTTTATCAGCTGAAGGATTTCTCTGGTTGAATTTTTGGGGTCAGTCATGTCTACTAGCATATCAGCTGCAAATTGTGACACTTTGACTTCTTCCTTTCTGATTTGTATCCCCTTAATCACTTTAATTGTCTTATTGCTTTAGCTAGGGCTTCAAGTACTATGTTGAAGAGAAATGGAGAAAGTGGGCAGCCTTGCCTTGTCCCTGATTTCAGTGGGATTGATTTAAGGATCTCTCCATTTAGTTTGGTGTTGTCTATAGGCTTGCTGTGTATTGTCTTTACTATGTTTAGGTATGTGCCTTGTACCCCTAATTTCTTCAAGACTTTGAACATGAATGGGCGTTGGATTTTATCAAATGCTTTTTCAGCATCTAAAGAGATGATAATGTATTTTTCTCTTTAGTTTCTTTATGTGGCAGATTAATTGATGGGTTTTCATATATTGAACCACCCCTGCATGACTGGGATGAAGACTACTTGGTCATGTTGGATGATATCTTTCTTGGATTCGATTTACAAGTATTTTGTTGAGTATTTTAGCATCAATGTTCATAAGAGAGATAGGTCTTGTGGCTGGTGGGAATGTAAACTTGTAAAACCACTTTGGAAATCAATCTGGTGCTTTCACAGGCAATTAGGAATAGTGCTTCCTCAAGATCCAGCATGTTCCTAGGCATATATCCAAAAGATGCTGAAGTACACAACAAGGACGTTTGCTCAACCATATTCATAGCAACTTTATTTGTTATAGCCACAATCTGGAAACAACCCAAATGTCTCTCAACTGAGGAATGGATATAGAAATTGTGGTACATTTACACAATGGAATACTACTCAGCAATTTGAAACAAGGAAATCAAGAAATGTGCAGGCAAACGGTGAGCTCTAGAAAAGATCACACTAAGCGAGTTATCCCAGAAGCAGAAAGACACACTTGGTACATACTCACTTATAAGTGGATATTAGACATATAATATAGTATAAACATACTAAAATCTTTAAACCTAAAGAAGCTAAGCAAGGACGAGGTCCATAAGCAAAATGATCAATCCTCATGCAGAAAGGCAAAGGGGATGGTCATTGGAAGAAGGAGAAAACAGGTAACAGGATAGGAGCCTACTACAGAGGGCTGTTAAAGACTTTACTAAGCAAGGCATCCTAGGAGATGCTGAGACGCATAGTCAAACTTTGAGCAGAGTGCAGGGAATCTTATGAAAGAAGGTGGAGAAAGAAAGACCTGGAGGAGACAGGAGCTCCACACAGAGAGCAACAGATCCAAAATAATCTGGGTACAGGGCTCTTTTCTGAGACTGATACTCCAACCAAGGACCACACATGGAGATAACCTAGAACTCCTACAACCCCTGCACAGATGTAGTCCATGGCAACTCAGTCTCTAAGTGGGTTTCCTATTAAGGGGAACAGGGACTGTCTCTGACATGAACTCAGTGGCTGGCTCTTTGATCACCTCCACATGATGAAGGAACAGCTTTACCAGCCCACAGAGGAAGACAATGCATCCAGTCCTGATGAGACCTGATAGGCTAAGGTAAGAGGGAAGGGGAGGAGAATGTCTCCTATCAGTGGACTTGCGGAGAGGCATTGAGGGAGTTAAGGGAGGAAGAGTGGGGTAGTGAGGGGATGAAGGAGGGGCTACAGCAGGGATACAAAGTGAATAAACTGTAATTTATAAAAATATAAATAATTTTTTAACAAAAGAGACGACAGGTATAGATACTAGTGAGCCACTGCTGGAAAAATGAACCTAAGAATGAAAACTGACGGTAGGGTATGAAAAACCTCATTACTGAATCAAGAGAAGCAAAGAAATTAAAATGGATTCAATTGGAAAGCCATGAACAATGACAAGAAAGAAAGTCTCAGGGCAGTTTTGTTTAGTTGTCTAGCAGGGTTTTCTAATAAGAACTTGAAACTTCAGTCACATCCTAATTGTTTTTAACAATAGCAAGAACCTCAATGAGAAAAGTAATTACTTTGAGTACTTATTCACCTTTCCTAAGGTTGAGGCTAAAAAATAAAAATAAAAAAGAAAGAAAGAGAGAGAGAGAGAGAAAGAAGGAAGGAAGGAAGAAAGAAAGAAAAAGAAAGAAGGAAAGAAAAGAAAGATGAAAGAAAAAGGAAAAGAAAATTGTGAAGGAGTTAAGTTGCAAGCCATGCAAGTTCATTCAGAGAAAGAATGATTATTAGGGAGCAAAATATAAAAACTAGAGTCTCTGAAGAATATTTGTGAAGGAAGCGGCTTTTCTAGAGCCCTTTCCCCTAATATCTGTTACACAGAGAAATGTGTTTGTGATATTGCTAGGGAAGATGATCAATTCAAAAAATAATCATTAAAATAAATCAATATTTTAAGATGTGTTTTAGTTTTCAGTTGTTAAAGCCTAGCATGACCTTTCAAGTCATGTTGAGGCTCCTTTCCTCTAATAAAACAACCCATTCTATTTAAGTTATTGCTTTTTACATGGCTATGTGTATTATGAGAACTTATATATCTCACATGCTTCTTTGTTCTTTGCACACTATTTTCTGTGTTAACTTCTCATTTTCCTCAATAAACATTTAGAAAAGCAACACTACTTTTATGCAAGACTTTAAAAATATTTTAAAACATACAAGAAACATTCTTGTTACCAAAATGATCTCCTCTTATACTAACATTCACATGCATGTAGATGCCAGTGACTCACAAAATTGAGCTCTGTGTTATCATTCCAAATCAAAATGTTTCATGCTTAAAAATACACTAGCATGAATTGACCAACATAAACAATATTGTGGAAAAGTTAAAGGAAAAATTGTAAGAGCCAGAGGGTTCAAGGGCACCACAAAAACATGGCCCACAGAATCAATTAAACAGGGCTCATTAGGATTCACAGAGACTGATGTGACATCCAGAGAGTCTGTATTGGTTTGACCTAAGCCCTGTTCGTGCATGTTATTGTGAGGGTCTGGACTATGCTCAAATAAAGAACCCAGACTTGAACAGCTTGCAAACCACAAAGGGTGTTTATTCTCAGAAGTTCAGAATGCTGGGGACAGCATCTTCACAACATGCAGCAGCCCTGAGGGAAACTCAAGAATCCTTTTTAAATGGGAATTCCTACAGTGGCTATTTAACCTCCACTGGGATTGGCTGGTGCCCAAGGAGGCTATGTGATTCTATTCAGGTCTTAGGCGATTTTCAAACCAGTAGCTAAGCAAGCTTGTCTTCCCCAGCAAAGCTTCATCATTATAGTTGTGTAGCTTGGTGGTTTTTGTGGGAATTCTAACAGTCCTACTCAGTTTCCTGGATTAGGCTAATCTTATTGTAACTTAAGCCGTATTTGGTTGATATTTCTGCTCATTTCTGAAGGGAAATGAAGAAATTGAAACTGGGAGAGAGGAAAAGCTGACAGGAAGGATTGGAAAAGATGACAGAGGGGAAAGTGTGGTCAGGATATAAGATATGAAAGAAGAATAAATAAATTAAAAGATAAGACAAAGATGTCCCACTATAAAAACTTTACCAAAGCACAACTTAAAAACTTATTTGAAATTATAGATTAATGTTTCAAAGAGAAAACAGCTTATTAAAAAATAAACTTATTTGCTGAGGGTATTGAGAAATGTGGTTGTAATTTTCTGTTTTGCACTGTCATTGCCTTTCATCTTTTTGGTATCATGAAATACTATCTATGGTTACCTCTTTCCCAAACTGCATCTTTCCAAATACTGTAACAAGTGCTGCTAAGAAGAGCTTTGTCAATGTCTGACCTAACACACTGATTTTTCTAGAACTGCTCATGGATAGATACAGTCCCATCTGAGTTCCTGTTGAAATAGCTGATAAGTCTTTTCAGAATAGTATTTTCCTTTCCTTGATGTGGCATTTGTAACTATGAGTCTCAGTTGATTTCCTAGATCTAAATTTAAGAAAATATGGTGGTTGTTAACATTAATGTATTTATAATTCTTAAAAGAAAATTCAACAACTTTGCTAAAACAATATCTGAAACTTAAGCAAATAATCCACTATTATAAATTTAACAAAGTACCTTATTTGCTATTACTGCTTTAGGTATGCAAAAACCATCTCTTCATAGGTTCAGTCTACCCTGTAAGCAAGAATGAAAAATTCCCTAATCTCAATATAATCTTTTGGGGACTTAAGTACTTTAGTTAGTAGACCAAAGTTATGCATTTCTAAAAGCCTACATGTCTAGAAAATGTTGGTGCAGATTACTGAATTCATGTTTAATAACATATGTTGGGTTGGGATAATGCATCTTCATAGATACCCAAAGTTAATAAAGACTGTAGTGACATAATGCATATTTACTACTGCATTTAATTTTCTACCTAAAAAGACCTATATTTAGTGCATTCTTTGTAAAATTTTCAACATCTTTAATATATATATATATATTGCAGTAGTACTGATGATCCTTTCAAAATGTATGATTAATTTCTTATTAAATGAATTCAAATGTTTTTTAATTAAATTTTTTTGAGGATCATGTACTCCTTTTTTTATTTTATTATTATTGTTTTTAGCAGTTACATTTTATTAACTCTGTATCCCAGCCTTGTCCCGATCCCTCATTCCCTCCCAGTCCCTCCCTCCCTCCCTCATCTCCTCCCTGCCCCTTTCCAAGTCCACTGATAGAGGGGGACCTCCTCCCCATTCATCTGATCCTGTTTTATCAGGTATCTTCAGGACTGGCTGCAAAGCCCTCCTCTGTGGCCTAACAGGACTGCTCCTCCCTTTGGGGGTGGGGAGACCAAAGAGCCAGTCATTGAGTTCCTGTTAGAAATAGTCCTTGTCCCCCTCACTTTGGGAAACCAATTGGTTACTGAGCTACCACAGGCTACATCTGAGTGGAGGTTCTAGGTAATATCCATACATGGTCCTTGGTTGAATGTCAGTCTCAGAAAAGACCCTGTGCCCAGATATATTTGGTCCTTGTGGAGCTCCTATCCTTTCCCCATCAGACTAACTCCCCTTCTTTCTTATGATTCCCTGTACTCTGCCAAAGGTTTGGTCATGAGTCTTTGCTTTGAAAACACTGCTAGTTAGAGTCTTTCAGATGCGCTCAGTAGACTCCTGTCATAGGTTCAATGCACATCCCATCTGTCTTTCTAAACGAGGATTGATCATCTTACCCCATGTCCGCTCAATTGATTATCTTTTTTAGGTGTATAGATTTCATTATGTTTATCATATCTTATAGGTCTATATAAGTGAGTATATCCCATGTTTGTCTTTCTCCTTCTGGGATATTTCACTCAGAATGATCTTTTCTAGATCCCACCATTTGCCTGCAAATTTCATGATTTCCTCCTTTTTGATTGCTGAGTAGTATTCCATTGTGTAAAAATACCACAATTTCAGTACCCATTCCTCCGTTGATGGACATCTGGGTTGTTTCCAGGTTCTGGCTATTACAAATAAAGCTGCTATAAACATGGTTGAGCAAGTATCCCTTTTGTGTACTTGAACGAACTTTGGGTATATACCTGGTATAGCTGGGTCTTGAGGAAGCACTAGTCCTAATTGTCTTAGAAAGCGCCAGATAGCTTTCCAGAGTGTTTGTACCAGTTTACATTCCCACCAGCAGTGGAGGAGGGTTCCCCTTTCTCCACAACCTCTCCAGCATGTGTTATCACTTGAGTTTTTCATCTTGGCCATTCTGATGGGTGTAAGGTGATATCTCAGGGTCGTTTTGATTTGCATTTCCCTGATGGCTAATGAGGATGACCATTTCTTTAAGTGTTTCTCTGCCATTCGATATTCCTCTGTTGAGAATTCTCTGTTTAGCTGTTCCCCATTTTTTAATTGGATTACTTGCTTTGCTGCTTTACAGCTTCTTTAGTTCTTTGTATATACTGGATATTAGTCCTCTGTCAGATAAAGGGTTAGTGAAGATTCTTTCCCAATCTGTAGGCAGTCATTTTGTTTTGATGACAGTGTCCTTTGCTTTACAGAAACGTTTTAGTTTCATGAGGTCCCATTTATTGATTGTTGCTCTTAGAGCCTGTGCTGTTGGTGTTCTGTTCAGGAAGTTGTCTCCTGTGCCAATGAGTTCTAGGCTGTTCCCCACTTTTTTTTCCAATTGATTTAGGGTATCTGGTTTTATGTTGAGGCCCTTGATCCACTTTGACTTTAGTTTTGTGCAGGATGATAAATATGGATCTATTTTCATTTTTCTGCATGTAGACATCCAGTTGGTCCAGCACCGTTTGTTGAAGATGCTGTCTTTTTTCCATTGAATGGATTTAGCTTCTTTGTCGATTATCGAGTATTCATAGGTATGTGGATTTATTTCTGGGTTTTCTATGCGGCTCCATTGATCCTCCTTTCTGTTTCTATGCCAGTACCATGCAGTTTTTATTACTGTTGCCCTGTAGTACAGCTTGAGATCGGGGATGGAGATACCTCCAGATGATCTGTTGTTCTACAGGATGGTTTTGGAGATTAGGGGTTTTTTGTTTCTCCATATGAAGCTGAGAATCTTTTTTTCAAGGTCTGTAAAGAACTGAATTGGTATTTTGATGGTAATTGCAATGACTCTGTAGATTGCTTTTGGCAGTATGGCCATTTTCACAATGTTTATCCTACCAATCCATGAGCACGGAAGATCTTTCCATCTTCTGATATCTTCTTCGATTTCTTTCTTCAGAGACTTGAAGTTTTTCTCAAACAGGTCTTTCACTTGCTTGGTTAGAGTCACACCAAGGTACTTTATGTTATTAGTGGCTATTGTGAAGGGTGTTGTTTCCCTAATTTCTTTCTCAGCCTTTTTGTCTTTGGTATATAGGAGGACTTCTGATTTTTTTGAGTTGATTTTGTATCCTACCACTTTGCTGAAGGTGTTTATCAGCTGAAGGAGTTTTCTGGTTTAATTTTTGGGGTTGCTCATGTATACTATCATATCATCTGCAAATAGTGACACTTTGACCTCTTCCTTTCTGATTTGTATCCCCTTAATCTCCTTTAGTTGTCTTATTGCTCTGGGTAGGACTTCAAGTACTATGTTGAAGAGATATGGGGACAATGGACAGCCTTGTCTTTTCCCTGATTTCAGTGGGATTGATTTAAGTTTTTTTCCATTGAGTTTGATGTTAGCTATAGGCTTGCTGTATATTGCTTTTACTATCTTTAGGTATGTGCCTTGTATCCCTGATCTCTCCAAGACTTTAAACATGAATGTGTGTTGGACTTTGTCAAATGCTTTTTCGGCATCTAAGGAGATGATCATGTGGTTTTTCTCCTTCAGTTTGTTTATGTAGTGGATTACATTGATGGATTTCCATATGTTGAACCACACTAGCATGCCTGGGATGAAGGTCATGGTGGATGATATCTTTGATATGTTCTTGAATTCAGTTTGCAAGTATTTTATTGAGTATTTTTGCGTCAATGTTCATAAGAGAGATAGGCCTGAAGTTCTCTTTTTTTGTTGGGTCTTTGTGTGGTTTAGGTATCAAGGTGACTGTGAATGAGCTTGGCTTCGTAGAATGAGTTTGGTAGTGTTCCTTCTGTTTCTATTTTGTGGAATAGCTTGAGGAGAATTGGAGTTAGCACTTCTTTGAAGGTCTTGTAGAATTCTGCGCTGAAGCCATCTGGTCCAGGGCTTTTTTTGGAGGGGAGACTATTAATGACTGCTTCGATTTCCTTGGGAGAAATAGGGCGATTCAGTCTTTCTACCTGATCTTGACTTAGTACTTATGATCCTTTCAAAATGTATGATTAATTTCTTATTAAATGAATTCAAATGTTTTTCAATTAAATTTTATTTTTATATAAATTACAGTTTATTTACTTTGTATCCCAGCTGTAGCCCGCTACCTCATTCCCTCCCAATTCCACCCTCCCTCCCTCATCTCCTCCCTGCCCCTCTTTAAGTCCACTGATGGAGGATGTCCTCCTCCCCTTCCATCTGACCCTAACTTACCAGGTCTCATCAGGATGGGCTATAATGTACTCCTCTGTAGCCTAGCAAGGCTGCTACTCCTTTGGGGGAGTGGGTGTCAAAGTTAGCCACTGAGTTCATGTCAGATACCCTGTTTCCCTTTCTAGGGTACACACTTCGATACTAAGCTGCCATGGGCAACATCTGAGCAGAGGTTCTAGGTTATATCCATGCATGGTCCTTGGTTGGAGAATCAGTCTGAGAAAAGACCACTGGGCCCAGATATATTTGGTCCTTGTGGAGCTCCTCCTCTCCAGATAATAGTAACTCCCCCAGCTTTCATATGATTCCCTGCACTCAGCCCAAGGTTTGGTTATGAGCCTCAGCATCTGCTTTGATACACTGCTATGTAGAGGCTTTCAGAGGCCTTCTATGATAGGCTCCTGTCCTGTTTCTTGTTTTCTCCTACTTTCAATGTCCATCCCATTTGTCTTTCTGCATGAGGATTGATCATCTTACCCTGGGTCTTCCTTCTTGTTTAGCTTCTTTAGGTGTACAAATTTTAGTATGTTTATCCTATCTTATTGGTCTAGTATCCACTTGTAAGTGAGTATATACCATATGTGTCTTTCTGCTTCTGGGATACACCACTCAGAATGATCTTTTCTAAATTCCATCATTTGCCTGCAGATTTAATGATTTCCTTGTTATAAATGGAAACTCATGAAACTGAAAAGCTTCTGTAAAGCAAAAGACACTGTCCTCAGAACAAAATGACAGCCTACAGACTGGCAAAAGATCTTCACCAACCTTATATCTGACAGAGGGCTAATATCCAGAATATATAAAGGACTAAAAAAGTTTAAAAACAACAAATCAAATAATCCAATTAAAAAATGGGGTACAGAGCTAAACAAAGAATTCTCTGTAGAGGAATATAGAATGTCAGAGAAACACTTAAAGAAATGCTCAAGGTCCTTAGCCATCAGAGAGATGCAAATCAAAATGACCCTCATATTTCACCTTACACACCATTCTCCTTGTTGTTTAGCTTCTTTAAGTCTGTGGATTGTAGTATGTTTATCTGGTATTATATGGCTAATACCTGTTTATAACTGAGTATTTTTTATGTGTGTCTTTCTGGTTCTAGGTTAACTTATTTAGGATGATCTTTTCTAGTTCCATAAATCTGTCTGAAAATTTCATAATTTCCTTAAATTTAATAGCTGAGTAGTATTCCACTTTGTAAATTTACCACAATTTCTGTACCTACTCTTTAGTTGAGTGACATCTAGGTTGTTTCCAGATTTCTATTATGAATAGAGCTTCTATAAACATAGTTGAGCAAATGTCCTTGTTATATGTTTGAGCATCTTTTGGCTATATGACCAGGAGTCGTATAGCTGGGTCTTGAGATAGCACTATTCCCAGTTGTCTGAGAAAGTGCCAGATTAATTTCCAAAGTAGTAGCACAAGTTTTCACTCGTACTAAAATGGAGAACTGTTTCCCTTTCTTCACATCCTCTCCAGCATGGGCTGTCACTTGACTTTTTTATCTTAGCCATTCTGGTTGGTGTAAGATGGAATCTCAGAGTTGTTTTGATTTGCATTACCCTGATGACTGAAGACACTGAGTATTTCTTTGTCTCTCTGCCATTCTATATTACTTTGTTGAAAATTCTTTGTTTATCTCTGTATGCACTTTTTAAAGAGGATTACTTGGTTTTTTGGAGTTTAGTTTCTTGAGGTCTTTATATGTATTGGATATTACCATTCTGTACAATGTAGGGTTGGTGAAGATCTTTTCTCAGTCTGTAGGCTGTTGTTTTGTTCTGTTGACAGTGTCCTTTGCTATACAGAGGCTTTTCAGTTTCATGAGGTCCTGTTTATTGATTGTTGATTTTAGAGCCTGTGCCAGTGAGTTCAAGGCTCTTCCCCACTTTTTCTTCTAACAAATTTAGGGTATATGGTTTCATGTTGAGTTCTTGATCCACTTGGACATTACTTTAATGCAGGGTGATAAATATAGATTATATACATTTTTCTATATGCAGACATCCAGTCGGACCCGCATTATTTTCTGAAGATGGTTATCTTATTTCATTGTATTGTTTGGGTATAGTTTTGGCTTCTTTGTCAAAATCAAGTGTCTGTAGGTATGTTGGTTTATTTCTGGGTCTTCAATTCCATTGACCCACCAGCATGTTTCTATGCCACACTATGCAGTTTTTATTACTGTTGCTCTATAGTACAGCTTCAGAACAGGAATGGAGGTAGCTCTTGAAAATCTTTTATCATACAGGAATTTCGTTATTATGGGTTTTTTTTTTCCATATGAAGTTGATAATTGTTCTTTAAAGATCTGTTAATAATAACACTGTTAATAATAGTGTTATTATTTTGATGGGGATTGTGTTGACTCTGTAGATTGCTTTTGGTAGAATGGCCATGTTTGCTATGTGTATATTGCTGATCTATAAGCACGCAGCTCTTTCCATCTTATGATATCTTCTTCAATTTCTTTCTTCAGAGACTTGAATTGCTGTTTCATACAAGTCTTTCACTTGCTTGGTTAGGGTAACACCAAGAATCTTTGTTTATTTTGAGGCTATTGTGAAGGGTGTTGTTTCCCTAATTTCTTTTTCAGCCTGTTTGTCTTTTGTATACAATAGGGCTACTTATTTTTTTAAGGTCTATATTATTAGATATTAGGATGGCTACTCTTGCTTGCTTCTTGGATCAGTTTGCCTGGAAAACGTTCTTCCAGCCCCTTACTCTCATGTTATGTGTATTGTTGTGGCTGAACTGTGTTTCTTATAGGCAGACTGTTGGGTCCTGTTTGGGCATCTACTCTGTCTGTGTCTCCTTATTAGAGAACTGAGTCTCTTGATGTTGAGAGAGATTAATGACCAATGACTTTTAATTCCTTTACTTTTGTCATTGGTTGTGGTGGTGTATTTGTGTGCTTGGCTACCTTTAGTTTTGCTGTAGTGGGGTTATTTATTTCCTGTGTTTTGTTTTGTTTTTTTTCTGAATGTAGTTAGATTTTTGGGGTTGTATTTTTCCTTCTAGTATCTTCTGTAAGGCTGTATTTGTGGATAGGTGTTGTTTAAATTTGTTTTTGTTGTTTAATATCTTGTTTTGCCCATCTATGATGATTGAGAGTTTTGCTAGGTATAGTAGTCTGGATTGACATCTGTGTTCTCTGAGGGTCTGCCTGATATCTGTCCAGACCCTTCTGATTTTCATAGTCTCTCTGGAGAAGTCAGGTGTGGTTCTGATGGGTTTGTCATTATATGTAACTTGGCCTTTTTCTCTTGCACCTTTTAATATTTTTCTTTGTTCTGCACATTTTGTGTTTTGATTATTGTGTACTGGTAGGATTTTCCTTTCTGGTCTAATCTACTAGGTATTCTGTAGGCCTCTTGTATGCTTATAGGCATCTCTTTCTTTAAATTGGAAATATTCTTCTATGATTTTGTTGAAAATATTTTCTGGGCCTTGGGACAGAAATCTTACTTTTCCTCTATTTCTATTTTTCTTAGGTTTTGTCTTTTCATGGTGTCCTTAATTTCTTGGATATTTTCTATCATGGAATTTTTAGATTTAACATTTTTTTCATGGATGCATCAATTTTTTCCATTGTACGTCCTTTCCCTGAAATTCTTTCTTCTGTCTTCTGTATTCTGTTGGAGATGGTTACCTCTATAGTTCCTCTTTTCTTCCCCACGTTTTCCCTCTCAAAGATTTCTTTACTATTTCCATTCCCATCTTCAACACACATTGAACTTTTTTTTTATTTCCTTCACATGTGTTTATATTCTCTTGACTTTCCTTCAATTTCTTCACCTGTCTGTTTGAACTTTTCTGTTTCCTTTAATGATTCAATTATCTCCTCTCTAAAAGCCACAGTTTGACTGTATCTTCCTGTATTTCTTTACAGATTTTACGCCATTCTTGTCTTCATAAGCATAATTTTAAGGTTTTATTTGATTTTATTTTTTATTTTCAGTCCCCTTAAGGTATCCAGGGTTACTTGCCTTTGGATAACTGGGTTCTGGAGATGCCATATTGCTTTGACTTTTGTTGATTGTGTTTTTATGCTGGCCTTTTCCCTCTGGTTGTCTCTGGCATTGGCTTGCAGTATCAGGTGCTGATGGAGTCTTGAAGGTGGGGGTGGAGTGATTAAGGGAAATGCCCCCTCCTTAGATATTTGGATATGGTCTCCATCTGGCAGGTGATTCTCAGGAATTGCTGCAGCTCTCCTCAGGTGTATGATCCTGTGGACCCCAGGATCTCTCTTTTCACCAGGGGATATTTCAGAGACAGCTACACTGCCACAGGCTTTCTTGCTCTGAGGTTAATCACCTGCAACTCTCCAGAAACAGCTCAGACATCATGTTTATTAGACACAGCCATATTGAAGAACTAGTGAACACAAAGGTTTTGTTTGACTCCCTAGGAAGACAGGTTGAACTTTTTGGGTTTTTCCTGTGGCTTCCAGGTATCAGGAGGACTGAAGTTGGAGTTCCATGCCCTGGTACCCAGAAGGTATCCATTGGCTGGTGAACATAGCATGCAAGTGTATGGCTAGACACTGTAGATACCGTGTCTTTGGGAACCCAGGAAGTTTTCCAGGGATTAGCTGAGTGACCAGGAGTTGGAACCTATTGTTTCTCTCACTGGGGTGGGGGGTGGGGTTTCCTCCTGACTAGAAGACCCAGCATCTGATGTTTGGGGACAGAAAGTTCAGTATGGGATGGTGAGCATAGCAGGAATGTTTCTGGCTAGGCCCTGGGTAAGGCAGGAACCCAGGAATGTTTTTAAGGATTATCTGGGTACCCCGAGGTCAGATTCAATTCTTTCTCTCACCATGGATTTTCTTTTCATTTGAGAAACACAGTTCCTGGTGTTTTGGGACCCACATTTCAGTCTCTTGATTGCTGTCCAGTCATTGCTGCCCTGCTGATAAGACAGAAAGTGTGTGACAATTGCCTCCATATTTGATCTCATCTTATTTTTCATATTAATGAAACATTACCTCAAACAATCACAATAAGTTCAGAATGAGTGCCCTTTATCACAAGTCTAGAAAATAAAAATCCATAATGTCATACAGTAGTGACTAAATTGTTCTAGTCATCAATGAAATAAAAATGAAAGTTGTTGTATTATAGATAGGATTAAGTGCAGGGAGAAAGGGAATATGAGAAAGTTTAGAATCTGATTACTACTCTTCACTGTACTGTGCTGGATTAATTTACACTGGAAGGAACAAAAAAAATCCGTGTTCAAAAGTGAGGTCACCTTCTAACTAACTAAGTGTGCACAGGTGATAGGATTTTAATAATGCCTGTTGGTATTAATGTACTATTGATAATAATTAAAATGGTAGATAACAGTTACAGAGTGCTCTTCCCTACCTGTATACTGAAGATATTTACACTTTATATCATATAATATTCCTTTTTGAAACTTATAATATTTTAAAAGGTTATATATGAAAAAATTAAATTAGAATAATGAAAGCAATTCAAGTTAATATCTTGATGAAACCAAAACTTAAAATTAGATTATGTGATTCTTGGGAAAATTATTAATTTTCTCAATACAATAGTTTATATTCAAGAACACCTCCTAAAGATAAATTTCTTTTCTCATAAGAGAGAATTTTAAATTCAAACATGTAGAACCAGTGTGAAGATTATATTTTTTAAATAAAAATTAAGTTAAAAGATACACACTCTACATTGAACAAAATACAATGTAAAGAAATACCAGAATCCCCCTATTGTGGATTCTGTGGTGTACTAAGCTGACAAATATCTAAGTCAAAAATAATGAAGCATTCTTCACAATTGCTGAGATTGCTCATTTGATAAAGTGTTTGCCATGCAAGCAAAGCATGAGGCTGTGGTTTTGTTCCCGAAGAAACTATATTAAAAAGAAAACCTGGCAGAGCAGCTCTTTTGTATAACCTTTCCTGGGGAGAAGTGAACAAATGTCTATTCACTACATATATGGCATAAGCAACAGAAAAATGTAGTGATTCAACTTTATAAGTTTAGCATACCAGTAAATTAATTGAGGTTGCATACAGGAGTATTTGTAACTCAAAGGCTACATGACTGAAAAACTGATAAAACACACATGATGACTCATGAAAACTATATGCCTAAGACTCCTTCCATAACATTAAGATAACGAGTGAGAGAGGTCAGAGCATCTCCTCCCCAATCATTGTTACATGTATTATGAATCCTTGGGGAAGGGCCTTGAGGTTTTCTAACTTTCAGAAACTTCCTGAGATGCCTGAGTTTTTTTACATACTGGGCCTTGTAAACTTTATTTATTTATTGAGTCTTATGAGTCTCCAATAAGATATTTCAGGCACTTCAGTATCCTTCTTCCTTTTAGCTGTGAGTAAATTGCTGCAAGCACATATCTACAAATCAGTGAACAGAAGGATATCTATGGCGTGCTTTCCAGCCAACCTGGAGACAGCTTGCAGAGAATTAGAATATCTCATAAGTCCTAGACAAAGAGTCTGCTGTCACATGAGAACAGAAAGCTTTAACTATGAAAAAAACAATTCATGATGGAGTCTCTTTTAGGAAAAGAGAAATTTAGCCTTGTTGAAGGTAGAGAGGTAAAAGCTGCTTTTACTTTCAGTATTTTCAAGATGGTTGTTTACTATCTTCACAATTGCATGTAGTATTCACAGTATCACTATGTAGTCAGAGGATGATGATTGGTGTTACTCCTTATTTGAAACTAATCACTTGTTCATAACTGCTTATTCCAGTGCGATGGCCCATGAGCCTCTATAATTTTTCCTGTGAATTCCTGCTCAATTTTTCATAGGAACACTAGAATTACAGACATGTATTTGTGTGCTCACCATTTATTTTTTATTTTATTTTTTTATGGAAGCTGAACTCAGGTCATCAAGTCTGCAAAGCAAGTACTTTACCTACCTCTCCTACACTGTTTAAAAACTTTCCTTTTAGAGACAATTCTGACAGGTTCCTTTCTGCAAACTTAGGAGAGTATTTTTCATGGTGTAAGAGGTTGGCACTCTCCCATTGGGTAGGTCTTTGGTTGAACTAGCATTGGTTGGGTGTTCCCTTAATCTCTGTTCTGTCTGCTCTATCCCTGTGCATCTTGTAGTCAGGGTAAGTTTGCAGTCAATATTTTTGTGGGTAAGTAGTTGCTCCTCTCTCACTAACAGAAGACTAGTCTAGTTAGAAAGTGCCTCTTCAGTCTCTATGGCCTCTGCTACTAGGAGTCTTTGCTTGAATTCCCCTCATATCCTCCCAGGAGCCTACCCTGATTTAAGTCTCCAGCTTGTCACCAAGATACTCCCCCTCAGTTTCTCTATTCTCTATAGGTCTTCTGTCTTCCTGTGCTTGCCCTACCCAGGTCTAATATTAACCCTCTTAACTCTCTGCATCCCCATCTCCTACCTTGCTCCCTCATTTCTATCTAGCAGCACCTCAAAACAGAATCTGATACTTACAGCCAAACACTGGGCAATGCATAGGGAGTCTTGTGGAAAAGTAGAAAGAAAGAAAGAAAGAAAGAAAGAAAGAAAGAAAGAAAGAAAGAAAGAAAGAAAGAAAAAAGGACCTGAATGTGACAGGAGCTCCACAAGAAAAACAGAATCAACAGAGTCCAGAGGAGCTTGCTGAGATGAAAGCATCAACCAAGGACCATGCATGGACTGGGATCTAGGCCCGTTGCTAATGGGTAGCTTAGGCTATATATGGATCCTCTAGTAAGGAAAGTGGGGACTGCATTAGGCTAGCTTTTTAATTACTTCTGACTGGTGGGACTGCCAGACCAAGCCACAGGGGAAGAGAATAAGCTTAGTCATGAAGCAACTTTATGAGCTGGAGTGTATGGGAAAGGGAGCAGGGAAGGGGGAACTAGAAAAGGTGGGACCAGAAGGTGAGGCAGAATGGGGCTGCAACCAGGATATGAAGTAAATAAAAAGTAAATAAATGTATAAAAATTAAAAAAATAACACCAAGATAAAAAAAAGACTTTTCTATTATTCACTTTTAGAAAGTATGTTATATCTCAGTGTATCATCCCTAATGTCTCTTCTGATAGGCTTTTATCATGTTTTTTGTATACAATGTTCTGCAATTTTAATAAACTTTGAAATATTATCAGACATAATTTATTCAAAAGTATTTCATTCCTTTTATCCTGGCACAGATATTCTTGGGCATTTGTGGATGTCACTTCCATCTGTGAGGTCATTAATTTGCACCCTAGCTCTCTTATATACTTTTCAATACATTTTCAGTTTTTTTCCATGTAGTTCCTACCAATATGTTTTGAGTAATGTTGATATAATTTTTAGTAATATTTTAATATTTGTTTGACTTTCAATTATTAGTTTAGTTTCACCTAGCATGAAATAATTTAGAAGCTAAATTTGGTTGTTTTAAAAACACTTATTTTCTGCTTCTGGGTTAACTCACTCAAGATGATCTTTTTAGTTCCCACCAGTTGCTGCAAATTTCATGATTTCCTTGGTTTTTGTTTGTTTGTTTTGTTTTGTTTTCATTTTTTTTCTTTATTAATTACACTTTATTCACTTTGTATCCCCCCTGTGGTTCCCTCCCTCTTCCTGTCCCAATTCCTCCCTTCCTCCACCCTCTGCATGCATGACCCTCCCCAAGTCCACTGATAGGGGAGGATTTCTTTTCCTTCCTTCTGATCCTAGTCAATTAGGTCTCATCAGGAGTGGCTGCCTTGTCCTCTTCTGTGGCCTGGTAATGCTGCTTCCCCCTCAGGGGGAGGAAATTAAAGAGCAGGCCAATCAGTTCATGTCAGAGACAGTCCTTGTTCCTATTACAATGGAGCCCACTTGGATACTGAACTGCCATGGGTTACATCTGTTTCGGGGTCTTAGGTTATCTCCATGCATAGTCCTTGGTTGGAATAGATTGCTGAGTAGTATTACATTGTGTAAATGTACCACAATTTCTGTATCCATTCCTCTGTTGAGGGACATCTAGGTTGCTTTGAGATTCTGGCTATTATAAATAGAGCTGCTAAAAATGTGATTGAGCAAATGTCCTTGTTGTCTCCTTGAGCATATTTCAGATATATGCCTAGGAATGGATCTTGGGGTAGCACTATTCCTAATTTTCTGAGAAAGTGCAAGTTCCCTAGTAAGGGGAGCAGGGGCTATCTCTGACATGAACTCAGTGGCAGGCTTTCTGATCACTTCCCCCTGGTTGGTGCAGCCTTGCCAGGCCACCAAGGAAGAAAATGCAGCTATTCCTGATGAGACCCAATAGGCTAGGGTCACATAGAAGGGGAGTAGCTCTTCCCTTATCAGTGGACTAGGGGCAGTGTATAGGGGAAGGAGAGTGAGGGAGAGAGACTGGGATTTGGAAGAGATGAGGGAGTGGGCCATAGCAGGAATATGAGGTGAATAAATTGTAATAAATAATAATAATTAATTTTTTTAATTAAAAAGCATGTATTTTATGGCTCCACTTAACTTTTTTCACATATCATGTAAAGTTATAAAAATTATTTCAATATATACTTACAATGACTCAAAATACTCAAAATGATTGTTGCATTCCTTACAAGGAATTGTTAAAATACTTTCATTTTTTTTCTTTCCTTCATGCATTATAATTTTTTTACACAAAAAACAATGTTTTCTTTACTTATTTAAAGCTTTGTTTTAACTCCACATTTGTGTTTCATCTGTATTTAACATCAACAACTGGATTCCTAGAATTGAATCAATAGTCAGATTAAGTTCTTTGACAATTAGGTTTTCATGTCTTATTATTTGTTCTCATGGATTTTGTCAGGACTAACTATGTAAAATGATCTTGTCTCCTCTTACCATTTACTATTTTTTCTAAATAAATCCGTACCTTATTATTATTATCATTATTATTTACTAAAATTTATTCACATTGTATCCCTGAAGTAGGCCCCTCCCTCATCTCCTTCTGGGTCCACTCTCAATCTTTCTTCCTCCCCCCTGCTACATTCCCCTTTTAGCTCACTGATAGGGGAGGTCCTCCTCCTCCTCTATTATCTGATCCTAGCCTATCAGGTCTTATCAGGACTGTCAGGATCCTCTTTCTCTGTAGCCTAGTAAGGCCACCTTGCCAGGTGGAGGTGACCAAAGGGCAGGCAACCGAGTTCATGCCAGAGACTGTCACTGTTCCCTTTACCAGGGGACACCCATGGAAACTGAGCTGCCCATGGGCTACATCTGAGCAGGGGGTCTAAGTCCTCTCTATGCAGAGCCTTTGGTTGATTCCTGAGCCTCTGCAGGACCTCCTGGACCCAGGTTGTTTTGTTTTGTTTTGTTTTGTTTGGCTTTCTTGGTCTCCTTGTGGAACTCCCTGCAGGAGAATTCTCCTCCTTCTTTCATAAAAATTTGGCTATGAGTCTCAGCATCAGCTTCAACGCCATGCTGGGTATAGTCTTTCAGAGGTCCTCTGTGGTAGTTGCCTGTGCTGTTCCCTGTTTTCTCCCACTTTCTGATGTCTATCCTGTTTGCCCTTCTGATAAGGATTGAGCATTTTCTCTAGAGTCCTCCTTGTTCTTTAGCTTCCTTAGGACTATAGATTTTAGTGTGTTTATCTTATTTTATAGGGCTAGTATTCACTTTTAAATGAGTATGTATCATGTATGTGTTTCTGCTTCTTGCTGACCTCACTCAGGATGACCTTTTGAAGTTCCATCCATTTGCTGGCAAATTTTGTGGATTCCTTGTTTTTAATCACCGAGTTGTATTCCATTGTGTAAACATACCACAATTTCTGTATCCATTCTTCAGTTTGTACGTTGGTACAAAGGAACACACTTTCTCCAAAAAGATCACTTCCTCTATTAGTACTACTCCCTATGGTCAAACATTCAAACACATGACTCTATGGGTCCATGCCTATTTAAATCACCACAAAGTCCTTAAACAAATTCTCAAACCCTATTTTCTGTGTATGTTGTCAGTTTTATATTGTTTTCTTTTTTCTCATGCATTGGATCAGTATGATTTCTTATAGACATGTCCCTGTACTCTTTTGAGCCTTCCCTTCAGTTCAGTGCTGGCAGAAACACTGAGAAAAATGTGTCAGCAATATAGTTTACAAAACGAAACAGGGTGATTAATGATGATGCAGAGCACCGTTATACAAATGGGATTGTATAACAATGTTATACAATCCTGACTAACCACCTCTTTGTCTGATATCACAGGAAGAATGAATCCAGTTTTTAAGAAAGGCTCTTCAGAAAGATAAATTTGAGTACAACTCACAGAAACCATGTAGGATTCCTTTCCACCATGCTGTAGCTTCATTACTTCTGTGAGTGCTGGAACTGTTCTGCTAATCATGTTTCTGTAACTGGCCACAGTAATAAGACTGACAATTATGGTAGAGTACTAAAACTCTCTCTTATTATTGAACCCTCACCTAGAAATTAAGACTATCCAGTGGAACAGTGGCAAAGAAACCATCACAGCCCATATTTCACATGGTATATTCAGGAAGCTGTACAGCTTCCTTCCTGTTAAAAACATTTTGCCAGGTTGGAGTATCATTCTCTACAGGCCCTCGTGGGCCCAGGTATTATGGTTCTGTTGTTCTCCTTGCAAAGTCCCTGTCCCCTCCAGGTCTATCTATCTATCTATCTATCTCCCTCATCTTCATGGAGGATTCTAGCACCCTAACCAAAATTTGGCTATGAGTCTCAGTATCTCCTTATATACCTTCATGGAGAAGACATAGACCCCTGCTCAGAGGAAGCCCATTGGCTGCTCAGTCTCCAAGTGGGGTCCCTAGTAAGGGGAACAGGGGCTGTCTCTGACATGAACTCGGTGACCACCTATTTAGTCACATCCTCCTGTGGGGTGCAGCCTTGCCAGGCCACAGAAAAAGATGATACAGCCACCCTGGATGAGACCTGATAAGCTAGGGGAGGAGGTCCTCTCCTATCAGGGGTCTAGGAGAAGGGCATAGTCAGAGAAGAGGTAGGGTGAGTAGGACTGGGGGTAGACGAGGAAAGGGGCTTCAGCAGGGATACAAGTGAATAAATTGTAATAAATAAATATATGAATAAAATAAAATAAAAAACAAAACTTTTGCTAGGTTGCAGCCTAGAGTAGAAGCATTACAAGGTACACTTAGTACACCTTAGTAACAATGAGAAAAAAAAAAAAGACCACAGGGAAATGTCCTGTCTGGAGAAAAGATTAAAGGGATGAAATAACAAGTTATTTATAACTTCAGTTTCTGACACAACTGACATTAAGAGTGGTGAAGTGATCTTTGTTCTTCTGATTTGAATACTTACTGAGAGCAAGCAATTAAATCCCAAGTGATTCAATAAATGGCTAGCAGTTTAAAGGGAATAAAATAGGAGCTTGCATTATCATCTAAATACCAGAACAAGGAAGTGAAGTGAAGAGAACAAACCAGCCACTTTGGGAGGTCCATCTGATATCCTATTTCAAAACTTCCAGATTGAGCTTAAAACTGGCCATGAAATGAAATGAAACAGTGGACTGCAAACAAAGTTAGAGGAAGTCTAATGTGATGAAATATGCCTCTCTTCCACCGCTTCTCCTGTCTATACTGTTTGCCGTTCTGAATGAGATGTAAACATCCTCCCTAGGGTCCCACTTAATATTTAGGTATGTTAATTTTAGTATGTTTATCCTATAATATTATATGGATAATATCCGCTTTTAAATGAGTATATACTATGTTTGTCTTTCTGCTTCTGGATTACCTCACTCAGGATGATCTTTTTTAGTTCCATTTATTTCCCTGTAAACTTGATGGTTTCCTTGTTTATTTTTATTCACTTTTTAGAATTTATTTATATTTTTATAAATTACAGTTTATTACTATGTGTCCCATCTGTAGCCCTCTCCCTCATTCCCTTCCAATACCACCCTCATTCCCTCATCCTCCCATGCCCTTCTCCAAGTCCACTCATAGGGGAGGTAATCTTCCCCTTCTCACTGACTCTAGACTAGCAGGTCTCATCAGCACTGGCTGCATTGCCTTCCTCTGTGGCCTGGTAAGGCTGCTTCCCCATCAGGGGGAGATGATCAAAGAGCCAGCCACTGAGTTCATGTCAGAGACAGTTCTTGTTCCGTTTACTAGAGAACCTACTTGAAGACTGAGCTGCCATGCGCTACATCTGTTCAAGGGTTCTAGAGGCTCTAGGTTATCTCCATGCATGGTCCTTTGTTAGAGTATCACTCTCAGAAAAGACTACTGTGCCCAGAATTTTGGGATCTGTTGCTCTCCTTGTGGAGCTCCTGTCCTTTCCAGGTCTTCCTATCCCCCCCCCCCCCCACCTTCTTTCATAAGATCCCCTGCACTCTGCACAAATGATAGCCTCAGCATCTCCTAGGATACCTTACTGGGTAAAATCTTCAATGACCCTCTGTGGTAAGCTCCTGCCCTGTTGCCTGTTTTCTCCCTCTTCCAATGACCATCCCCTTTGCCTTTCTGCCGGAGGATTGATCATCTTACTCAGGGTTCTCCTCCTTTGTTTGCTTCTTTAGGTATAAGATTTTAGTATGTTTATCCTATATTATATGTCTAACATCCATGTATAAGTGAGTATATGCCATGTGTGTCTTTCTGCTTCTGGGATAACTCACACAGGATGATCTTTTCAAGTTCTTACCATTGCTTGCAAATTTAATGAATTCCTTGTTTTTAATTGCTGAGTAGTATTCCATTGTTTAAATGTACCACAATTTCTTTATCCATTTCCCAGGGACATCTAGGTTGTTTCCAGATTCTGGCTATAACAAATAAAGCTGCTGAGAACATGGATGAGCAAATGTCCTTGTTGTATATTTGAGCATGTTTTGGATATATGCCTAGGAGTGCAGTAGCTCAATCTTGAGTAAGCTCTATTTCTTGTTGTCTGAAACAGCGCCTGATTGATTTCCAAAGTGGTTGTATAAGTTTACATTCCCACAAATGGAGGAGTGTTCCCCTTTATCCACATCCTCTTCATCATGTGTTCTGACTTGAGTTTTTGATCTTAGCCATTTTGGTGGGTATAAGGTGAAATCTCAGGGTTGTTTTGATTTACATTTCCCTGATGACTAGGCATGTTGAGCTTTCTTTAATTGTTTCTTTGACATTCAATATTCCTCTACAGATAATTCTCTCTTTATCTCTGCATTACATTTTTTAATTGGATTACTTGATTTTATGCTGTTTAAATTCTTGAGTTCTTTATGTATTCTTGATATGAGCCCTCTGTCAGATATACGGTTGGTGACTATACTTTCCCAGGCTGTAGGTTGTTGTTTTCTTCTGACGACAGTGTCCTTTTCTTTACAGTTTCATGATGTCCCATTTATTGATTTTTTATATTAAAGCCAGTACTGTTGGTGTTCTGTTCAGGAAGTTTTCTCCTGTGCCAATGAGTTCTAGGCTCTCCCCAAATTTTTCTTCTAAGGGGTTAAGTGTGTTTGGTTTTATGTCCTGTCCAGCAAGAGTTCAATGAGTTCCTAAGGAGGTGCTAAAAGAATGAAGCAAAGACAAGGAGACACAAAGAATGAGAGCAAGTCTATAATCTGATCTTGCTCTCGTTTAAATGAAAATTTTCACACAACTTTATAGGGAGAAGGCAGGAAGGAAAAATGTGTCAGCAATATAGTTTACAAAACGAAACAGGGTGATTAATGATGATGCAGAACACCGCAAGAATGTTTACTAAAAGAGATACTACAAGAATGTCAGCTAAGATATCTCAAAATGTCTAGCCTGACACAAAGTTGTCTCATAGGTTCCGGAAATGTAAATCTCTCACCTACGACCTTGTTGCAGCTGTCTGTAACTTTCCACTAGATGGCCTTGGCTCCCAGCATCTCCTTCCTTTCTCAAATAATTTAAGAGGTTAGCAGGTAGGTTATGAACATGAGGTCTTTTGAAGACAGTGGGCATTAACCAGAGGGTGGAAGTAGAGACCTGATCCTCCCAGGGTGTTTTGCAGCCTTTTGGGGTATCTTTCTGGGGAGGAGAGGAAGACCTCATCAACACCTGAGGGCATCCCCAGCAGGTTGTGGTTAGGGGTAATCAAACACCAACCTCTATGCAATCAGTTTTGCTTCTCGGGGAACTCAGAAGCTGACAATTGGGTCTTTCCCATATGGTACCTTGTCCTACACCCCTATGGTGCCCATGCCACATTAGGCAAGCATTTATCTGAGTTTTATGCTGTTCTCATGAGAGCCAAACACAATGAAGACCCATGTGATGGACTGTCACCAGTCTTCCTCAGGCTTGGCTAAGCCTCTGTCAGCCAAATCAAGTCTGTGATAATGAACTTGTATGGGTTTAGATGCCAGGGAGTCAATTTGCTCTTTTACAAAGCTAGTAAGCCTTTGGATAGCCCATGGGCCGAAAGATATGAGAAGAAGGAAGCCCACCATGGGTCCCAAGATTGAAGGGAGGAGAGTGTTGAGCCAGGGAGAGGTTGAAAACTAATTATGAAACCAACTTTCCTCTTGTTCTCTCTGTCCTTTTCTCTTCTCTAAGCCCTCTCTAACTTTAGCCTTGCAGTCTTTCACAACCCCAGAATAGTCCATGTAAAAATAACATTCTTCCTTAAGGGCAGCACATAGTAGTCTGGCGGGGTCTTCTTTGACATCATCATTATCAGAAGAAAACTCCTCATCCACTTGTTGCACCAGGCGTTCCAGTAGCCATCAAGCTGCATCATTTTCCTGTGGGGAAAAAAAAAAACACAGACAGCTCCTTGTCCCCACATGAATATAGGGTCGGGTCCATGCCATTGATTTGTTAAAGGTTTCCTCCATTTTACTTTAGCCAAAAGTTTAACCAAAAGGTTTTTGGCTTCTGTATGCCAAAATCTATCTGCTACAGATTTACCATGCTTATCCAAATTTTAAAAATTCAGATTTAATTTTTTTTTTAAATTTAGGTGTCCAGGGGAGTGGCTCCCCCTTCTTTGTTTTTTGCAAGTAAATCTCAATTGTTTAGTGGGCACACTCTAGCATGCCTTGTCTTTTAGGACTGTAAGATATTCCAGTTATATGAGTTATATTCTAGTTATATGAGAAACTTGAAACTATTGACAAAATCTTTTAAAAGATTTGTTATTATATCTTGCTTCATTGTCAGTTTTAAATTGCTTAGGAACTCTTAGAACATTGAAAGCCTGTAGACAATGAGCAATAACATTTTTTGCAGCTTTTTCTGGTTGAGGAATGGCAAAAATAAATCCAGAATAGGTATCTATGCAAACATGTACATATTTTAAATTTTCCAAATTTAGGCATATGAGTAATATCCATTTGCCAAATCTGTTTTGGAGCCAGTCCTTTAGGATTGACTTCCAAATGAGGAAGAGGCTGAAATTGAGGACAAGTACAACAAGCTTTGACTATATTAAGGGCCTATTCTTTAGTCAACCCATATTTAAGTTTTAAGGTTTGACTATTAAGATGATGTATATTATAGGCATCCTGGGCTCTTTTTTAACTGTGAACAATAAACTTTGGTGGCTTTATCTGCCACTGCATTTTTTTTTTTTTTTTTTTTTAGACAGAGGTCCTGGCAAATTGGAATGAGCCCTCGAATGTCCTATAAAAAAGGGAAAGTTTCTTTCTTGTATGAAGCTTTGAATTTGTAAAAATAAAATTCCAGCAGGAGAAGATATCTGGATTTGACCTGTAGTCTCTAGGCAAAGAGTGAACCACATATGTACTATCTGTAAAAAATGTTTAAAGACTGCTTATTAAAACTTTGAAACATAGCCAATACTGTAGATAACTCTGCTATTTGTACAGATGTGCTAGACACTTGAAAAGACATTGTTTTTCTTTCATAAGCAAAGGTAGCAACACCAGATAATGAGTCATCAATAAATACCATTAAAGTATCAACAATTGGAATAACTTTTGTTTTAAAATGGAAAAACTATAGGTGGCATCTATAAAAACTGAATTACTTTGTTTTCTTGTGGCTCAACAGGTTGGACTCTGTCATAATAAGCTTACATATGTTAAAATGCCATATTTTTTTAGATCTTTGACAAGTCTGAGAGCCAGCATATTTGAGTTATTCTTTGTCTACCTTTATCATCTGCTCTAAACGCATCCTATAAAACGGGATGTTATAATCTTTAATTTTGGCATATATTTTAAATGTATGTTTTAGAAACAAATTTTAGGTAGATCTATACAGGCAAACTTTATGGTTACCCATTTTAATATTAACCTTAAAGAAAAAAACAAGCTAAACAAAGAGATTTGGTAAAATTTAATCTTGTACTCAACTATAATCTTTAGCATAACTTTAAATCAAAACAAAACTTAAAATCAAAGCAAAACTTTTAATTAAACATAATTTATAAAGGGGCTAGCAAATATTATTAATCCTATCATATTGTATTAAAACTTAACAGCAAAAAATTAAAGGACAAAAGTTTTATTTAGTATTAAGCAGAGAACTATACTTAGCCTGCAGCCTTCAGCGAAAATAGACTATTCTGGCCATACCAAATCTATTGGCCAGAAAGAAATAGCATTAAATCATTTATTTTAGGTACTGGCAGCCAGGCATATATTTTATATAATTGTTAACAATGATCTGAATATAACCCTGCATAACCCTGGGCTAACATGGAACTATAGTCCTTTGGTCCTGTAAAAGAACCTAAGCAAACATTTTGCATTGAAGAATCTCTAGCCTTTTTAAATGAAGAACAACATATTTATAGGTTTTTTTTACATGATATATTATAATAACTGCAGTTTGTGTTTAATTGGCTTAAACAGCATGACTTGATTTCACCTTGTAAAATTAGTAAAATAAATACCAAGGTGTTTTGACCTCCCCCAAAGGGTTGAGAAACTGTTTTTAAGTTTTTTGTTAGACTGTCCAAGGATTATTATTTTAAAATACCTGATAAATCTTAAGATGTTTTATAGAGTTTAACTGATGGTCCAGGACCAAACTCAGAGGTGTTGATTTAAACTGTCTCACGTCCAAAAATATCAATATCGTCAGTCAGATTTTAAAATATCGTCATTTTAAGTCCACATATGAACACATACACACATAGATTCCAGAAGGAGCAGAGCCCCCATGGCCCTTTCCCTGGGATCTGGGTCGTCCCAGATCAGATTGGAAACTCTCCAAGTTTTTTAGACCTCGAGAGCAAACTGAAACCAAAAATAAAAACAGACAGCTGGCAGACAAAAACAAAACACAGAGACAAAGACAAGAACAACTGTGGTACCTGCTTTTTAAACATTTAAATATTTTTTAAAACCTGTTTTTGTAATATTAAAAACAAACCATTCTCTTTAGGAGTGAGTTTATAGAGCATAATCATGATTTTAAAAGTTAGTACTAGATTTCAAAATCAGAATTTATCAGTACACACAATTTAATCTTTAAAACTGGAAGTGGCTCCATCCTCTGGCCCCTGTCTGAGAGCCAACACTGACTGAAGCCTGTGAGAGGAGGGATGAGAGGAGGAAGGGGGCAAGGTGAACTGCCGCTCAGCTCAGCACCTGATTCTGAGGGTATGAGTGTTCCCATCCACTCTAGTTCTGCGCAAGCCATGAAGCCATCCAAGTCTAGCCTGCTATAGGGGAGGAGGAAGAAGAAGTGCAGTGTCATCATTCCTCTGCTCATGGAGCTACGAGCTATGGGCCCTGCTTCGAGCTTTCTACCCTGGCCTGCCTGGAGGTCTTTTTGTTGTTGTTTGGATTAGAGGGAGGCAGGCGCAGGAGGCCAGTCTGAATTATGAGACTTGGCAGTTTCTTCCTCTGACTGTTTTATACTCATTATCTAGAGCTTGTCTCCTAAACCATTTTTTGCTTTTAAATTACACAAATCTGTTTGAGCTCCTTTATGAACATTTGAAATAACCTTAGAATACCTTTTTTTTTTTTTTGCTTGTTTTGCTGCTCTAATCTTTCAAGCAACTCTTTAGCTTGTGATTTTCTTTTTTATTTACCCTTACTCCTCGTGTCTTGAAGGACTCCTTGAGACCCTGAAAGAATAAGTCATGCTTATTCAACTCTTGTCCCATAATTCGTCATTCTGACTTACCTCTCCGGATCAGACTCACAGACGGGTGGCTCTGTGGAGATCTCTTATGCAGGATCTTCACTCACTTCCGCTGTAGAAGTAGCGATCCTATGAAACTGTGTGGGCCCACAAAGAACGACATTCAATTCAGTTCCCATGCCTCAGCCCCACGTTGGGCGCCAATTATGTCCCTTCCACCAGGAGTTCAACGAGTTCCTAAGGAGGTGCTAAAAGAATGAAGCAAAGACAAGGAGACACAAAGAAGGAGAGCAAGTCTATAATCTGATCTTGCTCTCGTTTATATGAAAATTTTCACACAACTTTATAGGGAGAAGGCAGGAAGGAAAAATGTGTCAGCAATATAGTTTACAAAACGAAACAGGGTGATTAATGATGATGCAGAACACTGCAAGAATATTTACTAAAAGAGATACTACAAGAATGTCAGCTAAGATATCTCAAAATGTCTAGCCTGACACAAAGATGTCTCATAGGTTCCGGAAATGTAAATCTCTCACCTACGACCTTGTTGCAGCTGTCTGTAACTTAACACTAGCTGGCCTTGGCAGTTTTATGTTGAGGTCTTTGATCCACTTGGGCTTTACTTTTGTGTATGGTGATAAATATAGATCTATTTGCATTTTTCTACCCATAGACATCCAGTTAGACCAGCAACATTTCTTGAAGATGCTGTCTGTTTTCCATTATATGCTTTTGGCTTCAAAATCAAGTATCCATGGGTATGTGGGTTTATTTCTGAGTCTTCTATTCAATTCCATTGACCTACCATTCTCTTTCTATGGCAGGATGATGTAGTTTTTATTACTATTGCTTTGGAGTACAGCTTGAGATCAGGGTTGGAGATACCTCCATATGATCTGTTATTGTACAGAATTCTCTAAGCAATTCTGGTGGGTGTTTTTTTTTTTTTCTTTTTGTTTTTCCATATTAACTTGACAATTGTTCTTTCAAGGTCAGTAAAGAATTGTGTTGGTATTTTGATGGGAATAGCATTGAATCTGTAGATTGCTTTTGGCAGGATGGACATTTTCACAATGTTAATCCTACCAATCCATGAGCATAGGAAATCTTTCCATCTTCTGATATCTTCTTCAGTATCTTTCTTCAAAGACGTGACTTTTGTTTGTTTGTTTGGTTGGTTGGTTTTTTTTGTTTTTTGTTTTTTCAAACATACCTTTCACATGCTTGGTTAGAGTAATAAAACATTTTATGTTCTTTGTGGTTATTGGAAACAGTGTTGTTTCCTTAATTTCTCTATCAGTCCTTTTGTTTTTTGTATACAGGAGGGCTACTGATGTTTTTTTGAGTTACTTTTGTATCTACCCATTTTGCTGAAGGCTTATCAGCTGGAAGAGTTCTCTAGTTGAATTTTTGGGGTCACTCATGTATACTAGCATATCATCTGCCAAGAGTGATAGTTTGACATCTTCCTTTCCACTGTGTGTCCCCTTGGACTCTTTTAGTTGTCTTAGTGCTCTAGCTAGGATTTCAAGTACTATATTGAAGAGACACTGAGAGAGTTAGCAGCCTTGCCTTATCCCTGAGTTCAGTGGGATTGATTTAATTTTCTCCCCTGTTAGTTTATGTTGGATATAAGAATGCTGTATATTGTCTTTACTATGTTTAGATATGTGTTTTGTATACCTTATTTCTCCAAGACTTTAAACATGAATGGATGTTGGATTTTTCAAATGCTTTTTTCAGTATCTAAGGAGATGATCATGTGGTTTTTCTCTTTTAGTTTCTTTATATGGTGGATTTAATTGATAGATTTCTGTATATTGAAGCACCCCTGTATGTATGGGATAAAGCCAACTTGGTCATGGATGATACCTTTTATGTGTTCTTGGATTCGGTTTACAAGAATTTTATTGAGTATTTCTGCATCAATGCTCATGAGAGAAATAAGTCTGAAATTCTCTTTTTGTGTTGAGTCTTGGTGTGGTTTAGGTATCAGGTAACTATGGCTTCATAGAATGAGTTTGGTAATGTTCTTTCTGTTTCTATTTTGTGGAATAGTTTGAAGACAATTGAAGTTAGATTTACTTTGAAGGTCTGGTAGAATTCGGCACTGAAACCATCTGACCCTGGGCTTTTGTTGGAAGGGAGACTTTTGATGACTGCTTGTGCTATGGGACTATTCAAACTATTTACCTGATCTTGATTTAACTTGAGCATTTTTGAATCTATGCCTAGGAGTGGTATAGCTGGATCTTGAGAAAACACTATTCCTAATTGTCTGAGAAAGCACCAGATTAATTTTCAAAGTGGTTGTACCAGTTTACATTCCCACTAGCAATGGAGGAGGGTTCCCCTTTCTCCACAACCTCTCCAGCAGGTGTTGTCATTTGAGTTTTTATTTTAGCCATTTTGATGGGTATAAGGTGAAATCTCAGGGTCGATTTGATTTGCATCTTCCTGATGGCTAAGAATATTGAGCATCTCTTTAAGTGTTTCTCCGCCATTCTATATTCCTCTACAGAGAATTCTGTCTAGTCCCTAACCTATTTTTTTAATTGGATTACTTGATTATTGATTTTTAACTTCTTTAGTTCTTTATATATAACTTTAGTTCATTTTATATTGGAATTGGTGGTCTTACTGTGTTCCATTGCTTCTTTTATTCTAATTTTTGTTGGGATAGTATCTGTATACTATGTTTTCTTGGGTGAAGTTGTTTTCATTGGATTGAAGTTTTCCTTCTAGTATCTTCAGTAAGGCTGGTTTGCTGTGTAGATATTGCATAAATTGAGTTTTGTCATGAAATGTTTTTTTTTTTCCTCCATCTATGTTGAATGAAAGCTTTGCAGGGTATAGTAGTGTGGGTTGGAATCTGTGGTCTTTTAGAGTCTGCATAACACCTACCCAGGCCCTTCTGGCTTTCATAGTTTCTGATGAGAATTCTGGTGTGATTCTGATAGGTCTACCTTTATATGTTACTTGGTCTTTTTCTCTTGCTGTTTTTAGTATCTTTTCTTTGTTCTGTAGATTTAGAGTTTTGACTATGATGTGATATGATGTGTTACTTTGCTAGTCTAGTCTATTTGGTGTTCTGTAGGCCTCTTGTATATTTATGGACATCTCTTTCTTTAAGTTGGGAAAATTTTCATCTATGATTTTCTTGAAAATATTTTCTAGACCTTGGAGCCTTAAATCTTCTTTTTCCTCTATTCCTATTATTCTTAGATTTTGTCTTTTCATGATGTCCTTGATTTCTTGGATATTTTGTGTTTGGGACTTTTTTCATTTTACTTTCTCTTTGAGAGAAGTATCAGTTTCTGAGAGTATATCTTCAGCTCCGGAGATTCTCTCTTCCATCTCTTGTATTCTGTTGGTGATTCTTAACTTTGTGGGTCCTAATCTTTTCTCTAAGTTCTCGAGCTCCAGGGTTTTCTCATTTTGTGTTTTCTTTATCAATTCTAATTCTGTTTTCATGCCTTGCACCATTACCTTCATCTGTTTGAACATGGATTCCTGTCTCTCTATGATAGTCTCTATTTTTTTGTTCATTTCCTCTCTATATGCGACTAATTGCATCTCTACTTGTGCCTCTATTTGTTTGGCCATATTTGCTTGTGTTTCTTTAAGAATTTTGTCCAGTATTCTTGTATCTATTGAGGCTTGCTTTGTGACCAACTATATGGTCTATTTTAGAGAAGGTTCCATGAGGTGCTGAGAAAGTAAATTCTTTTGTGTTTGGGTGTAAGGTTCTATAAATGTCTGTTAGGTCCATTTGATTCATGACCTCTGTTAGAGACATTGTTTATTTGTTTAATTTCTGTTTTGTTGACCTGTCCTTTGTTGAAAGTGGGGTGTTGAAGTCTCCCACTATTAATGTGTGGGGATCTATATGTGGTTTAAATTTTGTCAATGTTTCTTTTACAAATGTGGGTGCTCTTGTATTTGGGGCATAGATGTTCAGGATTGTGATGTCTTCCTGGTGGAATTCTCCCTTGATGAGTATGAAGGGTCCTTCCCCATCTCTTTTTATTAATTTTGGTTAAAAGTCTATTTTATCAGATATTAGAATGGCTACTCCTGCTTACTTCTTGGGTACATTTGCTTGGAAAGTCGTCTTCCAACCCTTTACCCTCAGGTAATGTCTATCTTTGTGCCTTAGGTGTGTTTCTTGTATGCAACATATTGCTGGGTTTTGTTTACGTATCCATTCTGTTAGTCTGGGTCTTTTTATTGGAGAGTTGAGTTCATTGATGTTGAGAGAGATTAATGACCAGTGGCTGTTAGATTCTTTGATTTTGATGTTGTCTGTGGTCATAATGTTGTGTGCTTGGTTGCGTTTTGTTTTACTGTAGTGAGGTTAATTATTTCCTATGTTTTCCTGAAAGTAGCTAATTTTCTTGGGTTGTATTTTCCCTTCCAGTGTCTTCTGTAATGCTGGATTTCAGAACACCAACAACACAGGCTCTAAGATCAACAATCAATAAATGGGACCTCATGAAAATGAAAAGCTTCTGTAAAGCAAAGGACACCGTCATCAAAACAAAATGACTGCCTACACATTGGGAATGAATCTTCACTAACCTTTATCTGACAGAGGGCTAATATCCAGCATATATAAACAAATAAAGCAGCTGAAAAGCAGCAAACCAAGTAATCCACTTAAAAAATGTGGAACAGAGCTAAACAGAGAATTCTCTGTAGTGGAATATCGAAGGGCAGAGAAACACTTAAAGAAATGCTCAACCTCATTAGCCATCAGGGAAATGCAAATCAAAATAACCCTGAGATTTCACCTTACACCCATCAGAATGGCCAAAATGAAAAACTCAAGTGACAATACCTGTTGGAGACGTTGTGGAGAAAGGGGGACCCTCCTCCACTGCTGGTGGGAATGTAAACTTGTACAACCACTCTGGAAAGCAATCTGGAGCTTTCTCATACAACTAGGAATAGCGCTTCCTCAAGATCCAGCTATAGCACTCCTAGGCATATATCCAAAAGATTTTCAAGTACACAATAAGGACATTTGCTCAACGATGTTTGTATCAGCCTTATTTGTAATAGCCAGAAGCTGAAAACAGCCCAGATGCCCCTCAACTGAAGAATGGATGCAGAAATTGTCGGTACATCTACACAATGGAGTATTACTCTGCAATGAAAAATAAGGAAATCATGAAATTTGCACGTAAATGGTGGGACTTGGAAAGGATCATCCTGAGTGAGCTGTCTCAGAAGCAGAAAGACACACATGGTATATACTCACTCATATAGACTTATAAGATAAACCTAAAATCTGTCCATCTAAAGAAACTCATCAAGAGAGAGGACTCTGACTAAAATGCTCAATCCCCATCCCAAAGGGCAAAAAGGATGGACATCAGAAGAAGAAGAAAACAGGAAATAACCTAGGAACCTGCCACAGAGGGCCTCTGAAAGGCTCTGCCCTGCAGACTATCAAAGCAGACGGTGAGACTTTATGGCCAACTATTGGGCAAAGTGCATGGAATCTTACGTAAGAAGTGGGAAATAGTAGGTTATGGAGAGGACAGGAACCCCACAAGGAGAACAACTGAACCAGAAGATTTGAACACAGGGGTCTTCCCAGAGACCCATACTCCAACCAAGTACCAGGCATGGAGATAACCTAGAACCCCTGCGCAGATGTAATTCATGGCAGTTCAGTGTCTAAGTGGGTTACATAGTAATTGGAAGAAGGACTCTCTCCAATACAATCTGATAGGCCTGCTCTTTGATCACCTCTCCCTGAGGGGAGAACAGTCTTACCAGGCCACAGAAGATGACAATGCAACCACTCCAGATGTGATCTAATAGACTAAGATCAGAAGAAAGGGGAGGAAACCTCCCCTATCAGTGGACTTGGGGAGGGGCATGCATGAAGAAGTGGGAAGGACGGTGGGATCAGGAGGGGAGGAGGGAGGGGCTTATGGGGTGATACAAAGTGAATAAAGTGTAAAAAAAATAAAAATAAAATAAAAAAGAATTTTGTCCATTTCCTCTTTATTTGCCTCCAATTGACTGGCTAAATCTTTGATAGATTTGTTCATATCCTCTTTAATTGTCTGAATTTGCATGGCTATTGCTCTGAGAGAATTGTTTGTTTCCTCTTTATGAGCCTCAAATAATTGAGTAAGCATAGCTTTAAAGTCACTTTCCTGTGCTTCTGATGAATTGGACTATCCATCAATTTTGGGGGTTGCTGGTGAAGTCATGATGTCCTGATTAATGTTGCATGTGTTCTTTCACCTACCCCTTGGCATTGGCTTATCTGAAACCTTCCCTGTTTGTTTCTAGATTCTGCAGTTCAGACTGGTACTGTCTCTCTCTGGCATCTGGAGAGTTCTTCAGGAAGCTTAGAGAGGTCCCATGGCCATAGAGTCTGTGTTGGTGCACTATCTGTACCTGTGGGAGGAAAGTACAAGGGCACAAAATGGTAAATGCGTGTGTGTGTGTGTGTGTGTGTGTAAGTGTGCGTGGAAGTGTGTCTCAAGGGACAGAGTGATAGAGAATGTTGAACCCTTGAGTGTGTGGGAGGGGCTCTGCCTTGCAGGCTTCTAGGTGGTTATTCATGCATGCACTGTATATTTTGCAGGTGCTGGTGATAGTCGCAGTGCAATTTCCAGCATTAACTGCCTTAACTCCTCAGTTGGACCCTCTGAACAGGGGCTTCAGTTTCCAAAGTGATCCTCTGTTTCCCACAGTGGGTATGTGGGTGAGAGTGGTTGATGCCTGGCTTCTATTTTAGAAGGACCCTGGATCTGGGGCTCTGCAGACATTCAAGGGTGTACTCACTCTCAGGCAGGTCACATCAACAGGGATGAGTGTATCCAGGCTCTCTGCTCTCTGCTCTCTGGTTTGGCCCTGCTTGGTCTTATGCAGGATGACTGATGTACTCTGCCAGCTCAGTGCTGCTGCGGTTACCAGGTTAGGAAGTCCAGCTGCAGCTAGAGAATTTTATGCCAGTCCAGATGCCTTCTTGAGAGCACACTCCGCTGTGCTCTCCAGATCTGGAAGGCCCAGCGACTGGTGTGCCTAGCTTGTATGGTGAGTCTGCTTGGCTTTGGTGGGTATACAGCAAATTATCTGTCACTGAGGGATTGGGCGAGCTGTAAAGTCAGTGGGTGAGCTACCCTGCTGAGCCAGTATAGTGGCCAGCAGACCTGGGACTTTAGGAGGATGGTGCAGCTGGTCTGTGACTCCAAGACCCAAGACCAGTACAGCTGGCAGTTGCTGCTAAGGGGCTAGGAGCTCCGCCTCAGCTGCTGGCTGCAGAGCCCAAGCTGTGAGCTCTGAGCTGAGTATCTCAGTGAGTCAGCTGTGCTGAGGAGGGTTTGTCGGAGAAAGAGGAGTCCCGGGAGATCAAAGGATCGTTTCTCTCCTTCCCCAAACAAGTCCAAGGGTGACCTGAGACCAAAGTTCTCACCTCGTGCAATGTTCCCTGTTGTTTATAAAGCCTCACCGTCATTTCCATGGCTTCAGAAGTCCTTTGACTCACCAACTCAGGCATTCAGCTCTTCCACAGCTCAGAAACTGTGCTACTAGCCATCTTGGCTCCGCCCCCATGATTTAATTTTTATAGATGAAATCTATCAAGAAAATTTTCCATGTCATTTAAATATTCAAATTTTGTAGTATATAGGCTTTTGTCATAAGACCTAATGATTGTTTGGGTTTCCTCAGTGGTTGTCCTTATGTCTCCCTTTTTCATTTCTGATTTTGCTGATTTGGATAGTTTTCTCTGCCTTTTAGTTAATTTGGCTAAAGGTTTGTCTATCTTCTTGATCTTCTCAAAGAACCAGTTCTTGGTGTCATTGATTCTTTGAATTGTTTTCTTTGTTTCTAATTCATTGATTTCAGCTCCGAGTTTGAGTATTTCCAATTGTCTACTTGCTTGGGTGTTTCTGTTCCTTTTTTTCCCAGGACATTAACGTGTGCCGTTAAATTGCTTGTAGGAGATGTCTTGAACTTCTTTCTGGAGACACGTAGTGCTATGAACTTTCCTCTAAGCACTCCTTTCACTGTGTCTCATAAGTTTGGGTAAGTTGTGCCTTCATTTTCATTTTATTTTAGGAAGTCTCTAATTTTCTTTTTCATTTCTTCCCTGACCAAGCTGTCACTGAGTAGAGAGTAGTTTAGTTTTCATGTGTACGTATGCTTATTGTTATTTCTGTTTTTATTGCACTCTAGTTTTAAGCCATGGTGGTCTGGCAGGATATAAGGACTTATTTTGATGTTCTAGTATCTGATGAGGGTTAGTTTGGGCCCGACTATATGGTCAATTCTTGAGAAGGTTCGATGAGGAGCTGAAAAGAAAATATGCTCTTTTGAGTTTGGCTGAAAAGTTATGTAGACATTAGATCCATTTGATTTAGGACATCCTTAAGTGTCATTATTTCTCTAGTTAACTTCTGTCTAGATGAAATGTCCCTTGGTGAGAGTGGAGTGTTGAAGTCTTCCACTATTAAGGTGTTGAGATCGATGTGTGATTTAAGCTTTAATAATGTTTCATTATTAAAGGTGCTCTTTTATTTGGGGCATAGATGTTCAGGATCCTGGTGGCCTCCTGGTGGATTTTTCCTTAGATGTGAATGAAATGTCCCTCCTCATCTTTTTTGATTAATTTTGGATGAAAGTCTATTTTATTAGATATTAGAATAGGTGCCCGAGCTTGTTTTCTGGGTCCATTTGCTTGAAAACAAAGCAAAACAAAACAAAAAAAACAAAAAACATTTTCCAGCCCTTTACTCTGAGGTAGTGTTTATATTTATTGCAGAAGAATGCTTCTTGGATGCAGCAGAATGTTGGATCCTGTTTCTGCAGTCATTCTGTTAGTCTGTGTCTTTTTATTTTAGAGTTGAGACCATTGATGTTGATAGATAAATGTGACCAATGAATGTTAGTTCCTTTTATTGTGCAGTTGATGGCATTGCTGTGTTTCAATGTTTGTTTTCTTTTAATTCTTTGTTGTGAAGTTATCTCTATCCTGTGTTTTCTTGGGCATAGTTGATTTCATTGGATTGGAGTATATATAAACCAATAATGGTTTCTGAGACCATTATTCTCTCAGTGTTAATTTCCTATTTTAGATTTCACATGAGTGAGATTATAAAGGACTTAATCTTCCTTTATCTAATTTCTCTTACCATTATGACACCTCTCTTTATTAATGTTGTTCAAATTGCACTGAAGTGTTTGTATAGTTTATTTTCTTTATCCAATTGTCAGTTAATAGGCACTTAATTCCCTTCTTCCCCTTAGGATTGTGAGTTCTATTTCATTTTTCTGAGAATAATGGTCTCAGAAAAATGGTCTCTAGTATCTTCTGTATGCCTGGGTTGCTGTGCAGATATTGTATAAGTTTAGTTTTCTTTTCTCCATCTATGTTGATTGAAAGCTTTGCTGGGTATAATAATCTTGGTTGGCATCTGTGGTCTCTTAGAATCTGCATGGCATCTGCCCAGGCCCTTCTGGCTTTCATAGTTTCTATTGAGAAGTCTGGTATGATTCTGATAGGTCTACCTTTATATGTTACTTGGCTTTCTTCCCTTGCTGCTTTTAATATTTTTTGTAGTTGTTTTCTAGATTTAGTGTTTTGACCATGATGTGACTTGAGGAATTTCTTTCCTGGTCTAGTCTATTTGCTGTTCTGTATGCCTCTTGTCTGCTTATGGACATCTCTTTAAGATGGGAAAATTTTCTTTTATGATTTTCTTGAAAATATTTTCTGGACCTTAAGAGCCTTGAATCTTCTTTTTCACCAATGCCTATTATTCTTAGATTTTGTCTTTTCCTGTCATCATTGATTTATTGGATGTTTTGTGTTTGAACTTTATGATTTTATTTTTTTTTCTTTGAGAGATATTTCCATTTCTGCAACTGTATCTTTAGCACTTGAGATTCTCTCTTCCATTTCTTATATTCTGTTGGTAATGCTTGCTTTTGTGGTTCCTGATCTTTTCTCCAAGTTCTCTAGCTCCAGGGTTTTCTGTGTTTGTGTTTGCTTTGTTGATTCTAATTCTGTTTTTATGTCTTGCTCCAGTTCTTTCATTTGTTTCAATCCACATTGAAACAATTCTTATTGTTTCATGATGGCCTCTAATTTTTTTGGTCATTTCCTCTCTATATGCTACTAATTGTGCCTCTACTTGTACCTCCATCTGTGCCTTTTTCCATCTGTGCTATATTTGCCTGTGTTTCTTTGAAAGCTTTCTTTGTTTCCTCTTTATGTGTCTCTAATAACAGGATAAGTATAGCTTTAAAATTATTTTCCTGTGTTTTCCGATGAATTAAATTATCCATTTATTTTGGTATTGCTAGTGAATCCATGATGTCCTGATTTTTGTTGAATGTGTTCTAGCCATATACTTATCTATAAGCTTTGCTGTTTGTTCCTGGAGTCAGTACTTCAGATTGGGTCGGTCTTTTTCTGGTGTCTGGAGTCTTCTTCAGGAAGATGTGAGAGGTCAACTGGTTTGAGAGTAGATGTTGCTGTTTCAGCTGTAGCTAAGGGAGGACGGTTGCAGGTGTATATGAGGAAGCTCTGGTGTGTGGGTGACACTGTGCCATGCAGGAAAGAGTACTACAGATTTTAGATACCTGAATGGTGGCATTTAAGTGTGGTTGTGGGGCAGGAGGAAGTGTGAGTCCTGGTACTGTTATTAGAAGGAATGCGCATAAGCTGGTTTCCTGAATAATTTGGTGGCCTACAGGCCTGTTTTACTGTCCTCCTAGTATTCAGATCTGTCTGGGCTCCAAGAATTGTTTGCCTGGACTCCACTGGGAGACCCACAGAGCAGGGGCTTCAATGTTGAGTAAACTGCCCCAAGGATCCCTATGTTGCTCACAGTGAGGGTATGGGTTAGAGGGATTAGATGTCAGGCTGCTAGTATAGAGGACCCTGGTTCTGAGGCTTTGCAAGCACTTAAAGACACACTCACTTGCTTGCAGGCCAAATCAGAAAGCTCACAGTATCCTGTTTTCTACTCTCAGATTTGGTCCGTCAGGGGCAACTGAGAGTGCAGGAGATTCATCAGCTGAGTGGTGTCCACTGTTTGGTCACTGGGAAAAATATGCCTTTGTAGCCTCAGTCACAGAGCATGCAGAGGCTCTGCCCAAGTGGCAGCTCTGTAAAGGCTGCCTGTGCTATTTCAGTCACTGAAGTTTGTACTTGGACTACCTACCCTCTAGCTGTGGCCTCAGGCTCCTGGGAGGCCTGCCTGTGCCTTTTTAGTCACTGAGCATGGTGCTTGGTGCAATCACTGTGGTCTCAGCCAAGTTGTCTGTGTTAGGGGCAGAGGCCACTGCCAGCCACCTTGCCAAGCAAGGATATCCATGCTTAGAAAAAGGGGAAATGCAGGGGTTTGAATATTCTCTACTCTCAGTCCCAAGAGACATCCAGAGGTTTCATGTATCCAAACTGTTCCAGATCACGGGTTGTCCCCTTTTGCCCAAAGTCCCAAAATGCTCTGGCTTCATCTGCGCCTCCACTCACCAAATTTAGAGTTTCAGATCCTGTGCCCCTCAGATATGGTGAGAACTCATTGCCACCATCTTGGAACCTTGTCCCATTCTCTTGTTTTTAATAGATGAGTAATATTCCATTCTGTATATGTACCACAATTTCTGTATCCATTCCTCCATTGAGGGACATCTATGTTGTTTCCAGATTTTGGCTATTACAAATAGTGCTGCTATGGACATAGTTGAGCAAATGTCCTTACTGAATGGTGGGGCATTTTGGTGGGTATATGCCCACGAGTGGTATAGCTGGATCTCGAGGTAGTGTTATTCCCAATTTTTTTTTTGAGAAAGTGGTTGTACTAGTTTGCATGCCCACCAGCAAAGGAGGAGGGTTCTCCCTTCCCACATCCTCTACCACATGTGTTGTCACTTGAGGTTTTTATCTTAGCCATTCTGATAGAACTCAGTTGCCTGCTCTTTAATCCCTTGCTCCTGGTAATGTATCCTTACTAGGCCACAGAAGATCCAGGCACTCCTGATGAGATGTAAAAAGCTATGGGCAGATGGCAAAGGTGGAGAGCTATCCCTTTCAGAAGACTAGGGGAAGTGGTTGTGGGGACAGCGGAGGGAAAATAGGACTGGGAAGTGTTGAAGGAGGGGCTTTAACTGAGATAAATAATGAATAAATCGTGAAAAAAAGAAATATGCCATGGTTAGGAAGTTTGAATACTTTTTATATTTTAACTGCTTCTTTTGTTTTTAGAGATTAAAATTTAATTACATCATTTTCTTCTAAATTCTTTTTTATAATTATTGGGTATTTATTATAAAATCATCATTTCTTTATATCTGTGGCTATTATTTCATTTATTAGTATTATTTTTATTACAATTTATACAATTTGTATCCTGGCTGTAGCCCCCTACCTCATCTCCTCCCAGTCCCACCCTCCCTCCTCCTCCCCACAACTATATCCCTCCCCAAGTCCACTAATAGGGGAGGTCCTTCTCTCCTGCTATCTAACCCTAGCCTATCAGGTCTCATCAGAACTGTCTGGATCTTCTTTCTCTGTGGCCCTCTTAGGCCACCTCTCCAGGGGGAGGTGACCAAAGAGCAGGCTACAAAGTTTATGCCACAGACAGTCCATGTTTCTCTTACTAAGTAACCCACATGGAGACTCAGCTGAGGTAGCCATGGGCTACATCTCAGCAGGAGGTCTAGATCCTCTCTATGTGTGGTCCTTGGTTACATATAGGTTTCTGCAGGGCACCCCTGAGCCCAGATTTTTTGTTTTATTGTTGGTTTGTCTGTTTTTGGCTCTGTTGGTCTCCTTGTGGCACTTCTGTCCCCTTTAGGTCTCTCTTTTCTTTTTTTTCCCCCTTCGGGTTAGTTTATTTTTTTTATTTTTATTTTTTATATCAATTACAGGTTATTTACTTTGTATCCCAGCTGTAGCCTCTTCCCTCATGCCATCCCAACCCTACCATCCCTCCCTTATGTCCTCCCTGCCCCTCTTTAAGTCCACTGATAGGAGAGGTCCTCCTCTCCTTCCATTTGACCCTAGTTTATCGGGTCTCAACAGGACTGGATGCAATGTCCTCCTCTGTGGCCTAGCCAGGCTGCTCCTCCCTTGGGGGAGAAGAGGAGGGAGGCAAAGAGCCCTCCACTGAGTTCATGTCAGAGACAGTCCCTATTCCATTTATTAGAGAAACCCCCTTGGATACTAAGCTGCCATAAGCTATATCTGAGCAGGGTTTCTAGGTTATGTCCATGCATGGTCCTTGGCTGGAAAATCAGTCTCAGAAAACACCCCTCTGCCCAGATATATTTGGTCTTTGTGACGCTTCTACCCTCTCCATGTCTTACTAACTCCCCTTCTTTAATATGATTTCCTGCCTGCCCAAGGTTTGGTTATGAGTCTCAGTATCTGCTTTGATACACTGCTAGGTAGAGTCTTTCAGAGACCCTCTATGGTAGGCTCCTGTCTTATTTCTTGTTTTCTCCTACCTCCATGTCCATCCCATGTGTCTTTGTAAGTGAGGGTTGATCATCTTACCCCAGGACCTCCTTCTATTTTAGCTTCTTTAGGTGTACAGATTTTAGTTTGTTTATCCTATCTTATAGGTCTAGTATCCACATATAAGTGAGTATATACCATGTGTGTCTTTCTGCTTCTGGGATACCTCACTCAGGATGATTGACAGCCTTTAGACTGGGAAAGGATCTTCACCATCTCTATCTGACAGAGGGCTAATATCCAGTATACATAAAAAACTCAAGAAGTTAAGAAACAACAAATCAAGTAATCCAATTAAAAAATTAAAAAATAGGGTATGGCACTAAACAGCAAATTCTCTGTAGAGGAATATAGAATGGCAGAGAAACTCTTAATGAAATGCTCAATATCCCTAGCCATCAGGAAGATGCAAATAAAAACAATACTGAGATTTCACCATACACCCATCAAAATGGCTAAGTTAAAAAACTCAAGTTCACAACACATCCTGGGATAGGTTGTGGAGAAAGGGGAACCCTCCTCCATTGCTGATGGGAATGGAAACTTGGGCAACCACTTTCAAAATCAATCTGGTGCTTTCTCCGACAATTAGGAATAGTGCTTCCTCAGGATCCAGCCATACCACTCCTAGGCATATATCCAAATTATGCTCAAGTACACAACAAGGACATTTGTTCAACCATGTTTGTAGCAGCTTTATTTGTAATGGCCAGAATCTGGAAACAACCCAGATGCCCCTCAAGGGAGGAATGGATATAGCAACTGTGCTACATTTACACAATGGAATATTACTCAACAATTAAAAACAAGGAAATCATGAAATTTGCAAGAAAATGGTGGGATCTAGAAAAGATCATCCTTCAGGTCTTTCTATCTCCTCCTTCTTGCATAGGATTCCCTGAATTCTGCCCAAAGTTTGTCTATGAGTTTCAGCATCTGCCTCTATACCCTACTGGTTAGAGACCTCTCTAAATTCTTAAATATGTCATTCTTTGCTCTCTTTCAAATCTATGACATCTTTTTTATTACTTATAGTTAAATACACAAATATATAGGTGTATATGCTTATATTCCCAAATACAGAAATATAGCCTATCCTGTCTGGGAAATATTGCTAGTATTTTTATCTTTAGGTTTGACAATTTGGTATTGAATAACATGTTTGTATGCTCTTCCCTGAGGAAGAATATTTCTCATTTTCTCAACATTCCTTGGTTCCCTATAGTTCTTTTTGTAGTGTTAAGTTATCAGAGGCTTTCCCCTATCAACTTTAGCATTTATATTTCTGTTGTCCTTGTTCAGCTCATATTCAAGCAGTCATACTTTTAAGACTTTATGTATATAGCTTCTGAAATTGCTAGAACCCCTATGAAACACAGTGACATGGATGGCACCATAAGTGTAATAGTGCAATATTGTTACATATACATTGATGAAGCCAAGATTCCAGTTGGGTTAATTCTTTTTAATTGAATTTTAGATCTACTAAACAAGTGAGAAACCACTTCTGGTACCGGAAATCCAACAAACTCCCTAGGGTTTGTGAAGTCGTGGGTATCAGAAGAAAGCCAAACAAGTTATAGTTAGTGAAATACTGGTTACTTGATGTATAACTAACCTCCAATTGAAGTTTAAATAATGTATATTTAAATAATGTATATTTAAATATATATACATATTTATGTATGTATATGTATAATTGTATATATGTAAAACAACCATGTGATTCAACAGATTTACAGATTTAGTATTTATTCCTATGAAACCTTATATCAAAGCAACATTTGAAATACAACTCACAATCCTAAGGGAAAGAAGGGAATTAAGTGCCTATTAACTAACAATTAGATAAAGAAAATAAACTCCACAAACACTTCAGTGCAATTTGAACAACATTAATAAAGAGTGTCATAATGGTAAGAGAAATTAGATAAAGGAAGATTAAGTCCTTTATAATCTCACTCATTTGTGAAATCTAAAATAGGAAATTAACATTGAGAGAATAATGGTCACAGAAAGCAGGAAGAGAAGAGGTAGAGATGAAGGAAAGGTGAACTCTGATACTTACAGATAAGACTTGTAACTTGCTCTTTGGATGGTCCTCAGTAGAACAGTCCTGTACTAAGATGTATAGAGGCCTAGGATTCATCTGCAGCAAAGACCATAAAGATAAATATAAGCTCCTGTCAGATAATGAAAGTCATTAATAGCAATTTTGTGGATGGCCATTTTGAAACAACAAACATTAATTTAAAGAAGGATTTTTTTTACTTTCATCTCAGTAATAAAAACACTTTAATTTCTTAATTATTTATTTTACAAAATTACATGAATTTTAAACGTTCCCTAAAAATGTAATCTAGGCATAAAAAAAAAGCCTTTGCTTTTTATCTTTCAAAATACTATGCAAATAAATAATCTCAATTTCTGGTCATAAGAATTTTGTTAATTCAAAAGTATTTTAAAAAAAGTCTACCCAAGAGAGCCTCTGAAAGACTCTACCCAGCAGGTTATCAAACCAGAAGCTGAGACTCATAGGAGACTCATAGCCAAACTTTGGGCAGAGTATAGGGGATCTTATGAAAGAAGAGGGGGGATAGAAAGACCTGGAGGGAACAGGAGAACAACAGAACCAAAAATTCTGGGCACAGAGGTCTTTCCTGAGACTGATATTCCAACCAAGAACCATGCATCATGCATAGACATAACCTAGAATACCTGTACAGATGTAGCTCATGGCAGCTCAGTGTCCAAGTGTGTTTCCTAGTAAGGGTAACAGGAGGTGTCTATGACATAAACTCAGTGGCTGTCTGTTTGATCACCTCCCCCTGAGGTTGGGGGCAGCCTTACCAGGCCACAGAGGAAGATAATGCAATCAGTCCTGATGAAACTTGATAGGCTAGGGTCAGATGGAAGGAGAGGAGGACCTCCCGTATCAGTGGACTTGGGGAAGGACATGGGAGGAGAAGATGGAGAGAGACTAGGATTTGGAGGGGATGAAGGAGGTGGCTACAGCTGGATACAAATTAAATAAATTGTAATAAATAAATAAATAAATAAATAAATAAATAGGAAAAAAGTGTTAAAAGTTTTAGAACATAGCTGAAGAGGTTATTTATTGTAAAATGTTTTACAAGTAAAACTATCATTCTTGTTAGATTAAATTTAAGACACAATGCACACTCTCAATTTATATCAAAATACTCTAGATTGTTAAATGTCAATATAACTGACATTAATTCATTTAACATCTAGTTCAGAATCAGGAGAATTCAATGAAGTATATATTTGGTAAATTTTTTACTTGACATGCTATGGAATAAATATTTAATACATATATTAATCATATTTCCTTCTGACTTATTCTCTCTGTGTCAGCATGATAAATGTGATAAGAGTTATAAAGCAGTAAATAAGTCAATAGAGAAAAAAACATGAAATTTGCCTTTGGAAAAAAAATTTATAGCTGGTCAGTTTCCTTGTCATGCTTCCAAGAAATCATCAGTATCTCATTTTGGTATTTTCTGTTACTTACTAATTACATATACTAGTTAACATTAATGTATGCATATATTTTACATATATTTTTACCTTTTTAAAAATTAACATTTGAAAGAAGCATACACAATAATGTATTAGGGATTCATTAGGGATTTTCTCTCCTGGTTCCTGCTCCCTTCTGATTCCATTCCACAGAGCTTTTATCTGTCCTCTCTCCACACAGCCCTTCTACAGTCATGTCACATATATACTTTTACCATCTTATGTATTTTAAATTTTTTTCTTCCAATTCCATAATGTGCATTTTAAAACATCATCCTCCCTCTCATTCTCTGACACACACACACACACACAGAAATCTAATGTGTGAGTGAATATCTGCAGTATTTGTCGTCCTCAGGCCATTTAATTCAGCTGTCATAATGTACATGTTAGTGACTATTTCCATGTCATAAAGAGGACGCTTTTATTTTCCTTGCAGAGTAATAAAATGCCAGTTTCACAAATACATTTTACATTTTAATAATAGAGAACACTGTAGATTCCTAGGCCCTAAATTTGAGCTACAGACACATACATATGTATGTATGTATATGTTTTTGTGTATATATGTATATGTATATATATATGTCCATGTACATATGTATATATCCATGTATATATGTATGCATGTATACATACATGTAGATATGTATATATAAAGATAAAAATCAGTTTCTATTAAATAATGACGGTAACTAATAATTACAAGAGCAATTTGCAGGACAGGAATTTTGAAAGATCAAACATCAATTTGAAGAAGGATTATATGTATAATACATTCATAGACACAGATATGTGTCTATGAATATATATGTACATATGAATATATGACTATATTTTATATAATATTTATACATGTACCTATATGACATATATGTGTATATATGCATGTGTATATATGTACATATATACATGTATATATTTATATATGTTCTTTTTTTTAGTATAACAGTTTATAAAAGCCAAACACTCAGGAATGTTCTCAGCTTACAATTCATTTCTATTTGGCTAAAACCCTGGCAACAACTTCTAATGGGGCAATGAATGGGCTAGTGTAGTAATGTTGTTAAGAAAGTTTCAAGAAACAATGGGCATTTTGCATCTTTTTCCTTTTGAGTCTTTGGTTCTCTTTCCATCTCTTCAACCATGATGTTGGTAGTGTTGTCTGTCAAAATTATGGGAACAATCATAATAGTTTAGATGTTGAAAACTGGGCAAAGCAACATATATATATATATATATATATATATATATATATATATATATATATATCTGGGCAAAGCAAGATATGTTTATAATATATGTTATATAATATATAATTATATATATTTATTATATATAATTATATATATATAAAGAGATAGAAACTTGGTATTATTTAAGATTATATTTAATATAATAATTTTTTTGTTCTTACTGCTTGGTGAAAAACTAGGATGTTCTTTCTTTCAGGTTATTTTATGCTATAGTTGGAATGTATCTATCCCATCTAACATCCTGGCTGAAATGGAATCTCAATACAACAATATCAAGAAGTGAAGAGAATACAGGATAATTAGTCCATTAAGGCTCTGTTATCATAAAGACATTGCAGATCACTGAGGCATCTTCTGAATCTTCTGTTTCTGTAAGATAGTGTATGTGACTTCCAGAAGGCTCAGACCAATGTAGCATCTTGGGATTAAGCTCACCAGACACCAAATTTTGTCTTTTGATCTTAGTTTGTCTGATTCCAGAGTCCTTCAAACTTCTCTTTAGTTTTTTTGTTTTTGTTTTCTTTTCTTTTAATAAATTATTCATGCTGTGATATGTTGTTGAAGGACTAGAGTAACAGAAACCTGCTTCCTTTAATACCAGAATAATAAGATACAATTTATATATAAAAATTGCATCTTTGCTTCTTCTCTTCTTCCTTCTTTCTCCTCCTTTAAATCTTTCTTTTAAAAAGTAGAGTTTCCATCTAGCCTATGATGGACTACAAATGTAATTGTTAATGTTGTAAAGTTTTTGTTTTTTCATATGTAAGCATGTGTTTGTTATAATCCCAAGTGAGGAATTTTAGTTTGTTCACACTGGTTAATTGTTTCTTGCAGAGCTTGGTCTTTGCCAGCGGAAATTAGTTGAATTTTGAGGACTTTGAAAGGTATAACTCTAACAACCCAGAGGGAAAAAAATGTGCCAGTGGATTGCAAGAGACAAAGGAGGACTGCTTGCTGTGCTTTCTGGTTATCTCATTACCTGGATTTCTTGATTTCCTGAGCACTGATATTGGTATTGCTCCCAAAAGAATCCTATGATCCTACCCAGCAGGAAGAAGTCAAGAGGGCTATGTCCTCTTTCTCTTATAATCTACTTTTTCTCCAACCTGATGGAAGCTGAGACCAGTCAACCTGCAAGGTAGAAGCTCAGTCTGAGATACCTGGAAAAATCACTCTTCCCAGCATGTAGGTTGTATAGCACATCCTACATTTCTAGCTTTCATAAGGAGTTACCATGTCAGGGTGGGGTTTTGATGATTAAACTGTCATTGAGTTTTCTGTTCTATTAGTAACGCCAGCTCATATACTGTATGTTATCTCAAAAAATTTCCTTGGCTTACTTTGAATGTATGTTGGTCTCTTGTGTGTTTCCTGACAATAGTTAATAGATGCTGTCTCATATTATCCTTATAACAGTATCATGTACTGGGGAACTACTTCTTCCTCAACTTCCTGAGTGCTAGAATTAGGGATGTGTAACATAATTTTCAGCCTTTTTAACTTATTTGTCTTATTTGTAGTGATGTGAAGTGAAATTTAAACAACAAAACAAAAAGATCCTTTTTTCTTTAATTTGTCACAAGAATTTATTCCTATGTTCCTAGATCCCTAAAGGTCAGAGGAAGATATAGGAAGATCATGAGTCCCAGATTGTCCATATCCATTTTTGAAGCCATCTTGAGCTACAAGGTAAGACCGTGTCTCAGGAAATCAAATGTTGAAGATGTAGTTGAGGAAAATAGTGTTCATCTAGCATTGTAAAGGCCTAGTTTCCATTAGCAGCACTGAGAAAACAGCAGCAGCAGCAACAATAAAACAATCTGAATAGTACTCAAAGAAATTGACTCAAATTCCTTTATGTAGATGAACTTAGCAACATACTATTAAGAATTATATCTGGTTTCTATGAATATATGTGAATATGTGTCATCTCCCTTCTGTTTATTTGAAATGGATGTATTTCAGTTCAACATTTAAATCTGGAAAGTTATCTATGCTTAAGCAATTCTATATATGGCAGCTTAAGTTTTGGTAGCAGAGTGAACTTAAAAGCTGATGAGAAAATTAATTCAGTACAAGTTCACTGAACATAGTAAAAGAGCACATACATAAAATGAAAACTAAACAGAATAATCAAGAATAAAAGGGTGAGCAAGGAAAAAAACCTATCTGCATTATCATTGACTACATGGTCAGCACAATAAAATGAGTTTCTACAGTTATTTGCTTCAGCCTTTTTTTCTACCAAGCATCAAATTTATGTATGACTTAATTACAAATAAAATTTCTAATAGGATCATGAAAAAAATAGAAAATTAAAATGGGTGCAAAGGTAATTAAAATTTCTTTTACTAGAAAAAAAATACAATTTTATTAAGAGTATTTTTTCTTTTTTAATAATTTTAAAAACATATTTTGAGGTACTTCTTTTATGTTTAAAATAATTAAGTAGTCCAAAAGGCAGATTTTGGGACGAGGGCTGAATACAGTTTATCTGTAATTCAATAGCATAGTGAAGATGCAACAATAGGATAGTGAAAATGCAACAAAGCTTAGAGACAAAATAAGCACATGTATTAGTGAACAAGGGTGACTTGTCAAAGGCTTTCTCAATAACTATAAAACCCAGCTCTGAGTTGTCAAAAGAAAGAAGAAAAAGAAGTAAAGAAATTACAGTCATGCTAATGAGTCTTTAAGACACTGCCTTCTCTTCTTTTCAGATTCTAACAGGCTCCTGTATACCTGAGAAAGCCTTTTTTTCTGATTCTAGCAGAAAATGCTGAGTACCTCAAGCATCTGAATAGGAATCTACCTCAGTAAGAAGGGCCTCAGAAGACCTCAGAAAATACACGATTTAAGAAGACATAAGCGGGGGCTTAAATAACAAAAGCAATAATTGATTTCAATTCCTACTAAACAGTAGAGCACAGAGTTACCAAATATTGAAAACCTGGCATTTTTCTTGTTCATGCAAACTTATCTATTTAATTTTGTTATATACATGGGCTATAATACCTTGACTAAGTTCATAATTTTAAAGAGATGTGTACAAATGTTAAATGGAATCTATTTACATTCAAAATGCTGATATACAAGAAAAGAATATGAAGAACTATTAATTTCCCCCACAGAAGGTAAAAAAAAATTAAAGCAATTATGTTCCCCAGTGATTTTTCTGTCATAAATGTTTCACTGGTACCCTGGCATGATTCATCTTCATTCTACAATCTCAGACTCTTTTCATCAAGGAAACGAAATAGCTCAAAGTAGTGAATTTCCTCAACAACAACAAAAAACTTTGGATAAGTTTAACCATAAAATATCACTTAAAATTGAATTTAATATAAATAGATTGCATTAAATCAAGGAAATATATAGGAGTGGAGTGAAAAGCAGGCACACCTGTTACTCAGATTGAACTTCAAGAATTCTCATAAACACTTTATACTTAAAATTAGAAACTGTCTGTGTTGACAAGATTGCAGTACTCTTTAAACTATGGAATTACTCCCTTTCTTCAAATTCAATGGGAAGAACAGAATGTTCATCAAAGCACTCAGAAAATTTCATGCACAATTTCTCAGTCATTTTAATGGAAATCTTGCCTTTAACTCCCTAAGCTCTCAATAAACACATCTCTTTAAGAATATGCTTTAATCTATTTAATTGTTTTTGAAGTTTGATTTTTTTCTTAAAATGGTTTTGCTATGAAGTTGTTTTTATTCACTCTAAAGAACTGAAGCATAGCCATTTTATTCACATTTTAAGCAAATGTCTTTACAAAAACATCAAAAAGGCTAAAGCTATTACAGAATAAGAATTAGAATCAGGGAAAGCCAATAAAACAGAATAAAATAAGCAAGTAATTTGAAACTGTATGTGCACAGACACAGACATATATTCATTTCAGTATAAGTATACTCAGACAACAATGTCACATAGTTTTCTTTCTTACTCTAGGGCATTTCTTGTGTTTTTAGAAAATTTCATGTTTCTTCACAGAAATGATTAAGTTTGATATGTTCTATATTTCAAAACTGAACTAACTAATCTCACTTTTATACTCCAAAGGAGGAAAGAATTTTTGTCATAAAATTCAATTCAAATAGCTATGTGGAACATCTAGTAGTTATATAAAAAACTTGACTAAGAAAACATGTATTTTTATGTTTTTTATGTAAATCTATATAAATATGCACATGTGTGCATGCATATATAATTATTATAAAATACTACAATTACTATATAATAAATTATATATAATACTTTTTCTTTTTATGTAAAATAGTCAAATAATAGCCATAACAGAGTTCACAAAAAGAAAACAAAAAATGTGAATTTCCAGAATTAAATGGGTTTCTGTTTAGTGTTTTTATGGAATTCTTTAGTGCACCAAAAAAGGGTCTCTGATTCTAGTGCCTTTTCTTGAGCTCTTCTTTTTTCTGTTGGTTTGTCTCTTCCAAATTTGACATGATAGGTTTTCTTTTATCTAGTATTTCATTTTGTTTATTTTATTTAAAAACCGAATGAATTAATATAAAAATATAAATGTTAGCATTTAGGCAAGGGAGTTATATTGTCACATGATATAGCAGAATAACAGCATTTTATAAACTGAGCATCTACCAATTCCTAGAGATTTGTTGAAAATAAAGGAAAATACATGCATGTTTAAGATATAATCTACCCAATAAGCGGAACACTAGAAACCACCAAAGTGTCCATAAACTTATGAAAATACTTTCAACTATATAATGCCTATATAATACAATGTTATTTAATGTACAAACATTAATAAAATCAACAAGAAATTAACAATTGATGAAAAAATATTATAAGGGCAATAAAAGGGCATGGTAGATGAGGTGATTGTTATGCAAGTATGATGAACTTAGTTTTACTCCCAGAACTCACTTAAAAGGCCAGAGTGGTAGAATGCACTTGTATTGTTTGTGGTAGGAAGGCCCAAAAATAAAAATCCTTGGGGCTCACTGGACATCAGCCTATTATAATTGCAAAACCCAGACTGCAATTAGAAAATGTCTCAAAAACTAAAATGGATGGTACCAAGAGCCAAGCTTGACCCCTGGCCTCCAAATTCATGTTCATAAATGTACATGGGCACCAATTCAAACGTATACTCCTTTTACATGCACACACACTTATACACACACTTACAATCAAACACACATACACAAACACCACAAGTACTGTTGGGAGCCGACTCAGCGGCCTGCTTTGATATTTAAATCTCTATGCTAATCAGTACATTAAAAATCAGAGCAGGACAAAAATAATTGTGTTTACATGATGATATTCTATGAAAGGTGAAATTATGCAGGATGATTGTCAAATGTAAACCGGAGTATTGATTGCCAAGGTAACAGGTTTAGACTATGGCCCAATCTCATAAAGTTGTACATTGCAGATAAGAGATATTTGCTGTATATGTTATATAACCGGATATCAAGACACATAACTTATAATTTCAAAACCCCACATACAAAGGGTAGATGCTAAAAAATCATCTGGACAGTGGAATTAAAGAACACTGAGTTTCAATTGGAACATAAGTGCTTTTAGCTATGATGTCTACTAGAATTTGTTCGAGGAATCAATTTGTTTATTACAACTAAGAATCATTTGAATAGTGGTTTGAATATGAACAAGTACATTTATAGACATACTGAGAGTTGCTTAGAAATTACCACTGGCTGTCTAGCCTAATGCATCACATTAAGTAGTTCTAAAGAACTGTGTAAACCAGGAATTACTCTACTCTTGAAGAAACTCAGGGAACTTCTTTTCAATTTCAGTTGAAGGTACAGATTTTGGTTTATTCTTTACTGCAGTGCCCACACAGACCCCAGTAGCCAGATAAAACAATATTATCCAGGAAAAATATGTACTTTTGTCATTTATCTACGTTTTATATGCATCAAATACATTTAACATGTCTAATGCACATTATACTGCATATTAGTTCTTTTCTTTTGGTAACTCTAACCTTGAACTATGTGAGTATAAGGGTGTCAAGAAGAATGGACAGTACTCATGTCAGGTGGTTCATAACTACCATATTTTTGTTAATAATAGATATATTAAACTGTGACAAACAAAATTACGTATTGGAAGAATATCTAGTGTCTTTATGAAAACTTCACCTGTAAATAATAAACATGATGGCCTATAACTGAAGCAGGAAATAGGAAGAAGAACATCTGGCAGGCCAAAAGGATTCTGGGATAGAGCCAGGTACAGAAGATTCAGTGGCAAGGTGTGAAGAGAGCAAACACATGCTACCTGAGCAGAGATAACTAGCCACATGACAAAATGTAAATTAGTATAATGTGTTATTTTAAGTTATTTGCTAGCCAGAGAAGAGCCACTTGGCCAAGGTATTTGTAATTATATATTTTGAGTCTCATGAGTCATTGTTCTGGGAGCTTGGATCCAGGAGAAAACCACACCACCGCAATTACATCTGAATGATATTTAAACTGTGAGAAAGAAAGAAGGTTAGGGTCTGTTTCCTAGGGCTATTTTCCTTTAAGTCTTTTACTGTCTCTTGAAATGGTTTTATTTGTGCTATTTATAGTTAGTTCATTATTCTGTGAACAGGCCGTAGTTCTTTATATTCCTTCTCTATTCATATTACTTTGTGATTCATTACTTCACAAATTAGGCCATGACTAAAACAGTCATTGAAGGCAGATTATAAACACATCATAAACTTTCAAAATACATTGCCATTTTGAGTAAAAATGAAACACATTCAAATTAAAACAGTACTGTTTTTTAAATCTAAATAGTTGCATAAAAGACAACTAAATTTTATAGGGGTGATATAAAATATTCCTCAAAGATATTTTTAAAAACATGCGATTGCAGCATAAATGAGAGAAAACCTATTATCTTTTAATTGTGGGTCTGTGTAATTTTGTAAAATGAGGTACAATGAAGATTTGTTTCCTATAAACAGGGACAAATAATAGTATCCTGGAGTTCTTTTTATGTTTGCTTATCTTTTAATTAAATTTGTTTACTTATTCATTTTACATCCTAATCTCAGCTCCCTCCTTCTTCTACAACCAGTCCCACCCAGGGCCACCCTCTTTTCCCTTTCCTTCCTCTCCTTCTTATCAGCAAAGAGGATCTTCTCTGCCTCATGCACACCCACGCCTGAGCATCAAGTTGCTTCAGGATTAAATGTACTTCATCCACTGAGGCCAGACAATTTAACCCAGTTAGGGGAAAGTCATCTAAAAGTAGGTAGCAGTCCATGTCAGAAATAACCTACTACTCTTGCTTAAGGATCCACAGGAAGACAGAGCTGCCCATAAGTTACATATGTTTCAGAGGCCTAGGCCCAGTTCATACATGCTCTTTCTTTGCTTTAGTCTCTGTGAGCCCATATAGCTCTAGGTTAGTTGACTCTGTTGGTCTTCTTGAGGAGTTCTTGTCCCCTGATGGACTTTCTATCCTCCTCCCCACCTTTTCCCACAAGACTCACTGCGCTCCACCTAATGTTTGGCTGTGGGTCGGCTGAGTCCTTTTTATAATATGAATGTACTAGTATAATGATATATTTTATAGCTTTTAAGCTTGTTTTAAAACAAATAAGAGTGTGGAATATTTTTTTTTAAGATTTATTTTATTACTTATACAACATTCAACCTGCACCACCAGATCTTACTGTAGATGGTTATGAGCCACCATGTCATTTCTAGGAATTGAACTCAGGACCTTTGGAAGAACAGTGAGCGTTCTTAACCTCTGAGCCATCTCCCTAGCTCCTGAGTGTGGAATATTTTAAGCAATGTATACTTAAGGTTGGTTTTTGTTATTGCTGTTTTTTCCCAAAATTATTTGGTTGCAACAAAAGCTGCTATTATATTATTGCTGTGAAACTTGTGTGGAAATACAATATGTACATATGATGTCTTTGCAAAAATTTACTCAAATACTCATTCAGTTGATGTAATGACTTAGTAATTTGACATTTTTATTGGCAATTTAAATGTTTAATAATGAATTTTAGGTTCTTTAGCTCCAAGTGAAGAAAAGTCAATTCAAAATTTATTTCATGTATGATGTATATTCAAAAATGAATATATAATCATTAGTATCATTGTGTGAAAACAAATAGAACTATAAAATGCAATGTATAAGTCCAGTACTTTACTTATTCATTCATAAAACCTAAAAGGCATAGCTAATGAGCTACACGTGAAATGACCCAATCTTTTAAAGGACCTTAAAAGTCAAACAAAATGAATACTTTGCAAAGCACTGTAAAAGTAAGGTGGTGCTCTTTGGAAAAATTGCATATCTTTTAATAGGTGGAGTCTGGTCAGAGGAAGGGCATCACTAGAGCTGTGTATGGTGGTTTGAAAGAAAATGGACCTTCATAGGCTTGTAAAGGGAGGTATGGCTTTGTTGGAGTAAGTGTGGCCTTGTTCAAGGAAGTATGTCTCAGTTCACTTCCTGCTGACTGCTGATTAAAATATACCAGGATAGGCCTGACCATATTTTTGTTTGGAGAAATTTGGAAAGCAGTGGAATGCTTTAAGCTCTTCTTAATGGGACATATTAGTAGGAAAATGGAAATCAGTGGTGCTGTGGATGATTTGAACTGTGGAGGTCTAACATAAGAGGCATAAAGGAGAAGAATTGTAATATTTGCTTAGAGAGCATTCTTCTGATATTTTAGTGAAGAATGTGACTGCTTTTTGCCCTTGTCCTGAGAGGACCAAGCCAGAGAGGGCTGCCATCCCCCTACCTCCTCCAAAAAAAAAAAAAGGCATCAATCCCAGGAATTGGGCCATAGGGCACTAATTTCTGGAATAAGACCCTAAAATCCCCTACCCAAGGAACAGCTTTACCTTATCTTGTAGGAGAACATATTTGGCACACAAATGCAACTCACAGACCTCCTGGATTCAAGCCAGTCAGGAGTCGACCTTTGTAAATTCCCTGCCAATCACAAGTTTAGGGAGCCCCCAACCAGTAATCCAGCCGTAGCTAATCATTAATGCTTTAGATTTGCACCAATCATGATAAATATTGCCTAACTTTCCCTGAAATTCCTCTAGTTTCTTATAAAAAAGGCCTGTGTGCCTTTGTCTAGAGTTGCCATTCTGCCTGGATGATGACCCCAGCTTGCTGGTCTTCTGCAGAATAAACACCTCTTGTTGCTTGCATGCTACTTGAGTCTGAGGTTTTTCTTTCTGATTCTTCTGGATCCTAAAGGTCCTAAGAGTCTGCCTCTGGCTAAACTGACAATCTCAAATAAGGCTAGTATTGACTCTGTCTTGTGGTTATTACTGTTCACTCTTCAGATGATTTGTAATGAAAAGGAGCAACCGGAGCAAGGAAAAAAAAAGTACAGATTGAGGATAAAAGAGGCCCCAGGAAGTTGAATGGAGCTTCATAAATCCCAGGTCCAAGGAGATAAACAGATTAAAAAATAGACTAAAGGGAGTGGTTACCTCAGGGTAAGACCTCACCCAGCTAAATTTTCAACTGGTGAAAAGAAATGTAAGAACAGTTTAGGTTTTGGCATGATGGTACACACCTTTAATCCCAGCACTCAGGAGAGAGAGGCATGCAGATCTCTGGAGTTCAAGTCCAACCTGGTCTATAGAGAAAGTTATAGGACAGCCAAACTTAGGCAATGGAAAAAAAACAAAAAAACAAAAAACAAAACAAAACAAAACAAAACAAAAAAAAAACATCAAAAACAAAAAGCCAGTGAAGATCTAATTGAATGAGGGGGCCACATTCCATCCCCAGTGTTATATTAAGATCCATAAAGCACATATGCAAGAGCAAAAAGCTTTATTTGAGCTTAAGCTTGGTCTCTCTACCATAACCAGCTGCAAGGCAAGATTTATTTTTCTTTATTAATTACACTTTATTCACTTTGTATCCCCCCATGGTTCCCTCTCTCCTTTCATCCCAATCCCTCCCTTCCTCCACCCTCTGCAGGCATGCACCTCCCCAAGTCCATTGGGAGGGGGGGGACTTCTTTTCCTTCCTTCTGGTCCTAGTCAATTAGGTCTCATCAGGAGTGGCTGCCTTGTCCTCTTCTGTGGCTTGGTAATTCTGCTTCCCCCTCAGGGGGAGGTAATTAAAGAGCAGGCCAATCAGTTCATGTAAGAGACAGTCCCTGTTCCTATCACAATGGAACCCACTTGGATACTGAACTGCCATAGGCTACATCTGTGCAGGGGTCTTAGGTTATCTCCATGTATACTCCTTGGTTGGAATAGCAGTCTCAGGAAAGACCCCTGTGCTCAGATTTTTTGGTTCTGTGGCTCTCCTTATGGAGTTCCTGTCCTCTCCAGATCTTACTGTTTCCCACTTCTTTCCTAAGATTCCTTGCAAACTGCCCAAAGGTTGCCCATAAGTCTCAGTATCTACATTGATAGTCTGCAGGACAGAGCTTTTCAGAGGTCCTCTGTGTCAGGCTCCTGACTTGTTCCCTATTTTCTCCTTCTTCTGATGTCCATCCTCTTTGCCTTTCTGGATAGGAATTGAGCATGTTAGCAAGAGTCCTCCCTCTTGATTAGTTTCTTTAGATGTACAGATTTTAGTAGGTTTATCCTATATTATATGTCTATATGAGTGAGTATATACCCTGTGCATCCCTCTTCTGCTGGGATAGCTCACTCAGGATGATCTTTTCCAGATCCCACCATTTCCCTGCAAATTTCATGATTTCCTTGTTTTTCATTGCTGAGTAATATTCCATTGTGTAGATATACCACAATTTGTGCATCCATTCCTCCACTGAGGGGCATCTGGGCTGTTTCCAGCTTCTGGCTATTACAAGTAAGACTGCTACAAACATGGTTGAGCAAATGTCCTTTTTGTGTACTTGAGAATCTTTTGGATATATGCCTAGGAGTGCTATAGCTGGATCTTGAGGAAGCGCTATTCCTAGTTGTATGAGAAAGCGCCAGATTGCTTTCCAGAGTGGTTGTACAAGTTTACATTCCCACCAGCAGTGAAGGAGGGTTCCCCTTTCTCCACAACCTCTCCAGCATGTGTTGTCTCTTGAGTTTTTGATCTTAGCCATTCTGATGTGTGTAAGGTGAAATCTCAGGGTTGTTTTGATTTGCATTTCCCTGATGGATAATGAGGTTGAGCATTTCTTCAAGTGTTTCTCTGCCATTCGATATTCCTCTACAGAGAATTCTCTGTTTAGCTCTGTTCCCCATTTTTTAAGTGGATTACTTGGTTTGTTGCTTTTCAGCTTCTTTAGTTCTTTATATAGACTGGATATTAGCCCTCTGTCAGATGTAGGGTTGTTGAAGATCTTTTCCCAATCTGTAGACTGTCATTTTGTTCTGAGGATACTATCCTTTGCTTTACAGAAGCTTTTCAGTTTCATGAAAAGCTTCTGTAAAGCAAAGGATACTAAAAATCATAACATTTATTGATTGTTGCTCTTAGAGCCTGTGCTGTTGGTATTCTGTTCAGGAAGTTGTCTCCTGTGCCAATGAGTTCAAGGGTATTCCCCACTTTTTCTTCTAGGCAGTTTAGTGCATCTAGTTTTATGTTGAGGTCTTTGATCCACTTGGACTTTAGTTTTGTGCAGGGTGATAAGTATGGATCTATTTGCATTTTTCTACATGTAGACTTCCAGTTAGAAGAGCAACATTTGTTGAAGATGCTGTCTTTCTCCATTGAATGGATTTGGCATCTTTGTCAAAAATCAGGTGTCCATAAGTGTGTGGATTTATGTCAGGATCTTCTATTCGATTCCATTGATCCACCAGTCTGTTTCTATGCCAGTATCATGCAGTTTTTAGTATTGTTGCTCTATAGTACCGCTTGAGATCAGGGATGGAGATACCTCCTGAAGATCTTTTACTGTAGAGAATTGTTTTAGCAATTCTAGGTTTCTTGTTGTTCCATATGAAGGTGAGAATTTTTCTTTCAAGGTCTGTAAAGAATTGTGTTGGTAATTTGATGGGAATTGCATTGAATCTGTAGATTGCTTTTGGTAAGATGGCCATTTTTACTATGTTAACCCTGCCAAGCCATGAGCATGGGAGATCTTTCCATCTTCTGATATCTTCTTCTAATTCTTTCTTCAGAGACTTGAAATTTTTTTCATACAAGTCTTTGACTTCCTTGGTTAGGGTTACTCCAAGGTACTTTATGTCCTTTGTGGCTATTGTGAAGGGTGTTGTTTTCCTGATTTCTTTCTGGGCCCTTTTGTCCTTTGTATACAGGAAGGCTTCTGATTTTTTTGAGTTGATTTTGTATCCAGCCACTTTTCTGAAGGTGTTAATCAGCTGTAGGAGTTCCCTGGTAGAGTTTTTGGGGTCACTCAGGTATACTATCATATCATCTTCAAATAGTGATACTTTAACTTTTTCCTTTCCAATTTGTATCCCCTAGATCTCCTTCAGTTGTCTTATTACTCTGGCTAGGACTTCAAGAACAATGTTGAAGAGATGGAGAGAGGGACAGCCTTGCTTTCTCCCTGATTCAGTGGGAATGATTTAAGTTTCTCTACATTGAGTTTGATGTTGGCTATAGGCTTGCTGTATATCGCCTTTACTATGTTCAGGTATGTGTCTTGTATCCCTGATCTCTCCAGTACTTTAAACATTAATGGATGCTGGATTTTGTCAAATGACTTTTCAGCATCTAAGGAGGTGATCATGTGGTTTTTCTCCTTCAGTTTGTTTATGTGTGGATCACATTGATGGATTTCTGTATATTGAACCACCCCTGCATGCCTGAGATGAAGCCTATTTGGTTGTAGTGGATGATGCCTTTGATGTGTTCTTGTATTCAGTTTGCAAGTATTTTGTTGAGTATTTTTGCATCAATGTTCATGAGGGAGATTGGCCTGAACTTCTCTTTCTTTGTTAGGTCTTTGTGAGGTTTAGGTACCAGGGTGACTGTGGCTTCATAGAATGAGTTTGGTAGTATTCCTTCTGTGTCTATCTTGTGGAATAGTTTGAAGAGTATTGTTGTTATCTCTTCTTTGAAGGTCTGGTAGAATTCAGCGCTGAAACCATCTGGCCCTGGGCTTTTTTTGCATGGTAGACTTTTGATGACAGCTTCTATTTCCTTAGGGGATATAGGACTATTTAATTGGTTTACCTGGTCTTGATTCAGCTTTGGCATGTAGAATCGGTCAAGAAAATTATCCATTTCATTTAGATTTTCAAATTTTGTGGCATATAGACTTTGGAAGTAAGACCTAATTATTGTTTGGATTTCTTCACTGCCTGTGGTTATGTCCCCCTTTCTGTTCCTGATTTTGTTGATTTGGATAGTTTCTCTCTGCCTTTTAGTTAGTTTGGCTAAGGGTTTGTCTATCTTGTTGATTTTCTCAAAGAACCAGTTCTTGGTTTCATTGATTCTTTGAATTGTTTTATTTGTTTCTAATTAATTGATTTCAGCCCTGAGTTTGCTTATTTCCAGCCATCTATTCCTCTTTGGTGTGTGTGCTTCTTTTTTTTCTAGGGCTCTTAAGTGAGCCATGAAATGTTTTGAATTTCTTTTTGAAGGCACTTAGTGCTGTGTTCCATAGTTTGGCTATGTTGTGCCTTCATTTTCATTGAATTCTAGGAAGTCTTTAATTTTTTTCTTTATTTCTTCTCTGACCCAGCTGTCCGTTAGAAGCAAGTTGTTCAGTTTCCATGTGTGTGTAGGCCTTTTGCTATTTTTGTCATTGAGATCCAGTTTTAGTCCATGGTGATTAGATAGGATACAAGGGATTATTTGAATCTTCTTGTATCTGTTTTGGCTTGCTTTGTGACCAACTATATGGTCTATTTTGGCAAAGGTTCCACGAGGTGTTGAGAAGAAGTTAAATTCTTTTGAGTTTGGGTGGAAGGTTCTCTAGATGTTTGTGAGGTCCATTTGATTCATGACCTCTGTTAGGGTTATTGTTTCTTTGTTTAATCTCTGTTTTGTTGACTTGTCCTTTGTTGAATGTGGGGTGTTGAAGTCTCCCAGTATTAATGTGTGGGGGTCTATGTGTGGTTTAAGTTTTATTACAGTTTCTTTTACAAATGTGGGTGCCCTTGCATTTGGTGCATAGATGTTCAGGATTGTAATATCTTCCTGGTGGATTTTTCCCCTGATGAGTATGAAGTGTCATTCTCTATCTCTTTTGATTGATTTTGGTTGAAAATCTACTTTATTAGCTATTAGGATGGCTACTCCTGCTTGCTTCTTGGGTTCATTTGCTTGGGAAACCATCTTCCAGCCCTTTACTCTCAGGTAATGGCTATCTTTGTGATTTAAGTGTGTTTCTTTTATGCAACAGATTGTTGGGTCTTGTTTAGTTTATGCATCCATTCGGTTAGTCTGTGTCTTTTTATTGGAGAATTGAGTCCATTGATGTTGAGGGAGATTAATGACCAATGGCTGTTAGTTCCCTTGATATTGATGTTGGCCATGGTAGTGTGTATTTCTTTACGGATGACCATAATCTATTTTATTATATCTTCCACTAATTCTTTACGCATTTTATTTACTTCCTCCATTAACCTCTTCAGTAGCATCTTCTTGAATTTCACTTATATTAGGGTGTCCAGGGCTACTTGCTCCTGGATAACTGGGTTTTGGGGATGCCATTTTGTTTTGCCTTTTGTTGGGTTGTGCTTTTTCGCTGGCCTCTACCCATCTCTCTGTCTCAGGTGTTGTCTGTTAATTTGTGGTGCCTGCTGAGTCCTGGGGCAGGGAGAATCCACTGGGCAGGGTGGGGTTCTAAAGTTCTCCTCTCCTTTTTGGGTATGGTCAACTATATAATGGTGCTTCTCAGGAATTGTCACAATTCCCTTCAGGTGTATGGACCTGTATGGTAACTGTGGTATTCAGGAAGGCTCTTCTCTCATCAGGAGAGGTCCTGGTGATGGCTGTCCTGTTGCTGGGTTTCTTGCTCTGAATTTATTGAGCAGCAGCTGTTGCTCTTAAGGTGTAATTTTTGGGTGCAGCCCTCTTGAAGGACCAGGGATTCCCACAGTTTTATCAGTCTAGCTAGGGATAATTGGTTGATTCTTGGCACAGTATCTGAGGGCTGCTGTAATGGCTCTATGGCTTTTGTAGGTCTGAGGATGCAGCTGTCATGGGTAGGGGATTTGATGATCTTGTTTCTGGAATTGATGACCTATCGCCCAGTATTTTCTTTTAAAGTCAGACTTGGACCTAAACTGAAGACAAAATGGAATTTATGTTATCCTCTCACCCAGCAAGCAGCAAAACTTGGCAGCTTTGGCCATGTGGTTTTGTCTTTAGAGTCAAGGTTAGAAAACAGGAGTTATGGAATCTCTCTCTAAGAGTAAAGAAAGCCACTGGGGCCAGGTTTGTGGCAGGAGTGTCCCTGCATGGAGGCTCAGACTAGCCACTGTGTGAGGGTGTGAATGTCTTCAAGACTGCCAGGAATACCTCAAGATGTTGGTGATTTCAGAGCCATGGGATACTTGCCATGGAGATTTGCTAACAGAGAACAAAAACCAACTCAAGAGAGAGAAGATTGTTACAGTCAACAAAGCTGAAATAAATTAAAGATCTGAAGAGTGCTTTGACATCAGACATAGAAATGCAGATTTTGCAGTTTGCTGAGCTGGTTTTTTGTCTTGCTTCAGTCCAAGATTTTCTCACTATGTATGCTCACTTCTTACATTGTGACGTGGTAATATACATCCTGTACCTTTGTATGTTAAAGTGTTGTTCCCAGTTCGTGAACCTCAAAAGACAAGGAATAGACCCCTGCTGTAAATGCATCAGGTTTTTTTTTCTTGTTTGTTTGTGTGTTTGTTTTTGTATACGTGTTCAAACAAGGGATGTAAACTTCCTACAGAAGCAGGAGAGGAATGCAGCCCTGCAGTCTTCGAAAACAGGGTTTTTAAAGGAAAAAAATGAAAGCAGGGACTTACATGCTTTATTTAGCTTTACATGATTGGGTAATTGACTTTTGAAATGATTGGTCTATTTTAGGCACCAAGACCACAAATAATTCTGCCCTTGCCATATGGGCCAGTTGTCACTGTATAACTAGTGGATGGGGAAAGAATGCAATGAGGCTAGTTCTTCCCCTCAGGGCACTGAGGCTAATTCTTCCCTCAAGGTGGTTGGACATGTCTCCACCTAGCTGGCCTTACTTCAGGCTTGTGCTTTAAACTTTAAAATAATAGCCACTGATTTTTAATCCTTTGATATCTCATTCCCGCCCTCCCATGATCATTTGAAGACCCAATATTGGGTCTTCCAGATATGACCCCTGGAGTCAGTCCTCCAAATTTACCTTTCCATATATGGGATCTGAGTACCATTACTATATTGCTCCCAAGCATTCCTTCATGAAAGCCATCAAGGCCCAAAGGTAAAAATCAAAATGAGTAGGGGTCCCTTCAGGGTGTATATAAAGGTAGTAAGTCAAGGAGAACTATCAGACCAGGATTTAAACCATCCTCTCAAATCTTTTCTTTCTAGGGTCTCTCTAGGCTTTTTGTTCAGTTACTGTGATACCAGTTCCTACTCCAGCTAAGCAGATCCCCAAGAAAATAGCTTATGTCAGGGAGCCCCTTTTGACTTAGCATTTCAGCCTGTTAGGTGGGATTTTGGGCAAAGCTCTTCTCTTCTGAAATGGCTTCAATTCTGACAATAGGACCGTAAGGTCTCAGGGGCTAGGAAGGCTGAAATGTCAGTCAAAGCCTGGGAAATGGGGCACTCTCTAATTAGCGATCCAGTTGAAGAGATGTGGAGACATCACATCGGCTCAACTGGTTGACTTCTGCTTCCAGCAAGTCCAGATTTCAGCTTTCAGTCCTTAACTGATCCTGGAATAATGTCAACCAAGTGAAAATCTGCTGAGACAAATTCAGACTAGAAACTGAAGTCAAAATTTGTCTATTAAATGGGAAAAGTGAGGAATCCCAAGACCAGAGGAAAAACTCATTTGGGGTCCATTTGAGCTAAGCCAGATCCAGATCTCATGACTTTTTGGTTTCCTGAAACTCATATGAATTTGTATTTATAAAAGAAAATATATATTTAAAAAACTCAAAAAAGTAACATATCAGCAAATCTAATATAAACAACATTCTGTGAGTAACAGGTAAAACTGCATCCAATGGAATGAATGTTAGTTCTTCTCAGCTGTTTTGTAATCTTTATAAACAATTTAGTGTGTCCATGGTCTGAAGCTCTAACAATATTTTTCTGTGGGCACTGTTGGTAATCAGCTGTTGGTAATCAGCCACCAATGGAGCTTGGCCACTTTTTGTACACTCAGCATCTACTTTTAGTCCTCACTTCCACGTCACACTGGAAATACATTACTGACTTTAGTGGTAAACCCTGGATGTTTGGACTTTCCTTAACAAAGGAACTAGAAGGAATAGGTGTAAGATATTCCTGTGTCAAAGTCTAATTCAGAAATGGCAGATATTAAGAATACCATAGTAGTCGAGGGAGGGGCTTACGGGGGGATACAAAATGAATAAAGTGTAATTAATAAAAGTTAAATAAAAAAAATTAAAAAAAAAGAATATCATAGTAAAAGCTTTGTCTTTTTGGTCAGGGATGCACATTAGAGAAATGTTTTTAGTATGATAGGAAGGAACTTTAAGTCTATTTCCAGAAGACAACCAAAAGACAATTAAAATCTTAAGCTTGTGACTGAATAATAAGCATTCAGTGCTTCATCAGGTTATCAGAGCTGTATTGATCAATATCAAAACTCTGAACTTCTGAAATCTTTTAACAAGAAAGCAGAGAGGAGGGAGAAAACGGAAATATCTTCCTTTTTCAGTATGCCTTATATTACTTTCTTATATCATTACAACTCCCATTCACATACCTTAAAACACTTACTTAGACCCTCCAATCTTTCTTGCATTTATCAACCCTGAAACATTTTCCTAGACCCTTAAACAATACTCTCTATATTCTCACAACCTAAACTCCTATATCCTCAGACTCTCCAGGTGTCCACAGTGTTGTCCACAGTTTAGGCTGGGCCCTAGCAGTGGGCCAGCTGGGGCAGCCTTACCCAGTGGTTAGCATACCACAGTTCAGAGTCACAGTCATCTGTCATTGTGCCCAAATCTTCTTAGAGACCTTGGGGGAACTACTTCCAGGATTTTGGGACTCTCTGTCGTAATAAGTTTACACATGTTAAAATGCCTTATTCATCAGATTTCTGACAGGCTTGAGGGTCAGCATATATGTGTTGCTCTTCGTCTATCTTTAGTTATCTACTCTAAATTGCATTCTATAAAACAATGTTATAATGTCTAATTCTGACATTTTCCTTAGATGCATGTTTTAGGACTATCTATTGTAGGTGGATCTACATAGGCAAATCTTCATAGTTACCCATTCTAGGCTTAACCTTAAAAAAAAAAAAACAACTAAACAAAGAGACTAGGTAAAGCTCAATCTTGTACTAAACTGTAGTCATTAGCGTAACTTTAAATATCTTTCCAAACTAAAATCAAAGCAAAACTTTTACTCAGAAACAGTTCATAAAAGGGCTAGCAACTCTTGTTGATCCTACCGCATTGCATTAAAACTGAACAGCAAAAGCTTAAAGTACAAAAGTTGCACTTATCTTTGAACAAGTAACTAAACACATCTGGCAGTCCTAAACAAATACGGTGGCAAAACTATGGCTCCACCCTTTTAACCTTGAACCAACATGGCTGCTAGTCATGTGTTGCTGCATGCAGAGGCCAGAAATTCAAAACATAGCCATTAGGTGTGGCTGATGGTATTGCTACTTCCCACGACAAAGCAAGCACTGTGGAACATTTACAATTTCCCATAACCGAAAGTTCTAACATTGTAATTAAGTAAGTTTTAGAACCAACTACATAACAGAGCAGTATAGAACAATTTTAAACTGTACGAACTATTCTGGCCATACCAAACCTATCAGACAGAAAGAAAAAGCATTAATCTATTAACTCAGAAACTGGTGGTCAGGCATATATTCCAGGCTCTTGCTTTTCAGATAACATAAAAAACTTCCATCAAAATCCTTTCTGTCCTGACATGATACTGCCGGAGCCCAGTGTGGGTTTATTCCACAATTTAGATTCATTCTTTATAGGCAAAGTAAAAACCAGTCACATCAGTACAAAAAGAAGTTTGTGGAACTGCCAAACTTTTCTAAAACTGCTTCCCTAGAGAAGATATGGTTCAAGGTCACGAAAATAAGCTTTAAGGAACTTGGAACAAGTTTTAAGGAACTTGATGAAACTTCCTCTTTTCTGTCTCAAGGTGAAAGTCAGGGTGAAAACATGTTTTTTTTTTTGTTTGTTTTTTTTTTTTTTTTTTTTTTTTTGATAGAGCAGTTGACAAACAAGTAGATCTCCACATGATACATTGTAAAAACTGCAATTTTCTCAATTGGCTCAAACAGTATGGCTTGGTTTTATTTGGTAACATGAATAAAATAAGCACCAAAGTTTTTTTTTTTTTTTTTTTTTTTCAATGATGGCTCCTAGCTAGCCAGGAGCAGTCTTGGACAATTTCATTGCTGTCTCCACCCTTGCATTCCCACCCACGCTTGCTGAGGTCACACTGCTGCTAAAGGAACATGGCACAGCATGTGGTGGCGTTCAGAGAAATGGGGAAGGGTTAGAGGAAGATTGTCCCATAGTGTCGTCAGTCCAAGACCCTTCCGAAGAAATGAGAACAGTCACCACAGACAATAAATCACATACTCAGAAATGAAGCTATAGCTTCTGGCAAAAGAGAACAAAAAACCTGGTTTGTACTGGGGCTAAATTCCCATGGCCAAAACTGATTCCCCTAAGGCAGGCATGGCATCCACCCCAAAGAGGTTAAAACTGATGGTGGCATTCCACATGCATCAAAATGGGCAGGTGAGATTCCTCATCCACACCAGGATCAGGGGCCTCTCTGACCCCCTCAGTTGTGACACTCAAGTGCATCTACTCAGTCATGTCTCCCTGCTCTTACAAATACAGACACCTTGAGGCAACCAGGGACTTACATGCTTTAGTGTTACATGATTGGGTAACAGAAATTGACTTTTGAAATGATTGTTCCATTTTGGGCACCAATACCACAGTTTTGGCCTGGCCATATGGGCCAGTTTCCTGGTCACTGTATAATTAGTGGATGAGGAAACAATGCAGTAAGGCTAGTTCTTCCCCTCAGGGCATTGAGGCTAGTTCTTCCTGAAGAGTTAAATTTAGCCAGAATATAACTCCATTTTGAAATAAAGATTTTGACTGGGAACTGAATTCAGGTACCAGGAAATATCACAAGAGTGTACACCTGGCAGAAAACAAAGTTAACTCTCCTAGCAACAGCCTGCAGGAAGTATAATAGAATAAATGCTTCATAGAAAATAGAGACAAACTTCCTGGAAATAATCAATGGGAATCGGTTGAGAATCGGGTGGGAAAATTCTCCCCAATGTTTCAGATATGGTTTAGAAAAATAGCCATTGTGATTATAAGCCTTAGCCATTGTGATTATGTGCCTCAGAAAAGGTCACCCCGCCCTGCTAAACTTCACCCAATTCTGTAACGCCAAGGCTTGTGCCCCCCTGATTGCTGCCATGGAAACCCCCTGCTCACAGACTTTCCCTTTAAAAATTCTGTTCACTCAGAACTCGAGGTCCCACTTCTCTACTGCTGCGCCAGTGAGACTTGGGTCCCGAGTTCGATCGCTCTTGTAATAAAGCTCTCTTGCAATTACATCGAGTCATCTCCTGGTGGTCTCTGAGGGTCCTGTGAACCTGGCATAACATTCCCTGCAGGTGGCTGGACATGTCTCCACCTAGCTGGCCTTACTTCAGGCTTGTGCTTCAAACTTTAAAATAATAGTTACTGATTTTTAATACTTTGGTCTCTCAAAAGTATGTGACTCGTTTCATTTTAATTTTACAGGGGATTATAGTTAAGAGAGGACTTTGTACTTTTATAGGATTGAGACTGTTATAGACTATTGGGACTTTTAAAGGTGGTCTTAATATAGTTCTGAATTATGATAGGGCTACAAGCCTATGAGGGTCTGGGAGTTGAGTGTGGGGATTTGAAAGAAAGTGGTCTCCATAGGCTCATAGGGAGTGGTGCTATTAGGAGGTGAGGCCTTGTTACATTTTATGTGGCCTTGTAAGCAGAGGTGTGTCTTCATTAAATTCTGCCTATAGAAAGAACTCTCCTGTGCTTCTGCAGCAGCATGTCTGCCTGTAAGCTGCCATATTCCCCACCATGGCTATAATGGGTTAAAACTCTGAAGGTATAAGCCAGCCTCAATTAAATGTTTTCTTTTATAAAAATTGTCTTGGTCATGCTGTCTCTTCATAGCAATAAAATCCTAGGATATTGGTCTTTGAAGAGTTATAGCTTGTCCTTACTCCCTGCTCTTTCTTTGCTTACTATATGCAGAAGAGATTCTCTGCTACCTGAGTGCCATGCCTTTTTGACCATATTAGACTCTATTTCATCCAGAACTGCAAGCCAAAGTAAACCATTTCCACCCAATATGCTTTTTACCATAGTGTTTTATCAAAGCAAGAGAATGAACCCAATATAAAAATGGGTATTGAGAAGGGTATTGTTGTTATAAATCTAACATGTGACTTTCATTCCTTTGGAATATTTTGTGGAAGATTTGAAACTTTTGACAGCCAAGCTGGTGAGTGCTATGTGCAGAACTTAATGAACCATTCTTTTTTTTATTTTTTATTAATTACAATTTATTCACTTTGTATCCCCCCATAAGCCCCTTCCTCCTCCCCTCCCTCCCCCTTCTTCTCGCTTGCTCCTCTCAAGTCCAATGATAGGGGAGGTCCTCCTTTCCTTCTGATCTTAGTCTATCAGATCCCATCAGGAATGGCTGCATTGTCATCTTCTTTGGCCTGGTAGGGCTGCTCTCCCCTCAGGGGGAGGTGATCAAAGAACAGGCCTATCAGATTATGTCAGAGGCAGTCCCTCTTCCCATTACTATGGAACCACTTGGATACTACGCTGTCATGGATTACATCTGTGCAGGGGTTCTAGGTTGTCCCCATGCATGTTCCTTGGTTTGAATATGAGTTTCTGGAGAGACCCCTGTGTTCAAATTTTCTGGTTCTGTTGCTCTCCTTGTGGGGTTCCTGTCCTCTCCAGATCTTACTTCTTCCCACTTCTTACTTAAGATTCCATGCATTTTGCCCATCAGTTGGCCTTAAGTCTCAGTGACTGCTTTGATAGTCTGTAGGGCAGAACCTTTCAGAGGCCCTCTGTGGCAGGTTCCTAGGTTGTTTCCTGTTTTCTTCTTCTTCTGATGTCTATCCTCTTTGCCTTTTGGGATGGGGATTGAGTGTTTTAGTCAGGGTCTGCTCTCTTGATTAGTTTCTTTAGATGTTCAGGGTTTAAGTAAGTTTATCCTATGTTATATGTCTATATGAGTGAGTATATACTGTGTGTATCTTTCTACTTCTGGGACAGCTCACTCAGGATGATCCTTTCCAAGTCCCACCATTTACCTGCAAATTTCATGATTTCCTTATTTTTCATTGCTGAGTAATACTCCTTTGTGTAGATGTACCACAATTTCTGCATCCATTCTTCAGTTGAGGGGCATCTGGGCTGTTTCCAACTTCTGGCTATTACAAATAAAGCTGCTACAAACATGGTTGAGCAAATGTCTTTATTGTGTACTTGAGCCCCTTTTAGATATATGCCTAGGAGTGGTATGGCCGGATAATGAAGAAGTGCTATTCCTAGTTGTCTGAGAAAGTGCCAGATTGATTTCCAGAGTGGTTGTATGAGTTTACATTCCCACCAACAGTGGAGGAGGGTTCCCCTTTTTCCACAGCTTCTCCAGCATGTGTTGTCACTTAAGTTTTTCATCTTGGCAATTCTGATGGGTGTCAGGTGAAATCTCAGGGTCATTTTGATTTGCATTTTCCTAATGGCTAATGAGGTTAAGCATTTCTTTAAGTGTTTCTCTGCCATTCAATATTCCTCTACATGGAATTCTCTGTTTAGCTCTGTTCCCCATTTTTTAAGTGCAGGGATTAGGTTTAGGTACCAAGGTGAGGTTTAGGTACCAAGGTGACTGTGGCTTCATAGCTTACTTGGTTTGCTGCTTTTCAGCTTCTTTAGTTCTTTATATAGACTGGATATTAGCCCTCTGTCAGATAAACAGTTGGTGAAGATTCTCAGTCTGTAGGCAGTAGTTTTGTTTTAATGATGGTGTCCTTTGCTTTACAGAAGCTTTTCAGTTTCATGAGGTCCCATTTATTGATTGTTGCTTTTAGAGCCTGTACTGTTGGTGTTCTGTTCAGGAAGTTGTCTCCTGTGCCAATGAGTTCAAGGGTATTCCCCACTTTTTCTTCTAACCGATTTAGTGTGTCCGGTTTTATGTTGAGGTCTTTGATCCACTTGGACTTCAGCTTTGTGCATGGTAATAAGTATAGATCTATTTTCATTTTTCTACATGTAGACATCCAGTTAGACCAGCACCATTTGTTGAAGATGCTGTCTTTTTTCCATTGTATGGTTTTGGCATCTTTGTCAAAGATCAGGTGTCAATAGATGTGTGGGTTTTTTCTGGGTCCTCTGTTCGGTTCCATTGATTCACCATTCTGTTTCTATGCCAGTACCATGCAGTTTTTATAACTGTTACTCTATAGTACAGCTTAAGATCAGGGATGGAGATACCTCCAGAAGATCTTTTATTGTAGAGAATTGTTTTAGCAATTCTGGGTTTCTTGTTATTCCATATGAAGGTGAGAATTTTTCTTTCAAGGTCTGTAAAGAATTGTGTTGGTAATTTGATGGGAATTGTATTGAATCTGTAGATTGCTTTTGGTAAGATGGCCATTTTTAGTATGTTAATCCTGCCCAGCCATGAGTATGGGAGATCTTTCCATCTTCTCATATCTTCTTCTATATATTTTTTCAGAGACTTGAAATTTTTTTCATACAAGTCTTTGACTTCCTTGGTTAGGGTTACTCCAAGGTACTTTATGTCATTTGTGGCTGTTGTGAACAGTGCTGTTTTCCTAATTTATTTCACAGCCTTTTTGTCTTTTGTATACAGGGGGGCTACTGATTTTTTTGAGTTAATTTTGTATCCAGCCACTTTGCTGAAGATGTTTATCAGCTGTTGGAGTTCCCTGGTAGAGTTTTTTGGGTCACTCACGTATACTATCATATCATCTGCAAATAGTGATAATTTGACTTCTTCCTTTCCAAATTGTATCCCCTTGATCTCCTTCAACTGTCTTATTGCTCTAGCAAGGACTTCAAGTACTTATGTTGAAGAGATATGGAGAGAGTGGGCAGCCTTGTCATGTCCCGGATTTCAGTGGGATTGCTTTAAGTTTCTCTCTGTTCAGTTTGATGTTGGCTGTAGGTTTGCTGTATATCACTTTTACTATGTTTAGATATGTGCCTTGTATCCCTGATCTCTGCAATACTTTAAACATGAATAGATGCTGGATTTCGTCAAATGCTTTTGCAGCATCTAGAGAGATTATCATGTGTTTTTTTTTCTTTCATTTTGTTAATATGGTGGATCACATTGACAGATTTCCATATATTGTCCCACCCCTGCATACCTGGGATGAAGCCTACTTGGTCATAGTGGATGATATCTTTGATGTGTTCTTGTATTCGGTTTGCAAGTATTTTGTTGAGCATTTTTGCATCAATGTTTATAAGGGAGATTGGCCTAAAATTCTTTTTTTGGTTGGGTCTTTGTGAGGTTTAGGTACCAAGATGACTGTGGCTTCATAGAATGAGTTTGGTAGTGTTCCTTCTGTTTCTATTTTGTGGAATATTTTGGAGAGAATTGGAGTTAGCTCTTCTTTTAAGTTCTGGTAGAATTCTGAGCTGAAACCATCTTGTCCTGGGCCTTTTTTGGGTGGGAGACTTTCGATGACCACTTCTATATCCTTGGGGGATATGCTATTTAATTGCTTTAGCTTGTCCTGATTCAGTGTTGGTAAGTTGAATCGGTCAAGAAAATTGTCAATTTCATTTAGATTTTCAAATTTTGTGGCATATAGACTTTGAAGTAAGTCCTAATGATTGTTTGGATTTCCTCAGTATCTGTGGTTATGTCCCACTTTTCATTTCTGATTTTGTTGATTTGGATGGTGTCTCTCTGCCTTTTAGTTAGTTTGGCTAAGGGTTTGTCTATTTTGTTGATTTTCTCAAAGAACAAGCTCTTGCTTTCATTGATTCTTTGAATTGTTTTATTTGTTTCTAATTGATTGACTTCAGCCCTGAGTTTGATTATTTCCAGCCATCTGCTCCTTCTTGGTGTGTCTGCTTCTTCTTTTTCTAGGGTTTTTAAATGAGCCATTAAGTTGCTTGAATGAGCTGTCTCGTATTTCTTCTTGAAGGCACTTACTGCTATGAACTTTTCTCTTAGCACTGCCTTCATTGTGTCCCACAAGTTTGGGTATGTTGTGTCTTCATTTTCACTGAGTTCTAGGAAGCCTTTAATTTCTTTCTTTATTTCTTCCCTGACCCAGCTGTCATTTAGTAGCACATTGTTCAGTTTCTAAGTATGTGTAGGCTCTTTGCTATTTCTGTTATTATTGAGGTCCAGCTTTATTCCATGGTGATCAGACAGGATACAAGGGATTATTTCAATCTTCTTGAATCTGCTGAGGCTTGCTTTGTGACCAACTATGTGGTCTATTTTGGAGAAGGTTCCATAAGGTGCTGAGAAGAAGGTAAATTCTTTTGTGTTTGGGTGTAAGGTTCTGTAAATGTTTCTTAGGTCCATTTGATTCTGACCTCTGTCAGAGATATTGTTTCTTTGTTTAATTTCTGTTTTGTTGACCTGTCCTTTGTTGAAAGTGGGGTGTTAAAGTCTCCCACTATTAATGTGTGGGGATCTATATGTGGTTTAAGTTTTGTCAATGTTTCTTTTACAAATGTGGTGCTCTTGTATTTGGGGCATAGATGTTCAGGATTGTGATGTCTTCCTGGTGGAATTTTCCCTTGATGAGTAGGAAGTGTCCTTCCCCATCTCTTTTTATTAATTTTGGTTGAAAGTCTATTTTATCAGATATTAGAATGTCTATTCCTGCTTGCTTCTTAGGTCCATTTGCTTGGAAAGCTTTCTTCCAACCCTTTATCCTTAGGTAATGTCTATCTTTGTGACTTAGGTTTGTTTCTTGAATGCAACAGATTGCTGGATTTTGTTTACATATCCATTCTGTTTGTCTGTGTCTTTTTATTGGAGAGTTGAGTCCATTGATGTTGAGAGAGATTAATGACCAGTGGCTCTTAGATCCTTTGGTTTTGATGTTGTGTGCGGTCATAAGGTTGTGTGCTTGGTTGCTTTTTGTTTTACTGTAGTGAGGTTAATTATTTCCTATGTTTTCTTGAAAGTAGCTAGTTTTCTTGGGTTGTATTTTCCCTTCTAGTATCTTCTGTAACGCTGGATGTATGTGTAGGTATTGTTGAAATTTGTTTTTGTCATTGAATATCTTGTTTTCTCCATCTATGAGGACTGAGAATTTTGCAGGGTATAGTAGCCTGGGCTGACATCTGTGTTCTCTTAGGGTCTGCATGATATCCGTCCAGGCCCTCCTGGCTTTCATAGTCTCTGTTGAAAAGTCAGGTGTGATTCTAATGGGTTTGCCATTATATGTTACTTGGCCTTTTTCCCTTGCAGCTATTATTATTTTTTCTTTGTTCTATATACTTACTGTTTTGATTATTATGTGGAGGGTGGATTTTCTTTTCTGGTCTAATTTATTGGGTGTTCTGCATGCCTCTTGTATTCTTATTGGCCTGTCCTTTAAGTTGGGGAAATTTTCTTCATTGATTTTGTTGAAAATATTTTCTGGGCCTTTGAGCAGGGAATCTTCCTTTTCCTCTATTCCTATTATTCTTAGATTTTGTCTTTTTATGCTGTCTTGAATTTCTTGGACGGTCTGTGTCAGGAATTTTTTAGATTTAACATTTTCTTTGACGGATACATCTATTTCTTCCATTGTGTCTTTCACACCTGAGATTCTTTCTTCCATCTCTTGTAGTCTATTGGTTATGCTAATCTCTGTATTAATGAACCATTCTTTTTTTTTTCAATGCAGTTTATTCAGGAACCTTGAATAATCATCTGACCCTGGACTCTTGCCTGATGCGTCTAAAATGAACCATTCTTATGTGAGCTTAGTAATACTCATTAGATTTCAGAGTATCAAGGACTCTATCAGGACCTGAGTTGGCTGTTGGGTATAATTTGTTCTGGAACTGTGAGCTAAAATCAGCTCTCATCAAGTTGATTTTTGTCACAGCAATACAATGAGATTAACACAAAAGCACATTTCTGGAAAGACTTCCACTTCTTTGAAAATATAGAAGACATTTAAAAAATATAAATCCCTAAGTAAAGCTTCAGTTGTGTATCTCAAATGTAAAATAATCACTAGAAGACCTGTGAGGGTAAGGAGAACACCTCTCCTCCTGAGGAAGAAAGATCACAACATAAAATCTGTTGGGCTTTGCTAGGTTGTTCTATGTGTCAGACTGGTAACTGAACAAGCTGTCCAGATAGAAGTTATGATAGATATAGGCAACAATCCTCACAATTTATGAATACTTTCTCTAGGCAAAAGATCTCAAGCAAAGTAAAACCTTTCAAGTGTACCTGTTAGGCGCCAAGCAAACACTTAGCACAGAATGTAATTATGACACAAAAGAGTGGCCTTACTCTAACCTGTGTTAGCAAAGAATATAATGTAGCCCAAAATAAATAGTTAAAGTAGTTGTTGTGGAAGAAAATTCAGTGGATGTGATACTGTGGTAGAGTGGCATGCATACAAATAAAAAAACCCTTTGTTTGATATGCAACACTGTAAAAATAATACAAACTTTAGTATTTGTGTTAGTTTTTGTAAACTTGGCATAAAACTATGTGTACCTGGGAAGACTGACTCTTTATTGAGGAACTGCCTCCAAAAGACTGGTGTGTGGGCATATCTGTGGGATATTTTCATTATTGCTAAATTGATGTAAGAGAGTCTAGCTTGCTGGGGATTGTTCCTTCTCTTTGGTAGATGAGCTCTAATTACATAAGAAAGTAACAGACCATGCCAGGGGAAGCAAGTCTATATAAGCAGCACTCTTCCATGGTTTCTGATCCAATCACCTAAATTGAGGACCTACATTGGTTTACACTGATTATGTGCTATCAGTGTAAGATGAATGAACTCTTGCTTTCCCAAGGTTCTTTTTGGTCAGTGAAACCAAGTGAGAAGACTGGAATCAAATAACAACAGAAGTTGGACTGTGTATATTTTGTATGATGATATGTCTATGACACTATTGGAATCAGGGAATATAATGTGGTAGTTAAAAGAATAATATCTTTATTACCTCAGGTATTTGAATGCTTCTTTTCTAGTTGGTGGCACTATTCATAGAAGTATCAACTTTAAAAAGATACATCTGAAAACATACATACAACTAACAATATATAGACTTAAGTGGTTATATTAAAAAATACATATGTATATACAAATACTTATATTTGTTAAATAATAATTGACAAATAAGGGGACTGCAAGTTTGGAGGAGAATGGGAAAGTGTATAACAGTGTGTTTAAAGGGAGAAAAAGAAAAGGTAGAAGTATTGCAAATATAATATGGTATTAAAAATAAACAATGACAACAACAGATATAGAAGCTTATTGGAGGAAAGTATATCATTGTCGACAGGCTTTGAACACTTATAGGTAGTTCATTCTCTCTGCTTGGTATTTGTGGTTCAAGATGTGAGTTCTCTTTTAGAGATAATAGGCTCTAAATGCCTGTTGGTATGCCCTGTTGGTATACCCTGTTAGTATGCCCTGTTGGTATGCCTTCCCTACCAATAAAGACTCTCCTTCTAGCATCAAAGGCCAAAATAAACTATTAACTTTCATCAGTTAAATTTGGTCATGTTTTTTTTTTCACAGCAGCAAAAAAGTAAATAATACAATCATTAAAATATGAAAAGTAATTTAAGCAACAGAGATAAAATATTAATTTTCTGACTTCAAACCTTATTAATAATTACATTAAATTAAATGCTAAATAAATAATTAAATTTTTAACAAATGTAATGTATCTGTGGTTCAGTGGTTACTTAGCAAACATTTTAATGGAAATACATGGTTGTTTCATATTAATTTAAAGTAACTATACAACATTAAAACTTAAAGGATAATACAAACTTTTGGTGTAGTGTTTCAAACATTCAGTATTTTTACAAGTAAGTTTATGAGTTATATGTTGAGCCATGATTAGTATTTGTGGTATTTTGAAGGATAGTAATCCCATAGACCCACATATGTGAAGAACTGATTCTCAGTTCAGGGAAATATTTGGGAGACACTAGAATATGTCGCTTCCTGGGAGGAAGTATGAAGCTAAATTGAGGCTTTGATATTTAAAAATTCTATACCACTCAAATTAGCTTTATCTATCTCCAACTCTTAGAAACCATTGTAAACTCTGAGCTACTTTTCCAGTGCATTGCTTGCTTTCCTATGGCCAGGTTCTCTGCCAGGTTGGTCATTGACTCAAAATCCCTGAAACTGTTAACCATAAATAAACTCTGCTGTAAATTGCTTAGATAATTTTATTTATTTATTTATTTGGTCACAACAATAGACAACTAACTAAGATACTGTTCTATCAAGTAATATATTGTCACCTTTTAAGTAGAAAAGTTATATTGAGACATCAGGCAACAGTTTGTTATCTTTTGTTGCAGCTAATTTTGATCATGTGAGAACGTTTTAGCCACATGTGCCATTATAGCTCTGTAATATAATTTGAAGTCTAGTACAGGCATCCATACCACAGTGTCCTTTTAGTAGTCTCAACACAATCACTTATATGCTATTTAAAATAATTTTTCTTAAGTTGAAAAATGAACGACACATATATATTAAAATAATTCAAGTAAATATTTAGGAATCAATCTTGCAGTTTATTTAAAATAGTTGATATATATAAAACTGAAAATTACTATCAAAAGGAATAACTAAAGTAAGTATAGGATGACACATTCTATAATAATGAGCAGGGATCAATATTAATAAAATATTCTCTTATTTAACATATATATTCCAAAGATGATTAAAATCTCTGGAATATTTTTGTGGATATCAACAAACAGATTCTAAAATTGTATTGTACAATCATAACTTGAAGAATACCAAACAATGCATAAAGGCTAGAACAATATATATATATTATATTATTATATTATATTATATTATATTATATTATATTATATTATATTATATTATCTGACTTTGGACTTTCCTATACATGCGAGGGCAGTAAGCAAGTACAGTTAAATTAGCAAACAGCAGGCAGAACAACACAGAGAGAAAGAGAGTGGCAACCAAGGATGGCAGCCATGCCTATATTCACATTTCTTAAAATTTTTATGTAGACAAATTATGAGTGTAAGACTAGTTCAAAGTCTGCATAGCAAGAGTCCACTAAAAAATAGACCATTCAGGCAGGAATGAGTCTGCATAGATTTTATCAACTGATGACTGATGAGGAACATAAGCAATAAAACTGGGAAAATTTTGTCTCTATCCCAAGCAACTGGGTATCCACATTTGAAATGTAAATCTGGACAAAACCCCCACACTTACAGGTTCAAAGGTGTTACTGATCCAAATGTGTATGACAAATGTATAGTCCTATAGATTTATATATGAGAAAATTTAGATGATTGTGCATTTACTTCTGGCATTACTTTGATTACCAAGGGCATATGTTTGGGGAAAAAAGAAAAAAAAAAACTAAGTCGGATATTTGTTAGAATTTAAAATTTCTGACATCAAAAGGCACTGCCAGTCAGTTTTCTTCAAGGATAATCCTTCTTGTTGAGTAGGTCTTAATTTCAATTAGATAGTTGTTGGTTATCATGAAGTTAATGCATGTCACTGCTATACCCATAAGAGTTGTGGAACCCTGGTCATAGCTGTGTTTCATAGGCATCATATCTGAATAGATCTCTTGGTTGCTTCCACCTTAGAAATCTTGAGTGATGCCTCTTGTACCATGAAAGCTAATGCTCAAGAAAGTTTTTTTTAATTATTTTTTTAATTTATTACAATTTATTCACTTTGTATCCCAGCTGTAGCCCTCTCCCTCATCCCCTCCCAATCCTGCCCTCCCACCCTCTTCTCCTCCCATGACACTCCCCCAGGCCACTGATAGGGCAGGTCCTCCTCTCCTTCCATCTGACCCTAGGTTGTCAGGTCTCATCAGGACTGGCCGCATTGTCTTCCTCTGTGGCCTGGTAAGGCTGCTCCCCACTCAGGGGAAGGTGATCTGAGAGCCAGCCACTGAGTTCAAAAGCTCAGAACATTTTAAATCAATTCAAGCATCTCTGGGCTCTGTTTCTGAAACACATAGTGTTTTCAGCAATAACATTTTGGTAGTCTGTTGGATAACCCTGAACCTCAATTCAGTACAGGGTACTTCATGCCTGTACTGTTTTAATTTTTCCACTTTACCCATGCTATTATTATTATTGTTATTATTATTATTAATACTATTTATTCACTTTGTAACCCTTTTGTAGTTCTCCTTCTGTTCCTCCCTCCTTCACTCTTCTTCCCCTATCTCCTTTCTCTAGTCCACTGATAGGGGAAATCTTCCTCTCCTACTGTCTGATCCTAGCCTTTCAAGTCCTGTCAGGACTGCCCTGATCCTCTTGTTCTGTGGGATGGCTAAGTTGCCCCACCAGGGAGAAGTGATGAAGGAGAAGGCAACCTAGTTCATGTCAGAGACTGTCTCTTCTCTTCTTACTAAAGAACTCACATGGAGGATAAATTGTCTATGGGCTAACTATATCTGAGCAGTCAGTCTAGGTCCTTTCTATGTATGGTCTTTTGGTGATGCATCAGTCTCTGCAGTCCCGGTTGGGCCCTGTTTTCTTTGCCTTTGTTGGTCTCCTTGTGTGGCTCCTGCCCTTGAGTATCCTTTTGTACCACCTTTCATCCACAAGACACCTGGCACTCTGTCCAAAGTTTGGCTGTAAGTTTCTGCATCTGCTTTGATCCCTTGCTATGTGGAGTCCTGTAGAGGACATCTGTTTCCTCTCTTCTACCACTTATGGTGTCTATACTGTTTTCCCTTATGAATGAGAATTAAGCACCTTCCCTAGGTTCCTCTTTGTCATTTAGCTTCTTTAGGTCTGTGGATTTTAGTATATCTAGTCTATATAATATGGCTAATATCTACTTATAATTGAGTATATACCATGTATGTCTCTCTGCTTCTGGGATCTGACATTTTTGATAAATGGCGATTGGCTCTTAGAGAGAGCATTGCCATCCCAGATGGGAAATCTTTATTTAAATTATGTGCATATTTATTCAAAGACTTATGTGTATTACAGTTTTTAGGAAGTTAATTAATAGCATTATTCTGTGTGACTTTTTATTCCTCTTTACTCTTATTATACCTGCTTTTCTACTTATTATATATTTATCCCTCTCTCTCCTTAATTATATTCCCTCATCCCATTATAAATTTTATCTCACTAGAGTAAGAATGGCCAAGATTAAAATAAATGACAAATTACACATTGATGTGACAAAGGAAAACAGTTAGTCACTGTTGGTGGGAGTACAAATTTGTATAGCAAGTATGAAAATCAAATTGCTTCCTCAAAAAGCTGAAAACTCACTTGCTTCCATGATTCATATATTCCACTATTGTGTATGTATCCAAAAGACTCTACATCCTACTGCAGGGATACTTGCTTATCACTGTCCATTTTTGCTCAGTTAATAGCCAGAAAAAAGAAAGAGCCAAGATGTCCATTAATTGAAAATGAAAATGAAAGTGTGGTACATTTACACAATGGGGTATTATTCAGCTGTTAACAAAAGCAGTATATAAAGTTCGCAGGTAAATATATAAAACTGAGGACAATAATTATGAGGGAGGCAACCCAGATACACAAAAACAAATACCAACTTGTTTCCTCTTGTTTGTGGATTTTAGTTTTAAATCTGTAGATCTATGCATTTCTTTTGAAATACTCAAAAAACAAAAATAATGTATGGCCATATGGGGACACTTTCAAGGGAGATAAGACAGTACAGTTATATAAAATGGAAAACAGAGAATAAAAGAACAGGAATGGTTAAATGGAGTGGAGGATGACCAGCAAAGGCAGGGTAGGAAACACTGGAGGGAGAACTGAAAGTAAAGATGCTTTGAAAAAGGCATATGCAAAGCTACAGCTGTATAGGCTTTCTTATATATAAATACAAGAAAGGAGTTAAAATTGATTAACCCAAAAATGAGGCAATGATGGCCCTACTTGACATCACCAGATAAAAATCTGATCATGGAGAGCAGAAGGAAGCATGACATATCCACTCCTAGCTGCAGTGTTATTGGCAAATGATATCTTCTGAGAAAATAAGAGTCAGTTTCTTTATGGGTATTCCCTGACAAGTTGGCAATAGACTCCAGTGAATGATCTAACACTTAAGTGTATGTGGTCAACACATGCTAGATTCAGTGGATTAATAATAAAGAGGACATGATGCTAGGTTGGTATGGAAAGGAGGGAGTCTGAGAGAAATTTTAAGAGAAATGAGTATTATAAAAGCACTCTGTAAATTTTTTTCAAAGAACTATTTTTAAAAACTCATAGATAGGGAAGAAAGAGGATGGTAGCAATGAAGAAATTACCATAAATATCAAATCTACAGTTGTTGAGTGTACTCATATCAGGAAAAATACTAAAGGCCTTACCAGTAATTCAAGAAGAAAAACCAACTGTGTCAACTGTCTATTTATACACTCAATATTTACCTTTCCCATAGGTCACACATGAGGAAAGCAGCCTCTCCTTCTTCCTAGATTCCAACTCTCAAGTCCTCAAACTGTATTTGAAACATAGGAATATTGCATCACTCTAAAGAATATTATGAACGGAGAACAACAAAAAGAGATAGCCTTAATAAACCGGTATGACAATAATAACTTTTATTAGAAATGTGACCAAGCATATTTTGGATATATGCACTCTATCTTGAGGAAGCACTATTCCTAATTGTCTGAGAAAGTACCATATACATACATACATACATATATATGTATATATATATATATATATACATACATACATATACATGTATATATACATATATATATAAATATACATACTCACTTATAAGTGGATATTAGACATATAATATAGGAATAAACATACTAAAATCTGTACACCTAAAGAAGCTAAGCAAGGAGGAGGACAATGGGTAAGATGATCAATTTTCACTCGGAAATGTAAACGGAATGGACATCTGAAGAGGGATAAAACATGGAACAGGACAGGAGCCTACCACAGAGGACCTCTGAAAGACTACCCAGCAGGGTATCAAAGCAAATGCTGAGATTCATAACCAAACTTTCGGCAGAGTGCAGGGAACTTTATTAAAAAATGGGGAGATATAAAGACATGGAGGGGACAGAAGCTCCACTAGGAGAGCAACAGAAAGAAGAAATCTGGGCCCAGGGGTATTTTCTGAGACTAGTACTCCAACTGAGGACTACGTATGGAGATAACCTAGAACCCCTGCACAGATGTAGCTCGTGGCAGCTCAGTGACCAAGTGAGTTCCCTAGTAATGGAAACAGGGACTGTCTCTGACATGAACCCAGTGGCTGGCTCTTTGATCACCTCCCCTTGAGCGGGGAGCAGCCTTACTAAGCCACAGAGGAAAACATTGCAGCCAGTCCTGATGAAACCAGATAGGCTAGGGTCAGATGGAAGGGGAGGAAGACCTCCCCTATCAGTGGACTTGGAGAAGGGTGTGGGAAGAGATGAAGGAAGGAGGGTGGAATTGGGAGGGGGTGAAGTAAGGGGCTACAGCTGGGATACGAAGTGAATAAACTGTGATTAATATTAAAAAGAAAATAAAAAAATACTGTGATCAAAGAGAAGAAAGGCATTCTTCCTAAACATGGTTAAACTTTCTAAGTCTAAGTTTAGGCATGGTGGGTGGAGCATGGTGCTCTGTTAGACCCTTACTTCATATTTCATCTTGTTAGTAAATGCATATCCTTTAAACTTGTGTTTTCCTCATTTAGAAGAGCATCAATACCACTAGACAACTAGGCAGTCTTTTTTCTTGCATGTTCCTAAATTAGGTTTCAGACTGTAAGTCTGAGTAAATTTAAAATTCCTATTGCAAAACTTCTATCTCTTGATTTAAGTGATAGGTAGTCTGAACATAGGTATGGATGCAGATGTTTCAGTGACATGAAATTGATGCAATTCCTCCCTGTCGTTTAAGGACTGACAAAATCGATTTCTCTTTACACATGCATAGATGCCAGGCAATTTTCTTCTATAATAAGCTCCATAGTCATCAGATTTCGAGACAATAGATAAATCAATCTAGGAACCTTTTTATTTTCTACAGGATTGCTGTTTGAGGAAAAATAGTGAATGTCATCAACTCATAAGGTAAAATAAATTATTTTGAATGATCTGTATTAGAATATAAATTAGCTTTCTACTTACGGTAACAAATTCAACATTACATAGTTACAAGTCTCTGGTGGTCACATGCTTTTGTTACTATGGCTATAGTTTGTTGGAATACTGCAGATACTTTAGTGTAGCAAGAATGAAATATAAGTAGTTAACAAGTACATATTAACTGCACACACAGAGACGCACGGACACTAGACAGTGTATCAGCTGGGTGAAAACTATGTCTCACAGCCAGACTGCTACTCTAACCTGAGCTTGGTAGCTTATTCATTCTGGCTAGAAAAAAATAATATGTAATCTGTAAATGCATAATTTTTATTATGTAAATATGAATGAAATATGTACTAACTAAACATACATGTTTTATAATATTAAATTAACATATGTATATAAAGGTCTTAGTCCCCAACATGGCGTAAAAACTGAGCAAATGTTAACTACTGTTGTATGCATGTTTATCGCCTTCATGTAAATACACATATGATGAAAAACACTGTGCAATTAAGATTTGGAGAGCATGGCAGTCTTGTGCTGAATTTCATATATTAAAATTGTCACATTTCTTTGATTTAATTCAATGCTATATTCAGCTTCTATTTGGAATTTACACTTGATATTTAAAATGCAAAAATGTCAGCATAGCTACTGGAAAGATGGCTCATCAGTTAAGAGTACTGGCTATTTTCTCAGAGAATCTGAGTTTGATTCCCAGCACCCACATGGTGTTTTATAACCAGCTGTAAGTCTAATTCTAAGTGATCTGACACCATCTTTTGGCTTCAATAGGCATCAGGCAAGTATGTGGTATACAGATATACATGCAGGCAAAAGCTTATACATATACATTAAAATAAATAAATCTTTACAAATATCAGTATGTTATAAACAAATAAATATTTACATACATAATGAAATTAGTAACAGAAACAAATCACCTCAGTCACTATCCTCAGAAAATCTGAAATTAAACTTTAGGCATTATACACATTTCACACTTTCAAAGACAACAACAAAACAGTGGTCCTAACTTTTCCTCATACTGAAATCCTATCATTTGTATTATTTGTGAAGCTAAAATTCAGTTTGCCACTTGGAAAGTATTGCTGATTTTGTGTGGGTATGGGTGTGTGCACGTGCGCATGAGCACATTCAAACTTCTTTTGTTTTTCTTTCCTTTAAACTCTATTTAACGCTCTCTCCTTCACAGTTAAAAGAAATGGCTCTAAATGTTGAAGTGCCAGTAAGGCACAGCCACCAGAATTTTGTATGGATCACAGCATTTGAGGTGTTTGTTCAGCTGTCTGCTGTATTCTGTGAAACTAATGCTCAGTCTATATTAATGTCTCAGTCCTGGGAAACCTCAGCCTGTTTTCTACTATAATTAATCTTGCAGGTACGGCCTTGACATTATTGGTTCACCAACAGAGCAGAACTGCCTCAGCCATCAATAATAATTCAAGACATTAGGATGAAGCCTATGCATGGGCCCGGGAGGTAGCCAAATGTGTAAAGCCTTCCCACTCCTCCCCAGCAGAAGGGAAACTCTACAATTGAAACTAGTTGTTTTGGTGACTGGATAATTTGTAATGTAGGGGTCTTGGTGTTACTAATTGTTTTGCTTTATGCTTTTCTCCAAATGTAGGCACTGCTTGGCACAATGGGAGTGATTGTCTGTTTACTGAATCTTAATACTGAGGCTGTAACAAATTGTCTTTCACAGATGGTGGGAGCGTTTCAGATGGAGAGAAGCAGGGAATTTATTACTCAATATTTCTGTATTACTGATTGGGACGTGAGGAGCATAGCCAATCCTTCCTGCTGCAGACTTTGCTGCATGGATTTTTCCCTCTGTAAAATGATGGCTGGCTCTAGACATTTTCTCATTTTGTATAGATAGCAGCTGTGTAATTTCAAGTAGAATGTTTGCTTTGATCCTCCTTCCTTTAATTGAAATTTGCAATTATGAGATTTGTTTCTTTTATGTTGCAAGTTTATTGGTTTACTCTACAAATGTGCTGTCTTGCTGTCTTACACAGTAAAAGGCAATAGCACAGTTGGGACTTAAATGACAAACACTAGAGGAGGAGCTTACTTTCTTTCCCCTTTCTTGTTGGTTATAGAAATAGTCTGGCAGATATCCTTTCCTTAGAAGGCTATGTGACAAACATGAATTATCATTCCATACAGCCTCAAACAGTGTTTCTGGCATAAATATAGCTACACACACACACACACACACACACACACACACACACACACACGTGTATATGTCTACAGATGTATGTATACATGTGTATTTATTACTATGCATGTTTCCCAAATCACTCTAGTTTGGAATGGTCTGCCTCCCTTGCTTTCAGCATGTGTACCAGGACAATTTGAACGTTTGAATAGAAATAGATATTTTCAAAGGTATTCAAAGGGGAGTAAATTTATTTTCTTTGTTTAAACTGGGTATATGTGATGTGTGTAGTTTGATGCTGGTGAATGGCCTCAGTTATTAGGTGTATTATTAGGGGAGGTATATGTGTTTATGTGTACATGCACATAGTATGAGCAAGATACAAACTGTATAGTGCAAAGATGTATATGTATTTGGCTCAAGCCAAGTGTATTCTCTGATTTATGAGCTATAAAATGCTTTTCTGATTGAGTTTACTTTTATGGTTTATTTGTTTGTTTGTTTTGTTTTATCTTTTAGAAGATATTATGATGAATTCTAGATAATGTGAAACAATTTAAATGGCTATCTAAGGTTTATATTCCCAGTATCCTTACTAATAATAGTGTGTGTGTATGTGTGTATGCAAACAAGTGATTAAACTCATTTTGACTAGGATGAGACATCAAAGCAATTTTTGTTTGTCTTTATATGATAATTAAATTTTAACCTTTTTGCTCATGTATTGTTGACCATATGTAAATGTTTATTTGTCAAAGAGTTCAACTAATGTTCCTGCTTATTAACTATAATTATTTTGGGGAGATTACATTTTTGTATTCCAAATACTAATCTTCTCTTAGTTGAATAATTGGCATTTTTTTCAGTTTTCTAAACTATCTTCTCATTTTGTTTATTTTTATTTTGTGTTTGGCAGCTTATAATTTGATAGAATGCCCTTTTAAAAATTTTATTACTATTTTCTGAGCTATTGGAGCTACAGTTGGAATTGGCATTACTTCTCCCTATATTTTGACTTTACCCTTCTGGGATTTACTCTAACATCTTCAATTTCAAGTCTGTAAGTTTGCTGCCCGCTTTAAGATATTTTTGTTCTGAGTTAAAGATAATATCTAGTTTTACTCTTTTACATGTGAATATTTAATTTTCTAGCACCAATTTTTACAGAGAATAGCCTATTGGGAAACATACTTTTTGATATGTTGGTGAACATTTAGTTGGTTCTTCCTTCATGGGATTACTTCTGTAACTTTACCCTATTGCTCTGTGTGCCCTGTTCCTTTTACTGAATCTATGTGTGTAATTTATATATGTGTGTGTATACATATTACTAATGATAGATGAGAGAAAAAGACAAAGAGAAAGAGATTTGAGATTAGAAACTGGAGTACCTCCAGTTGTGCTCATGCTATTCAGACTACCTTTTGGCTATCCATATTTTTTTCATGAATTAATATGACTCTTGGGACAATATTTTCATGAAAAATGATAACAGAAAAATGAAAAAGATTACAGTTGAGCACATGAATTGCTATTTGGAATGTGACACTTTCATGACAGTATATGAATTTCTTTAGTCCCATGAATACAGGAGGTGTTTGCAAGTTCTAGAGTAGAGTATCTTTTCAATGCTTCATAGTTTACTTTGGTAAGATATTTAAAGTCTTTGGTTCTGTTTATACTTATACTATTCTTAGTTTTTTTTTTCTTCTCATCCTTCTTCCTCTCCCTTTTTCCTTATATTACAGAAGGAACCTGTGGGTCATGCCCCCTTTGGGGGTCAAAAACTCTTTCATAGTGGTCACATAAGAACATTAGAAAATAAAGATATTTATGTTATTATTCATAACAGTAGCAAAATTATAGTTATGAGGCAGCATCAAAAATAATTTTATGGTTGAGGAGGCTTCACAACAGGAAGAACTGTATTAAAGCATTGCAGCATTATACGAAGGTTGAGAACCACTGTCTTCTTCCTTCTTCCCATTCTTTTTTTTTTTTTCATTACTTAATTTTTTATTTGGAGACAGTCTCATGTATCTCAAGCTGGCTTTAAACTCAATATGTGGTAGAGAATGACCCTGAGCATGTAATCTTCCTGCCTTCACATCCCCAGTGTTTGTATTATAGGTGTACTCTGGTACACCTGCTTAAATATTGCTATGATCAATCTCAGGTTTTTTTGAAAGCTGGGTAAAGACTATTGCAACTTAATTGTATCTGTATCATTGTTTTTAGTGATTTTCTTTGCTAGTTGATTGGTTGTTTTGAAGTTATTGTAAATGTGATACTTTCTTTTTTTTTAAAACAGGTATATTATTGATGTATATAAAAGTGATTAGTTTTCATAGTAGCTTTCAATTATTTTAAGAACAAGAATGTGTCACCAGAAAAAAGAATTAAAGAATTCAGGGCTGGAACCCTGAGGCAGGAACAACAACAACAAAAAAAACCAAACAAACAAACAAACAAATAAACAAAAAGCAGCCATAGAAAAAACTGCTGTTTCTGTGGCAGGTTCCTAGGTTGTTTCCTGTTTTCTTCTTCTTCTGATGTCCAGCCTCTTTGCCTTTCAGGATGGGGATTGAGCATTTTAGTCAGGGTCCTCTCTCTTGCTTAGTTTCTTTAGATGTAGAGTTTTTAGTTGGTGTATACTATGTTATGTTTATATGAGTGAGTATATACCGTGTGTGTCTTTCTGCTTCTAGGACAGCTCACTCAGGATGATCCTTTCTAGGTCCCACCATTTACCTGCAGGTTTCATGATTTCCTTATTTTTCATTGCTGAGTAATACTCCATTGTGTAGATGTACTACGATTTCTGCATCCATTCTTCAGTTGAGGGGCATCTGGGCTGTTTCCAGCTTCTGGCTATTACAAATAAAGCTGCTACAAACGTAGTTGAGCAAATGTCCTTATTGTGTACTTGAGCCTCTTTTGGATAAATGCCTAGGAGTGGTATGGCTGGGTCTTGAGGAAGTGCTATTCCTAGTTGTCTGAGAAAGCGCCAGATTGCTTTCCAGAGTGGTTGTACAAGTTTACATTCCCACCAGCAGTGAAGGAGGGTTCCTCTTTCTCCACAGCCTCTCCAGCATGTGTTGTCACTTGAGGGCCTCTGAAAGCCTTTGCCCTGCAGACCATCAAAGCAGATACTGAGACTTATGGCCAACTGTTGGGCAGAGTACATGGAATCTTATGTAAGAAGTGGGAAATAGTAAGAGCTGGAGAGGACGGGAACGACACAAGGAGAACAACAGAACCAGAAAACTTGAACACAGGGAACTTCCCGGAGACTCATACTCCAACTGAGGACTATTCATGGAGATAACCTAGAACCCCTGCACAGATGTAGCACATGAAAGTTCAGTGTCCAAGTGGGTTACATAGTAATGGGAAGAGGGACTGCCTCTGACATAATCTGATTGGCCTGCTCTTTGATCACCTCCCCCTGAGGGGGGAGCAGCCGTACCAGGCCACAGAAGATGTGGCCACTCCTGATGTGATCTGATAGATTAAGATCAGAAGGAAGAAGAGGAGGACCTCCACTATCAGTGGATTTGGGGAGGGGCATGCATGAGGAAGGGGGAGAGAGGGTCGGATAGGGAGGGGAGGAAGGAGGGGCTTATGGGGAAATACAAAATGAATAAAGTATAATTAATAGTAAAAAAAATAAAAAAAAATAATAAAAAAGAAAACTGCTGTTTCTGGCTTCCTCGAAGGACAGAGGTAGAATTTCTCAAATTTTGCTCAGCCTTCCCACATTAGTCATTAATTAAAAAAATGTGCTAACATCTTTATAGACATTTTATAGACATTTATAGATAATCTGATAAAGACATTTTTTCATGTGAAGCTCCTTTTCCCAGATAACTCTAAGTTGTGTCAAGTTGACAAAAACTAGCCAATACCAAAAATCTAGATAAAGTATAGATAATGAGTGATTGTTGACTGTTCAGCCCCAAATTGTACATCTATATTACACCCTTTCCTCAAGGCTCAAGTAACATTGTGGAAGACGGCAGAAAGATGTGAGAATCAGAGGCCAAGGAAATTATATCGACTGATTATAGTGTCTTCCGGACATGACAGGGTCATTGTACTCTCCTACACAAGACTTGTACAAGATCTGTCAGCAAACATTCAAGTATTGATGAGGAAAGGAATTTTCAAGGTTCAGAGATTATAAAGAAGAGAAGGTAGAAAGACTGCAAGAAACACCAGAAGTTTTGTGGAGAATTGTGTCTCCTTGGAATGTCAGAAAAACTACACATAAAATTTCACAGATATTGCTGCCTAGTCTCACTGGACTTCAGCTCTAGACAAATTCTTTATTTCATTTTTTTTCTTTTAACTTTGTTTATTTAGTTGTTCACTTCACATCCCAATCATAGTCCCCATCCTCTTCTCCTACTGGTCCCCTCTCCCTTCCTATCCTGCCTATCTCCTGTCTCCTAGCCTTACAAAAAGCCCCCTCCCACCCTGTATTAACCCATACCAGCACTTCAAGTTGTATCAGGACCAAGCACATCCTCTTCCACAGCAGCCTGCCAAGGCACCCTGACCAGGGATTCGTGATCAAAAAGCGTAGAACAGAGTCCATGTGAGAAACAGCCCCTACTCTCCTTACTAGGGAGCCCCCAAGAAGACCAAATTGTCCATCAGGTATATATATGTAGGGGGCCTAGATCCAGTCCATGCATGGTTCTTGGTTGGTACTTCTGTCTCTGCAGGCCTCTGTAGTCCCAGGCTAGTTGGCTCTGTTGGTCTTCTTATGAAGCTCCTGTCCACTCTGTGTCTATCTATTCTTCCCCGACTCTTTCACCAGGATTCCTGTGCCACATCTGACACATCTGTGATATCTAAAATACATAAAGAACTCCAGAAATTAAGCACTAGCAAACCAAATAATCTAATTAATACATGAGGTATAGAGTTAAACAAAAATTCCCAATGGAGGAATCTTGAATGGCTAAAAGACATTTAAAGAAATGCTCAACCTCAACGTTAGTCCTAAAGGAAATGCAAATCAAAAATATTCTGAGATTCCTTCTTACATCCATCAGAATGGCTAAACTAAAAAACTCCTGTGTTAGCACATTACTGGTGGGAGCACAAACTTGCACAACCATTTGAAAATCAATCTGGCACTTTCTCAGAAAATTGGGAATAGCTCTATCGTAAGACCCAACTATACCACTCCTGGGCATATACCCAAAAGATGCTCAACAAGGACATTTGCTCAACTATGTTCATAGTAGCTTTATTTACAATAACCAAAACTAGAAATAACACAGATATTCTCAACCAAAGAATGGATAAAGAAACTGTGCTACATCTACAGAATGGAATACTACTCAGCTATTAAAAACAAGTAAATAATGAGATTTGCAGGCAAATGGATGGAACTGGAAAAGACTATCGTGAGGTAGGTAACCTAGACCCTAAAAGACACACATGGTATCTACCCATTTATAACTGGATATTAGTCACAGAATACAGGATAGACACAATACAATTCAGAGACTCAAAGAAGCTAAGTAACGAGGAAGGTCCAAGAGAGGGTGATTGAATTTCACTCAGAAGGGGAATGGAATAGGCAGAGGAAGTAGTTGAAAACAGAGCAGAATAGGAGAGGGAGTATGGAGGGAAAGAAGCATGAGGAAACAAGGGAGAAGATATAGGAGAATGAGGGTGGAGGACAGAGGAATTGTAGAGAGAAGAGAAACATGGGAGGGGACAGTTGTGAGAAAAGCTGGAGACCTACAATAGTGTAGACTCCAGAGAGGTTATGGAGTGACTCTAACTGAGTCTAACTGAGACCCCTAGTAGAAGGGGTCATGGAGACTGTAGAGGCTGCCCTCTAACTAGATAAGACTCCTAGTAGAGAGGGGTGGAACACCAACCAACCCACAAAAAATTTTGACCCAAAATTTACCCTACCTGCATGGTATTCAGGGATAAATACAGAGCAGAGATGATGGGAATATCCAACCAAACCTGAATATCTGGCCCAACCTGAGACACAACCAATGGGAAATAACCAACCCCTGAGACTTCTGAGAAATCCCACCAATCAAAGCATGAAAACAGATGCCAAGACTCACAGTCAAACAAATTCTTTGGGCAACTAAAGAATAATGAGAAGAAAATAAACAATCCTATTCTTCCTAGGGATACACCAATTGCTTATCCATTGCCAAATGGTCAGCCCTGAAAACATATTGAATGAACAAGTACTTATATATCTAAGAATCTAAGAACACACACACACACACACACACACAAAAGCATGCACACACATATGTATGTGTATAACTGTTACAGAAAAAAAGATCAACCAGTGCTCTTAACCTCTGAGCCTTCTCTCCAGCCTTGATGAGACCTGATAGGCTAGAGTCAGATAGAAGGGGAGGAGGTTCTCCTGTAACAGGAGACTAGGGAAAGGGCATAGGGAGAGAAGAGGGAAGGTGGGTGGGACTAGGAGGAGATGAGGAAGGAGACTACAGCAGGGATACAAAGTGAATAAATTGTAATGAAAGAAATAAGGAAAGAAAGAAAGAAAAAGAAAGAGGGGGAGGGAGAAAGAAAGAAAGAAAGAAAGAAAGAAAGAAAGAAAGAAAGAAAGAATGACTAGAAAAGAAAATGAGACCATGCATTTGAATGCAAGCAAGGGAAGGGAATATACCAGAGGAGCTGAAAGGACCAAAGGGAAGAAGATATTGCAGTAATTATATTAATTTCATAAAATGTAATACTTTCATTTGCCCCCCCGCCTTGAGATAGACCTTGCATTTCCACGTTAGCTTTTCATACTCCCTTAATTTCATTAAGCTTTCCTCAGTACATCATTTTACTTTTCCCACCTCCCTGCATGCATGAACATTTCCAACTATGCTCCCTTTCCCAAATTCTCTTTTGCTTGTTTTCATAAAGTAAAGATTTATTTAACTTCAAAATTTCTGTTTTTTTTTTTTCATCAGTTGGTGACCTGGCACTGAATTTCCACCACGTTTTCATATCCTGGCTTTATAGCTATGATGCAGAAGCTAACTCCTAACTGTCTCAGCAACTGCCTCTGTGCCAGCAGCATCAGCTTACCACAGAAAACCTAAATCTGGCTTTTATATTATACACTTTTACAGAGTGTTAGAGTCTCTACTTGTAGAGCTCATTGAGTTTTCATTTTTATTCTCAACTGGAATTATAACTTTCATGGGTTTGTGCAGCAATCTATATGATGTTAGTGCCCATATATTTGTTTCACAAGTCTAAAATATATTTGAGTTACACTTGATCTTTGCCATACTCTTTGCATTCTTCTTCCATGCAACCTATTCTTTCTGCAGCCATATATCTGATTTATTTCCAGATGATTGGAGATAGACTGGGTGTCTCTGATCTTGAATGCTCTGTCTCTCATCAAACAGTATTTTGTTCAGTACTAATTCCCACTTCATTTTGGTATAGAATTATTCTTAGAACATTTTCTATCTTCTTTAATTATATTTTATAAATGTCATTAGTGTTTACTTCCATACTTTCAAGACCATTTTTTATTCCATCTTCCAAGAGAAAACATAATTTTCCAAGAGAAATACTGCTGCTTTAAATAATTTTCTCTCCCATTCCAGCCTCCTCAAAGAATTTTCTTCTTCATTACTAGACAGTATGGAAGACAGATTTGATTGAAAAATAGTGTGTGCAAGAGCAGCCTATTCTCTTTTAGGTTTCATGGAATCCATTTTGTTTGTTTGTTTGTTTTTTGCTTTATTAAGCTGAAATACGGATGATGACTCTTTATGTTCCTGTTTTCTTTATTTCACCCTTGGAGAACTCAGGATCCTAAGCTCTAGTGACTTTTCTCTGTGTAGTGAGACAAGGAAGTTAATTTTAATGGAAATGACAGGTATTTCCTAGGGTCCTACATAAGCCCTCATATTTTCTTGAATCGGAATTATTCATCCATGAAAAATTTTGTGTAAGTAAATTTACAAAACAAAAAGAATGTTACTTTTCAACCATACATGCCCACTAATATTTTTGTAACTGATTGTATTATTTAGAACTGCAGATTACTTAATAACTAAAATAAATAAATAAATGAATTTATATGGTTGGTGGACTTACACATAATTAAGGGTAAGTTATTTATATGCATATTATATATGATAAGTAGAGTATAAGATGTCTTTAATAATTTTCAACAAGAAAGGATGTGGAATCAATATTGATACATAAATAAATGTATAAATGTTAACGTGAGTATTAATATATTAATTATATACATATATGAAATAAAATATCTTAACAAACTTTCTTTCTGAAGAGTACACAAATGAATAGCTTATTAAAAAGTAAAGAAATAATTTTCTACATCAGGGAGGGATCTTGAAAGCTAGTTGAATGTGATAAATTGTGGCACTTTTTTTCATGAATTTAGTGAAAGTCAAGGCATTCCTAATTTAAATTTAATTTCTGACTACTTAATTTAAATATGATTTCATCTGAAATAATTATTATGATATACATCATACTTGGGTAAAATATTTTAATTAACCATTCATTAGGACATTTTACAGTTCCTTGTATCAGTTACCTCTTGCTACTTACTATATTTTATTTTATAGAAATATTTTATCATGCCTAACTATGTATGTATGTAGTATGTAATCTAAATAGATTAATGACCTGTGAGAGTCATGAATATTCTGAAAATATTTATAAAGGCACATTGAGTTTCTTTTTAATTTTTTTATTAAATTTTTATTTTTTATATTAATTCCACTTTATTTATTTTCTATCCTAGCTGTAGCTCCCTCCTTCATTCCCTCCCAATTACACCTGCTTCCCTCATCTCCTCCCATTCCCCTCTCCAAGCCCACTGATAGGGGAGGTCTTCCTTCCCTTCCATCTAACCTTAGCTTATTAGATCTCTTCAGGACTGGTTGCAGTGTCCTCCTCTGTGGCCTAGCAAGGCTGCTCCTCCCTTGGGGGTGGGAAGGTCAAAGAGCCAGCCACTGAGTTCATGTCAGAGACAGTCCCTGTTCCCCTAACTAGGGAACCCACTTGGATACTGAGCTACCATGGGCTCTATCCGAGCAGGGGTTCTAAGTTATATCCATGTATGGTCCTTGGGTGGAGAATCATTCTCAGAAAAGACCGCTGTGCCCAGAGCTCCTTGTGGAGCTCCTGTGCTCTCTAGGTCATACTAACTCCCTTTTATTTCATACAGTTCCCTGCACTCTGCCCAAGGTTTGGTTATGAGTCTCAGCATCTGCTTTGATAAACTGCTAGGTAGAGTCTTTCAGAGGCCCTCTGCGGTAGGCTCCTGTCCTGTTACTTCTTTTCTCCTACTTCCAATGTCCGTCCCATTTGTCTTTCTAAGGGAGGGTTAATCATCTTACCCCAGGACCTCTTTCTTATTTATATTCTTTAGGTGTATAGATTTCAGTATGTTTATCTCCTTGTGGAGCTTCTGTCTTCTCCAGTTCTTTCCATCTCCCCTACTTTATATATGATTCCCTGCACTCTGCCCAAAGTTTGGTTATGAATGTCAGCATCTTCTTTGATACCTTGCAGGGTGGAGTCTTTCAGAGTCCCTCTGTGGTAGGCTCTTGTCCTGTTCCCTTTTTTCTCCTTCTTCCTATGTCCATCCCATTTGCCCATCTGAGTGAGGACTGGCCATATTAACCAGAGTCCTCCTTCTTGCTTAGCTCCTTGAGGTGTACAGATTTTAGTATGTTTATCCTATATTATATGTCTAATATCCATTTATAAGTGAGTATATACTATGTGTGACTTTCTGATTCTGAAATACCTCACTAAGAATTATATATTTTTTATTTTATTAGATGAATCATGTTTTAAATTTTAATTTAATTTTTATTAATTACAGTTTATTGACTTTGTATCCCAGCCATATCCCTCTCCCCCATCCCTTCCGACACTACCTCCCCTCTTCTTCTCCTATGTCTCTCCCAATGAGAGGAGAGGTCCCCTTCCCCTTCCCCTTCCATCTGACCCTAGTCTATCAGATCTCATCTGGACTGGATGCATCATTGTCTTCCACTGTGGACTGGTAAGGCTGCTCCCACTCAGGTGGAGGTGATCACATTGCCAGACCATGAGTTCATGTCAGAGATGGTCCCTGTTCCTATTGTTGGGGAACCCTCTTGGACACTGAGCAGCCGTGGGCTACTTCTGTGCACGGGTTCTAAGTTATCTTGATGCATCGTCCTTGTTTGGAGTATCAGTCTCAAAAAGACCCCTGTGCCCAGATTTTTTGGTTCTGTTGCTGTCTTTGTGGAGCTCCTGCTCCCTCTAGGTCTTTCTTTCTCCTCCTGTTTTCATATGTTTCCCTAGACTCTGCCCAAAGTTTGGCTATGAATCTCAGCATATGTTTTAATAGCCTGACGGGTAGTCTTTCAGAAGCCCTCTGTGGTAGGCTCCTTTCCTGTTCCCTGTTTTCTTCTTCTTCAATTGTCCTTTCCCTTTGCCTTTCTAAGTGAGGAATGAATATCTTACCCAGGGTCCTTCTTCTAAATTAGCTTTCCTAGGTGTGCTGATATTAGTATGATTATCCTATATTATATGTCTAATATTCACTTATATGTGAGTATATACCATGTGTGTCTTTCTAATTATGTGATACCTTACTCAGGATGACCTTTTGTCTGCATTGTATCCCACTGTTTGCCTGCAAATTTCATGCTTTCCTTGTTTTTAATTGTTGAGTACTATTCCATTGTGTAAATGGACCACAATTTCTATATCCATTCCTCAACTGAGGTACATCTGGTTTGTTTCCATCTTCTGGCTATTATAAATAAAGATGCTATGAACATGGTTGAGCAAATGTCCTTGTTGTATGCTTGAGCATTTTTTGGATATATGCCTAAGAGTGCTATATTTGGATCTTGAGGTAGCACTATTCTTAATTGTTGGAGAAAGCACCAGATTGATCTCCAAAATGATTGTAAAAGTTTAGATTCCCATCTGCAAAGGAGTAGGTTTCCTCTTTCCTCACATCCTCTCCAGCATATGTTCTCACTAGAGTTCTTGATATTAGCCATTCTGATGGGTGTAAAGTGAAATCTCCATTCCTCAGTTGAGGAACATCTGGGTTGTTTCCAGATTCTGGCTAAAATGAATAATGCTGCTATGAACACGGTTGAGCAAATGTCCTTTGAGTGCTGCTTCTTGCTTTCAGAATGAATTATGTCACACAATGTGTGGCAAGGCCATATAAGAAGGCCTTGATAGGATACTTCAAAGTATCCTATCTGTGAATGTGACATTTAAGTCATAGTGGAGACTGGAAATATATGTATGTATATATATATATATATATATATATATATACATATTTATAACATATATATATAACATTTTTTAAAATTTCTAGGATTTGCCTGGAAATTATATTGAGAGTTTGTACAAAACAGAAATAATTAGTTTTGCTCTGATGATTAAAAGCTCTCTGGGATGTTGATTCTGAATGGAAAATAGAAAAATATCTGAGTGTCTGCATTTAGCTCTCTGGATTTCCTGACTGCCGGCACCATATGACCTGCTTCCTCGTGCTCCTGTCACCATAATTTCCCAGCCATAATATACTATCCCTTCACACTGGCTATTGTAGCAGGTATTTTCCAGAGCAGTAAGAATAGCAATACACTCTGAAAGAAAATCTTTACATTATATTGTTTAAATTTCTTATGAGTTCTTACCCATTTCTGGATATTTTATAAATATGTTGTGAGAAGGTTGAAAAATATTTCCAAGAGAATAGTAGTCAAAGGTTAAAGTCTTTATCATGAAGTATTTTTAATATTTGACTTCTTTAATATTTTTCTGTATTCAGTTCATTTCAAAATCAACTTATTTCATATTAGGCATTCTTTGCTTTTTAGGTTCAACTAGAAATATTGCATATTTGGCTATGTGGCAATAATAAGGTTTTCTTCTACATAATTCTCATCAAATTTAGCATTAAACATGTAAAGCTTTCTCAGACATAGGTTTTTTTCGTCTGTTAGAAAGATTTTTATTATAATTTTTTATTTTTTATATTAATTACAGTTTATTTACTGTGTATCCCATCCAAAGTCCCCTTCCTCATTCCCTCCCAATCTCATCCTCCCTCCATCATCTCCTCTCTTCCCTTTTCCAAGTACACAAATAGGGGAGGTCCTCCTCCCCTTCCATCTAACCTTAGCTTATTAGATCTCTTCAGGACTGGTTGCAGTGTCCTCCTCTGTGGCCTAGCAAGGCTGCTCCTCCCTTGGGGGTGGGAAGGTCAAAGAGCCAGCCACTGAGTTCATGTCAGAGACAATCCCTGTTCCCCTAACTAGGGAACCCACTTGGATACTGAGCTACCATGGGCTCTATCCGAGCAGGGGTTCTAGGTTATATCCATGTATGGTCCTTGGGTGGAGAATCATTCTCAGAAAAGACCGCTGTGCCCAGATATATTTGGTCCTTGTGGAGCTCCTGTGCTCTCTAGGTCATACTAACTCCCTTTTATTTCATACAGTTCCCTGCACTCTGCCCAAGGTTTGGTTATGAGTCTCAGCATCTGCTTTGATACACTGCAAGGTAGAGCCCTCGGAGGTAGGCTCCTAGTTCCACTGTCCATCCCATTTGTCTTTCTAAGTGAGGATTGATCATCTTACCCTGGGTCCTCTTTCTTGTTTAGCTTCTTTAGGTGTACAGATTATAGTATATTTATTCAATCTTATAGGTCTAGTACCTATTTATAAGTGAGTATATACCTTGTGTGTCTTTCTTCTCACTCAGGATAATCTTTTCTAGATCCCACCATTTGCCTGCAAATTTCTTGATTTCCTTGTTTTTAATTGCTGAGTAGTATTCTATTGTGAAAAAGTACCTCAATTTCTGTATCCATTCCTCCCTTGATGGACATCTGGGTTGTTTCCAGGTTCTAGCTATTCCGAATAAAGCTGCTACAAACATGGTTGAGCAAATGTCCTTGTTGTGTACTTGAGCTTCTTTTGGATATATGTCTAGGAATGGTATAGCTGGGTCTTGAGGAAGCAGTATTTTTACTTGTCTGAGAAAGGGCCAGATTGATTTCCAAAGTGTTTGTACAAGTTTACATCCCCACCAGGATTGGAGGAGGGTTCCCCTTTCTCCGCAACCTCTCCAACATGTGTTGTCACTTGAGTTTTTAATCTTTGCCATTTTGATGGGTATAAGGTGAAATAACAGGGTCGTTTTGATTAGCAGCTCTCTCATGGCTAAGGACCTTGAGCATCTCTTTAAGTGTTTCTCTGACATTCTATATTCTTCTAGACAGAATGCTATGTTTAGTTCCATACCCCACTTCTAAATTGGATTGCTTGAATTATTGCCTTTTAACTTCTTTAGCTAATTATATATTCTGGATATCAGCCCTCTGTCAGATATGTTGGTGAAGATCCTTTCCCAGTCTGTAGGCTGTCAGTTTTTTTCTTTTTTTCTGACAACAGTGTTATTTGCTTTACAGAAGCTTTTCAGTTTCATGAGGTCCCATTTATTGATTGTTGATCTTAGAACCTCTGCCTGGTGTTCTCTTCAGGAAGTTGTCTATTGTGCCTATGAGTTCTAGGCTCTTCCCCACTTTTTCTTCTAACCAATTTAGTGTATCTGGTTTTATGTTGATGCCTTTGATCTACTTGGACTTTAGTTTTGTGCAGTGTGATATATATAAGGATCTATTTTTATTTTTCTGCATGTAGACATCCAGTTAGACCAGCACCATTTGTTGAAGATGCTGTCTTTTTTCCATTGAATGGTTTGGGCTTCTTTTTCAAAACTCCAGTGTTCATAGGTGTTTGGGCTTATTTCTGGGTCTTCTATTCCATTTTATTAACCCACCTTTTTACTTCTATGCCAATACCATGCAGTTTTTATTACTATTTCTCTGTAGTACAGTTTGAGATCAGGGATAGAGATACCTCCAGAGTATCTTTTTTTTTACAGGTTCATTTTGGAAATTCTGCTTTTTTTGTTTCTCTTTATGAAGTTGAGAATTTTTCTTTTAAGGTCTGTAAAGAATTGTGTTGGTATTTTGATGGGCATTGTGTTGAATCTACTGATTGCTTTTGGCAGGATAGCCATTTTCACTATGTTAATCCTACTGATCCATGAGTTTGGGAGACCTTTGCATCTTCTTATATATTCTTCAATTTCTTTCTTCAGACCCTTGAAGTTTTTTCAAACAAGTCTTTCACCTGCTTGGTTAGAGTGGTACTTTATGTTATTAGTGGGTATTGTGAAGGGTATTGTTTCCCTGATTACTTTCTTGGCCCTTTTGTCTTGTATATACAAGAGGGAATCTGGTTGTTTTTTTAAATTTAATTTTGCATACACCCTTTTGCTGAAGGAGTTTTTCAGATGAAGGAATTCTGTTTGAATTTTTGGGGTTTCTCATGTGTATTATCATATCATCTGCGAATAGTAAAACTTTGACCTCTTCCTTTTCTATTTGTATCCCCTTGATCTCCTTTAGTTGTCTTATTGCTTTAGCTAGGACTTCAAGTACTATGTTGAATAGATATGGAGAGAGTGGGCAACCTTGCCTTGTCCCTGATTTCAGTGGAATTTATTTAAGTTTCTCTACATTGAGTTTGATGTTGGCTATAAGTTTGCTGTATATTGCCTTTACTATGTTTAGGTATGTTCTTTGTATGTGCCTGATCTATCCAAAACTTTAAACATGAATTGGTGTTGGATTTGGTCAAATGCTTGTTCGGCATCTAAGGAGATGATCATGTGGTTTTTCTTCTTCAATGTGATATGGTAGATCACATTGATGGATTTCTGTATATTGAACCACCCTTGCATGCCTAGGATGAAGCCTATTTGGTCATGGTGGATGATATCTTTTATGTGTTCTTGTATTTGATATGCAAGTATTTTATTGAGTATTTTTGCATCAATGTTCATAAGAGAGATAGGTCTGAGGTTCTCTTCTTTTGTTAGGTCTTTGTGATTTTTAAGTATCAAGGTGACTTCATAGAAGGAGTTTGGTAACTTTCCTTCTGTTTCTATTTTGTGGAATAGTTTGAAGAGAATTGGAATTACCAGTTCTTTGAAGGTATGTTAGAATTCTGCCCTGAAACCATTTGGCCTAGGGCTTATTTTTTTGAAGGAAGACTCTTGATAACTGTTTTAATTTTCTTGGGAGATATAGAGATATTCAATCTTTCATCCTGATCTTGACTTAATTTTGGTAAATGGAATCTATCAAGAAAATTGTCCATTTCTTTTTGATTTTCAAATTTTGTGGCATATAGCGTTTTGTAGTATGACCTAATGATTGTTTGGTTTTCCTCAGTGTTTGTAGTTATGTCCCCCTTTTCATTTCTGATTTTGTTGATTTGAATAGTTTCTCTCTGCCTTTCAGTTAGTTTGGCTAAGGGTTTGTCTATCTTGTTGATTTTCTGAATGAACCAGCTCTTGGTTTCATTGATTCTTTGAATAGTTTTATTTGTTTCTAATTGATTGATTTTAGCCCTGAGTTCAATTATTTTTGCCTGTCTGCTCCTCTTGGGTGTATCTGCTTCTTTTTTTCCTAAGGCTTTCAATTGGGTCATTAAGTTGCTTGTATGAGATGTTATAAATTTCATTTTGAAGGCACTTAGTGCTATGAATTTTCCTCTGAGCACTGTTTTCATTGTGTCCCATACGTTTGGGTATGTTGTATCTTCATTTTCATTGAATTCTAGGAAGGCTTTAATTTCTTTCTTTATTTCTTCCTTAACACAGATGTCATTGAGTAGCAAGTTATTCAATTTCTATGTTTTTATAAGCTTTTTCTATTTCCAATGTTGTTGAGGTTCAGCCTTAGTCCATGGTGGTCAGATAGAATATAGGGGATTATTTCAATCTTCTTGTTTTTGTTGAAGCTTGCTTTGTTACCAACTAGATGGTCTATTTAGGAGAAGGTTCCATGAGGTGCTGAAAAGAAGGTATACTCTTTTGAGTTTTAGTGAAAAGTTCTGTAGACATCTATCAGGTCCTTTTGAATCAGGACCTTTGTAAGTGCCTTTATTTCCCTATAAGGTTTCTGTTCAATTGATCTGTCCCTTGGTGATAGTGGGGTGTTGAATTCTCCCACTATTGATGTGTTGGGGTTTATATGTGATTTAAGCTTTAATAGTGTTTCATTTATGAATGTAGGCACTCTTGCATTTGTGGCATAGATATTCAGAATTGTGATGTCTTCTTGGTGTATTTTTCCTTTGATGAGAATGTAGTTGCCCTCCTCATCTTTTTGATTAATTTTGAATGAAAGTCTATTTTATTAGATATTAGGATAGCTACTCCAGCTTGTTTTCTGGATCCATTTTCTTGAAAAACATTTTTCTAGCCCTTTACTCTGAGGTAGTGTTTATCTTTGTTGCATAGGTGTGTTTCTTGGATGGAGGAGAATATTGGATCCTGTTTCTGCACCCATTCTGTTAGTCTCTGTCTTTTTATTGCATAATTGATTCCATTGTGGTTGATAGATATTCGTGACCAATGAATGTTAGTTCCTTTTATTGTATAGTTGGTGGACTTACTGTGATTCATTGCTTGCTTTCTTTTAATTTTGTTGGTAAATTGTTTGTATCCTATGTTTTCTTGGGTATAGTTGTTTTCATTGGATTGGAGTTTTCCTTCTAGTATCTTCTGCATGGCTGGTTAGCTGGGTAGAAATTGCTTAAATTTAGTTTTGCATGGGAATATTTTGTTTTCTCAATCTATGTTGATTGAAAGTTTTGCAGGGTATAGTAGTCTGGGTTAGTATACTTGGTTCCTTAAAGTCTGCATGACATCTCCCCAGGCCCTTCTGGCTTTCAAAGTTTCTGATGAGAAGTTCGGTGTGATTCTGATAAGTGTACCTTTATATGTCACTTGGCCTTTTTCCCTCGCTGCTTTTAATATCTTTTCTTTGTTCTATAGATTAAATGCTTTGACTATGCTGTGGTGTGAGGACCTTTTTTTCTGGTCTAGTCTATTTGTTGTTCTGTATCCCTTTTGTATGTTTATGGACATCTCTTTCTTTAGGTTGGGAAATTTTTCTACTATTATTTTGTGGAAAATATTTTCTGGACCTTGAGGCCAGGAATCTTCTTTTTCATCAATTCTTGTTATTTTTAGACTTTGCCTTTTTGTGGAGTCCTTGATTTCTTGGATGTTTTTTGTTTGGAACTTTTCTGATTTTACTTTTTCTTTGAGAGAAGTATCAATTTCTGTGAGTAAATCTTCAGCACCAGAGATTCTTTCTTCCATCTCTTGTATTCTGTTGGTGATGCTTACTCTTGTGGTTCCTGATATTTTTCTCTAAGTTCTCCAGATCCAGGGTTTTCTCTGTTTGTGTTTTCTTTATTGATTCTAATTCTACTTTCATGCCTTTTGCCATTTCTTCCTTCTGTTTGAATGTGGGTTCCTGTCTCTCTATGATGTTTTCTATTTTTTTTTTGTTTGTTTCCTCTTTATATGTCACTAATTGTGCCTCTACTTGTGTCTCCATTTGTTTGGTTAAGTTTTCCTGTGTTTCTTTGAGAGCATTGTTCATTTTCTGTTTCTTTGCCCTCACTTGGGGGGGGGGCAATTCTTTGAGAGATTTGTTTGTTTCCTCTTTAACTGTCTTTGTTTGTACAACTATTTCTCTGAGAGATTTGTTTGTTTCCTCTTTATATGCCTCTAATAACTGGATAAGCATAGCTTTAAACTCATTTTCCTTTTTTTCCGATGAATTGGAGTATTCATCAATTTTGGGGGTTGCTCATGAAGCCACGATTTCCTGATATGTGTTGGATGTATTCTTTTGCCAACCTCTGGCCATTTGCTTATCTGTAACCTTCACTGCTTGTTCCTGGATTCTGAAATTCAGACTGGTACTGTTTTTTTCTGGTGTCTGGAGAATTCTTCGGGAAGATGAGAGAGGTCCAATGGTTTCAGCCTGTGCATTAGCGTTTCAGCTGTACCTCTGTGAGGAAAGTCTGAGGGTACAGAAGGACAAAGGTGGGCAAGGATGTATGAATGCATGTGTGTGTGTTGAAGTCGGCCTTGTAGGACAGGGTGCTAGAGAATGTAGAGGCTTCAGTGTGAGGGAGGCCCACCTTGCATGCACTGAAAAGGTTGCAGGCGCTCAAGGTATTGTAAGCACTGGTGATGATTGTGGACATAAATTCCCTGAGTACATCAGTGGACAACAGGCTATTGATATTCGTCTCTGACTGAGCTCCAGGAATTATTTGCCTAAACTCCACTGGTAGATCCACAGAGGAAGGGCTTCAATGTCCCAAGAAGCCCTCTGTTCCCCACAGTGGATGTGTGGGTGGTAGGGATCTGATGTCTGGCTGCTAGCGTAGAGGCACCCTGGATCTGGGGCTCTGCAGGCACTTGGGGGCACACTCACTCTCTAGCAGGTCAAATCGTAAAGCACAGGGGTTCCTCCTAATCTCTACTGGCAGGTTTGTACCTGCTGAGTCAAACGGGGAAGGATGAGCTCAGTCAGCTCAATGGTGTTGCAGCTGCTGAACTAGGGATTTCAGCTACAGCTGCAGAACTGGGAGCCCAGTCCAGGTTCCTGTTGGGAAGTCCTGGGGAGCCAGTATTATGGTCCACAGACCTATGTGGCCTGATGCCTGGTGCACCTAGGTGTTTTTTGCGGAGCTGCTGTAATTTGGTGGCTGTACAGTCTGCTGTCCACCACTGAGGGATTGGGCCCCCTGAGCAGTCACTGGCTGGGAGGCCCTGTGGATTCAATATGTCCACTTGCAGACCCACCACAGGGAAGGATGGTACTGTGGATTGGGGACTTGGAACGCAGATGCAGCTGGCAACCGCATCTGAGGAGCTAAGAGCCACCCCTCTCCCTTGCTGTCTCAGTTCCCAGGCAGTGAGTTCTGTGCTAAGCCTCACTGGCACTGTGGGTAGGCTCCTCGGAGGAGGAGGGAGGCCTGAAAAAGGGAAGTGCTCATCTCTGTTCCCAGAGAAGTCCTCTGTTGACATGAATCTAAGTGTTCTCTTCTCCTGTGATGTCCCCTCTCATTCAGGAAGCCTCAACATCAATTTTCTGACTTCAGTTGCCCCTCTACTCACCAATTTTGGATTTTCATATCCTCTGCCTCTCAGATACAGTTCACGATGGTCACTGCCATCTTAGATCCCCTGACACAATGTTCTTACTTGAAAGAGTCAAATCAGAAAATCTGTGATTACCTACAAATACTGCAGTCCCTCATGAGACTGTACCTATTGGTATTCCTCAAAGTATTGCAGTAGCCCAGGAGACTTGAATGTGGCATAGCTACCTGTAAGTTCTCCACGCTCCTGAAGAAATGTTTTAAACTTGTTGGCTCACTGAGCTTGATTTTATTAAAATCCTTTCAGCAATCTTTTGAAACCTCCCAATCTGAGTGAAGTAGATATTTTCTTACATGTGCCCAGGAAAATTGTCTAACAGCATCAAATAGAAATACAGAAAGAAAAGCCAAATAAGAAACAAAACTGTCAAACCAAAATTAAATATTTGATTAATACAAATACAACAACAAAAACAAAAAGCAAAAGATGGTATACTCTCTAGAAAGATGTATGTATTGAAAAGAAAGAATATGGTCATCATCATCTCAGCAAAATTAGACTAGTTAATCTGGGCAAGCTATCACCATGGAAAATGGAACCATTTCATAGTTTTTATTAACTTGCTTCAACCTCTTTTAGAAGTCTCAAAAATATAGAAAAAAATTATTGAATCAAGTATGGTAAATCAGATATAATAATGCATAAAAGATCACAAGCAACTACAATTGCGATTGGAAAGGGTTGAGAGAGGAGTTACTGTTCTGATACAAAGTGAATAAACTGTAATTAATAAAAAATAAATTTTTAAAAGAATTAGTCTACTTTCAGGAATTAAAAAAGAACTTATATTAGTAAATTCAGAAAAATACATTCAAATTATCTGTCAGTTAATTGAAATGATTAGTTAAATAGCAAATAAAATCTTATTAACTCACAAGTAAAAGCTAACTTTTTAAAATTTTATTTTATTTTATTAATTACACTTTATTCATTTTGTATCCCCCATAAGCCCCTCCCTCTTCCCCTCCTGATCCTACCCTCCCTCCCCCTTCTTTACGCATGCCCCACCCCAAGTCCACTGATAGGGGAGGTCCTCCTCTCCTTCCTTCTGATCTTAGTCTATCAGATCACATTAGGAGTGGCTTCATTGTCATCTTCTGTGGCCTAGTCAGGCTGTTCCCCCTTCAGGGGGAGGTGATCAAAAAGCAGGCCAATCAGCTCATATCAGAGGCAGTCCCTCTTCCCATTACTATGTAACCCACTTGGACACTAAACTGCCATGGGCTACATCTGTGCAGGGGTTCTAGGTTATCTCCATGCCTGGTAGTTGGTGAGCGTATGAGTCTCCGGAAAGACCCCTGTGTTCAAATTTTCTGGTTCTGTTGCTCTCCCTGTGGGGTTCCTGTCCTCTCCAGCAATTACTATTTCCTACTTCTTACATAAGATTCCATGTACTCTGCCCAACAGTTAGCCAAAAGTCTCAGCGTCTGCTTTGATTGTCTGCAGGGCAGAGCCTTTCAGAGGCCCTCTGTGGCAGGTTCCTAGGTTGTTTCCTGTTTTCTTCTTCTTCTGATGTCCATGCTCCTTGCCTTTTGGGATGGGGATTGAGCGTTTTAGTCAGGGTCCTCTCTCTTGATTAGATTTTTAGATGTATAGATTTTAGTACAGGAAACAACTTCCTGTACAGAACACCAACAGCACAGGCTCTAAAAGCAACAATCAATAAATGGGACCTCATGAAACTGAAAAGCTTCTGTAAAGCAAAGGACACTGTCATCTAAACAAAATGACTGCGTACAGATTGGGAAAGAATCTTCACCAACCCTTTATCTGACAGAGAACTCATAGCCAGTATATATAAAGAACTAAAGAAGTTGAAAAGCAGCAAACCAAGTAATCCAATTAACAAAATGGGGAACAGAGCTAAACAGAGAACTCTCTGTAGAGGAATATTGAATGGCAGAGAAACACTTGAAGAAATGCTCAACCTCATTAGCCATTAGGGAAATGCAAATCAAAATGTCCCTGAGATTTCATCTGACACCCGTCAGAATGGCCAAGATGAAAAACTCAACACATGCTGGAGAGGTTGTGGAGAAAGTGGAACCATCCTCCACTGCTGGTGGGAATGTAAACTTGTACAATCACTCTGGAAAGCAATCTGGCACTTTCTCAGACAACTAAGAATAGCGCTTCCTCAAGATCCCGCCATACCACTCCTAGGCACACATCCAAAAGAGGCTCAAGTACACAATAAGGACATTTGCCTAACCATGTTTGTAGCAGCTTTATTTGTAATAGCCAGAAGTTGGAAACAGCCCAGATGCCCCTCAACTGAAGAATGGATGCAGAAATTGTGGTACATCTATACAATGGAGTATTACTCTGTAATGAAAGATCATGAAATTTGCAGGTAAATGGTGGGAGCTGGAAAGGATCATCCTGAGTGAGCTGTCCCAAAAGCAGAAAGACACACACAGTATATACTCATTCATATAGACATATAAAAGCTAACTTTTAAGCTTAAATGTACATCCAAGTTAAGGAAAAATAAATGGGCCATGGGTTAGAGATATGTCTTTGTGGTTAAACACACTTTCTGCTCTTCCAAAGGACTATTGTTTACTTCCTAACATCTACACCAGAGAGCTCATGACTACCTGCACCTCAGATCTGAATAATTGGATGCCTTCTGCTGTAGACACTCACATATAAATGGAATGATCATGTGCATGCAAATACACAAACACACACATACACACATACATGCAGAAGTATACACTGAAACATAAACATATACAAATATATAAAAGTAAAATACAAACCTTTCTAACACTACTAAGAAAGGTTTGTTATAATGACTTCAATTAATAGCCATTTGGAAGCCAAAAGCCCATACAAAAAAGAAAAAAAAAAGAATTTGATATATTCAAATGTATACACATGTAAAAATATTAAATACATGAATGAGTAATAAATAAATAATGATGATGACATATATGGGTGTAGATAGGTGAATGTTAGAGAGTAAAGATAAATATTCACTTAATGATCCACATATAACTGTGCCTCGGCAAATTGTTTTGCTAAAGAAAGTTCTTTAGTGAGTTATCAGGTGACTGTTACGAGAGACAGAGCACAAAATGGATTGAAAATGGCCAAAGCAAAACTTGCAACATTAAGAAAACAAAAAAGAGATAAAATTTTTAAGCAGTTATGGAAATGGTAACCTAATATGAGAGAAACAAGAAGCAGAAGAGTCCTCAACACCCACGTGATTAGTATGGGTTGACTTAGAGGTTAAGTTACAGTATATGGCAAATGCAACTAGTGTAAATATATGTAATCCCATATACCTTCTCCATTTCAGAGAAGCAGAATTTTAGAAAGTGGTTGTAAAGGCCATGATTACTTTAAGCACCAAGTTGACAATTTAATCATTTGGGATATTGTTTTTGCTTAATTACCTAGACACTGTGTGCTTGTTTTTCAGCCGTACCACAGAAATTCCAGTTCCTTTTTTCTAATAAATTAAACATAACAAATATACTATCTAGAATACATGCTCATCCTTAACATTTATATATTTTCTTCAAGGTAGGCTACATCTTAATGTTATGTGCTTATTTACTCCATCTTTAAAATATACTTTTGAAGAATTTACATCAATGAGGCTTGACTCCATCCTACACAGTATCTAATGCTGTTAAAAGATTTTAAGTGGATTATTGACATAAATATAAAATAAACACCTAGTGTTTGATTTTATTGTATTTTAGATACATCCCTGCCTGATGTATATTATTCTCTATTATTTTGCTTACATATTTACATGAGAATATATTCCTAATTAATGATAAAAAATATGTGAATAGGAGTACATGAAGCAATATACACAAAGGAAAATTATTATATTATGGGACTACATTTAAATTAGAAACTGCTTAAAAAACAAAACAGCATTAGAGGAAGTAATCTAGACAAGAATAAATCAGTTGAAATATTGGCAGTAAATATAGAACAAGAACAGATTATATTTAATCCCTGTAACCTCAAAATTTTTTCCACATTTACACTGAGGTTTAACCTCAAACATTTTGAAAGTTTTGGCAGAGTTCTTATTTTTTCCTAACTACTTCAACTCTCCTAAAATCAGAGCAAAAAGTAAAAGTGTAGATTAAACCATATAATGAACAGTTAACTCAATAACTTTTAATGACCATAAAGAATGGGGTATGTCCAAGACTGAAGGGCAATCTCATCCACAATTGTAAAAGTTGCTTTATGTGCAGTAAATCTCTTGGGAGCTGTGAATTACATATCATCTTTTATAGTTTAAAGCTCTGTGGCTTGTCTGATTGCCCTTGATCATGAAGGAGTTTAATAGTTTTTGCTTATTTTATTAAAAGTAAAAGTAAGAAATATTGTGAATTTAGTTCTGCCAATACACAGATATTTACCAAAACTCTTTATTTTTTAAAAAGTGCTCTGTTATAGAGCTATTCAAAGGACATATCTTTTGAGTCATTTTAAAGATCAATCTTACATCTCATAGTACATTTCAGGTCATAGAGCCAGTCGACTCCCTGATGTAGGGCAATCAAATATCACTTAATCTCACTAAGAAATTCACAAAGCCATTTGGACTTTTCAAAATCCTGAATGTCCTGTGCATTTGCAAGTTAAATAATTGTGGGGAAAAAAACCAAGTATTTGTTGTTGTAGTTGTTGTTGTAGTTGTTGTTCTTCAGGTAATGCTGTTTGTTCTTTAATGTTGTTAAAAAATCAAGCCAACAACAACAAAAAGTGAACATCAGACACACACACAAAGAAACGGTTGGGCCAAATCTCTATAAACCTTGTTCTTTTAGTTAAATGCAAATATCCATTAACTATAAAAGAAGAATTTCCCATAAAGACTTTGAAATTCTTATACCAGAATCTTAAAGAAAGATACTGTTTTGGTCATTTTCTGTAAAATCTTTTGAATTGTTATTTATAGCTACCGTTTATGATAATAGCATTGCATGCATTATTAAAGTTCTGTATTTTAGGTAAAATATCTAATAAATGTATTTTAAATGCATTTTTCTCTAAGTGCTTGAGTAAAATGCTCCTGTAATTTTAGTGAACAACACAGCACATAATCATGGCAGTAATAAATGCTCAGAGCTTCTGAAACACTGAACGCATATGAATTAATTTGTATCATCTCAACAACACTTTTTTTATTTTTTATTTTTTATTTTTTTTTATCAGTTACATTTTATTAACTCTGTATCCCAGCCGTGTCCCGATCCCTCATTCCCTCCCAGTCCCTCCCTCTCTCCCTCATCTCCACTGTGCCCCTTTCCAAGTCCACTGATAGGGGGGACCTCCTCCCCATTCATCTGATCCTGTTTTATCAGGTATCTTCAGGACTGGCTGCAAAGCCCTCCTCTGTGGCCTAACAGGACTGCTCCTCCCTTCGGGGGTGGGGAGACCAAAAAGCCAGTCATTGAGTTCCTGTTAGAAATAGTCCCTGTTCCCCTCACTTTGGGAAACCAATTGGTTACTGAGCTACCATAGGCTACATCTGAGTGGAGGTTCTAGGTTATATCCATACATGGTCCTTGGTTGAATGTCAGTCTCAGAAAAGACCCTGTGCCCAGATATATTTGGTCCCTGTGGAGCTCCTATCCTTTCCCCATCAGACTAACTCCCCTTCTTTCTTATGATTCCCTGTACTCTGCCAAAGGTTTGGTCATGAGTCTTTGCTTTGAAAACACTGCTAGTTAGAGTCTTTCAGATGCGCTCAGTAGACTCCTGTCATACGTTCAATGCACATCCCATCTGTCTTTCTAAATGAGGATTGATCATCTTACCCCATGTCCGCTCAATTGATTATCTTTTTTAGGTGTATAGATTTCATTATGTTTATCATATCTTATAGGTCTATATAAGTGAGTATATCCCATGTTTGTCTTTCTCCTTCTGGGATATTTCACTCAGAATGATCTTTTCTAGATCCCACCATTTGCCTGCAAATTTCATGATTTCCTCCTTTTTGATTGCTGAATAGTATTCCATTGTATAAAAATACCACAATTTCTGTACCCATTCCACCGTTGATGGACATCTGGGTTGTTTCCAGATGAAAAACTCAAGCGATAACACATGCTGGAGAGGTTGTGGAGAAAGGGGAACCCTCCTCCACTGCTGGTGGGAATGTAAACTGGTACAACCACTCTGGAAAGCTATCTGGCGCTTTCTAAGACAAATAGTGCTTCCTCCAGACCCAGCTATACCACTGCTAGGTATATACCCAAAGTTTGTTCAAGTACACAAAAAGGACACTTGCTCAACCATGTTTATAGCAGCTCTATTTGTAATAGCCAGAACCTGGAATCAACAACACTTTTAATGATTTAGAATTATTTGATCTATTTTGGTTGTGAAAGACTTATTTGTTGAAGATATAAGTTATCTCAGTGCAACATAGATTTTCCCTCTACTTTAAATGTCTGAAAGTAGGGAATGAAATTTTTTGATTCTGTTTGGACAATAACTCTTTATCTACCCTAGTTTCTTTCTGGATGACAGAGTCATCATTTAGCCCAGATTTAGATGTAACACTAATGTTGCAACGTGGATTTTTTCTAGTGGATCCATAGTAATTTTCTTTACTGTCATATGTTCTGATTTTGCATTCCAAAAATTAACTGGGGCAACTTGGAATTAAAAAAAAAAGGAATTATCAAATTTCAGAGGGAATACAGCAAGGAAGTGTGGCCTGACATATTTCAAAATACCATCACATCACACAGCATGAGTAAGGGGGTCCACAGAATCCACAATGTTCTGCTCATTTGGAAACATTCACATACTTTATTGTTACATGATACAATTTATACATCTTTGTTTTCACCAGTAAAATACTTCCCTGCATCCTGATAACCAAACTATGACAGTGGATAAATCCCCTAGAATATAAGTCCCAAAAATTTCACATAACTCCCTTGCAAAGGTGACTTACTGGATAGGCTATTGTTTTTTGAAAACTGTTAAGAAGTTATCTTGTTATATATAGTAGTCATCACGTTGTTCCTCAGTACATTTTGGCTTTTTTTTTTTTTTTTTTTTTTTTTTTTACTGGTACCCAGTAGAGGTTAATTACATTGGTTTACACTTTAAAACTAAGATTGCCCATACATTTAGGTTTGAAAATAATATAGAAAATGTATAAAAAGTAAATTTTACAGTCCCCCTTTTTATTCCTGTTAAACACCTGAGAATTGGAGGAAAGGAAAAACCATGCAGTGTTATTTAATTTATCAGCACTGGGACAGTGATGTTATATTATTCAAACAGTTATAGTTCTCCACAGCGGCTATTCAAATAGTTTTAAATTAGAGAAAATTATACTGTTTAATAATGTCAATGCTTAGAATATGTAATTTGGTATTTAATATTAAAATGAAATTTGATACATTATTTGCACACAGATAGCAATGTGTGCATCTAGAACACAACCACTACATATTTTAATGTTAAAGAATTTCTTAGGGCTCTCAGAAGCCACTTGCTATTTATCTAGGTTTTGAGTGGTCTTTGTTATGTAGTATACAAAACTCAGAATAAATTATAGAAACCACAATTAAGAGCTGATTATGCTTAAGAATGTCATTAAAAATGTACTGGTTTGAAAATAAATCTGTAAGATTCAAACATCAGTTAAAAGAAACAAGAGTATGCCACAATGAAAGTCACTCATATAACTAGTCTAAATAGTTCAAAGGACATCTGGAAAATGTAGGAGCACAGGTGTATTCCACAGACATCTTCTTGCTTAGATTTAAGGCTAAACAAGATTAAATTTTCCATTTTTTCTCTGAAGTGTTCAGTTTATCTCCCAATCAATATTCAATGCAGTAAGAGAAAAACTAGAATGAATGGTTTTGGTCACCCTTTCATATTGAGACATAATACCTTACTGAGTGTTTAATACATGAATTTCAAAGTTTTATGTTTAGTTATTTCTATTAGGGTGACTGTATTATATATATTACTCTAAAAACAACTATGCAGCAATAGAAACAAAGATTTACCACAGTCATAGGCTTAACTACTTTTCTACTTAATCTATAAAAATATTTTTAATTTCCAAATATATTAATATATAATGTTCACTCAAATATAACTTATTTCATTTAGTCAGCAAATAGAGTCCTATTTATTTTACAAATCAACCAAGAGTTGCAATCAAAAAGGAAACACAATAAAACTAGGGTATATTGATCTATTGTGTTAAATCTTCTTGACTCCAGAATGTGTGATAAACATAACTCAGTTATCACACATCACCACACGAGTAATAATAAATGTCATCTCAATCCAATATAGAGAGTAATAAGCAATGTTTATAAAGAAAACTTTAGTTCTAAGAAACTCAAAAGGTTACTGTGATGTGTATATAGATCCACTGTATATGCACTCTTATTTGGTATGTTTTTAGGAAAGGTGGAAAGAGGCAATCAGAATATTCCCAGTCCTTTTGAAAGCAATATGTTATGAATTCTTTGCCTGGCCAAAGGACTTTGGAGGAAATAGTTTGATGGTTTTTATTTGTTTTTGTGCCTCTCAAGTGCTTAGAAAATTTTATATCTGCTTTGAAGATCATACTTGAATTTCAGAATAATCCAAGTTCCAGGATTGAAGCTGTGGAGGTGGTGGTGTGTATCATTATATATGAAAACTCAAGACCATAAATCCATATTTCCAGTGGCACAATATTATTAGTAGAGAAATGAAATGGAGAGCTGCAGACCTGAGAAGAGTTCAGGGTGAAATAATTGAGGTTAAAAGGCATTTAAAATCAACTTTAAAAAATCAGGAAAAGAGTTGTGCCTGCAACTTCCCCCCCCAACTCACACAACACAGGAAACATGCAAAAACAAACAACAAGACTTAACCTAAGATACCATCAAAACAACTGCCTCTCCTCCAAAATAAATAATATTTTTCATATTCCTTCTCAGGTTATTATTAAAAAATCAGGACCTGCTAACAAAGACTTGGTGGAACCTTCTCACAGTTTGTTCAAAATGCAGTTTCTCAACAAAAGATAGTTTAAATCAGCTAAAGAGACAGGGACTAACAAACTGGCTATATTAGAAAACTGGCTATATTAGAAACATTGAACAAAACAACTGTTTTAAGCATAAAAATAGAAATAGAGCAAAAAATGGTACCCTAAAGAGTTCAGAAAGTGTTTCAAAATAAAATAAATCTATAACAATACCATAACAATTAGTAAATATTCAAAAAGAAATTAAAAAATGTTGTAATTGAATTGCAAATGTCACTGAGTAAGCAATGTAAGACTGGAAACAGCTGAAGAAAGACTCAGTAGACTGAGTATAAGTTATTTGAAATTAATGAGTCTGAGGAACATAAAGAAAGCCAAGCATGAAAATCATGAAGAAAAATAAACAGATCTGATATGAAAGGAAGCCACTTGGTCAACCAACATACACATAGAAGTGGTAGAGAGAGAAAAGGATAATGTAAAAATAAATTATTTGAAAGAAGTAAGTGGAATTTCCCAAATCTGAAGGTAGACACAATCAACTCCAAATAAGGTAAACCAAAATAGACTTATACAGAGACACACTAAACAGGCATCAGGAAAACAAATGCTACCTAAATTATCAAGAGAAGGGCTCTCATTATATACAATGCTACCCACTTGAAACAGTGTTTGGTTTCATCATCAAAAATCAGGTAGATAGGAGGAAATAATATTTAATATCTAGAGTACAAAGGAATAAAATGGAAACAAAATTAAGTGTGTAAATGATCCTCTACCAGCAGTTTCCAGGCATAAAGCATTTTAAATAGATAATTGTACAACAAGCTACCATTCCATGAGCTTTTGAGTAAGGTAAGGGATTGTACTTGTTTTAGAATAATGAAAGAAAAGATGCTCTGAAGAAGACAATGAAGGATAGATTCCCCTGCTCTGAATAGCATATCTACTCTAGTGAAAGAAGAAAGATTTAAGCCCAGGTCTGAAATTTGAAATGTAACACCAAGTCTACCATGCTGAATACTGATGACAAGGAAAGTTTGACAATGCAGAACTAAAGACCGTGTTGCCAAATTGAACTAAAGAAACTTTAATAGATAACAAAGACATTGCATTTACCTCCCTGCTAAAACCTCAAGGTAAGGGTGGTAATCAAGACTTTATTTACTGTGTAGTAAGGCATGAAAAGCAGTGGAGGATTTGGGCTCAGAGCTCAGAAACAGTTATGTCATGGTGACCAAGCTCCAAATATCAGCAGGCCCATATGTACTCCAGATATGACAAATATAACACTCCACCTGCCACAGAATCAGGTAGAAATGTGCACATCAGTAGAACAAATGTGACTTTTAGTAGTTCAAATTTGTGCCAACTTAAAAGTGAGCCTGATTCACATTTATCTCAAGAATATATGGACATCTGCAGGGATGTAGTTTTGTACCAACTTAACTTAGCATTGGGGATAATAATAAAGTAGCAAATATCAGATTTTACTTTGAACTGCTCTGAGCTTGTGAAATATAATGAGGATAGTTCAATCACTTTTATACTTAGGTTTCTATTGGGAGAAGTTTAGAATGGTTTTGTGCTGGCTAGTCTTATGTCAGCGAGGCATACACTGGAATCATTTTGAAAGAAGTAGGCTTAATTGACAAAAGGCCCTCATCAGACTGGCCCATGACCAAGCCTGTGCTGCATTTTATTGATTGATAGTTGATGTTGGAGAGCACAGCACAATGTGGGCTGTGCCAATGCAGGGCTGATAGTGCTCAGTCCTATAAGAAAACAAACCGAGGAAATCATCACAATCAAGCCAGTAATCAGTGTTCCACAAAGGCCTCAGATCCTGCCTTCTGTTTTGTGCTGTGACTTTCTGCCCTCACTTCCCTGGATGATGGTCTGCAAAGTTGGAAGATTAAACAAACCTTTACTTCCCCATGTTGATTTTGTTCATGCTGTTTTATCACAGCAACAAACCTTAACCAAGGTAACCCAGTGCCAGTGGAAGACATGTCTTCTGGTTGATTGCCCCTCGATTGTGGAGTATCACCAATGTATAACAGTTGCATTCTTGTGACATCAATGTACACAGGAGTGGGTAGGTTTTATGAGTGTGTTTCCTTGTGCTTCCTGAAGGGTAGTATAGTCTTAGACACTGTGCTATCAGAATGTTTCATGTTGTGAAAGAATTCACATAAAGAAGGCTATCTTAGGAGCTTGGAGCTGGCCCATGTAATGAAGTTCTGAAGAGAACAATTCAGAATGTCACAGTGGCTGATTGTATAGATCAGTGAGTGTGAATGAGGAATCTGGGCCTTCCCTAAGCACAAATAGATGAATGTGGTAACAAATTACTCTCCCTCACATACTCTCCAGGTTAGATTTTGGAGCAACAAAGCAGCTGGATTTTGTTCAAGCCTAAGTGTGATCTCCTTCTACTGTTAAGAGACTGAAAACACACTGACAGCATAAATAAACTTGATCACTATATTGCAATATAGTATCTCTAGGCTCAGAGAAACTAAACAACTTCTGAAGAATTTCTGTGAACCAGGCACACATAAACTTAGATTAAGAGTTCAAAAATAAATGGTTAAATTTTCTTTTTTTAATATTTTTTTATTTTTAAATAATTTTATACATTCACTTGTATCCCAGCTGTAGTCGTCTCCCTCTTTCCCTCCCAATCCTCCCTTCCCTCTCTCATCTCCTCCCTGCTCCCTTCTGAGTCCACTGAGAGGAGGTGTCCTCCTCTCCTTCCATCTGGCCCTAGCTTATCAGGTATCTTCTGGATGGTTGCAATGTCCTTATCTGTGGTCTAGCAAGGCTGCTCCTCCCTTGGGGGGGTAGGGGAGGCTCAATGAGCCAGATATTGACTTCATGTCAGAAACAATTCCTATCCTCCTTACTAGTGAACCCACATGAGCTACCATGGGCTATGTCTGAGCAGGGGTTGTAGGTTATATCTATGTATGGTCCCTGGTTGGATAAATAGTCTCAGAGAAGTCCCCTGTGCCCAGATATATTTGGACCTTGTGGGGCTCCCTGTCCCCTCTCATTTATACTAATTCCTCCTTCCTTCATATGATTCCCTACACTCTGCCAAAGTATTGGTTATGGATCTCAGCATCTGCTTTGATACACTGCTAGGTAGAGTCTTTCAGGCACCTTCTGTGGTAGGCTACTATCCTGTTACTTGTTTTCTCCTACTTACAATGTCCATCCCCTTTGTCTTTATAGATGAGGATTGATCATCTTACCCCTGGACCTCTTTCTTGTATATCTTCTTTAGGTGTAAAGACTTTATTATGTTTATCCTGTCTTATAGGTCTAGTACCCACTTATAAGAGAATATATACCATGTGACTCTTTCTGCTACTGAGATATCCCACACAGGATGATTTTTCTAGATCCCACCATTTGCCTGCAAAATTCATGATTTCCTCGTTTTCAATTGCTGAGTAGTATTCCATTGTGTAAAAATACCACAATTTCTGTATCCATGAATCCATTGATGGACGTCTGGGTTGTTTCCAGATTCTAGCTACTACAAATAAAGCTGCTGCAAACATGGTTGAGCAAATTTCCTTGTTGTGTACTTGAACATCTTTTGGATACATGCCTAGGAGTGGCATAGCTAGATCTTGAGGTAGCACTATTCCTAACTGTCTGAGAAAGCGCCAGATTGATTTCCAAAGTGGTTGTACAAGTTTACATTCCCACCAGCAATGGGAATTTCTCCACAACCTCTCCAGCGTGCATTGTCTCTTGAGTTTTTAATCTTAGCCATTCTGGTGGGTGTAAGGTGAAATCTCAGGGTCGTTCTGATGGCTAGGGATGTTGAACATCTCCTTATGTGTTTCTCTGCAGTTCTATATTCTTCTACAGAGAATTCTTTATTTAACTCCTTACACCATTTTTAACTGGGTTAATTTCTTTAACCCAGTTTTCTTTAACTGGTTAATTTCTTTAGTTCTTTATATATTCCAGATATCAGCCCTCTGTCAGATGGTGGGTTGGTGAAGATCTTTTCACAATCTGTAGGCAGTCGTTTTGTTCTGAAGACAGTGTCCTTTGCTTTACAGAAGCTTTTCAGTTTCATGAGGTCCCATTTATTGATTGTTGCTCTTAGGGCCTGTGCTGATGGTGTTCTGTTCAGGAAGTAGTCTTCTGTGCCCATGTGTTCTAGGCTCTTCCTCACTTTTTCTTCTAACCAATTTAGTATATCTGGTTTTATATTGAGGTCTTTGATCCACTTGGACTTTACTTTTGTGCAGGGTGATAAATATGGATCTATTTTCATTTTTCTGCATATAGACATCCAGTTGGATCAGCACCATTTGTTGAAGATGCTGTCTTTTTTCCATTGAATGGTTTTGGCTTCTTTGTCAAAATTCAAGTATTCATAGGTGTGTGGGTTTATTTACGGGTCTTCTATTTGGTTCCATTCACCCACCTTTCTGGTTCTATGCCAGTACCAAGCAGTTTTTATTGCTATTGCTCTCTATTACAGCTTGAGATCAGGGATGGAGATACCTACAGAAGATCTGTTGTTGTACAGAATCATTTTGGAAATTCTGGGTTTTTTGTTTCTCCATATGAAGTTGAGAATTTTTCTTTCAAGGTCTGTAAAGAGTGGTATTGGTATTTTGATGGGCACTGCATTGAATCTGTAGATTGCTATTGGCAGGATGGCTATTTTCTCTATGGTAATCCTACTGATCCACGAGTATGGGAGATCTTTCCATCTTCTGATATCTTCTTCAATTTCTTTCTTCAGAGATTTGAAGTTTTTTCAAACAGGTCTTTCACTTGCTTGATTATAGTCACCGCAAGGTATTTTATGTTATGTGGCTAATGTGAAGGGTGTTGTTTCTCTGAATTCTTCCTCAGCCTTATTGTCTTGGTATACAGGAGGGCTTCTGATTTTTTTGAGTTAATTTTATATTCAGCCACTTTGCTGAAGGTGTTTATTAGCTGAAGGAGTTCTCTGGTTGAGTTTTGGAGTAACTCAGGTATACTATCATATCATCTGCGAATAGTGAAAATTTGACTTCTTCCTTTCTGATTTGGATCCCCTTGATCTCCCTTACTTGTCCTATTGCTCTAGCTAGGACTTCAAGTACTATGTTGAATAGATATTGGGAGAGTGGGCAGCCTTGCCTTGTCCCTGATTTCAATGGGATTGCTTTAAGTTTCTCTCCGTTGAGTTTGATGTTGGCTATAGGCTTGCTGTACATTTGCTTTACTGTGTTTAGGTATTTGCCTTGTATCCCTGATCTCTCCAAGACTTAAACATGAATGGGTGTTGGACTTTGTCAAATGCTTTTTTCGCATCTAGGGAGATGACCATGTGGTTTTTCTCCTTCAGTTTGTTTATATGGTGGATTACATTGATGGACTTCTGTATATTGAACTACTGTTGCATGCCTGAGATGAAACCTACTTGGTCATGGTGGATGATATCTTTTATGTGTTCTTGGATTCAGTGTGCAAGTATTTTATTAGTTTTGTATCAATGTTCATAAGAGAGATCGGTCTGAAGTTCTCTTTTTTTTTTTGTTGGATCTTTGTGTGGTTTAGATATTAAGGTTACTGTGACTTCCTAGAATGAGTTTTGTAATGTTCCTCCTGTTTCTATTTTGTGGAATAATTTGGAGAGAATTGTAGTTAGCACTTCTTTGAAGGTCTGGTAGAATTCTGCACTGAAACCATCTGTCCATGTTTTTTTTTAAATTTTTGTTTGTTTGTTTGTTTTGTTTGTTTGTTTTGGGAGGCTGTTGATGACTGCTTCAATTTCTTTGGGGGACATAGGGCTGTTCAATCTTTCTACCTGAGCTTGACTTAATTTTGGTAGATGGAATCTATCAAGAAAAATGTGTATTTCTTTTAGATTTTTGAACTTTGTGGCATATAGGCTTTTGTAGTAGAACCTAATGATTGTTTGGATTTCCTCATTGTTTGTAGTTATGTCCCCATTTTCATTTCTGATTTTGCTGATTGGGATAGTTTCTCTCTCCTTTTTAGTTAGTTTGGCCAAGGGTTTGTCTATCTTGTTAATTTTCTCGAAGATCCAGCTCTTGGTTTCATTGATTCTTTGAATTGTTCTATTTGTTTCTAATTGGTTGATTTCAGCCCTGAGTTTGATTATTTCCAGCTGTCTCCTCCTCTTGGGTGTTTCTGATTCTTTTTTTTTCTAGGGCTTTCAGTTGGGCCATTAAGTTGTTTGTATGAGATGTTACAAATTACTTCTTAAAGGCACTTAGTGCTATGAGTTTTCCTCTAAGCACTGCTTTGTTGTGTCCCATAAATTTGGGTATGTTATGCCTTCATTGTCATTGAATTCTAGGAAGTCTTTAATTTCTTTATTTCATCCTTAACCCAGCTGTCATTGAGAAGTAAGTTGTTCAGTTTCCATGTGCATATAGGCATTTTGCTATTTCTATTGTTGTTGAGGTCCACTTTAGTCCATGGTGGTCAGAAAGTATACAGGGGTTTATTTCAATCTTCTTATATCTGTTGAGGCTATCTTTGTGACCAACTATACAGTCTATTTTGGAGAACATTTCATGAGGTGATAAAAAGAATGTATACTCTTTTGAGTTTGGGTGAAAAGTCCTGTAGATTTCTATCAGGTCATTGTACATTTGTGGACATATCTTTCTTTAGGTTGGGAAAATTTTCTTCTATGATTTTCTTGAAATATTTTCTGGACATTGGAGCCTGGAAACCTCTTCTTTGTCAATTCCTATTATTCTTAGACTTTGCCTTTTCATGGCGTCCTTGACTTCTTGAATTTTTTGTGTTTGGGGGTTTTCCAATTTTACTTTTTCTTTGAGGAAAATATCAATTTCTACTAGTGTATCTTCAGCACCCAATATTTTCTCTTCCATCTCTTGTTTTCTATTAGTGATGCTTACCTTTGTGGTTCCTTTTCTTTTCTCTAATTTCTCCAGTTTCAGGGTTTTCTCAGTTTGTGTTTTCTTTATTGATTCTAATTCTGTTTTCTTGCCTTGCAACTTTTCCTTCATATGTTTGAATGTGGATTCCTGTGTCTCCAAGATGGTCTCTATTTTTTGTTTGTTTCCTCTCTTAATGCCACTACTTCTGCCTCCATTTGTTTGGCTATATTTGCCTCTGTTTCTTTGAGAACTTCATTCACTTCATTTTTCTCTGTTTCCATTTGGGAGGCCAAATCTTTGAGAGATTTATTTGTTTCCTCTTTAACTGTTTGAATTTGTATGGCTATTTCTCTGAGAGATTTGTTGGTTTCCTCTTTATGTGCCTCAAATAATTGGATAATCATAACTTTAAAATAATTTTCTTGTGTTTCTGATAAGTTGGATTATCCATTAATTTGTGGAGTTGATGATGAAGTCATGATATCTTGATTTATGTTGGTTGTATTCTTTTGCCGACCCCTGGCCATTTGGTTATCTGTAGTGTTCACTGTTTGTTCCTGGATTCTGCATATCAGACTGGTCTTTCTGTTATCTGAAGAATTCTTCAGGGAAATGAGAGAGGTCCAGTGGTTTCAGTGTGTGCATTGGTGGTTCAGCTATACCTGTTGGAGGAAAGTTTGCATGAGCAGGACAGATGTATGTGACTGAGCGTGTGCGTGTAGGTGTGTCCTAAGAGAGAGGGTGTTGGAGAATGAAGAGACCTTCAGTGTGTGAGAGGGGTGCCTTGCAAGCACTAAAGGTGTTGCAGGTGCTTAATGGATTGCTAGAGCTGTTGTAGATTGTGGGCACGTATTGTTTTTGCAGGTCTGCTAGGCTTTGTTGACTATTCAGCTGATTATCTGTCACTGAGAGGTTGGATGGCCCACACAATCACTGGCTGGGCAGCCCTTTGTAGTCAGTACTGCCACTTGCATACTTGGGATCTGGGAAGGATTTTACTGCTGATGTGAGTCTCTGTGGCTGGCACTCTTTGTGCTTGTGCTCTGGCGGGGTGAGGTTTCCAGTGGTGCATGCATTCAGGCGGGGCCCAATGGAGGTTGTAGTGGGAGGTGTGCTCGGAGAGTCCAGAGCTCGGCAAGAGGTCACTAGGCGAGGCGTGGGCTCCTCGGGCATGTGCTCTGAGGGAGGTCTCCGTCGTGGCTGAGGGGCCTGAAGTCCTGCTTCTGCTGTCTTGGTCTCCAGACAGTGATCTTTGCAGATTTGGGATCCAGGAAGGATTGTACTGAGGAATTGAGTCTCTGTGGTTGACACTCTGTGGCTGGGCCTGTGCTCTGGCGCTGGCCGTGGGTGCTTTCCGGTGTTCCAGTGTTTCCCAAGGTGTGTACACTCCTCTGGTGTGGCGGGTTTCCGGAGGTGTGTGTGTTCTGGCGGGGCAGGATTTCTGGAAGGACATGAGCTCTGCAGTGCTTCTTGTGTTGGGATCCTGTCCCACGGGGGGATGCTCCGTGGGTCGGGAGCTCAGCGAGAGGGCTCTAGGGCTGGACCTGTATTCGAGGTGTGGTTTTCAGCAGGCAGTTACAGCTGTCTGCTGGGCTAAGGGGCCTTGAGTGCTGTCTCTGCTGTCTTGGTCCCTAGACCGTGAGCTTTGTGCTCAGCTACCTGATGCTGTGTGCAAGCTTTCCTGCATGGGAGGCTCAGACAAGGGAAGAGCCCCACTTCGTTCCCAGAGAAGTCTGCTCCGATCTAAATCTACAAGCATTCCACGCTTCTGTGGTGTCCCCTCTCCTTTAGAAAGCCCCAAAGTCCAAATTCTAGTTTTGATTATCTATCTACTCACCAATTTCGGAGATTCAGGTCCTCTGCCTCTCCAAAATGGTGAGCTCTCCTCGCTGCCACCTTGGAACTCCCAGTTAACTTTTCAATTCCTTGATGTCACAAATAAGCATTAAAGGCTTTCAAGAAATCATAATCAAAATCTAATAACCCAAACAATATCCCAATATGTGACCAGATGCTAATGAAAAGGTAAAACTCACAGACAAGTTTTAAAATATTAAAGGTCTGCATTCTGAACATAGCCAAACAGCACAGTATTATAACAGAAAAACATAATTAGTAAAAGAAATTTAAAAGCAAACAAACACTTCTAAACTTGGTGTAGACTTAGCAAAATTCAAAACTACAATATAAGGTATCATTATCAAGAATTAAATAGGAGGAAACAAGTCATTTGAAGAACCAATGTAAATGGAGAATAGAAAAAGAAAGAAAAGGAGTCTTAAATGTTTGGGACAATAATAGAATAGCAAATATACATTCTCCTGAGATTCGACAGTGACAGAGAGGGCACATAATTTGGAAAGATCACTCAACCAAGGACCTTCCTGGAAACACCCTATAACCCCTGCACAGATGTAGGCCATGGCTGCTCAGTCTCCAAGTGGGGGTCCTAGTAAGGGGAATAAGGACTTTCTGACACGAACTCAGTGGCTGGCACTTGATCAACTTCCCCTGAGGGGGAAGCATTCTTACCAGGCCAGAGAGAGGAAGACCATACACCCAGTCCTTATGAGACCTGATAGGCTGGTGTCAGAGAAAAGGGGAGGAAGACCTTCTCTATATGTGGACTTGGGGAGGGGCATGGGAGGAGATGAGAGATGGAGGGTGGAATTGGGAGGGGATGAAAGAGGGGTCTACAGCTGGGATACAAAGTGAATAAACTGTAATTAATAATAAATAAATAAATTTTAAAAACTGAAAAAATGGAAAAAAAATAATAGTTTAGATGATAACCCCCTACATTAAAGCAGAAAAATAAGAAACATCAAAGGTTTCTTAGAATTTTATCTATCTATCTATCTATCTATCTATCTATCTATCTATCTATCTATCTATCTATCTATCTCTATATTCACTTTACATTTGCCCAGTCCCACCCTCCCTCCCTCTTTCCTGTCTCCCAACTCCTATTCCTCAGAAAAGGTGAACACCCCCACAACACACCCCAGCTCATTAAGTCACATCAGGATTGAGGCTATCCTCTTCCCCTCTGGTTTGACAAGGTAGCCCCTCTAGGGGGTTGTGATAAAAATTAGGTAATAGAGTCCTTTTTACAGACAGCCCCACTTCCTTATTGGGGAACCACATGAAGCCTGAGCTGTCCATTATCTACATCTGCATAGGGAGTCTAGGTCCAACCCATGAATGGTCTTTGGCTAGGAGCTTCAGTATCTGCAAGCCCCTCTGAGACTTAATTATTTGGCTCTGTTGGTCTCCTTGTGGAGTTTCTGTCACCTGCAGGTCCTTCTATCTTCCCTTCCCCCCTCCCTCAGCTATTCTACGAGACTGTACACAGTTTTTCCAATGTTTGGCTGTGATTTACCTAATATTTTGATATATAAAGAGTAATTACATTAGTCAGGTTTTTCTAAATGTATAGAACTAACAGAATCAAACTGTGTGTGTCTGTGTGTCTGTGATTTATTAGAGTACCTTACAGACTGTTGTCTTAGCATACTAAAAATTGGTATATCCAAGTAGAAAAACCAAGAATCTGGCAGGTTATTCAGTCCACACCTCAGCTGCTCAGGCTGTCCTGGAATCTCATGGAATACCTAGCAAGCTGTTTGTGTTCAGTCTATGGTGTTATGTCAAAGAAGTAGCTTCTAATAGCAGTAAGGAAATGCCTCAGCAACAGGAGAGATGAATAAATGAACTTGTCAAGGAAACTGAGGATAAGCAGACAAAAAGCAAAGTATTTTTTTTCTTTACGATGGGCTTCCACGAGAAGCTATAGAGCAGATTTAGGTTGTATCTTCTTACTGCAAATACATTTAAACAAGTTGAAGACAGTGGGATATTGAAGTCACTCAGTATTAGTGTTCTGAAATCAATATGTGTTTTCTCATATTTATGTTTTATGAACTGGGTACAACTGTGATCAGTGGGTACAAGTTTAGAATCATGTTGTTTTGATGGCCTTTTTAATTTCAGATGAGATGATCTTCTTTAGCTACTCTTACTAGTTTTTGTTAGCAGTCAATTTGTTAAGATATTAGAACAGCAACAGTGTTTCCAGCTCTGTTTTCTTGAAATATTGTTTTCAGTGCTTTCACACAAAGGTAGAGTTTACTTTTTATGATGTTTCTTGGACAGAATATGTATAGCTTTCTCATTTTTAACCTAATATATTAATCTTGATGCCTTGATTAAGGAATTGAGAACATTATTATTCAGAGTTATTAGTAAAAAGGTTTATATTAAGTTTTGTTTCGGTGATTTTGTGGTGTTTGTTGTTTTTCTAATCCTTATCTACTATTGTAGTGTGTGTTATTCCCTCCTATAGCCTAATGGATATGTTTAAGTCCCAAGATTGTTTCAACATTGTTTTTCTTTTATAGTTCTGGCTTAGTAGCCATGCGTTCTCTTAGTATATTCTTTATCAGAGTAAAGCTTTTCTTTCTCCATCTATTATGCCAAATATTGTTTCTGGGCAGAGTACTCTTGTTCATTATTTGATACATTTTAGAACTTAAAAAAAATCATCACAAGACCCCTGGTTTCTAAAAATTCTGTCTGAGAATCTGATGCTCTTCTTTTTTTCTTATTTTTTAATTTTTTTTTATTTATTACAGTTTTTTTCACTTTGTATCCCAGCTGTAGCCCCTTTCACATCCCCTCCCAATCCTGCTCTCCATTCTTTTTCTCCTCCCTTTCCCCTTTCCCAGTCCACTGATAGTGGAGGACCGTCTCCCCTTCCATCTTGCCCAACTTATCAGGTCTCATCAGGACTGGCTGCATTGTCTTCCTCTGTGGCCTGGTAAGGCTGTCTTCACTTCAAGGGAGGTGATCAAAGAGCCAGCCACTCAACTAATATCAGAGAGAGCACCTGTTCCCCTTACTAGGTTACCCACTTTGAGACTGAGAAGCCATGGGCTACATGTCTGCAGGGGTTCTAAGTTTTCTCCACAAATGGTTCTTGGTTGGAGTATCAGTTTCAGAAAAGATCATTGCCTAGATTTTTTTTTTTTTTTTTTGGTTCTGTTGCTGTCCTTGTGGAGCTACAGTGTCCTCCAGGTTTTTATATCTCCCATTTCTTTCATAAGATTCCCTGCTCATATGTATGGCCTTTATAACTGACTTTCACCTCTAGATGCTCTATATCCAAATGACTTGCTATAATCAAAAGGGTTTTGTAAGTCTTTATTTTGAAGCTCAGAGACAACTTTATTAGAGATTAAGGAAAAGGCATAAAGCAGGCTAGGGGAACATTCCAGTAGGTGCCAGGAGACTGTTAGGAGGTGGTGGGGTCTGGGAAGGGGGTGTTATTCCCCCTTTAAGCATTCAGGGCATATGCTTGAAGGGGATTGTATGGCTTCAGTTTCTTCCTCTTTTATGTCAAGGCCATGAGATAAACATGCCTTTGCCACACGCTTACTCCAATCCATGCTGCTTCATCCACTGCAGCAATGAAGCCAAACAACCATGAATAAATCCTTCAAATCTATGAGCCAAAATAGACATTGTTTCTTCATTAAGAGAAATAGAGAGAAAGCACTTCACTCTTGGTAGTGGGCTAATGAACTCAAGTACCTCCTGAAATGTGTAATTTTCATTGTATACAAAATATAAAAAATGTAATAGACAATACAAAAATAAACATAATAAACAAAAGGGCTGGAGAGTTGGCTCAGGGTTAAGAGCACAGGTTACTTTTGTAGAGGACTTGGGTCCAATTCCCAGTACCAACATGACAGTTCACAATGGTCTTTTAGTTCAGTCCCAGGGGACCTGACACCCTCTTATGGACATACATACAAATAAATCACCAATGCACTATAATAGTAAATAAATCATTCAAAATAATACACACGAAAAAGGATTATTTTATTTTTTTAATTTTTATTTTTTTAATAATCACAGGTTATTTAATTTGTGTCACAGCTACGGCTTCATTCCCCTTCTTCATTCCCTCCCAATTCCACTCTTCCTCCTTTATCTCCTCTCTGTCCCTTTCCAAGTCCACTGCTAGGGGAGGTCCTCCTACCCTTCTAGCTGACCCTAGCTTATCAGGTATCTTGAGGACTGGCTGCAATGTCCTCCTCTGTGGCCTAGCAAGGCTGGTCCTTCCTTGGGGGTGGGGTGAGGTAGAGGAGCCAGTCTTTGTGTTCATGTTAGAAACAGTTCCTGTTCCCCTTATTAGGGAAACCCACTTGGATACTGAGTTACCATGGGTTACATCAGAGCAGGGGCTCTAGGTTTAATCCATACATGGTCCTTGGGTAGAGAAATAGTCTTATAGAGAAATCCCGCGCCCTGTTATATTTTGTTCTTGTGGAGCTCCTGTGCTCTCCAGGTCATATTAACTCCCCCTTTTATCATATGATTCCCTGCACTCTACCAAAGGTTTGGTTATGAGTCTCAGCATCTGCTTTGATACACTGCTAGGTAGAGTCTTTCAGAGGCCCTCTGTGGTAGGCTCCTGTTCTGTTACTTGTTTCTCCTACTTCCCATGTGCGTCCCATTTGTCTTTCTAAGTGAGGATTGATCATCGTACCCGGGTCCTCTTTCTTGTTTATCTTCTTTAGGTGTACTTATTTTAGTATATTTATCCTATCTTATAGGACTATATAAGTGAATATATACCCTGTGTGTCTTTCTGCTCCTGGGACATCTCACTAAGGATGATCTGTTCTAGATCCCACCATTTGCCTGCAAATTTCATGATTTCCTTGTTTTTAATTGCTGAGTAGTATTCCATTGTGGAAAAGTGCCACAATTTCTGTATCCATTCCTCCCTTGATGGACATCTGGGTTGTTTCCAGATTCTGGCTATTACGAATAAAGCTGCTACAAACATGATTGAATAAATGTCCTTGTTGTGTACTTGAGCATCTTTTGGATATATGCATAGGAGTGGTATAGCTGGATCTTGAGGAAGCACTATTCCTTATTGTCTGAGAAAGCACCAGGTTGATTTCCACAGTGGTTGTACAAGTTTAGATTCCCACCAGCAGTAGAGGAGGATTCTCAATTCTCCAGTTTAGATTCCCACCAGCAGTAGAGGAGGGTTCTCAATTCTCCACAAACTGTCCAGCATGTGTTGTCACTTGAGTTTTTAAAGTTTGCCATTCTGATGAATGTAAGGTGGATTCTCAGGTTCGTTTTGATTTGCATCTCTGTGATAGCTAAGGACATTGAGCATCTCTTTAAGTGTTTCTCTGCCATTCTATATTCCTCTATAGAGAATTCTCTGTTTAGCTCTGTACCCCATTTTTTTAACTGGATTGCTTGATTTATTGCTTTTTAATTTCTTTAGTTCTTTATATATTCTGGATATCAACCCTCTGTCAGATATAGGGTTGGTGAAGGTCCTTTCCCAGTCTGTAGACTATCATTTTGTTCTAATGACAATGTCTTTTCCTTTACGGTAACTTTTCATTTTCATGAGGTCCCATTTATCAGTTGTTGCTATAAGAGCCTGTGCTGTTGGTGTTCTGTTCAGGAAGTTGTCACTTGAGCCAAAGAATTCCAAGGTCTTCCTCACTTTTTCTTCTAACTGATTTAGTGTATCTGGTTGTATTTTGACGTCTTTGATCTACTCGAACTTTAGTTTTGTGCAAGATGATGAATATGGATCTATTTTCATTTTTTTCATGTAGACATCCAGTTGGACCAGCACCATTTATTGCAGATGCTGTCTTTTTTCCATTGAATGGTTTGGGCTTCTTTGTTGAAAATCAAGTATTGATATGTGTTTGGGTTTATTTCCGGGTCTTCTATTCAGTTACATTAATCTACTTTTCTGGTTCTATGCCAATATCATGCAGCTTTTATTACTGTTGCTCTGTAGTACAGCTTGAGATCAGGGATGGAGATACCTCCAGATGATTGTACAGGATCGTTTTGGAAATTCTGGGTTTTTTGTTTCTCCATATGAAGTTGAGAATTTTTCTTTCAAAGTCTGTAAAGAGTGGTGTTGGTATTTTGATGGACACTGCATTGAATCTGTAAATTGCTATTGGCAGGATGGCTATTTTCTCTATGGTAATCCTACTGATCCATGAGCACGGGAGATCTTTCCATCTTTTGATATCTTCTTCAATTCCTTTCTTCAGACACTTGCAGCTTTTTTCAAACAGGTCTTTCACTTGCTTGGTTAAAGTCACTCCAAGTTACTTTATATTATTGGTGGCTATTGTGAAGGGTGTTATTTCCATGATTTCTTTCTTGGTCCTATTGTCTTGGGTACACAGGAGGGCTTCTGAATTTTTTTGAATTAATTTTGTATCCAACCACTTTGCTGAAGGGGTTTATCAGCTGAAGGAGTTCTCTGGTTGAGTTTTGGGGTCACTCAGGTATACTCTCATATCATCTGAGAATGGTGAAACTTTGACTTCTTCCTTTCTGATTTGTATTCCATTAATCTCCCTTGCTTGTCTTATTGCTCTAGTTAGGACTTCCAGTACTATGTTGAATAGATACAGAGAGAGTGGGCAGCCTTGCCTTGTCCCTGATTTTAGTGGGATTGATTTAAGTTTCTCTCCATTGACTTTAATGTTGGCAATAGGCTTGCTGCATATTGCCTTTACTATGTTTAGGTATGTGCTTTGTATCCCTGATCTCTCCAAGACTTTAAATATGAATGGATATTGGACGTTGTCAAATGCTTTTTCGGCATCTAAGGAGATGATCATGTGGTTTTTCTCCTTTAGTTTTTTTATATGGTGGATTACATTGATGGATTTCCATATATTGAAACATCCTTGAGTGCCTGGGATGAAGCCACTTGGTTATGGTGAATGATATCTTTTATGTGTTCTTGGATTCAGTTTGCAAATATTTTCTTGCATCAATGTTTACAAGAGAGATAGGTCTGAAGTTCTCTTGTTTTTTGTTGTTGGGTCTTTGCGTGGTTTAGGTATCAAGGTGACTATGTTTTGGTAAAGTTCCTTCTATTTCTGTTTTGTGGAATAGTTAGAAGAGAATTGGAATTAACACTTCTTTAAAGGTCTGCATTGAAACTGTCTGGCCCAGGGCTTTTTTAAGAAGGGAGATTGTTGAGGACTACTTTTATTTCCTTAGGGGATATAGGGCTATTCAGTCTTTCTACCTTATCTTGACTTAATTTTGGTAGATTGAAACTATCTAGGAAATTTTACATTTCTTTTAGATTTTCGAATTTTGTGGCATACAGGCTTTTGTAGTAGAACCTAATGATTCTTTGGATTTCCTCATTGTCTGTAGTTATGTCCCCATTTTCATTTCTGATTTTGCTGATTTGTATAGTTTCTCTCTGCCTTTTAGTTAGTTTGGCTAAGGGTTTGTCTATCTTGTTGATTTTCTCAAAGAACTAGCTCTTGGTTTCATTGATTCTTTGAATAGGTTTATTTATTTCTAATTGATTGATTTTAGCCCCGAGTTCGATTATTTTTACTTGTCTGCTCCTCTTGGGTGTATCTGCTTCTTTTTTTCCTAGGGCTTTCATTGGGTCATTAAGTTGCTTGTATGAGATGTTATAAATTTTATTTTGAAGGCACTTAGTGCTATGAATTTTCCTCTGAGCACTGCTTTCATTATATCCCATAATTTTGGGTATGTTGTATCTTCATTTTCATTGAATTCTAGGAAGTCTTTAATTTCTTTCTTTATTTCTTCCTTAACCCAGATGTCATTGAGTAGCAAGTTTTTCAGTTTCCATGTGCGTGTAGGCTTTATGTTATTTCTATTGTTGTTGAGGTCCAGCTAGTCTATTGTGGTTAGATAGAATACAGGGAATTATTTCAATCATCTTGTATATGTTTAGGCTTGCTTTGTGACCAACAATATCGTCTATTTTGGAGAAAGTTCCATGAGGTGCTGAAAAGAAGGTATACTCTTTTGAGTTTGAGTGATACTTTCTGTAGATATCTTAGGTCCATTTGAGTTAGAGCCTCTGTAAGTGCCTTTATTTCCCTATTTGGCATATGTCTAATTGATCTGTCCTTTGGTGATAGTGTGGTGTTGAAGTCTCCCACTATTAAGGTGTTGGATCGATGTGTGATTTAATAATGTTTTATTTACGAATGTAGGCACTCTTGTATTTTGGGCATAGATGTTCAGACTTATGATGCCCTCTTGGTGGATTTTTTTCTTTGATGAGAATGTAGTGCCCCTCCTCATCTTTTTTGGTTAATTTTGGTGGAAAGTCTATTTTATCAGAGAGTAGGATTGCTACCCCAGCTTGTTTTCTGGGTCCATTTTCTTGGAAAACATTTTTCCAGCCCTTCCCTCTGAGGTAGTGTTCATCCTTGTTGCATAGGTGTGTTTCTTAGATACAGAAGAATGTTGGATCCTGTTTCCATACCCATTCTGATAGTCTGTGTCTTTTTGTTGGAGAGTTGAGTCCATTGATGTTGATAGATAATAGTGATCAATGAACTTTATTTTCTTTTATATTGGAGTCAGTGGTCTTACTGTGTTTCATTGCTCATTTTCATTTAATTTTTTTGGGGGATGTTATCTATATGCTATGTTTTCTTGGGTGAAGTTGTTTTCATTGGATTGGAATTTTCCTTCTAGTGTCTTCTGTAGCGCTGGTTTGCTGTGTAGATATTGCATAAATTTGGTTTTGTCATGGAATGTTTTGTTTTCTCCATTTATGTTGATTGAAAGCTTTGCAGGGTATAGTAGTGTGGATTGGCTCCTGTGGTCTCTTAGAGTCTGCATGACACTTGCCCAAGCCCTTCTGGCTTTCATAGTTTCTGATGAGAATTCTGGTGTCTTTCTGATAGGTCTACCTTTATATGTTACTTGGTCTTTTTCCCTTGCTGCTTTTAGTATCTTTTCTTTGTTCTGTAGATTAAATATTTTGACTATGCTGTGACATGAGGATTTTCTTTTCTGGTCTAGTCTATTTGGTGTTCTATAGGCCTCTTGTATATTTATGGACATCTCTTTCTTTAAGTTGGGGAAATTTTCTTCTATGATTTTCTTGAAGATATTTTCTGGCCTTGGAGACTGGAGTCTTCTTTTTCATCAATTCCTATTATTCTTAGATTTTGCCTTTTCATGGCATCTTTGATTTCTTAGATATGTTTTGTTTGGGACTTTTCCAATTTTACTTTTTATTTGGGAGAAATATCAATTTCTGCAGGTGTATCTTCAGCATCAGAGATTATCTCTTCCATCTCTTGTATTCTGTTGGGATGCTTACTTTTGTGGTTCCTTATCTTTTCTTGAAGATCTCCAGCTCCAAGGTTTTCTCTGTTTGTGTTTTCTTTATTGATTCTAATTCTATTTTTATATGTTGTACCATTTCCTTCATTTATTTGAATGTGATTTCTTGTCTCTGTATGATGGCCTCTATTTTTCATTTGTTTCTTCTCTATGCCACTAATTTTGCCTCTACTTGTCCCTCTATTTGCATGGCTATTTCTCTGAGAGATTTGTTTGTTTCCTCTTTATGTGTCTCCAATAACTGGATAAGCATATCTTTAAGGTCATTTTCTTGTATTTTCTAAGAATTGATTTTCGGGGCTGCATGGTTTCTTGATTTTTGTTGGTGGTGTTCCTTCGCCTACCTCTGGCCATTTCTTTATCTGTAACCTTCTCTGTTTGTTCTTGGATTCTGCAGATCAGATTGGTATCATCTTTCTCTGGTGTCTGGAGAATTCTTCAGGGGTATTCAAGAGGTCCAATGGTTTCAGCATGTGCATAGGTGCTTCAGCTCTACCTGTGGGAGGGAAGTCCTTGGGTGCAGAAGGACAAAAATGTATGCGTGCATGTGCGTGGAAGTTTGCCTTGAAGGACAGGGTGCTAGATAATGTAGAGGATTTCAATGTGATGGAAGGGTGCCTTGTGCTAAAGTTGTTGCATGTACTGGTTAAGATTGCATGCACATGTTTCCTGGGTTTGTCAGTGTCCTACAGGCTACTGATATTTGTCTCTGACTGAGCTCTAGGAGTTATTTGCCTAAACTCCACTGCTGGCTCCACAGAGCTGTGGTTTTCAAGTCACAGGACAGCCTCTGTTTTCCACAGTGGATGTATGGGTAGGAGATTTCTGATGTCTGGCTGCTAACTTAGAAGCACCCTGGATCTGTGGCAGGAACTAGGGGACACACTCACTCTCTAGCAGGTCAAATCTTAAAGCACAGGGGATCCTTTTGGTCTCTACTGGCTGGTTTGTACCTGCTGAACCAAATGTGCACTCAGAAGCTCAGTGGTGTTGTAGCCCCTGTACCCAGGAGTCCAGCTGTGGCTTCAGAACTGGGGTGTCCAGGTACCTGCCAGGAAGTCTTGTGTGGCCAGTACAGTGGTTTGGTGCTTGGTTTGCCTGGTTGGTTTTGTAGGTCCGCCACACCATGCACTGCACAGCCCCTGAGTCTGCCACTGAGGAACTAAGTGTCCCATATAGTATAGTCAGGCTATACTGTAGAGTCGGTACAGCTGGCTGCTCTTGGGAGTAAGACCCAGGCAGCCTTTTACCGTGGATCTCAGGCTCAGCAAGAGGGTTAGGCTGTCTGCTGAAGCTGTGGTGCTACTATTCCGCCTCTGCTGTCTCGGTTTTCAGGCGGCACTGGTGCTGGCGCTGTGGCTTGCCTACTCCAAGGGGGAGGGAAGCCCGAAGGAAAGTGCCCTTCTCCAATCCCAGGGAAGTCCTTGTCTAATCTGAATCAAAGAGTTCTCCGCTCCTGTGCTGTCCCCCCACCTTCGTGGAGCCACAATGTTATTTTTCCGGGTTCAGATGCTCTTCCACTCATCAATTTCGAAGTTTCGTGTCCTGTGGCTCTCAGAAACGATGCGCAGTGATCGCTGCCATCTTGCCCCTAGCATAATTTTCTTAATCACTAATGGAGATTACACGACATGAGGAAAGAAATTCAGGAATCTACAATGAAAATTAAAAAAAAAAACTGGTAAATGGTGTCTTACATACAACTATACTTATTAATAAATGCAACAAATAAAAATAATTAAAAGTTTCAACTGAAGATAGAGTGACTGAATGGAAAAAATTTAAAAGATATATAGCTATATATATATAACTGTGTCATGCTATAACTTCAGTGAAAAGAAGACATAAAATAACAAATGCAAAGGAAATCCCACAATGAATAAATCATAATCATGATTATATTGGAGAAAATGGATTTCAGTATAGAGAGAGTTCAGTGGAAAGGGAAAAATAAAGAAATGGAGGAAGACTAGAGGGGGATTTCAACTACACTAATCATGTATAGATATTTTATTCTCATTATTTTCTTACTAGTATATTAATAAAGCACTTGCATTACATTAAAATATTATAAAGAAAATGTGTTTTTTGTTAGGCATAATGGTACATTCATTTATTTCCGTTAGAAGTCAGAGGCACAAAGGTCTCAGTGAGATCTAATTCAACTCGTTCTACATAGCAACTTCCAGGCTAGCCACAGCTACATACTGAGAACGTGCTTTTAAAAAGTGATACTCCAACCAAGGATCATTCATGGATATAACCTAGAAACCCTGCTCAGATGTAGCCCATGGCAGCTCAGTATCCAAGTGAATTCCCTAGTAATGGGAAGAGTTCATGTCCATGAACTCAGTGGCTGGCTCTTTGACCACCTCCCACTGAGGGAGGAGCATCCTTGCCAGGCCACAGAGGAGACAATGCAGCCAGTCCTGATGAGACCTGATAAGCTAGGGTCAGATGGAAGGGGTGGAGGACCTCTCCTATCAGTGGACTTGGATAGAGGCTTGAGAGGAGATGAGAAAGGAAGGGCGGGATTGGGAGGGAATGAGGGAGGGAGATACAGCTGGGATACAAAGTGAATAAACTGTAATTAATGTAAAAAATAGAAAAGTGACCCAGTGTACATCCAATATAATAATTGATCCATAAAATGAATAAAATCTTTTTGAGAAACAAAGATTTATTGCCATATCATTATATGATGGCTAACAAGTAAGTTCGTGCAGAGGATATAATTCTAAATGTCTACATACCCACTATCATTGTTCCACCAAATATCAAGAAGTTAATGAACCACAAATGAAAAAATTCACTCTGATATATTTTATGCTTTCAGCCATGAATGAATCCTGTGGGTGGAATGCAATATCAATACTAAGGAGCAAAACTGAATTGAACCTTAGAATAAATAGCCCTATAAATGATCATCAGAAAATTCCTTTCAGCTACAGAACTTATATATTTCTCTCTATAGTATGTGTAATGCTGGATAAGTCACAAAACAGATTTCAACCTTAGAAACACTGACATGAAATTTAGAATGTTTCTTGTCCTTATTATTTCTATGTCAACTCGACACATTTATAATTTGGAATAGGGAAACTTAAAGTTGATTAAATGCCTCTATAAGATCAGGCTATAGGGGAATTTTCTAAGGGAGTGCCCTGCCTTCTGTGGACTAGTAGACCTGGGTTCTATAAGAAAGCAGCATGATTAGGGCATGCAGAACTAGGCAGTATGTAGCACTTCTCCATAGCAACTACATCAGTTTCTGCATCCATGTTTCTTCCCTGTTTGATTTCCTGTCCCAGATTTCTTTGATGATGAACAGTCACATGGAAGTATAAGCTGAATAAACTCTTTCCTCCACAACTTGCTCTGGCCACAGTGTTTCATCACAGCATTAGAAATCCTAAGACATTTCCTAACCATATGCAGAAAACTACAAATCCCATCAAGAAAACTTTAGAAAGTATAAAAACCATTAAAATAAAAGACTTCTTTTCAGTAACTTAATAATTAACATGTATACACAGTAATATGAATACATATATATCAAAAACCCATGAAACACAACCAAGCAGTACTTTGCAAAACAAGTTTATAGTAATCAAGAAAGGATATATATTTCAAATGAGCAACTTTTTGTATGTTCCAAAGAACTAGCAAAACAAAATCAAATCAAGTTTAAAGTTAGAAGGAAAGCTCTAGTGAAGGCTGAAATAAATGTATGTGATAATGTAACTAATATAGCATAAAATACACCCTACCTAAAACACTGATAAGGAATTAAAGTATGAAAAGAAGTTCTTTATAAAATGTACTACATTTATGAGAAATGCTTCAAATAGTTGTCCATGTTGGTTGCCTGTAGCTTTATAAAGCTTATTTGATAGCTCCTTGTCCTGGAAAAAAAAACAAGTCACTGTCAGCAGTTGATAGGGATATGTTATACCACTCAGAAACTTCATAAAAACATAGTATCACATATAACAGAAGACTTTGTGGAACAGCTGGGAAACTAACTGGAAAGTTAATAGAAAAAAATACAAGGGAAAAGGCACATTGTCTGTAGAAATAACTGAAAAATACACATGGTTACAAGATCTAAGTCCGTAACAAACTATAAAAGTAAACAGATATTTGAGCATCAGCTGTTTTGAATGCTATCTTTAGATAATATGGAATTTATTTTTTTTGGCAGAGTTTACAATACTAAACAATACTGCCAAAATATTGGCTCTGGCCATGGATGATTGTAAGTACAGGCCTGCCTTTTCAGGAGCCAGGGTAAAGAATTAAGCCAATGCTTTAAACCTATGATGATCATTATAGCAATAATAAACTATAATAAGTAATGTAGGAAAACAAATCACACACAGGTGTTCAACAGAGTTCAAAGAATGTACAGACTAGCAAACTTAAAATTAAATCAAAATATCAGATCTGAAATTGCCACATTTCAGTAATTTAATCATTTTGTTTTCAGACAAGAATAAGCACTTATATAGAAAAAAATAACCGTTATTAACAGGTCAGTCCTCTTAATTCCTCTTTATTAAATTCAAAAATGATGCATAAAAGTAAAAATGGTTTTCAATCCTCACTTAGAAAGACAAATGAGATGTGTACAGGACGTATGACAGGAGTCTACTGCAGAAGCATCCTACCAAGCAGCATTTTAAAACAGATACTAAGACACATAACCAAACCTTCAGCAGAAGGGGAGTTAGTATGACAGGGAAAGGATAGGAGCCCCACAAGGAAAAAATATATCTGGGCACAGGGTTTTTTCTGAAACTGTTTCTCCAACCAAGGACCATGTATGGATATAACCTAGAACCTTTACTCGGACGAAGCTCGTGGTAGCTCAATAACCAGTTGGTTTCCCATAGTAAGGGGAACAGGGACCATTTCTGACAGGAACTCAATGGCAGGCTCTTTGACTCCCCACCCTCCAAGGGAGGAGCAGTTCTGCTGGCCACAGAGGAGGACTTCGAAGCCATCCCTGAAGATACCTGATAAAACAGGGCCAGATGAAAGGGGAGGAGGTCCTCCCCAAACCGTGGACTTGGAAAGGGACAGGGAGAAACTGAGGGAGGGAGGGTAGGATTGGGAGGAAATAAGGGAGCAGGATACAGCTGGGATACAGGGTCAATAAAATGTAACTAATAATAATAAACAATAAAAAATAAATAAATATTTATCTTATATCTTGAAAACAAGTAAATATCTCTATCAGTTTTAACAGATATTCCTTGATTTATATTATTATATAACTAAATTATACCATCAAGTTACAGAGAAAGTTTTATTCTCCAATTCTTGTTTTAATAGCCTTTATGTTTTTATTCTACTTCACTTCTCTGGTTGATACATCTGTCATCATATGGAAAAACAGCAATGGAAAGACATGCTTTTATAATATTATAATACAGGAAAACGTTTTTCTGTATTTCCCTACTCATTGGCTCTGGGTTTATTACACAATATTTATTATGAGAGACACTTTTTTTCTATATCCTAAAGAGAAACCAAATTTAATTAAGAATGCTAGTTCAAATAGCCACAGTTTTCTGCTCATATGATATTTAAGAATTTGTATGTATCTATGTGTGTGTGTGTGTGTGTGTGTGTGTGTGTGTAACTATTTAAACTCATTATCTTCCTTTTTTTTCCTTTGAGAGGGTTTCTCTGTGTAACCCTGGTTGTACTAGAACTCACTCTACACACCAGGCTGGCCTTAATCTCAGAGATCTGCTTGCCTCTATTTCCAATGTGCTGGGGTGAAAAGTATGCACCACCACAACCCAGCTCATTTTTTCAAATTAATTTTTTTCATAAAATATATTTTAATAATATTTCCTTCATCTCCCAGACTACTGCTACTTCACTACCCACCAAATAATTTTTTCTCTTTCTCTTCAATAGATAAAAGGAAAACAAAAACAAAAACAAACAAACAAACAAATACCAAGGAACAAAATCACCCCAGGAAAGCACGAAAGAGCAATAAGATGTGATAGTATCACCTCCAATCTGGAAAGCACCACAGTCAGAATTTTGGATCCAGCTGCCTATTTACTAATTGGTTTCTCAGTCTCTGACCTTCCACACTTTAGGTAATGTACATATTGGTCTCCTCCATTTTGGAACCCAGCTCAACAGAGAATTCTCAACAGAGGAATTTCAAATTCTGGAGAAGAACTAAAGAAATGCTCAGTGTCCTTAGTCATTAGTGAAAATTAAATCAAAACAACTTTGAGATTCCATCTCACACCTGGCAGAATGCCTAAGCTCAAAACTCAGGTGAAAATACATTATGGAAAGGATGAAGAGAAAAGGGAACACTTCTCCCTTTCTGGCAGTAGTGCAAACTTGTACAACTACTTTAGAAATTAATCTGACACTTTCTCACAAAAGTAGGAATAGATATACCTCAAGACCCAGTGTTGTAGACTATTAAATATTTACTGTTGATTTCTCTTTTAGTTAAGCAGAGGTTATTCCTAAACCATCTGTATACCCAAATCACCACACAGAGACTAGGATTTATTTAATTAACCTAGAGCACAATGCTGGGCAATAGTTACTCCATCTTAAACCTCCAAGCTCACATAGTTTTTCTCCCATCTAGAACTTCCCACATTATACTTGCTTTTAGTAATCTACTTGCTCTGGTTCACCTCTCCTCGTAGTTCTATGTCCATCTCTCCTCTCTGCCTCCTCTCACTCACTTCTATCTCCTCCCCTCCAGTCTAGGATGTCCCACCCTATTCTCTTTATTGCTCAGCATTGGCTGGTTGTTTTATTGAAATTATAGAGAACAAATGGTGGTATGTTTACACAAACTTGAGACAGGTGATGCTAAATATAAGCATCACAATGCAATGTCCAGATTGAAACCAGAGAGTGGGGTAGAGAAATCAGCATTTGAATGAACAAGGGTAAATTGTACACAGTCCATAAGAACATTATACCAACTTTTCCCTTTTTAAGTCCAATAAAAGGCTCATTTTCTTTCAAGACAATAATAATAATAAAACAGTTATAAAAACTATTAGGTAAGATTTATATTTGCAATGTCCAGTCCATGTGCATTTGGCAACTTAGGAAAAAGTATTTGATTTTTCTATGCTGACAAGTTTAGCATTCGATACCTAAATTAACTTTTATACATATTACCTATATGAAATTATTTTCTTAAATTCTAAACAACTTAAGCTTAATTGTAGAACTATAACTATTTGGTTTTCAACCCCACCAGGGACTTGAGAGGAAATAGCTATTAGTTATTGGAGTAAATAGAAAGTGCATGTTAACAGCTTCCAAAAAAAGAAAAAAAAATAACAGAGACAGTTCGCTGCCTGAACAATCACCCAAAATTCTCTATAACTTTGAAACATCATCTTCAACCTTCTGGTTTAGTATATTTGACATATATGTGAAGCAGAGTTTGGCAGTCGACTTGTTCTGCATTTAAGCTTGCCCATTTATGGCAGAATTCTTGTCTGTTTTGAATGAGTGCATTTTCTTTTTGTCCAGATGGCTCAGTTGCCACATTTGAAGCCATCTCCATATGCAGGTTCTTGTATGCTCATCATCATTTTTGAGGTAGGTGGGATGCTGCCAGGAGATCACCTGTGTCATTGTCAAATAATCTTTAAAATAATAAAGACATTTTAAAATGCCATATTCAGTAGATCTCTGAAGGTTTAAAGACTTTCTTATTTTTATATAATTGACCTATCTACAGAATCATATATATCTGTTAAATCTAGGATATATATTCCTATTCCTGTGATAAATTAGACTAGTGTCTGACATGACTATGAGTTGATTAACTAGTAATTAATTACATTACCTAATACCCTAAACAGTTTGTAATAGCACTTTAAAAGCATTAGAAGTAGCAATAACTAGTAAAGCCTTAAGTTGAGTAGATTCAATCATCTACCTTATTCATATAAGTAATGCTTCTATTAGCCTTTCTTTCTTTCCAACCACCCTGAGAGAAGTATTGTTGGGGATTAGCTTGATTTTATGAATTCTAATGTTAATTACTGGCACCCAAGATCTTATCCCTGCTCAGAAGAGCACGTTCTCACCTAAACTTATCCTGTGTGTAAACCTATTCTTGCTGTGTAAATTTGTCTAAGTCATTGTATCTGATTGGTTAATTAAAGAGCCTGTACCTGGGCAGGGCAGAATGGGGTAGGCATGGCCAAGGTTCCTGAGATTTTGAGGTTCAAGATAGAATTACTGGAAACAGACTGGAAGAAAGGAGAAAAGAACACACCAGATGGGTTAGTGGGTAGAAGGAACTACATAGGCTGGGAGAAAGGACTCCAATAATGGCATGAAAAGACCCAGATGAAGAATACAAGCAAGTACCATGCTATTATGGATAGAAGGTAGTCCAAAAACAAGCCAAGGTCACACATTTTTTAATTTCAAGTTGTATTACAGAGCTCTAGTAATAATAATAATAGTAATAATAATAATAATAATAATAATAATAATAACCATCATGGTATTGGCATAAAAACAGACATGTTGATCAATAAAATAATTTTGAAGACCCAGAAATAAATCCACACATCTCTAGACAACTGAGTTTAATTTAAAAAGCCAGAAATATACTGGAAAAAGAAAGCAGCTTCAATTAATGGTGATGATCAAATTGTATGGCTGAATGTGGAAGAACTCAAACAGATACAACTTATCTCCCTCCCCAAAACTCCAGTTCAAATGAATCAAAGTCCTCAACATAAAACCAGATACACTGAACCTGAGAGAAGGCAAGGGTAAGAAAAAGCCTTTAACTCGATGGAATAGGAAATGGCTTCCTGAACAGAATACTGATTGTACAACAGATCAACAATTAATGAATATGACCTCATGAAACTGAAAAGTTTCTATAAGAACAAGAACACCATCATTCAAAGTAGCAGTCTACAGAATGGCTATATATATATGTGTGTGTGTCTAGTATATATTAATATATATACATATTATACTATATTATATATATACTACATATATATAGTATATATATATATACACTATATATATACTACATATATAGTATGTATACATATATAGTGGTATACATATATAGTATACTATGTGGTATACTATATATGTATATGTAGTATATATACGTATGTATACTATATATATGTAGTATATATATTACACATCTGATAGTGGACTAATATCCAAAATATAAAAAACAATCAGGAAACTAGACATAAAAAAATCCACTTAAAATGGGATATAATTCTAAACAACTTAGAATTCTTAGAATTCTATTTAGAAGAAGCTCAAATGGCTGAGAAAATTTAAAGAAATGTTCAACATTTTTCGTAATCAGGGAAATGCAAATCAAAGTATTTTGAGATTCCTTCTTACTCATATCAGAATATTTATGATCAATAATGAAAGTGAGAGGTCATCTTGATGAGTATGTGGACTAAAGGGAATACACAGCCATTGCTGATTGGAGTGAAAACTTGTACAGTCAATATGGTAGTTTCTCAGGAAGTTGGGTTTCCATCTACCTCAAGACCCAGCTGTACCACTCTTGGGCATATACCCAATGAGTGTTTCATGCTACCCCAAGGACAGTTTTAACCGTGTTCACTGTGGCTCTGTTCATAATAGCTCTGAATTGAAAACATCTAGATGTCCCTCAACAGAGCAATGAATAAAGAAAATGTGGTATACACAGTAGCATGTTCCTCAGCTGTGAAAAGAAGTGAGAGTTGAAATTTGCAGGCAAATGGAGGAAACTAGAAAACAATCATCCCGAGTGAAGTGACTCAGACCCAGAAAGATTAATGTGATATGCATTCGGTTATACAGGAATATTAGTCATCAAATAAATTGATAAGCAGCCTACAATCTATAGAATCAGAAAGGTTAGACATAGAGGAAGGGACTAGGGTCAACACATGGATCTTCCTCAGAGGAAGAAATAGAATAGATTTTATGGATGGAATGGGAGTTTGGTAGGTCAGAAATGGGAGTATCATGTAGGGAGCAAGAAGGGATATAGGGTTGAGGGAAGAAATGCTGAGAAAGTCAGCTACAATTGAGGGTTATTTGAGGGATCTTATGTATTTCAGTGGAAACATCCCAAAGATATAGATGATACTAATGAGGTCTTCTAATAATGAGCCCTACCTGGTTTTCCCTTGTCTGCAAATGAAGCTTCCAGTTACAGGGACTGGCTTGCATTTAATTGAGTTGTTGAACACGTGGGTCTCATGAAAATCCCCAAACTATCCAGGTTGTTACCAAGACAATGGGTTGCTACTCCAGTCTGACAGTGATGTCCCATTGCTGAAGACAACACCCACATAACTGATTAATCATAGAGAATTCAAACATGGATATGATGCCCTACATGGAGACTTCTGTGGTGCTGCAACACTGTGAAGGCTACAAAAGAGAAACAAAATGACCAACACAGCCACAAATACTTTGACCTACAATCTGCTCTGTCTGCCTTTAATATGTTTTACAGCAATGGTGATATAAAATTTGTGGGAGTAGACAACTAAGATCTAATTTGACTCAAGACCCCCCTCCATGAGACAGAACTCAAATCAGACACTGCTTGGATGACAAGGAAGCTAGATTTCCCAGAGTCCCAGAGACCTCTGAGACAAACAATCATTATTGCATTCTCTCTCTCTCTCTGATGTGTGAGCATGCTCAGGCACTCTATCTATCTATCTATCTATCTATCTATCTATCTATCTATCTATCTATCTATCTATCTCTCTATCTCTCTGTGTGTTTATCTCATATATATATGTGTGTGTATATATAGTTTGTGTGAATAGCAGTAAAACGACTTCTAATGTTATTCTCTTACACTCACTTATCAGTACCTTATTCAATAATCATCAGAGAAGCAGCACATGGTAACAGATGCAGATACCCACAGCCAGACATTATGTAGTGGGGAAGTCCTTGGAACACACACCTCCAGATGGGATGTGTCTATCAAGTCCCTCCTCCTCAGAGCTCAAAGATAGCCACAGAAGGAAAGGTGGAAAGACTGTAAGATTCAGAGGAAATGGAGACTAAGAGATTAAGTCCTTCTGAATTAACAGAGCAAGACTTATATGAACTCATGGAGAATGAAGCAAAGCACAGGGACTACATGAGTACTAGCAGGTCTTATGCGTATATATTTTTACTTTCAGCTTAGTATTTTTATGGGACTCTTAAGTGTGTGAACAAGTGGTTCTATCATTCCTGTGCTTGTTATTGGGTCTCTTCTTTTTGTTACTTTGCTTTTTCAATCCTCAATGTGATGGCTTTTGCTTTACCTTTTATTTTATATTATCATGTTTGGTTGTTACCTCTTAAAAGCCTGTTCTTTTCTAATGAGAGACAGAAAATGAGTAAATCTGGATGGGACAGGAGGTGGGGAGGAACAGGGAAAAATAGAGGGAGGAAAATTTATAATCAGGATGTATTGTATGAGAAAAGAAGCTATTATTTATAATAAGAAAAAAGAGAATAGGTGTACATCAGAGTTACATGTGTGCAGTTTTTTATGTGTGTGTTTTTCTGATTTTGGTGTTATTATAATAGTGTCTTCATAGAATTGGTTTTAAAAATTATCTTCATTATATTTTCTTGAAGAATTTAAAAATAATTTGTATGGAAGTGATCAAAATTAAAAACAGCTGTAATGGTGTCTGGGTAGGTAGCTCAGTTGGTAAAATATGTACCACAAGAACCAAGAAGATCAGAAAGGAGAGGAGAACCTCCCCTATTAGTAGACTTGGGGAGTGGCATGCAAGCAGAGGGAGGAGGGAGGGTGGGATTGGGAGGGGAGGAGGGAGGGGCTTATGGGGGGATGCAGAATGAATAAAGTGTAATTGATGAAAAATTTAAAAAAAAAGGGAAAAAATAATTTAAGAACCTTAAATGACTTTCAAAAGTGGAGGAAAACATGGAGTTAGTCAATTGGCATGGAGCACGTCTCGCCCCTGGGGGCAATGGTCTCCTGAACCTACTCAGACCTCGGACACCACCACTGCTAGTTCTAGAACTGACACAGGATGTTCCAACGAGGGGGTTAAGGCTTCTCATAATATTTCCTATAAGCCCACACCTGTTTGTCTATATCCCCCATTTTTATTCATTATTAGCCAGATAGAGCCAAGTAATTGTGGTAATGATACTTGCTTTTTTGCCCAATGCTGGAATGCTAGTAAATTTAGGTATGCCCTGGTCACTGGGTGCCTGTGCCCGTTGATGCCCCTCACGCTATGACTCTCTTCAGACAGAAAAGGGATCTTGGAATTACAGCCACCATTGTTACTACCATCTCATTGGCGGCTGTTGGAGCTACCACCGGGGCATTAGCCATGAGTCATACTGGGCAGACTGCTCAGACCCTGAACAATCATTTAGCCAATGTAGCTCATGCCTTAGTTGTACATAAAGGAATTAATGCTCAACTAAAAGGAAGCTTGATGGTGTTCAATCAGAGGATTGACCTCGTGCAGGAGCAAATTGATACCCTATGGCAAATCACTCAACTTGGCTGTCAATGAAAATATGCTGGACTTTGAGTCACTAGCATATAACATGAGAATTTTTCCTGTGCTGCAAATCTGTCTAAACAGTTGTCGAGCTATATTTTAGGTAATTGGACTGGAGAATTCGATACTACGATGGAGCAGCTGAGAGTGGCCATTGTCACGGTAAATTCTACCAGAGTGGACGCAGGACTAGCCACAGGATTATCATCATGGATTGCTGCAGCTATGAATCATCTGAAGGAATGGGCGGGCATGGGAGCGTTAGCAGGCCTTCTGGTGTTGGTCTCCTTGGTTTGCCTGTGGTATATATGCAAGATTAGACTCTCACAACAGTGTGATGCAGCCATGATCATTCAGGCCTTTACAGCCATTGAAGCAGGACATTCTCCCCAAGCATGGTTGGATACCATAAAAAGCTAAAATGTTACGCTCAGGATGCGAGGCTAAGCACTGCACTCAGGGTCAGCCGCTTTGGACCCAGAGAAGAGCATGTCTGATTGCATGCGGGTTGATGCCCCAGGTCCCGCCTCTGAGAAAAAGGTATCGGACGGGTCTGATGTTCTTTGGGTGGATGACACCTAAATGAACATCGGTACAAAGTCCCAATTTATTTCTAATAGCAGAGATCAGACCTCTACTCTTGCCTAATGCGTCTAAAACAAAAAGGGGGAACTGTAGAGAGCTGCGGAATGCTATGCCTTAAAGATGGAGCTGGTTTCTGCCTTCCACCTTCCCGATGGTGAGTGCTCTCTATCACGAACAATTCCACATTTGGCTAAGGCTGAGGATCTGGCTTGCTTCCATGTATGTGGACCTATCTGCATTGCCCACGTGGCACGCCTGGGTTGGCTACCCAGAGGCTATTTAAGCTGTGGGCTGGCTTTTCCCCAGGGTCCGAGGATTGTTCAAGGTTCCTGAATAAACTGCATTGAAAAAAAAAAAAAAAAGAACCAAGAAAACCTGGGTTTAGATTCCTAGCACTAACTTAAATGCTGAGTATGGCAGCATAAAAAGGGCTAGATCTGTGAAGCTCACTAGCCAGTTAGTATATCCAGCATAGTTAAAGAGGTCATCAAGTTTAGGTTTAGATATGCATTAAAAATTAGGTGTTAAAAGATATTCAGTCTCAATCTCTGTCCACAAACATACACACACATAATGCACTCAAGCACACCCCCACATCAACATATAATTACACCATACACACATATTCATTCACACATGCAAACACACAAACCACTAGTTGAAGATGCTTTTGCTTCTCCAGCATGTATTTCACATCTTTGTTGAATCATCAAAAGGCTGTTTTGTATATTTGTGTTCAGGTCTTCAATTTTGTTCAATTTTTCTACATGTCTGTTTTATGCAAGAACCATATTGCTAAGCCTAGCATTTTGTATGTAGGCAAAGAAGGGAAGCCTAGGCTGTTGACTGTTTGTAGACTCTGCGTTCAATGTGGAAGGTTGCAGAAAAGTGTTAGGGGTACTCACAGGTCTATACATTGAAGGAGACCATGGAAATGTAGACACAAGTTGGGCTGAAGGAAACAGCGCAGAAGGTACCTGTTGGTGGTTGCAGGTAGGGTATGTCTTGTCAGAATTCTAGAGTTTGCATCTAACACAGTTTGGGGGTGGCCAGTCTAGGCCATGGTAAAGGATGTGGGACACAGAGTAACTCTTAAGGATGTGGGAATTCTGGGTACCAAGTGCAATGAAAGGAGCTGTGTGGTTTCAGATAAGGAAGATCTTAGTAGAAGCCAAGAGGTTGCCTACAGGAGAGGCATGGGTGGCTAGACTTGGCAAACTAAAGAATGTGGGACCCTCCAGTTGCCTAAAAATCAATAGCTTGCACACTAGGCCTGGAGAGTGGTTGTGGGAATTTCTAAGCCCAACCTAACAATTTCTTTGAGTAGAAAAGGCATGGATGTGGAGGTAAGGAAAATGTGGAAGTTTTGAGTTCTGAGTCCAATGATAGAAGCTGAGCAAAGAGTAGGTGTTGGTGGATGCCTACATGATTTATTCTTGATTAACTTATAAAATAAATAAATCAGGATTAAAAGAAGAGCACACACAAAATGAATTTCAACAGGTAGTTTTTAAGTGTGTGCAATATGTTTAAACTGACTCCATGAATTGACATAATTTACCGTCTGCTTTGAAACTGTTTTGCAATTCTTAATAAAAGTAGTTTCTCTGATTTTAATAAAGTATTATTTATGACTCAATGACAAAAGACACATAAATAAAATATGAAAAATAACATTGTAATCAATGCTTTCTAATTTCCCCAATATAAAAAATAATCAAAACGATTACTTAAAATATAACCATAAATGTCTGTTTCAAAGAAGTCTTTTCTTGATTGATAACAAACAGATGTTTTAGCTAATTCAAATCAGAAATGAATTTTTAAGAAAGAAAAATTTAGAGGATCTAAGATGGCAGAGACCAGCATGTACCATATCCGAGGGGAAGAGGATCTGAAACTCCGAAGTTTGTTAGTAGAGGGGAAGCTGAACTCAGAACAATGACATTGAGGCTTCTGGGGAGAAAGAGGAATAACTGTGAACTGAAATAATTTAGATTCGGGACACCTGCGGACTTCTCCGGGGACTTCTTCATGGACTTCTCCTGGGGACTCAATTCCCAGACACTTCCCCTTAACCATCCCCCTATTCCCTCCTTGGCAGAGGCAGCAGACGCAGCCAAAAGTGCCCAAGAAAAGCATAGTGCCTGACTAGCAGTGCCAGCTGCTCCTAGCTAAGAACCCCCTGCTCAGGAGCTGGGCAGAGAATATACAATCCCTCCAGCACTTCCAAGTGATCAGCTGCCATGCTCCTTCACTGGTGGAGGTGGAGGCTATGGAGATGGCCTGCAGCACCTGCCACAGAGCACAGTGCCTGGTGCCCAGTGCCAGCAGTTCCTAGAATATCATACAATGCCCGCAGGCACCAAGTTCTGTGGTTGCAGCACCACTGAGCTTATTGATGCCCTGCACCTGCATTTGGCCCAGCAGGATCAAATCAGAGAGTAGAGAACAAGGGGAACCCATGTGCTTTCTGACTGGTCCTTCTAGAGATTGAATGCACCTTCAGGTGAGTGTTTGCAGAGCCCCAGATCCATGGTCCCTCTATGCAAGCATCCATACAACATATCCCTACCGCCCACAGTCCCATTGTGGGCAATATACAGATTCTTGGGACAGCGTTCTCAAGACTGAAGTCCCTGCTCTGTGGGTGTACCAGTGAATTCCAGACAAACAATTCCTGGAGCCCTGATGGATCTGCATACCAGTGGCCTGTAGGTCACTGAGATATTTAGGGAATCTTCACCTGCAAACAGTGCCCACAAACAGAGCCTGCGAACAGTGCCAACTTAACATTCCTACCTTAGGGACAGGTGAAACAAAAATGCATAGTCTCAAACCAGTGGACCTCTCTCATCTTCCGGAAAAATACTCCAGACACCAGAGAAGGAGAGACCCAGTCTGAAGTAAAGACTCCAGAAACAAACAGTGAGAGTTACAGATAAACAGATGACCAGAGGTTGGCATAAGAACACACCCAACAGAAATCAGGACATCATAACTTTACCAGCAATCCCCAAAATCAATGGACATTTTAATTCATCAGAAACATAGGAAAATGACTTTAAAACCATGCTTATCCAGTTATTATAGGCACATAAATAAGAAATGGACAAATCTCTCAGAGAAAGAGACACACAAATGGATGCAAATAAAGAAGAAACTAACAAAGCTCTCAAACAAATACAGCCAAACAAATAGAGGCACAAGTAGAGGCACAATTAGTGGCATATAGAGAGGAAACAAACTAACAAAAATTAGAAGCCATCATAGAAAGATAAGAATCCACATTCAAACAGATGAAGGAAATGGTGCAAGGCATGAAAACAGAATTAGAATCAATAAAGAAAACAAAAACAGAGAAAGTCCTGGACTGGAAAACTTAGAGAAAAGATCAGGAACCACAAAGGTAAGCATCACTCATAGAATATAAAAGATGGAAGAAAGAACCTCAGGTGTTGAAGATACACTTGCTGAAATTGATACTTCTCTCAAACAAAAAGTAAAATCAGAAAAGTTTCAAAAACAAAAAATCCAAGAAATCAAGGACACCATGAAAAGGCAAAATCTAAAAACAATAGGAATAGATGAAAAATAAGATACCAGGCTCCAAGGACCAGAAAATATTTTCAAGAAAAATTTCCCAACTTAAAGAAAGAGATGCCCATAAACATACAAGAGGCCTACAGAACAACAGTGCAAGGCTGCCCACTTTCTCCACATCTTTTCAACATACTACTTGAAGTCCTAGCTAAAATAATAAGACAACTAAAGGAAATCAAGGAGATATAAATCAGAACGGAAGAAGTCAAAATATCACTATTTGCAGATGATATGATAGTATACCTGAGCAATCCCAAAACTTCAATGAGAGAAATTCTTCAGCTGATAAACACCTTTAGCAAAGTGGCTGGATACAAAATTAACTAAAAAAATCAGTAGCCATCCCGTATACCAAAGATAAAAGGGTTGAGAAAGAAATTAGGGAAACAACATGCTTCATAATAGCCACTAATAACATAAAGTATCATGGTGTGACTAACCAAGCAAGTGAAAGACCTGTTTGAAAAAAACTTCAAGTCTCTGAAGAAAGAAATAGAAGATATCAGAAGATGTAAAGATCTCCCATGCTCATGGATCTATAGAATTAAAATAGTGAAAATGGCCATCCTGCCAAAAGCAATCTAGAAACTCAATGCAATTCCCATCAAAATACCAAAACAATTCTTTACATACCTTGAAAGAACAATTCTCAACTCCACATGGGAAAACAAAAACAAAAACAAAAACAAAAACAAAGAAACAGAATTGCCAAAATGATCCTGCACAACAAGAGATCTTCTTAAGGTATCACCATCCCTGGTCTCAAGCTGTACTACAGAGCAATAGTAATAACAACTGCATGATATTGGCACAGAAACAGAATGGTGGATAATGGAATCGAATAGAAGTCCCAGAAATAAACCCACACACCTAAGGATACTTGATTTTGACAAAGTAAAATTTTTACAATGTAAAAAAGACAGCATCTTCAAAAAACGGTGCTGGTCTAACTGGATGTGCACAAGTGGAAAAAATGTAAATAGATCCATACTTTTCACTCTGCACAAAACTTAAGTCCAAGTGGGTCAAAGACATCAACATCAAACCAGACAAACTAAATTGGTTAGAAGAAAAAGTGGGGAAGAGCCTAGCACTCATTGACACAGGAGACAACTTCCTGAACAGAAAAACAACAGCATAGGTTCTAAGAGCAACAATCAATAAATGGGACCTCATGAAACTAAAAAGCTTCTGCAAAGCAAAGAACACTGTTGTCAGAACAAAACAACAGCCTAAAACTGGGAAAGGGTCTGACAGAGGGATAATATCCAGAATACATAAAGAAATAAAGAAGTTAAAAAGCAACAAAGCAAGTAATCCAATTAAAAATGGGGTACAGAGATAAACAGAGAATTCTCTGTAGAGGAATATAGAATGTCAGAGAAACAGTTAAAGAAATGCTCAACATCTTTATTCATCAGGGAAATTCAAGTCATAACGACCCTGAGATTTCACCTTACACCCATCAAAATGGCTGAGATCAAAAACTCAAGTGACTTCTTACATAAAATTCCATTCACTCTGCCCAATAGTTGACCATCAGGCTCAGCATCTGCTTTGATAGTCTGTAGGGCAGAGGCTTTCAGAGGCCCTCTGTGGTAGGTTCCTAGTTTGTTTCCTGTTTTCTTCTTCTGGCTTTCAGGAGCCCTCTGTAGAAGGTTCCTAGGTTGTTTCCTGTTTTCTTCTTCTTCTGATGTCCATCCTCTTTGCCTTTCAGGATGGGGATTGAGCGTTTTAGTTAGGGTCCTCGGAGATAACTTAGAACCCCTGCACAGATGTAGCCCATGGCAGTTCAGTGTCCAAGTGGGTTACATAGTAATGGGAAGAGGGACTGCCTCTGACATAATCTGATTGGCCTGCTCTTTGATCACCTCCCCCTGAAGGGGGAGCAGCCTTACCAGGCCACAGTAGAGGACAATGCAGCCACTTTTGATGTGAACTGATAGACTAAGATCAGAAAGGAGAGGAGAACCTCCCCTCTCAGTGGACTTGGGGAGTGGCATGCATGCAGAAAGGGGAGGGAGGGTGGGATCGGGAGGGGAGGAGGGAGGGGCTTATAGGGGGATACAAAATGAATAAAGTGTAATTAACAAAATAAAAAAATGTAACTAATAAAAAAATTTAAAAAAGTTAAAAAAAACACTCAAGTGACAATACAATGCTGGAGAGTATGTGGAGAAAGGGGAACTCTCCTCCATTGTGAATGGTGGGAATGTAAACTTGTACAACCACTTTGGAAATCAGTCTGGTGCTCTCTCAGACAAATAGGAATAGTGCTTCTTCAAGATCCAGCTATACCACTCCTAGGCATATATCCAAACTATGTTCAGGTACACAACAAGGACATTTGTTCAACCATGCTCTTAGCAGCTTTATTCATAATAACCAGATCCTGGAAACAACCCAGATGTCCCTCAACAAAGGAAGGGATACAGAAATTGTGGCACATTTACACAATGGAATTACTACTCAGCAATTAAAAACAAGGAAATCATGAAATTTGCAGGCAAATAGTGGGATCTAGAAAAGATCAATCTGAGAAAGGTATTCCAGAAGCAGAAAGACACACATGGTCTATACTCACTTATAAGTGGGTACTGGACATGTAATATAGGATAAACCTACAAAAATTTCTATACCTAAAGTAGCCAAGGAAGAAGGAGGACCATGGGTAAGATGATCAATCCTCACTCAGAGAGACAAACAGGATGGACATTGGAAGAAGGAGTAAACAGGAAACAGGACAAGAGCCTACCACAGAGGGCCTCTGAAAGACTCTACCTAGCAGTGTGTCAAAGCAGAGGCTGAGACTCATAATCAAGCATTGGGAAGAGTGCAGGGAATCTTATGAAAGGAGGGGGAGACAGGAAGACCTGGACAGGACAGGACAGAAGGAGAGCAACAGAACCAAAGTATATGGGCACAGGGGTCTTTTGTAAGACTGATACTCCAACTAACAACCATTCATAGGTATTAACCTAGCACCGCTGCTCAGATGTAGTCCATAGCAGCTCAGTATCCAAGAGATTTCCCTAGTGATCTAGGGAACAGCGACTGTCTCTGACATGAACTCAGTGGCTGGCTCTTTGACCACCTCCCCCTGAGAGCGAAAACGCCTTGCCAAGTCACAAAGAAAGACAATGCAGCCAGTCTTGATCAGACATGAAAAGGTAGGGTTAGATGCAAGGGGAGGAGGAGCTCCCCTTTCAGTGGAGTTGGAGAAGAGCTTGGGAGGAGATGAGGTAGAAAGGGTGAGATTAAGAGGGAATGATAAAGGGGGCTAATGCTGGGATACAAAGTGAATAAACTATAATTAATATATAAAATAAGTTTTAAAAGTATGTAAAGAAGAATTTTCTGAAAATTTCTGAAAAATTGAAAAACACCAAATAGCTTGTCAATTTCATTTAAATGAAAATATTTTTGTTGTATGTTATATAGAATAACCTTCTTTGTAAATCTGCATTTCATACTGTTAAAATAAGACCTGTTTGAGATATTTCCACAGCACTTTCTCTGTTAGACCAATCTGGATTCCTAGCAATAGAATTCTTTTCTATGTGCTATTTCTCTTCTCAAAAAAGATTTTAATTGTCAGATCACAGAGACACAGAATACTTACTGAACATTTGACACCAGAACATTTAATGACCTGAATCTTCATTTTCACCATCCAGAATCTTAATGATGGCCTTCATATTAAGCTAGTTAAGCATGTAGTTAAGTGATCCAATTTGATTTACATCCATTTAAGAAAAGAATGCAATTAATGTAAGAATGTATAATGGCAAAGAGCCTGGATTATATTGCACTATTTACTCAGTCTCAGTCTTCTGTGTTGCATGTTTTCTTTGTTTTCATCCCCACCATAGATCAAAGTTAGCCATTTATTCTCAGTTAATTTGTTCCTCCCTCCATGAATTCAATAAACGTACTGTTATACATTTACCTGTTCAAATAAACTCCTTTATTCATGGAGCTCTAGTTCACTGTGTATTCATGATTTAGTTATTTTCACTTATCAGTGTGCTTTTGAAATATATTCATAAGAACACCAATAAGGTAAGTTTGGTCCAATTTGAAATTAATTTAGCAACAAGAGCTAGACAGTAATATAATGGAAACATATTTTATGTCAGTGGCTTTCAGAATATTTTATGAATGAACTCTGAATAACTACCACCTTGAGATAATGCTAACTATTCTTTTGTACTTTATAGAGAGGTAAACTCAGGAGAGCAAAAAAGAAATCAGCAAGATGTATCAATATAGATAAGGTCTTGACCTGCAATGTTGATGGTCTAAGTAAGAACTCTGAGATCTCAGTATTCATGAAAGAGCAAAAGGAGAAGATGAAGGAAGAAGAGAAGTAGAGGAGGAAAGAGGAGAAAGAGGAGACGGAGAAGAATGTGAATGAGGAAAAGGAGTAGGACTTTAAGAAATTAAGGTGCTGCTGCTGTGGAAGCTGTCATGCTGGCCAGCTTTGATAGTATAATACAAGTAATCAGTTGAGGAAAGTCATCAACAGTTAATGGTAAGTGGGATAAAATAGACCCCTAAGCACTGAACAGAATTACTCTTTGTTACCTTTTACTTTTTGAACTCAAGAGTTCATTTAACACTAAACATGAATTGATGGGCCAGGGCCATAATCTGGACTCCGAAGCCAGACTATGTTGGTCTGCTCCTAAGGCAGTTTTTTGTTGTTGTTGTTTTGTTTTTTTATATATACAAAAAAAAAAAAAACACATAACCAGGTAACAACTAGGCAACAAAACTGTAACCAGGTGTAAGAAACAAACCAAAACTAGGTAATAACCAGGACACACAAAAACATAATCAAGTATCCAGATATAGGAAGCAACATTACATCATTGACTAGCTAGATAAAGCGTTTCTAACTGACCTTTAATTTAATTGGTTCTACAGTTGGGGGACTTCACAGAGTGTCCAGGTAACAAAGTATATAAAGTTTGAGAAGTGAAACCATAGAAACATACTTAGAGGTAAAATGGCCCTGATATGCTAAAGGCTAGAGCAGGTGTTAAAAAAGGCAAAGTTATGCTAAGAAGTAAAGTAGGTCTCAACAGGGGGCTAAAGAATTTAAGCAGGTTATAACCCATACGTATTCATAAAAACATAAATACAACCTGCTCGATCTACATAATGTTACTTGTATGTATAATTTCAAGGCTGAAGATTTGGTATTGAATTAACAATTGGAGTACTCCTCTCTAAGGAAGACCATCCCCCTCACCACCTGCTCTTAGTTGCCTGTTCTTTGTGTAGGCTTAGGTCTTGTGGGCTTTCCACATCTACTTTGATATGTTTATTGCTGTTGTCCTTGTTCATTTTTAGACTGGGCTCCACAACTCTGCATTTTGATTGTTTGTGGTTTTCTGTAATGGTCTCAATATTAGTTACTATTCTGTTGCTGTGAAGAGACAACCACTGCTAAAGAAACTCTTTAAAAAGAAAGCATTTAATTGGAGTTTTATAGTTTCAGTATGTTAGTCAATTTTCATCATGGCAGGAAGCAGATAAGCATGGTGTTGGAGTATTAGCTGAGAATTTTATATCTTGATCTATAGGGAGCAGACACAGAGAGCCACACTGGGTCTGACATGAGCTTTGAAACTACAAACCCCACAGCCAGGGACACACCTACTCCAACAAAGGAACACTCACTCCAACAAGGCTATACCTCCTAACCTTTCCAAATAGCTCACCAATTGGGGACTATGCATTCAAATATGTGCACTTATGGGGGGCCTGTTCTTATACAAACCACCAAAGTCTCCGTTGCAAAAAGAAATTTCCTTGAAGGGTGAGAGGTAAAGATTGTATGTTACTGTGGGTATATGGATAAATATTTAGAATATAGTTAGGGATTATTCTTGTTCAGTAAAGTGGTAGGTTCTCTTCTAAGAATATGACTTCACTAGCCCTGGGTAGTTAAACTACCTAGGATTCTAGTACCAGGCATGATTTCTTTTTATTCAGTGTGTATTTAGTCCAGTGGTCAAGATTCAGGTATGCATGCTACCACTACACCATTAGGGTTAAGATGTCATGCTGGTAGTTGTAGTTTACAGGTGTCATAGCTTGGTAAAACTGCTGTTTGCTTCCCTCCTTTGAAAGCTTGCATGATACCTTCTGGTATGCGAAATCTAGACCATAAGGAAAAGAGTTTCTGTCAGTTCTAACTCAGAGTCCTCTGGGTTCTATATCTGGGGTGCATGGTGTCTTCAGAAATACAAACCGATTTTCCACTTCTGGGGAGAAACCAAGAGCACGAGCAATAGCCTGTAAGGTTTTGGGAGTCCCTGGAACAATTCTGACTAACAATTCTTTTTTTTTTTCAATTATTTTATTTATTTTTTATTTATTACAATTGTATCACAGCTGTAACTCTCTCTCTCATGCCCTCCTAATCCCATCCTCCCTCCTTCTTCTCCTCCCATGCCCCTCCCCAAGGAGGTGCTCCTTCCCATCCATCTGACCCTAGCCTATCAGATCTCATCAGGACTGGCTGCATTGTCTTCCTCTGTGGCCTGGTAAGGCTGTTGTTCCCCCATCAAAGAGGAGGTGATCAAACAGCCAGCCACTGAGTTTATGTCCGAGACAGTCCCTGTTCCCTTTACTAGGGAACCCACTTAGACACTGAGATTCCATGGGTTACTGTGCAGGAGTTCTAGGTTATCTCCACGAATGGTCCTTGGTTCAAATATCGGATTCAGGAATGACCCCTGGGCCCATATATTTTTGTTCTTTTGTCTCCTTATGGAGCTCTTGTCCCCTCCAGGTCTCGTTATTGCCTTTTAGAACTTGATGCTGAACTTTCTTTCCTATTACAGACAAGGACTGACTCTCACCTTTGAATTTCCCAGCATTACAAAACATTTATGCAAATAGTTTAATTTCCTCTACTGGCAAAACTTTGGTTCCTTAAAGGTCATGCTGTATTCCTTGAGCAAACAACTCCTTCCTCGTTTTCTTCATTTCTTTTCTTCAGTTCTTTTAAAAGCCAATCCAATAGACTATGAGTTTGGGCACCATCCTTTGGGAGTAAAGACAAAGTGACCATTGCTTTAGAGTAAAAAATAAATGAATCCCCTGCCTTGGTGTTATTGGTACCTTAGTTTGGGCTATGGCATATCTTTCCTTTCTTTCTTTCTTTCTTTCTTTCTTTCTTTCTTTCTTTCTTTCTTTCTTTCTTTCTTTCTTTCTTCCTTCCTTCCTTCCTTCCTTCCTTTCTGTCTTTCTTTCTTTCTTTCTTTCTTTCTTTCTTTCTTTCTTTCTTTCTTTCAAAATGAAATTGCCTTGCTGAATTATTTTTACTTTGTGTCTTTTGTGGTACTCTGAGATTATTCTTTCTTTCAAACAATACTAAAACCCTATTAGTGAAGACACTACATCCTTGAACCATAAGACAAAGATGCAACATCATGTTGGTATCAACTTGAGAATGTTAACACTACTGGCTAGCTTTCATAATCCTAGATGGTTCTATGTAAGCCACTAGGGGAGAAAAGTGATCACCAGTTTTACCTAGCTGTGAATACTGTGACCTACAACAATTACTGACCTGGGGGGAAAAGTGTAATGATGCAAGAGTGGTTTGAGTGCAATGGGAAGTTTTAATAATTTCCTAATTGGATTAAAAATCTTCTCCACAAAATAGAACTTCAGTCTTATGCCATTAACTGTGCCCAGACCACATGATTGTCCAGGTCACATGCCATGTACTATTACTCTGTTAAATGAACATAGTAACAAATGGTCCCATTATTATCTCTTTTTTTACATATGTATTGATTTAATTCTCAACCATCATCAAAGAAGCTTTTTTCAACCAAAGATGGTGATTAACAAAACATATGATAAAAAAATTAGAAATAGAAAACTAATCTGCTTTATATAATCTTTGCTTAAAATGTCTCCTCAACTCATTTTTAAAATATTTTATTTTAAATTAGTGAAGTTTATTTGTAAATCAAATTTAGATTAAAACAAAACCAAGAGGAATTTATGGAGAATTTAAAGCCACATCCCTTTTCCATACATTCATGACTTATCCCATCACTGTGATATGTAGCTTCAGTTGAGATGATATCTGTGTTACTCAAAGCTCATAATCCTTGTTGGAATTCTATGTCTGATGGATTTTGATAAATATAGAGGAATGTATTATGTCATTATAATAATACAGTGACCCCATGTACTATCCCAATTCCTCTGTGTCTACCTATTTATCCTTACCACACAACACTCCAAACACTGATTGCTTTACTGTCTCCATAGCTTTGTCATCTTCAGAACTGCAATAGAACTGGTACAAGGCACCATTTGTTTGTTTGCTTTGCATTTTGACACTGGACTTCTCCACTTACTCACATGCATTTACTTCCTCCATCCACATGGTTTCATGATTTGACCATTAATTTACCAACGAGTAATATTTCATTGAATTTATGACAGTCAATTTATCCACTCACCTGTTGAAGGACACCTTGGTTACTTCTAAGCTTTATCAATAATGTATAAAGTTGTATAAACATGTCTGAGTAGGATTTGGAGTACAGATATTTTTTCAAGTCATTTAGGTAAACATCAAAGAATGTGATTGTTAGCTCATTTGGTAAAGACTGAAAACCTATCTTCCAGAGAAACTGTATCACTTTGTTTCCTCTTGACCCATATCTTCCCCAGTATTTGGTACTGTCATTGTTCTGGGTTCAGGCAATTCTAGGCATTTCGTTATTGTCTTAATGCTTAATTCTGAAATATTTGTGATGCTAGTCATTCTTCATATGCTCACTTACCATTGGTATATGTCTTTTGAGAGTACAGTTTGGCCACTTTTAATAAGTTTTTCACCTTCCTATTATTGAATTTTAAGGTATCTATCTATCTCTCTCTGTGTGTGTGTGTGTGTGTGTGCGTGTGTGTGTATTTGAGATGAGTCTTGACAGATATGCCTTTGGCAAGTACTTTCTGCCAGCCTTTAGCTGTGTTCTCATTATTTTCATATTTGTTTATAGAGCACCTTTGCTATTTTAATGACCTAAACATCATTAATCAATTAAAAAAAGATGGTGATTAACACAGAGACCCATAACTAGTGAAAGTGTAGCGAATAAGAGACTATCAGATGCTTAGCTCTAAAGGGGACACCTGCAACACACTTTCTCAACCCAGGGCTCAGGGTCATTGAGAGCTGAGAAGGGAGACTGTGGTGGTGAACATGTGCAATGAAATGACATTCAGTGGATTTTACAGTCACGCAGGAGCCCCAGCTGCCTACAAGAACAAGATAGGTCCCAGTGTAAGCCAGCTAAACTCTGCAGACATGGCAATGTGTGGGCAAAAGTTTACTCCTTCAACTGAGGAACTACTGGCAATTGATGGGTACTTGAAGGACATCTCCATTCTTTTCAAGGACAGAGCCCTGGCATCTACCCATGTTCTACTAAAGTGCTCTACACACAGGTACACATGGCTGCAGTAAGTGTAGTTAGTGCTTTCAAAAAAGATCACTGGAAGTTGTGAGGGAAAAGTTTGGGGGTATAAGGGAGGGTCTGAAAGGGACAGAATGGGGTGGATTTTATCAAAACATCATATGCACATATGAGAGTCTCAAATAATAAAATATTTTTAAAATGAGTTGCATGTAGCTGTAAAAGTTGTCTTTAAAAACACTGAGTTAAGTCTCTAGAATTACTCGAATCTGAAATATTCTACCAATTTCTAAACAAGGTGTCTCTGTTAAGTGTTTCTTACATTCTTTATCATCTATCTTCTCAATTGTCCATGCAAGAGGAGACCAACAGGAGCAGAGAGAAGCAGCACATTTTGGTGTGCTTGACTCATTTGTTACTCATACCTCTTGCAAACTGCTGCTCTGTTGTCTAAGGAGCCCATGCAACAGTCACTGTCAGGCTGAAAGACATCCACCTGATTTTATTATGTACTTTGACGATAATTTGAAAATAGACCACTCACAATTTATTAACTTCAACCCCAACCTCACATACAGATATATGGCAAATTGGTTAAGTTTCATTGGTGCTTCTATCTTCTTCAGGTTGAGCGCCTGATTGAACCTACAGGAAGTAGTGTAAATCTGGTATAGAGGGCAAAGTTTTAGGAAAGCAAGATGAGAGATGTGAATTACCTTTTTTATATCAATTTAAATTTTCCATTATAGAATAAAAATGTGATGATTTTCCATGAAATTAGCATAGAGATTTTACAATTTGAGAGAGAGTTAAATATTTTTAAGGAATATATGTTCATAAAATTTCAAAATATTATTGTACAGTTTACAAACTGGGTAAATTTCTTTTTAAATTTACGAGATTGCTTATTAAATAAGACAATTGGAATGTTGAATGATTATAATTTTAAAGTTAAGCTTTATTATAATTTTAATTATTTAGTAATCTTTTTCACTATTTTTAAAAATGATCATCGAATAAGGTAATATACATTTAGTAAATAAAGATAATACAGGGTTAGTAAAGCACACATTTAATCTTTGCTTTGTTGAGGGTAGTACAAAATAACTTAATCTTAAAGATTAATGTCAATAGAAAAATTATGGAGAAACAAAAAGAAGCCATGAATGACTTTTAGTATACATGGTAATTTAATTTATTTTTTAATTTAATTTAATTTATAAAATTTTATTACAATTTATTCACTTTGTATTCCCACTGCAGCCCTCTCTCTTGTCTTCTCCCAGTCCCACCCACTATCCTTCTTCTCCCCCTGTACCTTTTTCCTAGTTTTTTGATAGGAGAGGACCTTCTACCCTTCTATCTGACCCTAGTTTATCAGGTCTCATCAAGGCTGGCTGCATCATCTTCCTCTGTGGCATGGCAAGGGTACACCCCCAAGGGTAAGGTGATCAAAAAGCAGGCCACTGAATTTGTGTCAGCGACAGCCCCTATACCACTTATTAGGAAACCCACTTGGAAACTGAGCAGCTAATGGGCTTCCTCTGAACAGGGGTTCTAGGTCCTCTCTATGCACAGTCCTTAGTTGGAATATTAGTCTCTGTAGGCACCCCTGGCTCCCTACCATTCAATAAGTACATTTGCTTCACCATGTTCGTATTAGCTCTATTTATAATAGCCACAATCTGGAAACAACCTACATGTCCCTCAGTGGAAGAATGAATACAGAAAGTATGGTACATTTACACAATGGAATGCTACTCAGCAATTAAAACCAAAGAAATTATGAAATTTGCAGGCAAATGGTGGGAAATAGAAAAGATCTCCTGAATGAGGTAACCCAAAAGCAGAAAGACACAAATGATATATACTCACTTATAAGTGGATATTAGCCTTATACTATAGGATAAACATACTATAATCTCTAGTTCTAAAGAAGCTAAACAAGGAGGACCCTAGGGAAGATGCTTAATCCTCCTTTAGAAGGGCAGTCAGGATAGACATCAGAAGTAGGAGAAGACAGAGATCCAAGACAGCAGTGATCAGAGAGCACCATTTTTGAGAGGTAGAAGATTTGAAACTCCAAAATTGGTAGGTGGAGGGGCAACTGAAATCGGAAAATTGACATTGTGGCTTCCTGAATGAAGGGGTATACCACAAGAGTGGATAACTTTTAGATTCAGGTCAGACGTGGACTTCTCTGGGAATGGAGAGGGGCACTTTCCTTCTTCATACCTCCCTCCCCCTTGGAGGAGCCAAGCCATAGCGCCAGTGACACAGAACTTGCTGCCTGAGAACTGAGAAAGAGACAGAGACAGCAGAGGATACTAGCACCTCAGCCTCAGCAGCCAGCCTCACCCACGACCAGAGCCCAAGATCCATGTTACAATCTTGCCTGGGTCCCATGCCTGCAAGCGGCCAGCCATAATGATTCCACAGAGCCTGGCTGTATGAGACGCTGAGCCCACCGTGGCAGACAGCAGTCTGTGCAGCCACCAAAGTCCTATAGACCTGCAAAACTGCCCAGGTACACCAAGTGCCGAGCCACAGTACTGGCTACACAAGACTTCGTGGCAGGCACTTAGAAACCCCAGTTCTGCAGCTGCAACTGGATTCCCAGTTCTGCAGCTGCAACCCCAGTGGCTGCGCACATTTGGCTCAGCAGCTCCAAACCTGGCAGTAGAGAACAAGAGGAAACCCTGTGCATTTACGATTTGACCTGCTAGATAGTGAGTGCCTGCAGAGCCCCAGATCTAAGGTGCTTTTGGGTAGCATCCAGACATCAGAAATCTCCCGCTTACATATCCACTGTCGGAAACAGAACGTTTCTTGGGACAAGGAAGCCAAAGCTCTGTGGAGCTACCAGCAGAGTTTTGGCAAATAACTACTGGAGCTCAATTAGAGATGTATACCAGTAGCCTGTAGGCCAGTGACATACCCAGGGAATTTGCACACACGATCATCACCAGCGCTTGCCATAACTTCAGCACCCGTGACCCCCTTGGTGACAGCAAGGTGCCCCTCCCTCACACTGAAGTTCTCTACATTCTTTAGCAACCTGTCCCTCAAGGCAAAATTCCATGCACATGCATGCGCACACGCTTGCTAGCATTTATCCTTCTGTGCCCGTGGACTTTACTCCCACAGGTACAGCTGAAGCACCAACGCACATGTTGAAACCATTGGACCTCTCTCATCTCCCTGAAGAATTCTCCAGATACCAGAGAAAGACGGTACCAATCTGAACTGCAGAATCCAAGAACAAACAGTGAAGGTTACACATAATGAAATGGCAGGAAGTTGGTGAAAGAACACACCAGACAAAAATCAGGAAAATATGGCCTCACCAGCAACCCCCAAAATCAATGGATGCTCCAATTCATCGGAAATACAGGAAAATGACCTTAAAGATATGCTTATCCAGTTATTAGAGTCACATAAAGAGGAAACAAACACAGCTCTCAGAGAAATAGCCATGCACATACAGAGAGTTAAAGAAGAAATGAACAAATCTCTCAAAGAATTGACCTCCCAGGTGGAGTGAAAGAAATAGGAACTGATCAAACTTCTCATAGAAACACAGGGAAATATAGCCAAACAAATAGAGGGACAGGTAGAGGCAAAATTAGTGGCATATAGAGAAGAAATGAAAAAATAATAGAGGCCATCAGACAGAGACAAGAAGTCACATTCAAACAGATGAAGGAAATGGTGAAAGACATAAAAAGAGAATTAGAATCAATAAAGGAAACATAAACAGAGAAAACCCTGGAGCTGGAGAACTTAGAGAAAAGATCAGGAACCACAAAATAAGCATCACCAACAGAATATAGGAGATGGAAAAGAGAATCTTTGGTGTTGAAGATATGCTTGCAGAAATTGATACTTCTCTCAAAGAAAAAGTAAAATCAGAAAAGTCCCAAACAAAAAAACATCCAAAAATCAAAGATGCCATGAAAAGACTAAATCTGAGAAAAGTAGGAATTGATGAAAAAGAAGACTCCAGTCTCCAAGGTCCAGAAAATATCTTCAGGAAAATTATAAAAGAAAATTTCCCCAACTTTAAGAAAAAGATGTCCATAAACATACAAGAGGCCTATAGAACACCAAACACACTAGACCAGAAAAGAAAATCCTCACGTCACATCATTATCAAAGCACTTAATCTATAGAACAATGAAAAGATATTAAAAGCAGCAAAGGAAAAAGGCCAAGTAACATATAAAGGTAGACCTATCAAAATCACAAAAGGACTTCTCATCAGAAACGGTGAAAGCAGAAGGGCCTAGGTAGAGGTCATAGACTTTAAAGAACCACAGATGCCAACCCAGACTACTATTCCCAACAAATCTTTCAATCAACATAGATGGAAAAAACAAAATATTCCATGACAAAATCAAATTTAAGCAATTTCTAAATAGGAAACCAGCCTTACAGAAGATACTAGAAGGAAAACTCCAATCCAATGAAAACAAGTATACCCAAGAAAAAAAATAGGATGTAGACAATGTCCCTACAAAAATTAAAAGAAAACAAGTAATGAATCACAGTAAGACCACCAACTCCACAATAAAAGGAAATGACATTCATTGGTCACTATTGTCTATCAACATCAATGGACTCAATAAAAAGACACAGACTAACAGAATTGGTGCAGAAACAGGATCCAACATTCTGCTACATCCAAGACACACACCTCTGCAACAAAGACAAACACTACCTAAGGGTAACGGGCTGTGAAAATGTTTTTTAAAGCAAATGGACTCAGAAAACAAGCTGGGGTAGCTATCCTAATATCTAACAAAATAGACTTTCAACCAAAATTAAACAAAAAAGATGATAAGGGCCATTACATTCTCATCAAAGGAAAAATACACCAAGAAGACATCAGAATTCTGAACATCTATGCCCCAAATACAAGAGTGCTTACATTTGTAAAGGAAACATTATTAAAACTTAAATCACACTTCGACCCCAATACCTTAATAGTGGGAGATTTTAACACCCCACTATCACTAAAGGACAGATCAATTAGACAGAAACCAAATAGGGAAATAAAGGCACTTACAAAGGTCCTAAGTCAAATGGACTAATAGATGCCTACAGAACTTTTCACCCAAACTCAAAAGAGTATACCTTCTTTTCAGAACCTCATGGAACCATGGAACGTTCTCCAAAATAGACCATATAGTTGGTCACAAAACAAGCTTCAATAGAAACAAGAAGATTGAAATAATCCCCTGTATTCTATTTGACCACCATGGACTAAGGATGAACCTCAACAACATTGGAAATAGAAAAAGCCTACATGCACATGGAAACTGAACAACTTGCTACTCAATGACATCTGGGTTAAGGGAGAAATAAAGAAAGAAATTAAAGACTTCCTAGAATTCAATGAAAATGAAAGCACAACAAATCCAAACATATGGGACACAATGAAAACAGTGCTCAGAGGAAAATTCATAGCACTAAGTGCCTTCAAAATGAAATTTATAACATCTCATACAAGCAACTTAATGACCCAATTGAAAGCCCTAGGAACAAAAGAAGCAGATACACCCAAGAGAAGCAAACAGGTAGAAATAATCAAACTCAGGGCTAAAATCAATCAATTAGAAACAAATAAACCTATTCAAAGAATTAATGAAACCAAGAGAAGGTTCTTTGAGAAAATCAACAAGATAGACAAACCCTTAGCCAAACTAACTGAAAGGCAGAGAAAAACTATTCAAATCAGCAAAATCAGAAATGAAAATTGGGACATAACTATGGACACTGAGGAAATCCAAACAATCATTAGGTCGTACTACAAAAGCCTATAAGCTACAAATTTTGAAAATCTAAAAGAGGTGGACAATTTTCTTAATAAATACCATCTACCAAAATTAACTTAAGATCTGGTAGAATGATTGAATAGCCCTATATTCCCCAAGAAAATTGAAGCAATCATCAACAGTCTTCCTTCCAAAAAACTTCCTGGGCCAGATAGATTCAGTGCAGAATTCTCCCAGACCTTCAAAGAAGTGGTAATTCCAATTCTCTTCAAACTATTCTGTAAAATAGAAACAGAAGGAACATAACCAAACTCATTTTATGAAGCCACAGTCACTTGGATGCCTAAACAACACAAAGAACCTACAAAAAAGAGAACTTCAGATCTATCTCTCTTATGAATATTGATGAAAACATACTCAACAAAATACTTGCAAAACAGATCCAAGAACACATCAAAGACATCATCCACTACAACCAAGTAGGCTTCGTCCTAGTGGATGATGTCTTTGATGTGTTCAAGAAGATACAATTTGGAAAGGAAGAGGTCAAAGTTTCACTATTTGAAGATGATATGATAACATACATGAGTGTCCCTAAAATTTCAATCGGAGCACTCCTTCAGCTGATAAACACCTTCAGTAAAGTGGTTGGATACAAAATGAACTCAAAAAAATCAGAAGCCCTCCTTTATACCCAAGACAAAAGGGCCAAGAAAGAAATCAGGGAAAGAATACCCTTCACAATACCCACCAATAACATAAAGTATTGTGGGGTGACTTTAACCAAGCAGGTGAAAGACCTCTTTGAAAAAAAAACTTCATGTCTCTGAAAAAAGAAATTGAAGAAGATATCAGAAGATGAAAAGTTCTACCATGCTCATGAATCGGTAGGATTAACACAGTAAAAAAGGCCATCCTAGCAAAAGCAATCTACAGATTCAATGCAATTCCCATCAAAACAACAACAACAACAACAACAACAACAAAAACACAGCACAATTCTTTACAGACCTGGAAAGAAAAATTCTCAACTTCATATGGAGAAACAAAAAAACCCAGAATTTCCAAAACTATCCTGTACAACAACAAATCATCTGGAGGTATCTCCATTCCTGATCTCAAGCTCTATTACAGAGCAATAGTAATAAAAACAGCATTGTATTGGAATAGAAGCAGAAAGGTGGATTAATGGAACCAAATAGAAGACCCAGAAATAAATCCAAATGTCTATGAATACTTGATTTCTGACAAAGAAGCCCAAATAATTCAATGGAAAAAAGACAGCATCTTCAACAAATGGTGCTGGTGCAACTGGATGTTTACATGCAGAAAAATAAAAATGGATCCACATTTATCACCCTGCACAAAACTAAAGTCCAAGTGGATCAAAGACCTCAACATAAAATCAGATATACTAAATCGGTTAGAATAAAAAATGGGAAAGAGCCTGGAACTCACTGGCACAGGAGACAAGTTCTTGAACAGAACACCAACAGCACAGGCTCTAAGATCAACAATCAATAAATGGGACCTCATGAAACTGAAAAGCTTCTGTAAAGCAAAAGATAATGTCATCAGAACAAAGGACAGCCTATAGACTGGGAAAGAATCTTCACCAATTCTATATCTGACAGAGGGCTGATATCCAGAATATATAAAGAACTAAAGAAATTAAAAAGCAATAAATCAAGCAATCCAATTAAAAAATGGTTTACAGAGCTAAACGGAGAATTCTCTGTAGAGGAATATAGAATGGCAGAGAAACACCTAAAGAGATGCTCAATGTCCTTAGCAATCAGAGAGATGCAAATCAAAACAACCTTTAGATTTTATGTTACACTTATCAGAATGGCAAAGTTTAAAAACTCAAGTGACAACACATGCTGGAGAGGTTGTGGAGAAAGGGGAACCCTCCTCCATTTCTGGTGGGAATGTCAATTGTACAACTACTTTGGACATCAGTCTGGCATTTTCTCAGACAATTAGGCAGAGTGCTTCCTCAAGATCCACCTATCCCTCTCCTAGGCATATATCCAAAAGAAGCTCAAGTACACAACAAAAACATCTGCTTAACCATGTTTGTAGCAACTTCATTTATAATAGCCAGAACCTGAAAACAATCCAGTTGTCCATCAATTGAAGAATGGATGTAGAAATTGTGGTACTTTTACACAATTGAATACTACTCAGTAATTAAAAACAAGGAAATCATGAAATTTGCAGGCAAATGGTGGGATCTAGAAAAGATCATCCTGAGTAAGGTATCCCAGGAATAGAAAGACACACATGGTATATACTTACTTACATAGACATATAAGTTAAGATAAACATACTAAAATATGTGTACCTAAAGAATATAAATTAGAAAGAGGACAAGGAGTAAGATGATCAATCTCCACTTAAAAAGACAAAAGAGATGTACATGAAAAGTAGGAGAAAATAAGTAACAGGACAGGAGCCTACCACAGAGGGCCTCCTGAAACTCATAACCAAATCTTTGGCAAGGTGCAGGGAATCATATGAAAGAAGGGGGAGTTAGTATGACCTGGAGAGTACAGGAGCTCCACAAGGACAAAATATGTCAGGGCAAGGTGGTCCTCTATAAGACAGTTTCTCCACCCAAGGACCCTGTATGGATATAATCTAGACCCCCTGCTTGGATGTAGCCCATGGTAACTCATTAACCAAGTGGGTTTCCCTCATAAGTGTACAGGAACTATTTCTGACATAAACTCAATGACTGGCTCCTTTACCCTCTCATCCCCCCATTCCCCCATGGAATGAACAGTCTTGATAGGCCACAGAGGAGGATATGGCAGCCAGTCCTGAAGATACCTGATAGGCTAGGGTCAGATGGAAGGGGAGGAGGATCTCTCCTAGCAGTGGACTTGGAAAGTGGCAGGAAGGAGATGAGTGAGGAAGAGTGGGATTGGGAGGGAATGAGGGAGGGGGCTATGGCTGGGATACAAAGTAAATAACCTGTGGTTAATATAAAAGAAAAAAAGAAAAGAAAAAATTAGGAGAAGACAAGGAACAGGACAGAAATCTTCCACAGAGGGTATTAAAGGAGATACTAAAACTCATAGGCAAACTTTAGGCAGAGGGCCAGAATCCTTATGGAAGAAGAGGGAGATAGAAAGACAGAAACTCCTAGAAAGACAGAAACTCTACAAGGAAAACAACAGAGCAACGGATCAAATATGGTTACTGTATTATTCGATCCCACCTGCCTTTTTTATGTTTAATAAAGTGCTCATATATTATATATAGTTAAAAATTTTATTCAATAATATTCTTTAGTAATCATGCAACTTTGTTATCAAATGGAAACAGTGCTGGCTTGATCTTGGGAAATTTTTACAAAGAAATTTAGGCATAATTTTTAATATAAAATATAGGATTTATAAAAAATCTATACACCTACAGAAACTAATCAAGAAAGAGGACTTTGGGTAAGATGCTCAATCCCCATTCATAAAAGCAAAGAGAATGGACATCAGAAGAGGGAGAAAACAGGGAACAGGACAGGAGACTACCACAGAGGGCCTCTGAAAGTCACTACCCTGCAGGTTTTCAAAGCAGATGCTGAGACCTATAGCCAAACTTCGGACGGAGTACAGGAAATTTTATGAAAGAAGTGGGAAAGAATAAGACCTGGAAAGGACAGGAGCTCCACAAGGAGAGCAACAGAACCAAAAATTCTGGGCACAGGGGTCTTTTCTGAGACTGATACCCCAACCAAGGACCATTCATGGAGATAACCTAGAATCCCTGCACAGATGTAGCCCATGGCAGTTCGGTGTCCAAGTGGGTTCCATAGTAATGGGAACAGGGACTGTTTTTGACATGAACTGATTGGCCTGCTCTTTGATCACCTCCCTCTTAGGGGTGTGTAGCCTTATCAGGCTACAGAGGAAGACCATGCAACCACTCATGATGAGACCTGATAGACTGGGATCAGAAGAAATGGTAGGAAGACCTCCCCTATCAGAGGACTGGGGGAGGGATATGGTGAGGCAGAGAAATGTAGGGTGTGCTTGGGAGGGCAGGAGGGAGGGAGCTACAGGTGGGATATAAAGTGAATAACTGTAATTAACAAAAAAAGAGAATTATAAAATATATGATAAGGAAATGTAAAATAACTTTTCAGTTCTTGATGTTACTATTTCCCAATAGGAATAAAAACAAAATTTTATTGATAAAAGCATTTAATATTATTTATGTAAATTACCACAACACACATAATTCAGGGTTTCAATGACAATAAAAATGTCTCAGACCTGATGGCAAAAAAGAGTAGACTTCTGATGTGCAACTCCATGTTATCTGCCAGCCGGGCAGTGGAAGTCCCAAGGCTCTCAGCAGAATATATTACATTTGAAGCGAGCTTCTGTTATGTGATCTTTCGCCCGCTGGCAGATGATGTGTTGAAAATGTACTATCTGGGATCCAGACTAAAGGCAGGTGCTCAGATTTTGATGTGAAAGGCATGGCAGGTGTGACACAGAATGGAATAAATTTTTCTCAGAGGGACCAGTTGGAGTCAGATGTGCATGAGAAAGGCAATGCTCAAATTATTCCAACATGCATCTAATTATTTATAAATGTGGTATTGTGACCTTGTTAAAATTGGCACACTGGAAAATACATTTATGCTGTGTTAGTGACACCTGAACTATGATGTATCTGGATCTCAAAAACCTTTTAGTCTCTTGCTGTAATTACAGTATCCAAATAAAGAAGGAATGAATTAGAGGCTTGTGTTAATAACAACAACAAAATGACAGGAATCAAAGAAACGTCTATATCACTAAATACATCTGTCTTGTCATCTTGCATCATGCTCTCATTCTTCAGAGCCAACAAACCTCTTTTCACTACATATGTTCCCTGTGTTGAACGACTTCCTCTGGCCTTGTGCACAGCTCATTTGTGACTTTGTAGTTTGTCTTTCTTCGGGTAACAGGTGAAAGTATTTATATGTTGTAAGAAATATCTGTAAAGATTTTTGTTATAGGAGAGTGTCTGTTTTGCTATATTTTATAAGAAATTTGTCATTAAAATTTGACTTTTGAAACCTAGTTCTGTAATAATTCTCCCTGTATTTAATTGTAACAAATACAGTCAATATATAGAAGTTATATATCTTGAGACCATGTTTGAAGATTCTAGCAAAGGAGCATAGCTACCCTTGACCAGAGACTAGTCTAGTCTTTCTCTATTCATTGAAGATTGTCTTCTTCAACTGAGCATGCAGCTTCAGGAAGAATGCACATGGATTGTTGAGGGAGGAAGGGGACACCTGCTTAGCCAGCCAGATCAGACAAATCAAGCATTGATCTCATTGGACATCAATGGGTGACGTATGTCACAGCCAGATCATTCTCACATCCACAAGATGTGCAAGGATAGAAGATACGGCAGAATTTGAGGGAAGGGCCAAACAATAACTGGCCCAACATGAGACCCATATAATGAGAGGCAGTTGACCTCTGATAGTGTTAATAATATCCTGTTATACTTGCAGAGAGGAGCCTGGCATAAATATCATCAGAGAGGCTTCACCCAGTAAGTGATAGAAACTGATGCAGAAAACTCAGTTAAATCTTAAGTAGACTTTGAGGAATCATATGGAAGAAAGGGAGGAAGAACTGAAGGAGTGAAAAGGGCCAAGAGCACCACAAGAAATCCTACAGAATCAAATATCCTCGGCCCATAGGTGTTCATAAAAACTGAACTTGTCAACCAGAGAACATGCATGGGAAAGATGTAGGCCCTCTGCACATATGTAACAATTGTGCTGCTGTGTCTTTATGTGGGACTCCTAAAGCAGAAGCAGGGGCTGTCTCTGACTACATTTTCTTCTTTTGGATCCCTTTCCTCTAACTGAGCCACCTCTTTTATTCTCAGTGGAAGAAGATGTAACTAATTTTATTACAACTTGATATGCCAAGACTTGTTGATTATCCATGGGAGGCTATCATTTTCTGAGGAGAATGCGAGGATGAGTAGATTGGGGAGGAGGGGAGGTGAGAGGGAAGGACTGGGAGGAGAAGAGGGAGGAAAATCTACAATCAACATGTAAAGTAAGTAAATACTTAATAAAATAAAATAAAAGTTAAGTATCTACTGAAATGAGGAAGCTACCATAGTTAGTTCTTTTGCAAACTGTATAAAAAAATTAAAGACCTGATTATAGATTAATTTTAAAGACTACAGAGTTCTCATTCATCCATATGATAGATGTTTATGATTTTGACAAGACTTGTTAGATTGGATGGAAGTATTTTACCTTTCTAGATGACTTAAATTTTAACAGGAAATTTCTGGCTTGCATATTGAAGACAAGGGAAGATTATTTTTTTAAAGCATGTCTTCCTCCATCAGCTAGTGGTCTTCCTTCCTTACTATAACTTTCAATTATTCTTGTATCCTCTCATGTCCCTCCTTTTTCTCTTGCCTTTTATTTATTTTTAAGCTCAAAATATTTATTGATGAAAAGAAACATTGTCAGTCTTTATTGTTCTTACTTGTGTTTAATTTCAATGCTATAATTTTTAATAATCTTTTAAAATTTTATTTATTGTTTAATTAATTACAGTTTATTCACTTTGTATCCCAGCTGTAGGCTCCTCCCTCATCCCCTCCCAACCCCACCCACCCTTCTTTATCTCCTCCCATGACCCTCCCCTTTGTTTTCCTTTCCTTGTTTCTCACTGTTCAACATTCATAGGACGTATCCAGACAAATTGGTTATCTTCTCATTTCCATAGTTCATGTAACCTAATACAGCTCTCTCCCTCTTTTTCTCCCTCTCGCACTTCGCCCTGTCCTGTCCACCTCTCCTCCCACCCTCTGTCTCTCTCTCCTGGCTCTTTATCTACAGCTCATCTCCATGTCATGACCTATCCATGGACTTGGAGAGGGACATAGGAGAAGATGAGGGAGGAAGGGTAGGAATGGGAGGGGTGGAGGGAGGGGACTACAGCTGGGATACAAAGTGAATAAAGCGTAATTAATATTAAAAATAAAAATTAAAAAATCTGTGGGGACTATAGTCAGTCATATTCACTTAACAGATATGAAACTTAAGTAAAGCATAAAAATTCAAAGATCAATGCTACAATTTTATGAATATTTTGTTTTCATGTTTATATTTTATCAGTGATTTTAGCAACAGGTGTTTATTAACTATCAGGTTTATGGAAATATAACTTGTTTTTATTGACTAACTTTGATTTATCAAGTACATGAAAATATCTTTGAATTATTATAAGCAATAATTCCCTTGAGAATTAGTACTTATACCAGTGAATTTCAGTGAGATTATAAGTTAAAATTCATGGCATCAATGAACTAGATCTCTTGGCTTCATCTATAGAAGAGAACAAATAAGTATCAATTGCTTCATAAATATTTAACATAGGCGAATAAAGGAGGGTGTCATTTAACTTCTGAAATATACTTCAATAATTCTTATTCAATGTTTCTTATGTTGTTATGTAAAATTCGTCGATGGAATATGTAACCAAAATAAAATGAACAGTCTAAAAATACTTTTCAGAACTCCTCTGGAATCCACAATCTACTTTTCATTGTATGTTTTCATCTTTCTGCATTTCACAGTATCAAACAGTAAAGATAGCATACTAATCTGGTACAGGGCACTAGAAGACATTTAAGTCTAGCCATAGATGTGAAACAATATGGGAGGATACAAATGAATTGTAGGTTAGTCTCATTAATTTACAACGAAGTTGTTCAAATCTATACATTATTAATATATTTCCTTGGATAAATATCCATGCCTCCAGCTGACTTGTGAGCTTTTCCATGTTTTTCTACACAGTGACAACTGTAAAAGGTTTCTGGATATATACTAGCCTAGCTCCTGGCTTCTATCTAAGAAAAAAGAATGACTGGCTCATATGGCAACAAGCAGAGTGCTGTTTCATGAGTTCAGTTTATTTGTTCAGGTTTAGAGACAAGGCACCAGCAATAATATTCCATTGTACTCATGTGGTCCTTGTAGTAGAAAGGCTTTAGCAATTGTTTTACACTCTACAGATAAGGACCTTGTAGAAAAGAGCCAGTAGAATTACCATAAAATAATGACACTAATAACTTGACAGAAATCTTTTGGATGTGAAATACACAAACAAAGGTAACTGAAATTAGACATAAGAAAAGTCTTCACATTTACATCCTGTCATTCTCAGCAAAGACAAACCATCTCATAAGATGTCTAATTCAGTAAGACCTCAAAAACTTCTGTTTCTCATCCTTCTCTTTAAACACCACATTAAAAAGACTTAGCAAGAAGCAAAACAGGACACAGAAAAAATATTATCTCTTCAACCATTATAAACTTTAAATGTTCTTAAACCAATAAAAGCAAATGAGTAAGCAAACAAACAAATAAATGTTAAACTATCCAGTGCTTGGTGAAGATTTTGAATTTTATCATTGCACAGATCACGGCTTTTTATGTGTGAATCAAAGTTTTCTGCTTTATTGTCAAGTTAAACTGTCTATTTATGCATAAAATATGAAAGATATGACCTTGGCAGAAATGATTTCTAATGTTTGCCAAGATCAGCTCCACCAAATAAACCTTAGAGAGTGATGGAAGAAAATACAGTGTATTGAAGTTAGCCCTTGGCTTGAGTTACAAGGTATATGTTCATGAGCATTCTTCCACTTCCCAATAAAAAATGGACAATGCTTATTTTTGACTTCCTTCTCTGTATCACTTAGAAGATGGATGATCAAATAGAAATGGATTCTAAAAAAAAAAGTCAGTAATAAGAAAATAGTTATGCTTCACAGGAAGCTTTCCATCAGTTTTCACATTTGATTGCAAATAGAAAACAAACCATAATCTATAGACATTTTTAGTTAGAAAAAGCATGTTTTCTATTTGTCAAATATGCAACAAAATGTCATTAGTTCTGACAGAAATGTCTGAGTGTTTTGTGACACAAATCCAGTCAATGCAGTGTATAGCCAAAGTAGTCATTCTCTCCTTTTTTAAGAAAGGCTGGATTTCACTAGATGTTTTAAAACCTGATCTTGTATTTATTTAGAAATGATATAAATATTATACTGATTTTTATGAAAAATGTTATGATCCATATCAAACTCACTTTGAGTTTTAGTATTAGTGACAATAACAAATAAGAAAATGTGAAAATCAATGATCCAAAAAGTCTTCCATTTAATAACCTATTTATCACATGTCTAAATCCTGCTGAAAACTTTAAAATAAAGCTTATCTTTAAAGGCAAATAAGTGTCTCTAGTACTATTAATTTGTTCAAATTTAAGTTGGTTTACTATGAGAAATCATTTACTAGGGACTCAAATTAATTGAAAGGACAGAGTAATTAAAGCAAAGGGTCATGAGGTATAGTCTGGATTTTCCAACATGAAACACTGAGAGATAGAGTTGAGACTGTAATATGTTTGTCACAGAGTTACATGTTTTTGAGTAGAAGGTAAGTTTGAAGGTCTAGAAACACAAACATCAGGGTACAGAATATAAAGACTGCACAATGCGTAAAGCAATTGGTACATAGATGTGAGGACTTGAGTTTGGTTTAATAAAACCCATGTCAGTCCAGGCCTTGATGCCTGTTTCTCATTCCCAGTGATGAGAGATGGAGACAGAAAAATTTCTGGAAGATGTTGGATCAACTCACTTGCTTTGCATAACCAGAGGAGAGGTACAAGAGACTAGGGTCTCAACCAAAGTAGAAGATAGGACTAACTCCCAAAGTAGCCGTCTCACATACACAAACATGTGCTGTTGATCATCAAACTTCCTTACATTTGGTATTTTTTCCTTTCTTGATGATACCTTTATTGTACTATAAATTCCATACTTTAGGTAGAGAAATTTAATTATCACACGAATTTATCAAAGAAGTTTCTGTGTGCTCAACATTAAACTTAATTTACTATCATATTTTGTACAACTTAAGATTACGTATTAGGGGAGAACCAATTACTTCCACTTTACTAAATCAGTATAATTGCTGAGTAAATATTCATCTTATACTCACAGAGAAGTGTGACCCTTACATCACATCTAAGAAACTCATCTTTATAGCAAACAAAACAATCCCCAAAACAAATGAACTATAAAACACTGGGAAGAACTGAAGGGGCAATTCCCAGCCCCACTTGATATATCTAAACATGAATTGTATGCATAATGCTCAGGTAACATTGACAAAGAGGAGTTGGAAGACTTTAAGGGCCAGGTAGCCAGGACACCTGTTCTGTGGTTATGTTTTCTAAAATGTGACCTAAGAGGGTATCATTGACACCATAAATACCTTAACAAGATCCAAACAGTTACAAAAATAATACAAAGTAAATGTTGAAGGAGAAAATTACAAAAGGCCCTAACACTGCACAAAGAATAACTGAAAGTTAAAGTTTACAGGGATGAGCCTCCTAATTGGTTAGTCAAACCTAGTCCTGACATCATATACATACAAGAAACACTAAATGAAATCAGCATGTTCTCTATCTGTCTATCTAATCTATCTATCTATCTATCTATCTATCTATCTATCTATCTATCTATCTATCTATCTATCTTTCTATCATCTATTGATCTATGTATCATTAATCATCTATATCTATGTTTCTACCTACTATAAAACAATCATCTATCTATTATTTACTTGTTTATCTTCTATCTATCTGTAATAACAATAAAAAAAGAAAAATAAGTCATGAATTTGAAAATGAAGTCCAAGTGAATCAAAGATCTCAACTTAAAACCAGACACACTAAATCTGTTAGATAAAAAAAAGTTGGGACAGGATTGATTTAATTGGCACAGGAGACAACTTCCTAAACAGGACACCAACAGCACAACCTCTAAGATTAACAATCAAAGGACACTGTCATCAGAACAAAACAACAGCCCACAGACTGAGAAAAGATCTTCACCAACTGTATGTCTGACAGAGGGCTAATTTCGAGAATATACAAAGAACTCATGAAGTTAAATACCAACAAACCAAGCAATCCAATTTAAAAATGGGGTACTTGCAACAGAGGACTATCTGATAGTAGATAAACACTTAAAGAAATGCTAAACATACTCAATCATTGGTGAAATGCAAATCAAAAGGACCCTGAGATTCCACCTCATGCAGTTAAGAATGGCAAAGATCAAATACTCAAGGGATAATACATGGTGGAGAGGTTGTGGAGAAAGGGGAACCCTACTCCATTGCTGGTGGGAGTGTAAACTTGTACAACTACTTTGAAAATAGTGTCATTTTAAGATGTGAAAACATTAACTATTAACATACATTTGATCATCTTATTCAAACTTTTTAATTTTTATATTAATTAGAGTTTATTTACTTTGCATCTCAGCTGTAGCCCTCTCCCTCATTCTCTCCTAATCCCACCCTTCCTCCCTCATCTCCTCTCTGCCCCTCTCTAGGTCTACTGATAGGAGAGGTCCTCCGCCCCTTCCATCTGACCCTACCTTATAAGGTCTCATCAGGACTGGCTGCAATGTCCTCCTCTGTGGCCCAGCAAGGCTGCCCTCACATGGCATGGGTGGGGGAGGTGTGGAGGTCAAGAATCAGCCACTGAGTTCATGTCAGAGAAAGTCCCTGTTCTCCTTACTAGGGAAACCACTTGGATACTGAGCTACAATGGGCTATATCCGAGCAGGGGTTCTAGGTTATATCCATGCATGGTCCTTGGTTAGAAAATCAGTCTGAGACAACACCCCTGTTCCCAGATATATTTGGTCCTTGTGGAGCTCCAGTCTTCTCCAGGTCTTACTAACTCCCCCTTCTTTCATATGATTCTCTGCAGTCTGCCCAAGGTTTGGTTATGAGTCTCAGCATCTGCTTTCAATTTTAGATATTTGTTAGAGATATAAATAATTTATATAGGGTAGAAGGTCAACTGATATTGCATGATAATATATGCACAATTATTGAAACTCATAAGAGAGAAGGCAGGAAGAAACCCCAGTCATATATATTATAAAACCCAAGTTTTTGCATCTATGTAATTATACTGCTATTCAAACAGAAATGTGAGGCATTTTTTTATTTTCAACTTTCAACAACTCTTAGTTTAATAGATCAATTTTCATATGCCATAAACATTAGCATATTGTTATAATTTTCATACTTCTTTATGTTCATTTGTAGTCATTTCCAAACAAGCTATTTCCCCAAATGATATTAAGTAGTTTTTTGTTCAAAATGCTTTTTCTTACACATTGAATTTATATAACTCTTGAGAGAAAATGAGACAGTAATACACAATATATGGTATTATAAAAAGAAAGAGCATTATACTAGACATATATTGTTACATTTTAAATATCATAAATAAATAAGTTGTTTATTAAATTAGCAAACTTTATGCACAGCACTGAAAACCTTTTATTAATACATTTCAAATTACTATCATATTTTTAAATTTTTCATTGCTCATAACCTAGTCTATAAACTACTAAAAAGTTTCCTTCTGTGCCTACTGCATGATCTTAAGAAATGTTAAATCACAGCATTTATGGAGTTGGATTTCAAAACTGATAGCTAATGTCCTACCTCGGTACATTTCTCTACTGTGGCATCACAAAACCATCACAAACATTCCCTTTGCTTTACAGATGAGAGTATCTGAATATCGACTGTTCCCACAAGCTATACTCCACCACTGGAGATTGACTTGGACCAAGACTCAGCACACTAGAACATACAAAATATAGATTACAAAGGACACTTCAGTGATCAAGCATAATTTAAAAAGCTGACAGGTATAGAATAGAAAGGCACATAACAGTCAAATTAAATACACATTAAAAATATGTATTCTTGGATGGTGCACCAGTTTCTGCAAGAGCCACTGGGTGCAGATATTTTAGCTTTGTTGATCTCCTTATGAGGCTCCTGTCCCCTCTCTGTCCTTCTATCTCCCCTTCTTCCATAAGGCAACCTGCGTTCTGCACAAAGTTTGGCTGGGAATCTCAGCATCTGCCTCTACCCCTTGTTGAGTAGACCCTTTCAGAGGACTGTCTATAGTAGACTCCAGTCCTGTTGCCTCTCTTCCACTGCTTCCGGTGGAAGAGGATCCAGTCAGTCCTAATGAGACTTGATAAGCTATGGGTAGATAGCAGGGGAGGAGAACTCCCACCTTCAGTGGACTAGGAGAAGGGGATATCAGGAAAAGGGGAGGGAGGGTGGGACTAGGAGTAGTTGAGGGAAGAGTCTACGAATGGGATATAAATTGAATAAATTATAAAAACAAAAATAAAAACATATTCTTTATATGTTTTTACTGTCAAGTGACAAAAAAGACTAGATTTTTGTTCATTTTTTTTCAGATATATCTGCCCTCTATTTTCTCCCTGAATTTGCTTTTACATGTAGTGTGTATATGTGTAAAACATAACTTTTTAAAAATACAAATAATTTAAAAGGTTTAATTACAATTTAGTAAGATAATCATAATAGAAATAAACATATGTGTCAGATGGTAGTGGTGTATGCCATTATTCCCAGCACACAGGAGGCAAAGAAAGGCAGATATCTGAGTTCAATGCCAACATAATCTACAAAGTGATTCTAGGACAACCCATGCTATACATAGAAACTCTGTCTCAAAAAAAAATAGAAAGAAAGAATAAATGAAAGAAACATCCTTATGCAACATTATATTTAATAAATTAAAAACATTCTGATATATGAAAATATAATTATTGTAGTTTTGTATTTTGACAGAAATTGCAATTTTAATTTTTAATATAATCTTAAATACTATGAAAAAAACAGCACAAATATTTGTTTAAATTAACTGAAAATATTTTAGCTCTATACCTTTAATGTCAAATTGCAGGTACTTTATGTGAGTTTATGTAGTGAATTTTGAAAATATTTATTAAAACATGAATGAACATATTCTTATAGATTACTATTCTTTCTCTCAATAAAAATCTATGGCTACTAAATTTTTTAAATTATTTGACTTTGTTCAAGACAGGGTATCTTTTTACACTTTTAAAAATTTGTTATCATTTATTACAATTTATTTGATTTCTATCCCAACTATGGCCCCCTTCATTATCTCCCCCCAATCCCATTCTCCATCACTCTTCTCCCCCTATGGTCCTACCCTAGTCCACTGATAGGGGAGGCCCTCCTCCCCTTCCATCTGACTCTAGCTCATCAGGTCTCATCAGAACTGGATTCAATGTCTTCCTCTGCAGCCTGGTAAGGCTGCTCCCCCATCAGAGGTGTGATCAAAGAGCTACCCACTGAGTTCATATCCAAGGCAGTCCCTGTTCCCCTTACTAGGAAAGCCACTTGCATAATGAGTTGCTCCATCTGTGCAGGGGTTCTAGGGTATCTCCATGCATGGTTCTTGTTTGGAGTATCAGTCTCAGAAAAGACCCTTGTGCCCAGATTTCTTGGATCTGTTGCTCTCCTTGTAGAGCTTCTGTTCCCTCCAGGTCTTTCTAACTCTCCCTTCTTTCATAAGATTCCCTGCCCAAAGTTTGGCTATGAGTCTCAGCCTCTGCTTCAATACCTCCATCAATGGAGTCTCTCAGAGGCCCTTTATGGTTAGCTCCTTTTCTGTTCCTGTTTTCTCCCTCTTCCTATGTTCATCCTGTTTGCCCTTCTGAGTGAGGATTGATCATCTTACCCAGGGTCCTCCTTCTTGATTAGCTTATTTAGTTGTACAGATTTTAGTATGTTTACCCTACATTATATATCTAATATCCACTTATAAGTGAGTAGAAACCATGTGTATCTTTCTGCTTCTGGGATACCTCACTCAGGATGATCTCTCTAGATCCCTCATTTGCACATATATTTCATGATTTCCTTCTTTTTAATTGCTGAGTAGTATTCCATTGTGTAATTGGACCACAATTTCTGTATCCGTTCATTAGTTGAGGTGCATCAGGTTGTTTCAAGGTTCTGCCTTTTATGAATAAAGCTGCTACAAAAAAAGGTTGAACAAATGTCCTTGTTGTGTACTTGAACATAGTTTGTATATATGCCTAGGAGTGGTATAGCAGGATCTTGAGGAAGCCCTATTCCTAATTGTCTGAGAAGGCACCAGATTGATTTCCAAAGTGGTTGTACAAGTTTACATTGCTTTCAGCAATGGAGGAGTGTTCTCCTTTCTCTACAACTTCTCCAGTATGTATTGTCACTTTAGTATTGAATCTTGGCCATTCTAATGGGTGCAAGTTGAAATCTCAGGGTCATTTTGATTTGCATTTCCCTGATGAATAAGGATGTTGATCATTTCTTTAAGTGTTTCTCTGCCATTTGATATTCCTCTACAGTGAATTTTTCTGTTTAGCTTTGTACCCCATTTTTTAAATTGTATTACTTGTTTTGTTGCTTTTTAACTTCTTAAGTTCTTTATGTATCATGGATATTAGCCCTTTATCAGATACACAGTTGATGAAGATCCTTTCCCAGTCTGTAGGCTGTTGTTTTGTTCTGGCAACAATGTCCTTTGCTTACAGTAGCTTTTCATTTTCATGAGGTCCCATTTATTGATAGTTGATTTTAAGTGCTGTTGATGTTTTGTTCAGGAAGTTGTTTCCTATGCCAGTGAGTTCAAGGCTCTTCCCCACTTTTTCTTCTAACTGATTTAGTTTCTCTGGTTTTATGTTGAGGACTTTGATCCACTTGGACTTTAGTTTTGTGCAGGGTGATTAATATGGATCTATTTTCATTTTTCTGCACGTAGACATCCAGTTAGACCAGCACCATTTGTTGAAGATGTCTTTTTTCCATTGAATGGTTTGGGCTTCTTTGTCAAAAATCAAGTATCCATAGGTGTGTGGGTTTATTTCTGGGTTTTCAATTCAATTCCATTGATACATCGTTGTGTTTCTATGCCAGTACCATGCAGTCCTGATTACTACTGCTCTGTATTACAGCTTGAGATCAGGGATGGAGAAACCTCCAGATAATCTGTTGCACTACAAGTTTGTTTTGGCAGTTCTGGGATTTTTGTTTTTCCATATGAATTTGAGAATTGTTCTTTCAAGTTCTGTAATCAATTGTTTTGGTATTTTGATGTGAATTGCATTGAATCTGTAGATTTCATTTGGCAGGATGGCTTTTTCCCCTATGTTAATCCTACTGATACATGAGCATAGGAGAACTTTCCATCCTCTGGTGTCTCCTTCGACTTCTTTCTTTGGAGACATGAAGCTTTTTCAAACAGTTCTTTCAATAGATTGGTTAGAATCACTCCAAGCTACTTTATGTTGTTTATGGCGATTATGAAGGGTGTTGTTTACCTAATTTTTTTCTAAACCCCTTTGTCTTTTGTATAGAGCTATTAATTTTTTGAGTTAATTTTGTATCCAGCCACTTTGCTGAAGGTGTTCATCAGCTAAAGGAGTTCTCTCGTTGAATTTTTGGTGTCGCTCTTGTATGCTATCATATCATCTGCAAATAGTGATACTTTGACTTCTTCCTTTCTAATTTGTATTCCCTTGATCCCCTTTAGTTTTCTTATTGCTCTAGCTAGGACTTCAAGTACTATGTTGAAGAGATACATAGAGAGTGGTTAGCCTTGCCTTGTTCCTGATTTCAGTGGGATTAATTTAAGTTTCTCTCTGTTTAGTTCGATGTTGGCTACAGGCTTGCTGTACTTTGTTGTTACTATGTTTTGGTAAGTACCTTTTATCCCTGAATTCTCCAACACTTTAAAAATGAATGGGTCTTGGAGTTTGTCAAATGTATTTTCGGCATCTAAGGAGATGATTATGTATTTTTTTTCTCCTTCAGTTTGTTCATATGGTGAATTACATTGATGGATTTCAGTATATTGAATCAACTCTTCATGCCTTGGATGAAACCTCATTGGTCATGGTGGATGATTTGTTTTATGTGTTCTTGGATTCCGATTGTAATTTTTTTATTGAATATTTTTCCATCAATATTTATATGAGAGATAGGTCTGAAGTTCTCTTTTTTTTTGTTGCATCTTTATGTGGTTTAGGTGTCATGGTGACTGTGGCTTCATAGAATCAATTTGGTAATGTTCCTTATGTTTCCATTTTGTGGAATGGTTTGAAAAGACCTGGAGTTAGCTCTTCTGAAAAGGTCTGGTATAATTTTGCACTTAACAATGTTTGAGATTTATTTGGAAGGGAGACTTTTGATGACTGCTTCTATTTCCTTGGGAGATATAGTAGTATTCAATCTATTTACCTGATCTTGATTTATTTTGGCATATGAAATCTATCAATAAAATTGTCCATTTCATAATGATTTTCAAATTTTGTGGCATATAGGCTTTTGTAGTAAGACCAAATGATTCTTTGGATTTCCTCAGTGTCTGTTGTTATGTCCCTCTTTTCATTTCTGATTTTGCTGATTTGGATAAAGTCTCTCTGCCTTTTAGTTAGCTTGGCTAAGGGTTTGTCTATCTTGTTGATTTTCTCAAAGAACCAGCTCTTGGCCTCACTGATTCTTTGAATTTTCTTTGTTTCTAATTCATTGATTTCAGCTCTGCATTTGATTATTCCAATCATGTTCTCCTCTTGGGTATGTCTGTTTCATTTATTCTAGGGCATTTAGGTGTGCTATGAAGCTGCTTTTATGAGCTTCATAGCAACTTATTTCTGGAGAGACATAGTGCTATGAACTTTTCTCTTAGCACTGCTTTCATTTTCTCCCATAATTTTGGGTAAGTTGTATCTTCATTTTCATTAAATTTTAGGAAGTCTTTAATTTCTTTTTTCAATTCTTCTCTGACGAAGCTGTTATTGAGTACAGAGTTGTTTACTTTCAATGCGTATGTAGGCTTTTTCTTTTTTCTGTTTTAATTGATGTACAGTTTAAGCCATGGTGGTCTGATAGGATACAATTGATTATTTCAATCTTCTTGTATCTGTTGAGTCTTGCTTTGTGCCCAACTATGTGGTCAATTTTTGAAAAAGTTCCCTGAGGTGCTAAAAAGAAGGTATACTTTTCTGAGTTTGGGTGAAAATTTCTGTAGACATTTATTAGGTCTATTTTATTTAGGACCTCTGTAAGTGTCATTATTTCCCTATTTAGCTTCTTTCTAGATGATTTGTGCCTTGGTGCGAGTAGAGTGTTGAAGTCTCCCACTCTTAAGGTGTTGGGATTGATGTGCAATTTAAGCTTTAATAATGTTTCCTTTAGGAATGCAGGTGCTCTTATATTTGGGACATAGATGTACAGGATTGTGATGTTTTCCTGGTGGATTTTTCCTTTGATGACAATGTAGTACCCTTCCTTATCTTTTCTGATTAATTTTGGTTGAAAGTATATTTTATTAGATATTAGGATAGCTACCCCAGCTTGTTTTCTGGGTCCATTTGCTTGAAACACATTTTTCAGCCCTATACTCTGAGGTAGTGTTTATCTTTGTTGCAGAGGAGTGTTTCTCTGATGCAACAGAATGTTTGGTCCTGTTTCCTCCACTATTCTGTTAGCCTGTGTCTTTTTATTGGAAAGTTGAGTCCATTGATATTGATAATTAACAGTGATAATTAACATTCATTGGAATATTATTTCTTTTTGTTGTGGATTTGGCGGTGTTTAAACATCCATTCATATTTAAAGTATTGGAGAGATCAGGGATATAATGCACATACCTGAACATAGTAAAGGCGATATACATCAAACCTATAGCCAACATCAAATTCAATGGAGAGAAACTCTTTTTTTTTAATATTAGTTACAGTTTATTAACTTTGTATCCCAGCTGTATCCCGCTCCCGCATTCCCACCCAATCCCACCCTCCCTCCCTCATCTTCTCCCTGTTCCGTTCCAAGTCACTGATGGGGGAACCTCCTCCCCTTTCATCTGACCCTGGTTTATCAGGTATTTTCAGGACTGGCTACAGAGTCTTCCTCTGTGGCCTAGCAGGGCTGCTCCTCCGCCGGGGGGGTGAGAGGGCTGGTCAAAGAGACAACCATTGAGTTCATGTCAGAAATAATCCCTGTTCGCCTTATTATCCCCTTTCTTGGATACTGAGTTGCCATGGGCTACATCCGAGCAGAGGTCCTATGCTATATCCATACATGGTCCTTGGTTGGAGAAACAGTCTCATAAAACTTCTTTTCTACAATCTCTTCTTCTTATCTCTATCCTTTTTGTTTTTGTCCTTTGCCATACTAAGTTGCATATTATTCTCATTCTGGCCATCCATAATTCGAACAGATTGTAAAGTATACTTTTGGAGGTTGGTCTAAAGTTGATTATTGGCTCTCAAGATCTGGTTACTGCCAGCCGGATATACTCATCCTTGTTTCTATAAACCTGCTTAAAATATTATACCTGATTGGTTCATTAAATGACCTATACTTGAGCATGGCAATATGAGGTAGACATGGTTAGGGTTCCTAAGCTTTTAAGAATGGAAGAATCAGGAGAATCAGAGAAGACAGACTGACCAGAAGAAGGAAGAGAGAAAGGAGGATGCTACAGTGGGTTAGGTAGAACAAGAAACCAGGTGTAGCAGGAGGAAGGATACCAATAATGGTGTGAAAAGGACCAGATGAAGAATTAAAGCAAGTATTTATAAGATTATGGATGGAAGATAAGATGGCTAAGGAGGATAGCATTGGATGAGGGCTGGTAGATGGATGGTGAGGTGATTCAGACAGTGTAGGTAGGAATATTTGCCCAGTCCAAGGTAAATAAGGCAAATACAAAATCTAACAGGTTTGTCTTATTATTTCTGATAGCAGGTTAGATAATACTGCTGTGATAATCATAGGGCAAATAATAATATACATTATATAGTCTAACATTCATTTTTAATAATTTACTACAACAATATATTTAAGTATAAATGATTAATATTTAAAAACTGATGTAACTTTGGTAAGGTGGTACTTTTATGTATTATGTATATAGGAAATGCAGTAAAGCTACATCTGACAGGATACGAATTAAGAAGAGGATATGACACTATTAGTGGACAATTTATCACATTCTGTTTAAGTTTAGGTTATACTTCACAGTTTTTCTATTTTTGGCAAGTAAGGTACACCAAACAAACAAACAACAATAAAGACAGTCAAGGATAATCTCTATTTACATATAGATCATAGCAACTTTCCATGTTAATGAATAAAAAGTAAGTTGTGTTTTAAATAACTGAATTTAAAGATAAGTTTAAGATAAATTCCAAGTGGACCTTCTGATACTCAAATGTGCATTACGTTTTTGAAACATACTGAAAAGTCTTCATGTCCTACCTATGAAGTCAGAAGATGCAAGATTGGAGCACAAATGGATGTGATTCATCAAGTTGTCTCCTAATTCTAAACAAGGTAGCAGCTGATTCAGGATGTGTATGTTTTACCAGTGTTTTACCTTGTCACTCAAAGAAATTACGCATAATCTGGCATACTTATTTTTGAGTTATTTTCCAAACTTTGAGGCAGTGTAGGAAAATAGTGTTATTATTCAAAGCTTTAATACTACATCAAAAGTATCTCCAATGATGCTTTTTATGTAAGGAGAGAATTTATCTTAAATGTGTTTAATATTATTGGTCTCAGTAATGATTTATTACTTTTGCTAAATACAGATAAATTCCTCATTTATTCTACCCCACAAAAAGATTTGTTTGGGGTTTGACTAGTTTTATTTCTTGTGTGTATGTGGTCAGATTTAGTAACATCACCTAAAATTATTCTGAGTAGAGATTGAGACCTAAGAAATGAAAATACTTTATACAAAATCAGAGGGTGCATTATTTTCTATTTATTTATAAGTTTTGATGTGGCTCTCTATGCTTTTTGTTTCAACTAGTGATGAAATATTACTTTTGTTCAGCAAGAAGGGCCATTTTAATTATTTCTCATTGAAAATTTTGTCTAAATTCTCTTTTGATTATTTTTCTATGTTAAAATGAAGCTTCTATAATATTCTAATTAACTAAATACCTTTTCAAATCTGTGAAAATAAGATTATGATTGGCCTGCTTAGCTCTGATACGTGATATTCTAAGTATACATAATTTTAAGGGTTAAAGACTTAAATGTATATTTTGGATATATGTTACTTTAGAACAAATACAGCCTCTAATTTACATGTGTTACAGATGGATAGAATTATTGATTGGTTTTCTCTTAGCAGCTTGAACTGCCAGTGCCATAAAACCTAGTTATCAGAGAGGAGGCTTAGAGGTTTGTTCTAGCTCGGTGCATTCAAGTCCTGTGCCCAAGAATATTGTGTCTTCTGTAATAGGATCTTACCTCCAAGTTCTGAGGAGAAGTCAAAAGCAGCAGCAATAGCTTATACCTGGCACTAGAGGAAATAGTTACATAATATATTGCCCATAGGAGGAGGGAGAGCATTATGATTATGTGTAACTTCATTCAAATTTTATATGTGTGTATAAATGCAGATATTTTATATATGTATTTTAAGCAAACTCAAAATAATATTTTTCTGTGCATCTTTCTAGCATTATTTGTACTATATTTCACTCCTTCCTCTCTTCTTTTGTATTACCCTTCTTTCATGCTTCCCATCTAAAGTTCCCCAGTATTTCCTATTATGTCTTCATAGTATATATATCCTTTTATACCCTATTTTGAAGGTCCCAAATTTTTCTATAATTATACTTTCATCTTGCTGGTAACCAATAACAATTTAATTGTATGTAAGGTATAATTCAATAGAAGAAAATTCATGCTTTGCCATCTTGTCCAACTACTAGTGACTAGAAAGAACATAGACACTAGAAAAGAACCCCTTACTGTCATTTTCTAAATATTAAAATTTTCAACCATTCTCTAAATATGTATCCTTATCCACAGAAAAGGTTAGCTCTCATTCTTCACCAAAGAATTTTCTTTTCACAGCACATGGAAACAATTACAGAATTCTAGAACTAATTAATTGCAGAGAACAACTGAACATTGTGCATTGCGGGTTTTCATCCCCAATTCACACAGACTGTAAATGCTACACCTAAATTTCAAGTAACATTATGAATGAGATGAGAAAGACTGCAATTGCCAGAGTACCAGAATGCCTGATGCTCGATAGTATTATCAAGGCATGTCAGAGATGTTCTACACATTAAATCTCAATATGAGAAGAACTCTCATACCTAGACCAAGAGCTACAAGCTAAAAATTGTTGCCAAGAGCGGGAGAATCAACTGTTTCTTTTTTCCCACAAGAGCTAGCTTCCTGATATGGTATCCAATTTCAACTTGTCATCTCTATAAACATATACATATGATCAACAGTAGGAAACTCACTATGTTAGACACACATATACCTGTGTGTTTGTGGTGTGTGTGTGTAATAATAAATAAAGAAGAAATCATGAATTAAGAGCGATTTGGAGAACATAGGAGTTGACAGGAGAATACGGAGAGGCTGCTATGATAAAAATAAAGTACTGATAAATGGAATTCTCAAAATATATAAGCAAAAAAATAAAACCCTGAAATAAAAAAAGATAACCCACCACTCCTGGGCATATATCCAAAAGAGGCTCAAGTACATAAAAAGGACATTTGTTCAACCATGTTTGTAGCAGCATTATTTGTAATAGCCAGAAGCTGGAAACAGCCCAGATGCCCCTCAACTGAAGAATGGATGCAGAAACTGTGGTACATCTATACAATGGAGTATTACTCAGCAATGAAAAATAAGGAAATCGTGAAATTTGCAGGTAAATGGTGGGACCTGGAAAGGATCATCCTGAGTGAGTTGTCCCAGATGCAAAAAGAGACACATGGTATATACTCACTCATATAGACATACAACATAGGACAAACCCACTAAAATCTGTGCATCTAAAGAAACTAAGCAAGAGAGAGGACCCTAACTAAAATGCTCAATCCCCATCCTGAAAGGCAAAGAGGATGGACATCAGAAGAAGAAGAAAACAGGAAACAACCTAGGAACTTTCTACAGAGGGCTTCTGAAAGCCAGAAGAAGAAAACAGGGAACAAACTAGGAACCTACCACAGAGGGCGTCTGAAAGCCTCTGCCCTACAGACTATCAAAGCAGATGCTGAGCCTGATGGGCAACTGTTGGGCAGAGTGAATGGAATTTTATGTAAGAACTGGGAAATAGTAAGAGCTGGAGAGGACAGGGTCTCCACAAGGAGAGCAACAGAACAAGAAAATTTGAACACAGGGAACTTCCCAGAGACTCATACTCCAACCAAGGACTAATCATGGAGATAACCCAGAACCCCTGCACAGATGTAGCCCATGGCAGTTCAGTGTCCAATTGGGTTACATAGTAAAGGGAAGAGGGACTGCCTCTGACATAATCTGATTGGCCTGCTCTTTGATCACCTCCTCCTGAGGGGGGAGCAGCCTTACCAGGCCACAGTAGAGGACAATGCAGCCACTTTTGATGTGAACTGATGGACTAAGATCAGAAAGGAGAGGAGAACCTCCCCTATCAGTGGACTTGGGGAGTGGCATGCATGCAGAAAGAGGAGGGAGGGTGGGATTGGAAGGGGAGGAGGGAGGGGCTTATGGGGGATACAAAATGAATAAAGTTTAATTAATAAAATAAAATAAAATAAATTAAAAAAAAAACTGAAAAAAAAGAGAACCCAAAGAGACTTTGCACTGGTTCATTGACTAGCTTCCGTTAGCTGGAAAGAGCAAGTACTAAGAGTATATTGTGAAAGTCTAGTTGACTTATAGGACATGTTCCAGATGGCTAGAGAAATATTCATTAGATTACATCATTATATATAAAGTGAAATCTGTATATATGTTTTGACAGATCAGTTTATTCCTGACTCTTAAAAGGGTCTTTTTTGCCTCCAATGTGTAAAGCAGATACAACTCCATACATCTGCTTGGTGTTCAATAAATTGCAGAGGTCATTTTTTTCCAGCATGCAATCAATGTGAACATTGACACCTCAGCATCCAGAAGCAATAAAGCACAGAAACAAAAGCCTTGTTTTTATGTATTTATTTTTATTTCCAGTGTCAGTTTTCTTGAGTTCTTCAGAGAAGATAGAAGCCAGATGTCTCATAAAGTTATAGGTCTGATGGGTTTCTGCTTTGAAGCTAGGAATTACACATTTAAAATGCATAATTCGAGCCTGATAAAAAAGAAACAGAACATTAGAGATACTCAAAAGAAATATTGATACAAGCCAAGTGTTTGAAAATCAAAGTTTAAAAATTTGTTAAAATCTGTACATCTAAAGAAATTAAACAAGAAAGAGGACCCAATGTAAGATGATCAATCTTCACTTAGAAAAGGAAAATGGGATAGACATTGGAAGTAGGAGAAAACAATAACAGGACAGGCGCCTACTACACAGGGACTCTGAAAGCCTCTACCTAGAAGTGTACCAAAGCAGATGCTGAGACTCATAATCAAACTTTGGGCAGAGTGCAGGGAATCATATGAAAGAAGGGGGTGTTAGTATGACCTGGAGAGGACAAGAGCTCCACAAGAACCAAATATATCTGGGTACAGAGGTCTTTTCTGAGACTTATTCTCCAACCAAGGATCATGCATGGATATAACCTAGAACCTCTGCTCAGATGTAGCCCATAGCAGCTCAGTCTGTAAGTGGGTACCCTTGTAAGGGGAACAGGGACTGTCTCTCACATAAACTCAGTGGCTGGCTCTTTGACTCCCACTCAGCAGCCATGCTAGGCCACAGAGGAGGACATTACAGCCAGTCCTGATGAAACCTGATAAGCTAGGATCAGATGGAAGGGGAGGACCTCTCCTATCAGTGGACTTACAGAGGGACATGGGAGGAAATGAGGGATGAAGGGTAGGAGTGGGAAGGAATGATGGAAGGGACTACAGCTGGGATACAAAGTAAAATAAATACAATTAAAGTAAAAAAATAAAAAATTAATTAAAAATTTGTTGATTTTGGTATAGGTAAAAATCAGATAATATTTCTTTATAAGGCATTCTGTCTGTTTGATTTGATAAACACTAAAATCAAATAGCAGAATTATCTGTAAATACTTATTCTCATTCCACACATATGTACAATGTAGTTAGCTTGAAGAGTTATATCAGAAAGACACACAAACACAAACACACTCAAGTATGATAAAAAAAAAAAACAAAGAAAGATCTTTGGTTTCTGCCTGTCCATCTTGTGATAGTTCTATTGACATTCAGGTAACTTCTCTTAGAATAAGCACTGATAACATTTGTACCTATTTCATGGGTGCAAAATCTGAATTTAGGAACCTTTAAATGTTTCATGTATTCTCTTAAGTGTGCAGGCATTATATAAACTATATGTTCTGAATAATATTTTATTGTATTTTATTGGTTCCCTTTTCAGTTCTGTTCAATGAAGTGTCCTACTACTTGCTATATTAAGAATATACATATACCAGGGCGCGAATCTGCTAGACACCATACTAGCTCCGCAGGATCTCCATCACTGACGGTACGGCCCGCCCAATCCCAAAGTGACAGAGAATACGCTATATACTCGCCAAAACCAGGCAGAAACGTCATACAACCTGGACACACCAGGCGCTGGGCCTCCCAAGCTTGGAGAGCACAACGAAGAGATCCCAGGACTTCCCAGAAAGCATTGGGACTAGCAACCCAGTCTCCAGTTACAGCAGGACATGACGGTGGAGCAGCACTGAACTGGCTGGGCACCACAGCCCTCCAGTTTAAGACTAACCAGGGCCAAACCAGAGAACAGAGAGCCTGGTTACCCCATTCCTGCTGAAGTGACCACCCTGAAATCTCCAGCTGCAGCAAGACCTCAGAACCTGACAGTGACAGCAGCACAGAACTGGCGGAACACATCAAAGAAGCAGGGCCAAACCAGAGAGCAGAGAGCCCCAGATACCACGATCTCTGCCAAGAGACCTGCCTGTAAGTGAGTGCACCCTTGAGAATCTGCAGTTCCCCAGATCCTGGGTCTTTCTAAATCAGAAGCCAGGCATCGAACCCCCCTCCCACCCACATACCCAATTTTGGAAACAGAGGGGCACTAGGGACATTGAAGTTCCTGCCCTGTGGGCCTGATTGAGGAGTTAAGACAGTTAATGCCAGAAATTGCCCTGCGATCATCATTAGCACCTGCGACATATACAGTGCAGAGCCCCTCCCACATACTCAAGGGTTCAACATTAGCCATCACTCTGTCCCTTGAGAAACTCATCCACACACACTTACACACACAGACACACACATGCACACGCGCACACACGCTTCCATTTGCCCCCTTTGCGCTTGCGTACTTTCCTCCCACAGGTACAGCTAGTCCTCAGCACACGCTGAGAGTGCTCAGCTTCCTGAAGAACTCTCCAGATACCAGAGAGAGACAGCACCAGTCTGATCTGCAGAATCCAAAAACAAACAGGGAAGGTTTCAGATAAGCCAATGGCCAGGGGTAGGAAAAGAACACTTCCAACATAAATCAGGACATCATGACTTCACCAGCAAACCCCAAAATCGATGGATACTCCAATTCAGCAGAAGCACAGGAAAATGATTTTAAAGTCATGCTTGCCCAATTATTTGAGGCTCATAAGTGTCGCGTGCAATCCTTCGCCGATAAGGAAGACACGGCAACCGAAGATTTGTCCAGCAGAATCTTTATTGTAGAGCTCTTGTAGGTAGATGGAGAAGGACCCCAAACCCCAAGCGCGCTCTGCTTAAATAGCCTGCAGGGCGGCGTGCTCGTCTGTGATTGGTGCTCCGCACAATACCCAATTAGCATGTGTTCTCTGATAGGGAGAGCACTCAAGTCTGTGATTGGTGCTCCGCACAATACCCAATTAGCATGTGTTCTCTGATAGGGAGAGCACTCAAATCCGTATTTGCATGTTGTGGCGCATGCGCCGCTGTAAGGCGAGTTCTAGCAGGAAGCCAGCGCCATCTCGTAATGGCGAATGCGGCTCCCGACACATAAGGAGGAAATGAACAAGTCTTTCAAAGAGATGGCCAGTCAATTGGAGGCAAAGAAAGAAGAAATAGACAATATCCTTAAAGAAACACAGGCAAACATAGCCAAACAAATAGATACACAAGTAGAGGAAAAAATAGTGGCATATAAGAAGGAAATGAAAAAAGAAATAGAGGCCATCGTAGAGAGACAGGAATCCAAATTCAAACACATGAAAGAAATGGTGCAAGGCATGAAAACAGAATTAGAATCAATAAAGAAAACACAAAATGAGAAAACCCTTGAGCTGGAGAACTTGGAGAAAAGATCAGGAACCACAAAAGTAAGCATCACCAACAGAATACAAGAGATGGAAGAGAGAATCACTGGAGCTGAAGACACACTTGCAGAAATGGATACTTCTCTCAAAGAAAAAGTAAAATCAGAAAATTTCCAATCACAAAATATCCAAGAAATCAAGGATGCTATGAAAAGACAAAATCTAAGAATAATAGGAATTCATGAAAAAGAAGACTCCAGACTCCAAGGTCCAGAAAATATTTTCAAGAAAATCATAGAAGAAAATTTTCCCAACTTAAAGAAAGAGATGTCCATAAATATACAAGAGGCCTACAGAACTCCAAATAGACTAGACCAGAAAAGAAACACATCACGTCACATCATAGTCAAAACACTAACTCTACAGAACAAAGAAAAGATATTAAAAGCAGCAAGGGTAAAAGGCCAAGTAACATATGAAGGTAGACCTATCAGAATCACACCGGACTTCCCATCAGAAACTATGAAAGCCAGAAGGGCCTGGGCAAGTATCATGGAGACTCTAAGAGATCACAAATGTCAACCCAGACTACTATACCCTGCAAAGCTTTCAATCAACATAGATGAAGAAAACAAAATATTCCATGACAAAACTAAATTTACACAATATCTACACAGCAAACCATCCCTACAGAAGATACTAGAAGGAAAACTCCAATCCAATGAAAACAAATTCACCCAAGAAAACAGGGCATACAGATAATGTCCCAACAAAAATGAAAAGAAAACAAGCAATGAAAGAGGGTTAGATCACCGACTCCATTACAAAAGGAACTAACATGCATTGGTCACTATTATCTATCAATATCAATGGACTCAACTCACCAATAAAAAGACACAGGCTACCAGAATGGTTAAGGAAACAGGATCCAACATTCTGTTGCATCCAAGAAACACACCTATGCAACAAAGACAAACACTACCTCAGAGTAAAGGGCTGGAAAAATGTTTTTCAAGCAAATGGTCCCGGGAAACAAGCTGGAGTAGCCATCCTAATATCTAATAAAATAGACTTTCAACCCAAGTTAATTAAAAAAGATAAGGAGGGTCACTATATTCTCATCAAAGGAAAAATCCACCAAGAGGACATCACAATCTTAAATATCTATGCCCCAAATACAAGAGCACCGACATTCGCAAATGAAACATTATTAAAGCTTAAATCATACATTGATCCTAATACCTTAATAGTGGGAGACTTCAACACTCCACTCTCACCAAGGGACAGATCAACTAGACAGACACCAGATAGGGAAATAAAAGCACTCACAAAATCCCTAAATCAAATGGACCTAATAGACGTCTACAGATCATTTCACCCAAACTCAAAAGAGTACACCTTCTTTTCAGCAGTGCATGGAACCTTTTCCAAAATAGACCATATAGTGGGTCACAAAGCAAGCCTCAACAGATACAAAAGGATTGAAATAATCCCTTGTATACTATCTGACCACCATGGACTAAAGCTAGACATCAACAACAACAGAAACAACAAAAAGCCGACACGCACATGGAAACTCAACAACATACTACTCAATGACAGCTGGGTTAAGGAAGAAATAAAGAAAGAAATTAAAGACTTCCTAGAGTTCAATGAAAAGGAAGGCACAACATACCCAAATTTATGGGACACATTGAAAGCAGTGCTCAGAGGAAAATTTATAGCACTAAGTGCCTGCAAGAAGAAATTCGTAACATCACATACAAACAACTTAATGGCCCAACTGAAAACCCTAGAAAAAAAAAAAGAAGCAGATACACCCAAGAGGAGCAGACAGCTGGAAATAATCAAACTAAGTTCTGAAATCAATCAACTAGAAACAAATAAAACTATCCAAAGAATCAATGAAACAAAAAGCTGGTTCTTTGAGAAAATCAACAAAATAGACAAACCCTCAGCCAAACTAACTAAAAAGCAGAGAGAAACTATCCAGATCAGCAAAATCAGAAATGAAAATGGGGACATAACCACAGACATTGAGGAAATCCAAACAATTATTAGGTCATACTACAAAAGCCTATATGCCACAAAATTTGAAAATCTAAATGAAATGGATAATTTTCTTGAAAGATTCCATCTACCAAAACTAACTCAAGATCAGGTAGAAAGACTGAATGGCCCTATATCTCCCAAGGAAATTGAAGCAGTCATTAAGAGTCTCCCCTCCAAAAAAAGCCCTGGACCAGATGGCTTCAGCGCAGAATTCTACAAGACCTTCAAAGAAGTGCTAACACCAATTCTCCTCAAGCTATTCCACAAAATAGAAACAGAAGGAACACTACCAAACTCATTCTATGAAGCCACAGTCACCTTAGTACCTAAACCACACAAAGACCCAACAAAAAAAGAGAACTGCAGGCCTATCTCTCTTATGAACATTGATGCAAAAATACTCAATAAAATACTTGCAAACCGAATCCAAGAACACATCAAAGATATCATCCACCATGACCAAGTAGGCTTCATCCCAGGCATGCAAGGGTGGTTCAACATATGGAAATCCATCAATGTAATCCACTACATAAAGAAACTGAAGGAGAAAAACCACATGATCATCTCCTTAGATGCCGAAAAAGCATTTGACAAAGTCCAACACCCATTCATGTTTAAAGTCTTGGAGAGATCAGGGATACAAGGCACATACCTAAACATAGTAAAGGCAATATATAGCAAGCCTATAGCTAACATCAAATCAATGGAGAGAAACTTAAATCAATCCCACTGAAATCAGGGACAAGACAAGGCTGTCCATTGTCCCCATATCTCTTCAACATAGTACTTGAAGTCCTAGCCAGAGCAATAAGACAACTAAAGGAGATCAAGGGGATACAAATCGGAAAAGAAGAGGTCAAAGTGTCACTATTTGCAGATGATATGATACTATACATGAGCGACCCCAAAAATTCAACCAGAGAACTCCTTCAGCTGATAAACACCTTCAGCAAAGTGGCAGGATACAAAATCAACTCAAAAAAATCAGAAGCCCTCCTATATACCAAAGACAAAAAGGCTGAAAAAGAAATTAGGGAAACAACACCCTTCACAATAGCCACTAATAACATAAAGTACCTTGGTGTGACTCTAACCAAGCAAGTGAAAGACCTGTTTGAGAAAAACTTCAAGTCTCTGAAGAAAGAAATCGAAGAAGATATCAGAAGATGGAAAGATCTCCCATGCTCATGGATTGGTAGGATTAACATTGTGAAAATGGCCATACTGCCAAAAGCAATCTACAGATTCAATGCAATTTCCATCAAAATGCCAACTCAATTCTTTTTTTTTTTTTTTTCAATGCAGTTTATTCAGGAACATTGAACAATCCTCGGACCTGGGGAAAGCCAGCCCACAGCTTAAATAGCCTCTGAGTAGCCAACCCAGGCGTGCCACGGGGGCAATGCAGATAGGTCCACATACATGGAAGCAAGCCAGATCCTCGGCCTTAGCCAAATGTGGAGTTGTTCGTGACAGAGAGAACTCACCATCGGGAAGGTGGAAGGCAGAAACCAGCTCCATCTTTAAGGCATAGCATTCCGCAGCTCTCTACAGTTCCCCCTTTTTGTTTTAGACGCATCAGGCAAGAGTAGAGGTCTGATCTCTGATATTAGAAATAAATTGGGACTTTGTACAGATGTTCATTTAGGTGTCATCCACCCAAAGAGCATCAGACCCGTCCGATACCTTTTTCTCAGAGGCGGGACCTGGGGCATCAACCCGCATGCAATCAGACATGCTCTTCTCTGGGTCCAAAGCGGCTGACCCTGAGTGCAGTGCTTAGCCTCGCATCCTGAGCGTATCATTTTAGCTTTTTATGGTATCCAACCATGCTTGGGGAGAATGTCCTGCTTCAATGGCTGTAAAGGCCTGAATGATCATGGCTGCATCACACTGTTGTGAGACTCTAATCTTGCATATATACCACAGGCAAACCAAGGAGACCAACACCAGAAGGCCTGCTAATACTCCCATGCCCGCCCATTCCTTCAGATGATTCATGGCTGCAGCAATCCATGTTGATAATCCTGTGGCTAGTCCTGCGTCCACTCTGGTAGAATTTACTGTGACAATGGCCACTCTCAGCTGCTCCATCGTAGTATCGAATTCTCCAGTCCAATTACCTAAAATATAGCTAGACAATTGTTTAGACAGATTTGCAGCACAGGAAAAATTCTCATGTTGTATGCTAGTGACACAAAGTCCAGCATACTTTCATTGACAGCCAGGTTGAGCGATTTGCCATAGGGTATCAATTTGCTCCTGCAAGAGGTCAATCCTCTGATTGAACACCATCAAGCTTCCTTTTAGTTGAGCATTAATTCCTTTATGTACAACTAAGGCATGAGCTACATTGGCTAAATGATTATTCAGGGTCTGAGCAGTCTGCCCAGTATGACTCATGGGAGGGGCTTATGGGGGGATGCAGAAAGAATAAAGTGTAATTGATGAAAAATTTAAGAAAAAAGGGAAAAAATAATTTAAGAACCTTAAATGACTTTCAAAATTGGAGGAAAACATGGAGTTAGTCAATTGGCATGGAGCATATCTCGCCCCTGGGGGCAATGTTCTCCTGAACCTACTCAGACCTCGGACACCACCACTGCTAGTTCTAGAACTGACGCGGGATGTTCCAACGAGGGGCTAAGGCTTCTCATAATATTTCCTATAAGCCCACACCTGTTTGTCTATATCCCCCATTTTTATTCATTATTAGCCAGATAGAGCCAAGTAATTGTGGTAATGATACTTGCTTTTTTGCCCAATGCTGGAATGCTAGTAAATTTACGTATGCCCTGGTTACTCGCATGCCTCACTGGGTGCCTGTGCCCATTGATGCCCCTCACGCTATGACTCTCTTCCGACAGAAAAGGGATCTTGGAACTACAGCCACCATTGTTACTACCATCTCATTGACGGCTGTTGGAGCTACCACCAGGGCATTAGCCATGAGCCAACTCAATTCTTTACAGACCTTGAAAAAAAGTTTCTCAGCTTCATATGGAGAAACAAAAAACCCAGAATCTCCAAAACGATCCTGTAGAACAACAGATCATCTGGAGGTATCTCCATTCCTGATCTCAAGCTGTACTACAGGGCAACAGTAATAAAAACTGCATGGTATTGGTATAGAAACAGAAAGGAGGATCAACGAACCGCATAGAAGACCCAGAAATAAATCCACACACCTATGAATACTCGATATTTGACAAAGAAGCCAAATCCATTCAATGGAAAAACAGACAGCATCTTCAACAAATGGTGCTGGACCAACTGGATGTCTACATGCAGAACAATGAAAATAGATCCATATTTATCACCCTGCACAAAACTAAAGTCAAAGTGGATAAAGGACCTCAACATAAAATCAGATACCCTAAATCAATTGGAAAAAAGAGTGGGGAACAGCCTAGAAATCATTGGCACAGGAGACAACTTCCTGAACAGAACACCAACAGCACAGGCTCTAAGAGCAACAATCAATAAATGGGACCTCATGAAACTGAAAAGTTTCTGTAAAGCAAAGGATACCGTCATCAAAACAAAACGACTGCCTACAGACTGGGAAAGAATCTTCACTAACCCTTTATCTGACAGAGGACTAATATCCACTATATATAAAGAACTAAAGAAGCTGAAAAGCAGCAATCCAAGTAATCCACTTAAAAAATGGGGAACAGAGCTAAACAGAGAATTCTCGACAGAGGAATATCGAATGGCAGAAAAACACTTAAAGAAATGCTCATCCTCATTAGCTATCAGGGAAATGCAAATCAAAACGACCCTGAGATATCACCTTATACCCATCAGAATGGCCAAGATGAAAAACTCAAGTGATAACACATGCTGGAGAGGTTGTGGAGAAAGGGGAACCCTCCTCCACTGCTGGTGGGAATGTAAACTGGTACAACCACTCTGGAAAGCTATCTGGCGCTTTCTAAGACAAATAGGAATAGTGCTTCCTCCAGACCCAGCTATACCACTGCTAGGTATATACCCAAAGTTTGTTCAAGTACACAAAAAGGACACTTGCTCAACCATGTTTATAGCAGCTCTATTTGTAATAGCCAGAACCTGGAAACAACCCAGATGTCCATCAACGGTGGAATGGGTACAGAAATTGTGGTATTTTTATACAATAGAATACTACTCAGCAATCAAAAAGGAGGAAATCATGAAATTTGCAGGCAAATGGTGGGATCTAGAAAAGATCATTCTGAGTGAAATATCCCAGAAGGAGAAAGACAAACATGGGATATACTCACTTATATAGACCTATAAGATATGATAAACATAATGAAATCTATATACCTAAAAAAGATAATCAATTGAGCGGACATGGGTAAGATGATCAATCCTCATATAGAAAGACAGATGGGATGTGCATTGAATGTATGACAGGAGTCTACTGAGCGCATCTGAAAGACTCAAACTAGTAGTGTTTTCAAAGCAAAGACTCATGACCAAACCTTTGGCAGAGTACAGGGAATCATAAGAAAGAAGGGGAGTTAGTCTGATGGGGAAAGGATAGGAGCTCCACAAGGACCAAATATATCTGGGCACAGGGTCTTTTCTGAGACTGACATTCAACCAAGGACCATGTATGGATATAACCTAGAACCTCCACTCAGATGTAGCCTGTGGTAGCTCAGTAACCAATTGGTTTCCCAAAGAGAGTGTAACAAGGACTATTTCTAACAGGAACTCAATGACTGGCTCTTTGGTCTCCCCACCCCCAAAGGGAGGAGCAGTCCTGTTAGGCCACAGAGGAGGGCTTTGCAGCCAGTCCTGAAGATACCTGATAAAACAGGATCAGATGAATGGGGAGGAGGTCCCCCCTATCAGTGGACTTGGAAAGGGGCACAGTGGAGATGAGGGAGGGAGGGAGGGACTGGGAGGGAATGAGGGATCGGGACACGGCTGGGATACAGAGTTAATAAAATGTAACTGAGAAAAAAAATGAATTTGAAAATTCAAAAAAAAAGAATATACATATACATCCAAATACATGAGCCTACTGGACCATGATCTTTCCAATTACCAGAGAAGTCTATCCAACATCTGAGCCATTATGTACAAGACACATTAGTCATGTGTCTTGTAGTTTATATTAGATCTGCTGATATAGAGCCTAAGAGTATACTGCAAGCTATCAATAGGACAAACAAAAGAATAGAGAGATTAAACAGAATATGGAGTATAAACATCAAACAAAGGTATTCTCTTAGAAAACATACCACTCTGCAATATCATTTTTATCAGATAAATCTCTAGTGAATGTAAGTTAAAACTTTAAATAACAGGTTAGCTTTATAAAGAGACTATGACTTAACCTCATCTTTGTTAGTTAATAATATTCATTATTGGTTTATCTTTTAGTTACGCAGCAGTTATTCCTAAACCAGCTGTATACTCAAATCACAAATAGAGAACCTTGGATTTATATAATTAACCTAGCGCACAATGATGAGCAATAGTTCTTCGATCCTAAACCTCTAAGCCCACCAAGTTTTCTCCCATTCAGATTTCCCATATTATACTTGCTTTTAGTCATATCTTAGGTCTAGTTTTTCTCTCCTCATTGTTCCAAGTCTTCTCCTGCAGACTTTGTGCTTATATTCTCCACACTTGCTTCTCTCTCCTCCCCTCCAGACCAGGATATACCACCCTATTCTTTCCATTGTACTGGTTGTTTTATTGAAAATATAGAGGACAAATGGTATCATGTTTACACAAACTTGAGAGAGTTGATGCTTAGACTAAGAATCACAATGCAATGTCCAGATTGAAACTAGAGAGTGGGGTAGAGAAATCAGCATTTGAACAAAAAGAGTAAATTGTATATATTTCACACGAACATTATACCAACATCCTTGCTTACCCCAAGAAGTTTTGAATGCCAAGTTAATTTTTCATTAAAAATTTGGATGTTGTTTTTCTTCTGAAAAATACTATAGGATATTATTAAAATTCTCAGTACTAATGGTCTCAAGTTCTCTGTCACATGTCTTTATGCAGATGGCATGATGACCCACTACCAGTAGGATATCGCATCAATTAATGGCACATAATTGAGAAATAACAGATTGGGGTTAGGGGTACAATTTATTACTACAGGACAGAGTTTTAACTTTCAAGAGTATACTGGCCTAGATTGAAATTAAATGTGTGACCTTGGCTTTATTACCACCAAGATCTAATTAAGGTAACCATCTTTGTCACAGATTGCCACCTAAATAACTAATATTCTTGTCATTATCACACCATGATATCTAATATTATAAATCTGTTTCATTATGTGAATAGTACTTTTACTGGACAGTATTTCTGATGATAAATTTTAATATTTTATATTACAAATTTATTATTCTATTTGTAAATATTTTCAAATTCCAATTATTAAATGTAATTGTAAAACAACTCAAAAAGCAGTTGCTTGCTTGTTTAAAGAATAGACTCTTTATGTGATTCTAAATTTCAATACCATAAACATTCATATACAATACTGCATTATTCTTATGATAATAGCAATCACAAATCTTTTGGAGACCTGACATTCTCAGAGATATTTGAGAATAGGCTGATGATAAAGACATGGGTCCCAATCAGTCTTCCACATAGCAACAATATGGCTGAAATGCACTTTTTTTTTTAATACACAAATGGATGCAAAAATGAAAAGTACTCTGTTTCCTCACTCATCCTGATGGAGACAGAAGAGTGAGACATTAGGGCTCCTAGAAATCTCTTCTCAAAAAATTCTTGTACAGTGAACTAGTTCTTTAAATACCACTCTCTCCTTTTACTAGAAAAAATACTGCACATTTTCATGTTTGCTAATCACCTCACAAGATGGTGATGGGAAGCTTTTTAAAAAACCACTTATGTATGCCATGAGTCATTAAGGTTGAGGGAAGAATCGGAATTGTCTGTGTGTACTTTTATATATTTATGTAAACATAATTTATATATAATTCTCAGCAGCTCCATCTTCTGTTTCAATACTTTTATAACACGTAACCACTCATTATGTTTCTCTCTGGGTTTTAATCCTCTTATGTCCTCCTCATTTCTAACTTTGCCTTTGTCGACATATCATAATTTCTTCTTATTATTGTTTTTATTCATTAAATGTTCTATCGTCAGTATGTTTTATTCGAATGGATTCTATAGACCAAAACATTACCAAAATTAATGACCATAATGATGATGTGATAAAAAAAATAGCGTACAACTTAGGCATTACTAGTTTAAGTGCTTGTTATGGCTTCTAAGATGACCCTACAAAGTAGTTCTGCTTTGAATTTCTTGAGTGTAAACATTTTTCCTTGCATAAGGTGCTAAACCCCTGGTTCATGTGAATGCATTCCAACACAAGTACTTGATGACCTTTTTTGCATTCTGCAAGATGTTCTTTCAAGAAAAGAAAGAAGACACTGTAACATATAAGCCTATCACTCCTTCTAATCATGTTACTCTATGGAGTCATTGAATACTCTGTGAAGTAAATCTGGTTCAAATAATAATTTTAAAATAATCATACTATAATTTGGTGTGATTTCCCTAATATTATGAAATCTTAATGTTCTGAATAGTTTTATGTCAACTTGAGACAAACTAAAGTCATTTGACAGGAGGAAACCTCAATTAAGAACGTTCTTTTATTGATTGTTGATCTTAGAGCCAATGGTGTCGGTGTTTTGTTCAGGAAGTTGTCTCCTGTGCCAGTGAGGTCAGGGATCTTCCCTACTTTCTCTTCTAACAGGTTTTATGTTAAAGTCTTCAACATAAAATCCACTTAGACTTTAGTTTTGTGCAGGGTGATAAATATGGGTCTATTTTCCTTTTATTGTTTTGGATTTTTTGTCAAAAATCAAGTATCCATAGGGTTTATTCTGGGTCTTCTATTTGTTTCCATTGATCCACCATTCTGTTTCTATGCTAGTACCATGAAGTTTTTATTACTATTGCTATATAGTACAGCTTGAGATCAGGGATGGATATACTTCCAGAAGATCTGTTATTGTTCAGGATTATTTTTAACAATTCTGGGTGGTTTTTTTTTTCATATGAAATTGAGAATTTTTCTTTCAAGGTCTGTAAAGAATTATGTTGGTATTTTGATGGGAATTGCACTGAATCTGTAGATTGCTTTTGGCAGGATGGCCATTTACACTATGTAAATCCTACCGATCCATGAGCATGAAAGATGATTTCATCTTCTGATACCTTCTTCACTTTCTTTTTCAGAGACTTGAAGTTTTTTGTTGTTGTTGTTTGTTTGTTTTTCATACAGGTTTTTCACATGCTTCTTAGAGTCACACCAAGGAATTTTATGTTATTTGTGGCTATTGTAACGGGTGTTGTTTCCATAATTTCTTTCTAAGCCCTTTTGTCTTTTGTGTAACTGGAGGGCTACTGATTTTTTTTGTTTGTTTTTTTAGTTAATTTTTTATCCAGCCACTTTGCTGAAGGCATTTATCAGCTGAAGGGTTTATTTCACTCATAGTTCCACATAATAATTCATAATTAAAAGCAGTAAGAGCACAAACTCACACAGGGCAAGAACCTGGAGGCATGAGGTGATGCAGAGATCATGGAGGGGTGCTGATTACTGGACTTTCCTTTATGGCTTGCTCAGCTTGCTTTCTTGTAGAAACAAAAACCACTAGCCCAGGAAAATCAATACCTACAATGAACTGAGCCCTCTCATCAATCACTGAGAAGTAAAATAGAAAAGACATCACTGCTGAATGGAGGAAGGGAACTAGATGGGAAGCATGTGGAGAGGAACAGGAAAGATCAAATGTGGGGAAGATGGAGGAAGAGAGAACTAGAGGAGAGTACTAGAGTTGATGGATGGATATCTCTGGGATGAGCAAGAAGCCTAGAACAATGGTAACTTCCAGGATATCTATAAGGATGTCCCTAGCTAAGACTCCTAGCAATAGCGGATAAGGAATCTAAAGGACAAGAGTTAAGAATTTCAATGGAGAGATGGAGACACCAACCCAGCCAAAAAATATTTGAACCACAATTTGTTCTGTCTATAAATGTACAGGGGTAAAGATGAAGCAGAGAAATTGATGGAATGGCCAACCAATGACTGGCCCAACTTGAAATGCACATCATGAGAGAGGGCCCATCCCTGAGAGGAGCCTTGCATAATTGCCAACTGAAAAGCTTCACCCTGCAATTGATGGAAAAAGATGCAGAGACCCAAATCCAAACATTAGCAGAGCTTAGGGAATCCTGAAGAAGAGGAGAAGGAAGTATTGAAGGAGCCAGAAAGGTAAAGGGCACAAGAAAAACTAAAGAATCAGCTGACTTGAACCCATTAGTGGCTCACAGAGACTAAAACAACCAGAAAGTATGCATGGGGTAGACCTAGGCCCTCTGTGAATAGGTAACAACTGTGCAGCTCAGTCTTCATGTGGGACCCCAAACAGCAGGAGCAGGAACTATCTCTGACTCTGTTGCCTGTCTTTGGCTCTCTTTCTCCTGACTGGACTGCCTTCTCTAGTCTCAACTGGAGAAGATATATCTAGTCATATTGCAACTTGAAATACCAAGCCTGTTTATATTCATAGGAGGACTCTGTTTTTCTGAGGGAAAGGGGATGGAACGGGGGAAGAAGGAATAAGATAGAAGGACTAGGAGGAGAGAAGAGAGGGTAAGTTACAAGCTGGATGTAAATTAAATTAATTAATTAATGAAAATAAATATACCTGGACAGTTAATCAGATGATGCTTTGAAACCAAAGTAAAGAAGTCCTGATATTTTAAATACCATTCAGATAACTTTAACTTACAAACATTCAATAAATTTGGGAAACTGACCATACTCAACCACTGACAAATTAGAAATAAAAAGGCACAGAATAGAAAACTTTCTACCAATAAATATACTAAGCAACTTAAAGGAGGTAGCTCTTGGTAGCCCAATATACTCTGTCAAAAAACATTGTGATAAAGAGTACCTTGAGATAGTGCTGATTATTTAGGATTCTTCAATAAACATTGAACATTTCTGTGTTCACATTAAAAAAAATAAAAGAGGGCAGAAATCTATATCATGAAGAATTCTGTTATTACCATTACTCTGAGTGACAGATGATGTAATACATCAAATATTTCACACACACACACACACACACACACACACACATACACACACAGAGGGATGGAAAGAATTACATAGTAGCATATGTAAATGCATTTGAAAAAGAAAAATAAACAAATATAATAATATTGTAGAGAAAGAACAGCAAATTTTAAAACTGTTTTACATAAATACACAAATGGTACAATGGGATTCTCTATTTTGGTAGATAAGTATATTATATTATATGTTGACCTTTTTATATGAGTAATGATAATAAGGGCAAGAGTTTTTAAGATGTTCTATTGTATTTTACCTAATGGATGTTTTGCTCCCATTAGTCTTTGAACAACATGCAATTCTCATGCTGTTGTAAAACGGCATTAGAATCCTTGGAAATGAAATAAATGGTTGTTGAAAACTGCCATGTGGGTGATGTAAATTAAGCCTGGATATTCTGCAAGAAGAACAAGCAGCCTTAACCAGGAGTCATCTCTTCAACTGTTTATGATAAAGAAAGAATGATAACATAGGAGTGCTCAGGGATAACTATTTTTAATTTTTAATTATTTAAAATAATTTTATTCATATATAGAGGAGCCTTAGGTGTCCCACAAGAGAAAGAATATAAATACAAAAGAATTTTAACTATTTTTCTCGTGCTTGTACTGATCTGTGCCATTGATCACAATCTAGTTCTGGAAGAATATTGGTATAATACATCTCAGAGAATAAATAGTAATGTAGGCAATTTTAACAGGGGCATTTCAGAATTTGCATTAAAAGTTATAACAAAAGAACTGATCTAAAGTATTAGTTTGTTCTATTCTAAGTGAAGGCAGATACTGAAGAGAAATTGATTTCTTTGACAAAAAAATGATAAATACAATAAATCAAATATTTCCATAGTTTTCAAGTCATGGATCTTCATACTAAATATTCAGATATATGAACGTAGTAAAAATTTCATATTTGCCAAATGAGCCCCAGACCCATTTGTCTCATTTGGCTACTCATTCAAAGTGAAACCTTACCAGAGGTATCAAGTTTTTCAGATTGCTCTTGATATCCACTGTAGATAGCATCACAGTGAGCAATTATTCTGTCCTAAATAGAAACATTCATCATATGCTACTATTAGAAACTTCAGACTTTTAATTTAGTTTTTGGTGTATATTTTTAAAGCATTTTTATGTGAACCTAACCAATTTTTATTTTTATTTGGAAAAGCAAAACAAGCAAACAAACAAACAAAAAACCTTGAAATAAGAACTCTAAGATACAATTCTGTCATTTTACTAACTTGTATGTTTAATAATTCATTTTCCCAAACTTCCTTTCTGATAAACTTAAAAGGGTTATTTAGTAGCTTCCATTCACCTGCATTTGTGTAGGAATTGTGGAGAATTGTTTACTAATACTACAAAACCCTTCTTAAAATCTACACTAATTTATACATTTTAAGACAATGAAATATTTTACAGGAAAAAAGATAACATGACCACAGGAATAGTTAAATGTTTCCACCTAGCTAGAGATTACACTTTCATCAACCAGCATGCAGACTGAACACAATAGTCAGTTCTCCAACTTGGCTATTTTGTGTAACACTGACCCATAAATGAAAGACAGTGTAGCTCCTATCAAGTGCATATTTGACAAGCTATAGCACAACTGTTTGCAAAATTTTATTGAAATCTCTGCTTTCATTTATCTTTGTTAGCACAGCTTCAGAAATCACTGGTTTGGAATTCATGTATAATTTAACTCTAAATGAATTAAGTGTGCAGGTGTTCAGAGAATAGCCTATTTTCTAAGTAAATAAAATCTTTTGAGAGAAAATATTATTTTTATTACCATATTAAAGAATATTCAATTGATCTAATTCATTTCCAAAGAATAAACATAAGTATACTGTAAGGAAGTAGATGATAAATCAGGAAATAAAAATACAATTAGTTGAAAGCAATCCTAGGCTGTTGAAATAGTAAACATGACAAAATTGCTTAAACAAGTGCATTGAATAATTTCACAGAGCCTGTCTTTCTTGAGGTTGCTATATTAAGCCAGGGCAGATGCACCCTGTCTTTGCAATGCACCATTAAAATAATCATCAGCTGCTTTAGGAGTATAGATTTTAGTATGTTTATCACATATTATATGGATAATATCCTCTTATGAGTGAGCCTGTGTCATATGTGCCTTTCTGCTTCTGAGTTACTTCATTCAAGATGATCTTTTCTAGTTCCATCCATTTGCCTGCAAACTTCATGATTTCCTTCTTTTTAATAGCTGAGTAATATTCTATTGTTTAAATCTACCACAATTTCTTCATCCATTCCTCTGTTGGGTGACAAGGAAGATACTAGGGAAGATGCTCAATCCTCATTCATGAGGACAAATGTGATAGACATTGGAAGCTTGAGAAGACAGGGAACAGGACAGGAGCCTACCACAGATGGCCTTTGAAAGACTACTGATCGAGGCATCAAAGCAGAGGATGAGACTCTTAGCCAAACTTTAGGCAGAGGGCAGGGAGTCTTAGGAGGGAGATAGAAAGACCTGGAGGGGACAGGAGCTCCAAAAGGAGACCAACAGAGCAAAAACAAACAACAACAACAAAAAAAACCAAAACAAAACAAAAACAAAAAACTGAGCTCTGGGGACCCTGCAGAGACTGACACCCCAACCAAGGACAATGCATGGAAAGGACATAAAATCCAGGCTCAGATATAGCAAATAAACTCGGTATCCAAGTGCTTTTTCTGGCAAGGGCTTTCTCTGGCATGAACTCCGTTGACAGGCTGTCTGATAACTTCCCTGTAGGGCGGGAGTAATGCAGCCTTGCCTGGCCACAGAGGAAGACAATGCAAGTTCTGATGAGACCTGATAGGCTAGGGTCAAATAGAAGGGGAGGATAACCTATCCAATCAGTGGACTAGGGGAGGGGCACAGGGTGAGAAGAGGGAAGGAGGGTTGGATTGTGAGGAGACAAGTGATGTGGCCGCAGCTGGGATAGAAAATTAATAAATTGTAATAAAGGGTTAATAGTAAATAAAAAAAAAAATTTAAAAAGACCTACAGAGTCTACTAACCTAGGCTCCAGAAACTGAACCACCAACCAAAAAGCATGCTTGAACTGGTCCTAGGCTTCCTGCACATATGTAGCAGATACGCAGCTTGGTATTCTTGTAGATCCCCCAACAACTGAAGCAGGGGCTGTGTCTGATTCTGACGCTTTCCTTTGGATCCCAGTCTTCTAACTGGGCTGCCTTGCCTGACCTCAGTGGGAGAGGATGTGCCTAGTCCTGCATGGACTTAATGTGCCAGAGGCGGTGGTACACGAGGGGGACATGCCACTTCTCTGAGGAAAAGGAGAGGGGAGAAGGGCATGTGTGTGTGGACACTGGGAGGAATGGAGGGGTTTGCAATCAGGATGTAAAGTGACTTAATAAATGAAGTTTTTAAAATTAAAAAAAAATCAGTAATATAGATTCACAATATAAAGTAACTAAAAATGAGGTCAATTTTCATAGAATTTTCTTATGTCTCTTTCTTCTCTGCTTTTTAAGCTGTACCTCAAATGAAGTTTCTCAGAAAAATAAGTTTCAAGTGAATTTTGAAAGGTCTATTAAGGAGGAAATTAAGTACATTCCTTTTTGAAGTCTAATAGTTCTGGTGGAGGCCCTTTCTCTTAGCAAACCTAAATGCTTTCTGCAGCATTTCGTGGTCCCTTATTCTTGCCTTGCTTTTCGTCACTTCAGCATACTGATTAGCACCTTCTATGGAATAATCCTTCACTTAATTGAAAACCAACTTGTTTTCTCAGCCTATTTTCCAACTTAAATAATATTAGATCCCTTAATCTTTCCTTTGAGATTCTATTTTCCAAGCTATTAATCATGTTTATTGCTTGTCTCTAAACCTTCTTCAGCTTTCCCAAGGACTTTTTAACTTAGCAATTCCAGATCTGCACACACTGTGAAATGTGAGAATTACTTGTCTAATCCTCCACATTGTCCTTCTGTTTAGGTATCTATGGAGTATGAACTATTAATCCACCTTCTAACTGTAACTCTTAAGACAGTATAATGGGAATCATTGTCTCCTTTCACCAAATTTATCCTGTCCTCTAGAGAGCTCGCCCCATTTACTTCTATTTTCTTCTTATTTGTATGCTTTTACCATGAGAATGTCCTTAACATTTTTTTACTTGTGAAAATAAAATATTATTTTATCTCTTTGAAATAAAATGAAGCAATCCTGCCTATCTCATCTTTCTTCAAATTATTATTTAAGAGCTTTGAATAAATATTCAGTTTTATTATAAAAAAGGTAGGGGAATCAGATAAACACTATATGGTTCCCACTCTGTATGTGGAGACATTCTACATTATAAGTCATTCAGATTTGCATGTGATTCATTTCTAAATGAAACTGAAATAATGGGCTTATATTTCTTAAAACTCTTCAATTACTAGAATGTGCTTTGCTCTCACCTTTCACAAAGTTATTTTCTAAATGTTTCTTAGTTGCATTTAGAACATATTTATCTATTAAAAGAACTCTATAATTCTGATCTTCCTTGCATTCTCCTATAAAATTTTTCTACACAGATCAAGAGTCTATTTAAATTTGTTCCATTTTATTATCATATTCTGTCATTTATCCAGTTTTGAAGATTTTCTTTTAGTCTGACTCTCATTCTCAGAGAATGTAATTTGTATTTATAATATCACACATGCACTAAACCAGTAAATAGCAAATGCTTTTCTCTGCCTATTCATTTTAAATTCTAATTAATTTACTTATACATGTTATTTTTGCAAATTTTATTACTGTATTTCTCATTATTTAAGGAAATTTTCTTTTATATTTTGTTTCTTTTTTATTGAAAATAGATTCTTCTTTCAAACAATACAGCCTGACCACAGTTTCCCCTAGCTCCTCTCTTCCCATGATACCTCATCTTTCCCAGATTCAATCATTCAATCTCCTCTATAAAACAAACAAACAAACAACAACAACAACAAAAACAAAAACAGGTCTCCCTGAGATGACACACAAGCAGGACAAAATAAGATACAATAAGGCAAGGAAAAAGGCCTCATAACAAGGTTGGAAAAGGCAACCAAATGGGAAAAAGAGTTCAAAGGACAGGCAAAAGTGTCAGAGTCAAACCTGCTCCTACCATTAGAAGACCTTCAAAACACCAAGCTAACATATATAATATATATTCAGAGAACCTGGTGTACATCTGTGCAGGCCCTGTGTTTATTGCTTCAGTTCCTGTGAACCTGATTGATTCAGTGGGCTATGTATTCTAGCTGCTTTCCATTCCCCTCTAACTTTTATAATCTTTCCTCTTTCTTTTCTAAAGGGTTCCCTGAGATTGGAGTGGAAGAATCTGATGGAAAACACCAGTTTAGACTCTTTCTCCACATTGTGTCTGGCTGTGTGTCCCTGTACTCATTCTAATCTGCTACTACAGGAGGCCTTTCTGACATGACTGGACAAGGCACCAGTCTGTGAATATAAGAGAATATTATTGGGAATCCTTTCATGTTTTTGTTGTTTTGTTTGTTTGTTTTTGTTTTTGTTTTTGTTTTATCTTATGGCCAGTTGAGTTTGGTTCTACATGCTGTATCTGCATTATCCAGTCTACAATTCCTTATCCGCCAGGCAGTGTAGAACATTGGCTCCTTCTTGTGCCATGGACCTCAAGGAAAAGCATACATTGGTTGGCCATTCCCACAAGTTCTGAGTTGCTATTGCACCAGCACGCCATTGCCTCAGCAGGCAGTAAAGATGGTAGGTCAAGAGCTTTGCGGTGGGTTTCACAGATTGTAGGTCAAAGGTTTTATGGTGGTGTCCAGGCTTTTCTTTCTGTGGCCTGCAGAGTACCTTCCTACAGAGACTAGACTATAACAGTGAAAGCTCCATGCAGGTACCAGTTCAATGAGCTGTGTGGATATCGTCCTCGGCAATGGGCCCCACACTATCTGCTTTCAGAGAATAAACTACTGTCTTTGCATCAGGTTGGGTTCTTTAAAGATCTACAAGAGACTCTACTGGCCAACAAACAACTAAGCCAAATGCAACTCAGTTCCACCACTGGAAGCCTTTTCTGGCTTCAAAAAATAACCAGTTCAGATTCCTATCTCCATTACTAGGTATTTTCAATAGAGCCACCATCATAGATTCCAGGAATTTTCCACTGCACTAGTTTCCACACACAAATGGTCCCCAATTCCAGTTATTTCTTCTGTCAAAAGTATATCTAATTTGCTTCATTTAAAATCCATACTCTTTACTGCATCCAGTATTGTAGATTATAGTCTGACTCACTTTTGTTGTCATTCAGATTACATTTATAATAACACAAACACACTAACTAAATATATAACAGACATTTTTCTCTGTCAATATCTTTTTTTTTTCAATCCAGTTTATTCAGGAACCTTGAACAATCAATCATCTCACCCTGGGGAAAGCCAGCCCACAGCTTAAATAGCCTCTGGGTAGCCAACCTCAGCATGCCACGTGGGCAATGCAGATAGGTCCATATACATGGAAGCAAGCCAGATCCTCAGCCTTAGCCAAATGTGGAGTTGTTTGTGACAGAGAGCACTCACCTTCAGGAAGGTAGAAGGTGGGAACCAGCTCCATCTTTAAGACGTGGCATTACACAGCTCTGTACAGTTTACAGTTCCCCCTTTTTGTTATAGACTCGTCAGGCAAGAGTAGAGGTCTGATCTCTGATATTAGAAATAAATTGGGACTTTGTACTGATGTTCATTTAGGTGTCATCCACCCAAAGAGCATCAGACCTGTCTGATACCTTTTTCTCAGAGGCGGGACCTGGGGCATCAACCCGCATGCAATCAGACATGTTCTTCTCTGGGTCGAAAGCAGCTGACCCTGAGTGCAGTGCTTAGCCTCGCTTCCTGAGCATAACATTTTAGCTTTTTATGGTAGCCAACCATGCTTGGGGAGACTGTCCTGCTTCAATGGCTGTAAAGGCCTAAATGGTCATGGCTGCATTACGCTGTTGTGAGACTCTAATCTTGCATATATACCACAGGCAAACAAAGGAGACCAACACCAGAAGGCCTGCTAATGCTCCCTTGCCCGCCCATTCCTTCAGACGATTCATGGCTGCAGCAATCCATGATGATAATCCTGTGGCTAGTCCTGCATCCACTCTGGTAAAATTTACCGTGACAATGGCCACTCTCAGCTGCTCCATCGTAGTATCGAATTCTCCAGTCCAATTACCTAAAATATAGCTAGACAATTGTTTAGACAGATTTGCAGCACAGGAAAAATTCTCATGTTGTATGCTAGTGACACAAAGTCCAGCATACTTTCATTGACAGCCAAGTTGAGTGATTTGCCATAGGGTATCAATTTGCTCCTGCACGTCAATCCTCTGATTGAACACCATCAAGCCTCCTTTTAGTTGAGCATTAATTCCTTTTTGTACATCTAAGGTGTGAGCTACATTGGCTAAAAGATTATTCAGGGTCTGAGCAGTCTGCACAGTATGACTCATGGCTAATGCCGCGGTGGTAGCTCAAACAGCCGCCAATGAGATGGCAGTAACAATGGTGGCTGTAGTTCCAAGATCCCTTTTCTGACTGAAGAGAGTCATAGCGTGAGGGGCATCAACGGGCACAGGCACCCAGCGAGATATGCGAATAACCAGAGCATACCTAAATTCACCAGCATTCCAGCATTAGGCAAAAAAGCAAGTATCATTACCACAATTGGCTCTATCTGGCTAATAATGAATAAAAATGGGGGATATAAATGAACAGGTGTGGGCTTATAGGAAATATTATGAGAAGCCTTAACCCCCTCGCTGGAACATCCTGCATCAGTTCTAGAACTAGCAGTGGTGGTGTCCGAGGTCTGGGTAGGTTCGGGAGACCATTGCCCCCAGGGGCGAGACTTGCTTCATGTAAATTGAATAACTCCATGTTTTCCACCACTTTTGAAAGTCATTTAAGGTTCTTAAATTATTTTTCCCCTTTTTAAAAAAATTTTTCATCAATTACATTTTATTCATTCTGCATCCCCCCATAAGCCCCTCCCTCCTCCCCTACCAATCACACCCTCCCTCCTCCCTCTGCATGCATGCCACTCAACAAGTCCACTGATAGGGGAGGTTCTCCTCTCCTTTCTGATCTTAGTTCATCAGTTCACATCAAAAGTGGCTGAATTATCCTCTTCTATGGACTGGTAAGGCTGTTCCCCCCCAGGGAGAGGTGATCAACGAGCAGGCCAATCAGATTATGTCAAAGGCAGTCCCTCTTCACATTACTATGTAACCCAATTGGACTCTGAACTGCCCTGGGCTACATCTGTGCAGGGGTTCTAGGTTATCTCCATGAATAGTCCTTGGTTGGAGTATGAGTCTCTGGGAAGTTCCCTGTGTTCAAATTTTCTTGTTCTGTTGCTCTCCTTGTGGAGACCCTGTCCTCTCCAGCTCTTACTATTTCCCAGTTCTTACATAAAATTCCATTCATTCTGCCCAACAGTTGCCCATCAGGCTCAGCATCTGCTTTGATAGTCTGTAGGGCAGAGGCTTTCAGAGGCCCTCTGTGGTAGGTTCCTAGGTTGTTTCCTGTTTTCTTCTTCTTCTGATGTCTATCCTCTTTGCCTTTCCGGATGGGGATTGGACATTTTAGTTAGGGTCCTCTCCCTTGCTTAGTTTCATTAGATGCAGAGGTTTTAGAGGGTTTGTCCTATGTTGTATGTCTATATGAGTGAGTATATACCATGTGTGTCTTTTTGCTTCTGGGACACCTCACTCAGGATGATCCTTTCCAGGTCCCACCATTTACCTGCAAATTTCATGATTTCCTTTTTTTTCATTGCTGAGTAATATACCATTATGTAGATGTACCACAATTTCATCATCCATTCTTCAGTTGAGGGGCATCTGGGTTGTTTCCAGATGCCCTTCAAGATCAGCGTCTGGCTATTACAAATAAAGCTGCTACAAACATGGTTGAGCAAATGTCCTTTTTGTGTACTTGAGCCCCTTTTGGAAATATGTCTAGGAGTGGTATGGCTGGATCTTGGGGAAGCACTATTCCTAGTTGTCTGAGAAAGTGCCAGATTGATTTCCAGAGTGGTTGTACAAGTTTACATTCCCTCCAGCAGTGGAGAAGGGTTCCCCTTTCTCCACAACCTCTCCAGCATGTGTTGTCACTTGAGTTTTTGATCTTGGCCATTCTCATGGGTATAAGGTGAAATCTCAGGGTTGTTTTGTTTTGCATTTCCCTAATGGCTAGTGAGGTTGAGAATTTCTTTAAGTGCTTCTCTGCCATTCGGTATTCCTCTACAGAGAATTCTCTGTTTAGCACTTTTCCCCATTTTTTAAGTGGATTACTTGGTTTGCTGCTTTTCAGCTTCTTTAGTTCTTTATATAGACTAGATATGAGTCCTCTGTCAGATAAAGGGTTGGTGAAGATTCTTTCCCAATCTGTAGGCAGTTGCTTTGTTTTGATTATGGTCTCCTTTGCTTTGCAGAAGCTTTTCTGTTTCATGAGGCCCCATTTATTGATTGTTGCTCTTAGAGCCTGTGCTGTTGGTGTTCTGTTCAGGAAGTTTTCTCCTGTACCAATGAGTTCTAGGGTATTCCCAACATTTTTTTTTCTAGCCGATTTAATGTGTCAGGTTTTATGTTGAAGTCTTTGATCCACTTGGACTTCAGTTTTGTGCAGGATGATAAGTATGGATCTATTTTTATTTTTATACATGTACACATCCAGTTGGACCGGCACCATTTGTTCAAGATGCTATCTTTTTTCCATTGTATGGTTTTGGCGTCTTTGTCAAAGATCAGGTGTCCATAAGTGTGTGGGTTTATTTCTGGATCCTCTGTTCGGTTCCATTGATCCACCATTCTGTTTCTATGCCAGTACCATGCAGTTTTTAAAACTGTTGCTCTATAGAACAACTTAAGATCAGGTATGGAGATACCTCCAGAAGATCTTTTATTGTAGAGGATTGTTTTAGCAATTCTGGGTTTCTTGTTATTCCATATGAAGTTGAGAATTTTTCTTTCCAGGTCTGTAAAGAATTGTGTTGGTAATTTGATGGGAATTCCATTGAATCTGTAGATTGCTTTTGGTAAAATGGCCATTTTTACTATGTTAATTCTGCCAAGCCATGAGCATGGGAGATCTTTCCATTTTCTCGTATCTTCTTCTAATTCTTTCTTCAGAGACTTGAAATTTTGTCATACAAGTCTTTGACTTCCTTGGTTAGGGTTACTCTGAGGTACCTTATGTCATTTGTGGCTATTGTGAAGGGTGTTGTTTCCCTAATTTCTTTCTCAGCCCTTTTGTCTTTTGTATACAGGAGTGCTACTGATATTTTTGAGTTAATTTTGTATCCGGCCACTTTGCTGAAGGTGTTTATCAGCTGTAGGAGTTCCCTGGTAGAGTTTTTGGGGTCACTCACGTATACTATCATATCATCTGCAAATAGTGATAATTTGACTTCTTCCTTTCCAATTTGTATCCCCTTGATCTCCTTCAACTGTCTTATTGCTCTAGCAAGGACTTCCAGCACTATGTTGAAGAGATATGGAGAGAGTGGGCAGCCTTGTCTTGTCCCTGATTTCAGTGGGAATGATTTAAGTTTCTCTCCATTCAGTTTGATGTTGGCTATAGGTTTGCTGTATATTGCCCTACTATGTTTAGATATGTGCCTTGTATCCCTGTTCTCTCCAATACTTTAAACATGAATGGATGTTGGATTTTGTCAAAGGCTTTTTCAGCATCTAGGGAGATTATCATGTGGTTTTTTTCTTTCAGTTTGTTAATATGGTGGATCACATTGATGAATTTCCGTATATTGAACCACCCCTGCATACCTGGGATGAAGCCTACTTGGTCATGGTGGATGATATCTTTGATGCGTTCTTGTATTCGGTTTGTGAGTATTTTGTTGAGTATTTTTGCATCAATGTTCATAAGGGAGATTGGCCTGAAGTTCTCTTTTTTGGGTGGGTCTTTGTGAGGTTTATGACTGTGGCTTCATAGAATGAGTTTGGTAATGTTGCTTCTGTTTTGATTTTGTGGAATAGTTTGAAGAGAACTGGAGTTAGCTCTTTTCTGAATGTCTGGTAGAATTCTGCGCTGAAACTATCAGGTCCTGGGCTTTTTTTGGATGGGAGACTTTCGATGACTGCTTCTATTTCCTTGGGGGATATAGGACTATTTAATTGATTTACCTGGTCCTGATTTAGCTTTGGTAAGTGGAATTGATCAAGAAAATTGTCCATTTCTTTTAGATTTTCAAATTTTGTTGCATATAGACTTTTGAAGTAAGTCCTAATGATTGCTTGGATTTCCTTAGTGTCTGTAGTTATGTCCCCCTTTGCATTTCTGATGTTGTTGATTAGGATGCTGTCTCGCTGCCTTCTAGTTAGCTTGGCTAAGGGTTTGTCTATCTTGGTGATTTTCTCAAAGAAGCAGCTCTTGGTTTCATTGATTCTTTGAATTGTTTTATGTGTTTCTAATTGATTGATTTCAGCCCTGAGTTTGATTATTTCCAGCTGTCTGCTCCTTCTTGGTGTGTCTGCTTCTTCTTTTTGTAGGGTTTTTAAGTGAGCCATTAAGTTGCTTGAATGTGCTGTCTCAAATTTCTTCTTGAAGGCACTTAGTGCTATGAACTTTCCTCTTAGCACTGCTTTCATTGTGTCCCACAAGTTTGGGTATGTTGTGTCTTCATTTTTATTGAGTTCTAAGAAGATTTTAATTTCTTTCTTTATTTCTTCCCTGACCCAGCTGTCTTTTAGTAGCAAGTTGTTCAGTTTCCATTTATGTGTAGGCTTTTTCTTATTTCTGTTCTTACTGAGATCCAGCTTTATTCCATGGTGATTAGACAGGATAGAAGGGATTATTTCAATCTTCTTGTATCTGTTGAGGCTTGCTTTGTGACCAACTACATGGTCTATTTTGGAGAAGGTTCCATGAGGTGCTGGCAAGAAGGTAATTTTTTTGTTGTTGTTTGGGTGTAAGGTTCTGTAAATGTCTGTTAGGTCCATTTGATTCATGACCTGTGTTTGAGATATTTTTTCTTTGTTTAATTTCTGTTTTGTTGACCTGTCCTTTGTTGAGAGTGGGGTGTTGAAGTCTCCCACTATTAGTGTGTTGTGATCTATGTGTGGTTTAAGTTTTATCAATGTTTCTTTCACAAATGTGGGTGCCCTTGTATTTGGGGCATAGATGTTCAGGATTGTGATGTCTTCTTGGTGGAATTTTCCCTTGATGAGTATGAAGTATTCTTCCCCATCTCTTTTGATTAATTTTGGTTGAAAGACTATTTTATCAGATATTAGAATGGCTACTCCTGCTTGCTTCTTGCGTCCATTTGCTTGAAAAGCCGTCTTCCATCCCTTTACCCTCAGTTAATGTCTATCTTTGTGACTTAGGTGTGTTTCTTGTATGCAACAGATTGCTGGGTTTTGTTTATGCATCCATTCTGTTAGTCTGTGTCTTTTTATTGGAGAATTAAGTCCATTGATATTGAGAGAGATTAATGACCAATGGCTGTTAGATCCTTTGAATTTGATGTTGGCTGTTGTCATATGGTTGTGTGCTTGGTTGCTTTTTGTTTTACTGCAGTGGGGTTATTTATTTCCTGTGTTTTCTTGAATGTTGCTAGCTTTCTTGGGTTGTATTTTCCCTTCCAGTGTCTTCTGTAATGCTGGATTTGTTTGTAGGTATTGTTGAAATTTTTTTTTGTCATTGAATATCTTGTTTTCTCCGTCTATGAGGACTGAGAGTTTTGCAGGTTATAGTAGCCTGGGCTGACATCTGTGTTCTCTTAGGGTTTGCATGATATCCGTCCAGGCCCTTCTGGCTTTCATAGTCTTTGTTGAAAAGTCAGGTGTGATTCTAATGGGTTTGCCATTATATGTTACTTGGCCTTTTTCTCTTTGCAGATTTTAGTATTTTTTCTTTGTTCTGTATACTTACTGTTTTGATTATTATGTGGCGGGAGGATTTTCTTTTCTGGTCCAATTTATTGGGTGTTCTATAGGCCTCTTGTATTCTTATTGGCCTCTCCTTTAAGTTGGGGAAATTTTCTTCAATGATTTTGTTGAAAATATTTTCTGGGCCTTGGTGCAGGGAATCTTCTTTTTCCTCTATTCCCATTATTCTTAGGTTTTGTCTTTTTATGTTGTCTTGAATTTCTTGGACGGTCTGTGTCAGGAATTTTTTAGATTTATCATTTTCTTTGACAGATACATCTATTTCTTCCATTGTATCTTCCACACCTGAGATTCTTTCTTCCATTTCTTGTAGCCTATTGGTTATGCTAATGTCTGTATTTCCTGCTTTCTTCCCTAAGTTCTTTCTCTCCACAATTTCTTCTATTTGTGATTTTTTTAATTTCTCCAATTCTATCTTCAGGTCTTGAGCTATTTTGTTGGTTTCCTTCCCCTGTCTGACTGTATTTTCATGTTTTTCCATCAATTCTTTCAGCTGTTTGTTTGAACAATCCACTTTTTTTTAATTTCATTCAGTGACTTAAGCATTTCTCTCGAAACGCTACAAACTGTTTGGCTGCAGCTTCCTGTATTTCTTCACAGATGGCCATTATCTCCTTGTCTTTAATTTCCTCCATTTCTTTACAGATAGCCATGATCTGTTTGTTTTTATCTTCCTCTAATTCTTTTCATATTTTATTTGTTTCCTTTGTTATCTTCTTCATGAGCATAGATGTTAGGCCATCTCCTTGAATTTCATTTATGCTTGGGTGTCTAGGGCTATTTGCCCCTGGATAACTGGGTTCTGGAGATGCCATATTGTTCTGGCTTTTGTTGGTTGAACTTTTACGCTGTCCTCTACCCATTGGGCTATCTTAGTTGTTTGAATTTAGTTTCTGGTTGTTCCTGGACTCTTGTAGTGGAGAGAATCCCTTTGGCAGGAAGATGGTTTTTCCTGAAGGAAGCCTATCCAACTTTTTGGGTATAGTCACTGGATGTCCAGTGTTTTTCAGGAGTTGCTACAGCTCACCTCAGGCATATAGCCCTGTGTAGTAACTGTGGTCCTGATTAGTGGAGAGGGCTCTCCTGTCATTGGGAGAAGTCCTGGAGACAGCTGCCCTCCTTCTGGGTTTCTTGCTGTAAATTTAGTGATCAACTGCTGTAACCCGTGTGTCCCATGGTTTGGTTGGTTTTGTTAGGGATAACTGGTTGCCCTTTGGAGAAGTATCTGGGGGTTGATCTCAGGGTTCCCAGTCTTTTGTAGGTCTGAGGTTGGGGCTCTGTGCCCCAGAACCCAAGAGGTAATCTGTGGAGGGTGAATACTGCTCTGGTGTCTTGGGGCACACAGTTCTGCCTGTAAGGTGTAGTTGGTACAAAGCAGGCCTCTGGCCTGGTGGACCGTGTGCCCACCTGCTAGTCTGCGGGAGCTGAGTTTCCACTCACTCTGTGCTCCCTGTTTGGGCCCAGATCTGTGATGGCTGGGCGTACTCACCTGTTTGCAATCTGCAGGCTGCTAGACTTTCCCTAGGTGACCCCAGCAGGACAGTTTCTTCCTTCCCTGTGGGGTCCTCTCTGGACGGGTTCCCAGTCCCTGTTGTACTGGGGTGCGCAGCTTGTCTTTACCGCTGAGCTGAGCGCGCAGCTCTCTGTGTGGCAGGAGCTCAGTTGTGTTGGTGGTGGGTACCAGCCGTCCTAGAGACCTTCCGGGGAAAGACTGGGTGACCCATGATCAGACTGGCAACTTTGCTTCCCCGTGGGGTTTTCTTGCGACTGGGACTCCCAGTCTCAGGCACCCTTGTGCCCACGGATTAGCCTGGGAAAGTGATTGGGACACGCACACTTGAGGCTCGAGCCCAGAGACACAAAGCCCGTTTACCCGGGATTTCTTCCAGGTTCTGGCTGGGTAGCCATGAGTGGACCCGACCAATTCCCACGCCGTGGGAGCCTCCCCTCACCTGGGAAACACGATCGATGTAGTTTCAGGGCCCAGAGTTCAGTCTCCTGGTCTCTGCATGGAGAGTGCTGTCCTGCTTCTCAGATGCAGTGCTCTCCTGGCGCCACCATCTTGGCTCCTCTCTTCCAATATCTTTTAAATTTTAATTAATTCATTTTTGCATTTTATATTCTGCATTTTTATTATTATATTTTTATTATTTAAGACAATTTTCAAATTCAAACATAGTCTTCCTCTCCCCTAGGTCTCTCAAAATCTTCTCCCCATTCCTACATACTGAACTTTAAGTTGTTTTTTTTTTTAAAGAAAGAAAAACCCTATACAAAACCCAAACCTCCCAAAACAAAAATAAAACCACATCAAAAAGAAATAAAAAAACAAAGAACACCAAACTAACCAACTAAAAGAACACACACCCAAGCCAAACAACAAACAAATAAAAGTATCAAAATCTGTGGAGTCCAACTATATGTTGGTCAACTACTCCTGAATATGAAGCCTGTACTGGAGTGAATAATATACCCAGTTGTTGTAGATAAAATAAAAATATGGGCTAATAAAACTTATTTTCAGCCCTATAATTAATACATTGGTATTATCTGATCCAACACTATAATCAATAAAAGACACAGAAACCTGAATAGCCTTATGTCACCTGGGTTAAAGCAGATATTACCTCCTAAACTACATTAACCTCTCAAGCCCCCATCCCACACCATCTTCTCTAATAATTCCTAACTGGGATACTCCCCATCTGTCATCCCAAAATACTTGCTAATGTTGTTCATATAGGCTATTTTCCTCCATCCGTGCTGATCCATGCTAACTTATCTGGGCTATTTCTTCTTTCCTCTTTTCTGAAACCTATTCTCTTCCCAGTGGCTCTTTAGTGGGGAAAAATGGTTTTCCCTCTACTGCCAGGTATAAGTGACAGTTCATTGTTAATCTTTATGCTGAATGCTGCTAGGTTTTCATTCATTCATCAATTCATTGACCTGGTGCAGCATACACATGTATGAACTGTGAAGAGCTTTGCTCATGTTGATTTAGAAGAAGGCCTTGCTTAATTGGTGTCTTCCATCCCCTCTGTAATATACACTCTTTAAAAATATATTTGTTACAATTTATTCACTTTGTATCCCAGCTATAAGCTTTCCCTCATCTCCTCCCAGTCCTACCATCCCTCCCTCTTTTCCCCCTATGCCTCTCTCCTAGTCCACTAATAGTGGAGGTCCTCCTATCCTACTATCTAACCCTAGCCTATCAGGTCTCATCAGGACTGTCTTCCTCTGCGGCCTAGAAAGGTTGTCTTGTCCCAGAGGGAGACTTAGCAGGTCACTAAGTCCATGGCAGAGACAGCTCCTGTTCCCCTTATTAGGGATCCCCCGTGGAGACAGAGCTGCCTACAGGAAACCTCTGTCCAGAGGCTCTATATCCTCTTTGTGAATGGTCGTTGGTTGGAGCATCAGTCTCTGCAGGACCCAGTGGACCCAGATTTTTTTACTCTGTTGGTCTCCTTGTGGAGCTTCTGTGTCCTCCAGGTCTTTCTATCTTCTCTTTATTCCATAAGATTCCCTGAACTCTGCCCAAAGTTTGGATATGAGTCTCAGCATTTGCATTGATACCTTGTTTGGTAGATTCTTTCAAATGGTTATGGTTAGGTTCCTGCCCTGATACTTGTCTTCTCCAGCTTACGATGTTTATCCTGTTTGCCCTTCTAAATGAGGATTAAACATTTTTTTCTTACAGTCCTCCTTGTTGTTTAGCTTCTTTAGGACTTTAGTATGTTCTCCTATATTAAATGGCTAATAAACAAGTATAAGTGAGTATATACCATGCATGTATCTCTGCTTCTGGAATACCTCACTCTGGATTATTTTTTTCTAGTTCCATCCATTTGCCTGCAAATTTCAAGATTTTCTTGCCTTTAATTGCTGAGTACTATTCCATTGTGTTAATGTACCACAATTTCTGTATTCATGCCTCGGTAGAGGAACATCTAGGTTGTTTCCAGATTCTGTACACAGAACAAAATGACAGCCTAAAGACTGGAAAAGGATCTTCACCAACCTTATAGCTGACAGAAGGCTGATATTAGAACATATAAAGAACTCAAGAAGTTAAACACCAACAAACCAAGTAATTCAATTAAAAACTGGGGTACAAAGCTAACCAGAGAATTCTCAATAGAAGAATATCGAATGGCAGAGAAACACTTAAAGAATTGCTCAACATCCTTATTTATCAGGTAAATGCAAATCAAAACCACCCTGAGATTTCACCTCACACCCATGAAATGGCTAAGACCAAAAACTCAAATGACAGTACATGCTGGAAAAGATGTGGAGAAAGGGAAATCCTTCTTCATTGCTGGTGGGAAGGTAAACTTGTACAACCACTTTGGAAATCATTCTGTTGTTTTCTCAGAAAACTGGGAATAGCACTGTCTTAAGATCCAGCTATAGCACTCCTAGGTGTATATATGAAAGTTGTTTAACCATACAAAAAGGATATTTGCTTAACTATGTTCATAGCAGCTTTATTCATCTTAAACTCTTCCAGCTTTTTCTTCAATTACGTTCCCTGAGCACTAAGAGGAAAGATTTGATGGATACATCCCCTTTTGGGCTAAGTGTCCCAAGGTTTCACATTGTGTAATGCCTGGATGTGGGTCTTTATATTTGTTTCCATCTGCTACAAAAGGAAGCCTCTCTACCAATAGCTGAACAAGGCACCACTGCATGAGTATACTAGGATACCATTAGAATTAATTTTATCATTATATTATTAGTAGTAGATCAGAAGTATTAGGTTTTACCTTAAGGATCTGAACTGTCTACTTTCAGGTTCTTGATTGATCAATAAAGTCTAAACTATGGACTCCATCTCATGACATGAGCATTAAATTAAAGCAGTTATTATTCGGTTGTTGCCACAAGCTTTGTGCCCCCATTTCCCTAGCACATCTTTCAAGTAGGACACCGTTGTAAATAAAGAAGTTGTGGCTGGCTTAGTGTTTATTTATTTTATTATTTTTTTTGAAAACATGTAGAGTACTTTCCTGTACCTAAGACCCTGAGACTTAGGGGTAAATGTTCTATATATACATTGAGTCTGCATATTGAATTTAATGAGTTGTGTAGGTGTCTTTAGTAATGAAAATTTGCTGTCAGTTTGTGCAGTACACCCTATATTCTTGGCAACAATATAGGTGGGTATGTGGATTCCTGTGAAGGCCTTTTGACCAACAACTTAATTAGATATAAGCCAATGCCATGAATAAATCCTTGTTTGGTAACAAGAAATGTCCAGTCTACCCCATTGTCATTTAGATTGCTTTCATATATTCATAATTTTTAATAGTTTCTATAGTATTTGGTTTTAATTCTACCTATCAATGATCCTTAATTTTAACCATCTGTGCCTGTATTTCCCACCACAATTCTCTCTTCATTCCTCTTTTTACTTGATCTTTCCATTTCCGGCTCTTCTCTGTAGAGGAATTTTAATACAGATCATGACTTCTCTGGCAAGAGATCACCTCCAAAAACCTTCTAGGTCTGTGTGATCCAGCTGGAATACAGACATTCCTTTAATTCCAGGGGAGAGAGGCAAGCAAATCTCTCAGTTCAAGGCCAGCCTGGTGAGAAAAGAAATTTCAGTTAAAAAAAAAAATAGGTCCAGGCTTGACGGTACATGCCGCACTCAGGAGACAGAACATGCATACTTCTGAGTTCTAGTCAGTTGTGTTCAGGCAAGGCAGTTCCTTTGAATCAGTGAGCCAAGAGGCAGTGCAGTGGAGTTGAGTTTGTGGCAGTTCAGTTCATCGAATTCAGAAGCAGTGTTTATTAAGAAAGTTTCACAGAGAGAGGGTGAAGAGAGAACAATCTAGTCAAAGGTGAAGATTAAAGGAGCTAGAGAATGAGAAAGAACCATATTATATCAGAGTGCTGTATTTAGAAGTCAAGCAGATCAATTCCTTGAGAAACTGAGAGATACCAGACTGAGTCAGTCAGCTAGAAGAGGTGTTTGAGCCAGAACAACTAAGCTGAACCAGCCAGCCAGAGTTCAGAAAGAACTAGAAAGGGTGAGTTTATTCAATAGTAAGTCTTAGACACTGAAAGCATTCTAGGCCTAGATTAAATTTTATGGAGGCCAGAAGCTTCCTGTAATAGGCCTAATTTATGAGATAGAGGCAGTAAGCCTCAAAGATGACAATTCCATTAGGCAAATAGTTACTTTTACACTACTCTATTCCAATATCTATCTATTCCATTTCCCTTTCTTATTGTAATCTATCTCTTCTCTTTTGTCTCTTACTATGTAGCTACTATCTGTGATTATATGGATTTTAGCTTGGATGTTGTTGACTTTTTTTTCTAATTACATGGATTTGCCTGCATATTTCATGTTTCTTTTTGTATCAGCTGAGTAATAGTCAATTGTATAGATGAACTACTTTCTCCATTCTTACATTCAGGGATATTCACATTGTTTACAATTTCTGGCTATTAGAAGTATAACAATAATGAACATGGTTGAACAAGTCTTCTTGTGATAGGAAGAAGCATCCATTGGTTATATATCCAAAAGATGTATAGCAAGATCATGAGGTAGGTTGCTTCTCATCTTCCTGAAGAAGTTCCACACTGAAATACATAGTGACTGTCCAATTTGGTACTCCCATAAGCAATGGATAAGTGTTCCTCTTACTGCATCTACTCACCAGCATGAACTGTCACTTGCTTTGCTGACCTACGCCATTATGACAGGTGCTCAATGAAATCTCAAAGTAAGTTTGATTTATATTTCTCTGATGGCTGAGGATGTTGAACATTTTTTTTATCAGCTATTTGAGTTTCATCAGAAAATTTAGAATTCTCTGTTTAAATCTGTACCCCATTGTTTTCTTGATGACTAGTTTCTTGAGATGTGCATATAGTTTAGATATTAGCCTTCTATCAGATATATAAATGGTAAAAATATTTTCCCTTCCATACATTGCCACTTTGTCAGAATGACAGTCTTTTGCTGTGCAGAAGTTTTTCAGTTTCACGAGGCCCAATTTATTTTGTGCTAATGATGTTCTATTCAGAAAGTCTGTTCATGTGCCAATGAGTTCAAGGTTAGCCCTCACTTTCCTTCTGCTAGGTACAATATATCAGGCTTTATGTTGAGATCTTGTGCAGGGTGATGAGTCAGAATCAATTTGGTTTCTTTCACATGCAGCCATACAGTTTGAATTGACTAGCAGAAGTTGTTTTTTCCAATGTGTTTTTCTGGTCTCTTTACCAAAAATCATATGTTTATAGGTGTGTGGATTTATATCAAGGGTCTTGAATTCAATTTCATTGATCAAGGCATCTGCTGTGCCAACACCATGCTGTTTTAATTACTATCGACTTATAGGACAACTAAAAATTGAAGATAGTGACAGATTCAATAGGTTCTTTTGTCATTCAGGATTGTTTTAACTGTCCTGTATTTTCATATTTCCTGTAAAACTGAGTGTCCCAGTGGGATTTTTCATGTCTCTTATATATACTATCATATCATTTGCAAATAAAGATATTTTGACTTCTTCCTCTCTAATATGTATCCCTTGATATATTGTTGTCTTATTGCTCTAGCTAAAACTAAGTCATAATGACTATGAGCTTACCATAATTGCCTTTATTATGATTAGGTATATCCTTTGTATGCCTAATCTCTCCAGAACATTTTTTCCTGACACGGTGTTGAATTTTGTCAAAGCACATTTCTGCAGTTAATGAGATGATCATGTAGTCTTTGTCTTTCATTTTGTTTATACAGTGGATTACACTGACTTATTTTTTATAGGGAACCACTCCTGAATTTCTGGGGTGAACCTACTTGATCTGAGTAAATTAGATGTGGTCTAGGATTAGGCTTACAATTATTTTATGAGCATTTTTGCATTGATGTTCAAAAGGTAATTGTTTTGTGATTGTCTTTCTTTGTTCAGTCTTTATTCAGATTGGGTATAAGGAAACTGCTCTTATAAAATGAATTGGACAATGTCCCTTCTGTTTCTGTTCATTTTAAATGTACCTTTACATAATATATTGTTTAAACCCGGAAACATATTGTGGTTTTAACTAATTACCTAATTTTAAACTAAAGCTTATTTATCAAGAAAAGTTATCATCTTTATGTACTTAGAAAATATGAAAATGGTGAGTTATTGCTTCTTTACAGTAAAAAAAAATCTGCTGAGTAAATTCCATTTGTTATTACCTCATTTTTGTTTTTCTGAGGAGCAATACATTAAAATATTCCTCATTATATATTTCTAGGCGTCTTAGACTATGAGTCCTCACTCTGTATGAAGTTGCATAAATAACTGACTATGAAGATCAAAAAAAATTGACAGTATTTTTTTGGTTCTGTTGCTCTCTTGTGAAACACCTGTCCCCTCCATCTATACAATGGAGTATTACTCAGCAATGAAAAATAAGGAAATCGTGAAATTTGCAGGTAAATGGTGGGACCTGGAAAGGATCATCCTGAGTGAGTTGTCCCAGATGCAAAAAGACACACATGGTATATACTCACTCATATAGACATACAACATAGGACATACCCACTAAAACCTGTGCATCTAAAGAAACTAAGCAAGAGAGAGGACCCTAACTAAAATGCCCCATCCCCATCCAGAAAGGCAAAGAGGATGGACATCAGAAGAAGAAGAAAACAGGAAACAACCTAGGAACCTACCACAGAGGGCCTCTGAAAGCCTCTGCCCTACAGACTATCAAAGCAGATGCTGAGCCTGATGGGCAACTGTTGGGCAGAGTGAATGGAATTTTAGGTAAGAACTGGGAAATAGTAAGAGCTGGAGAGGACAGGGTCTCCACAAGGAGAGCAACAGAACAAGAAAATTTGAACACAGGGAACTTCCCAGAGACTCATACTCCAACCAAGGACTATGCATAGAGATAACCCAGAACCCCTGCACAGATGTAGCCCAGGGCAGTTCAGAGTCCAATTGGGTTACATAGTAATGTGAAGAGGGACTGCCTCTGACATAATCTGATTGGCCTGCTCTTTGATCACCTCCCCCTGGAGGGGAGCAGCCTTATCAGGCCATAGTAGAGGACAATGCAGCCACTTTTGTTGTGAACTGATAAACTAAGATCAGAAAGGAGAGGAGAACCTCCCCTATTAGTGGACTTGGGCAGTGGCATGCATGCAGAGGGAGGAGGGAGGTTGGGATTGGGAGGGGAGGAGGGAGAGGCTTATGGGGGGATGCAGAATGAATAAAGTGTAATTGATGAAAAATTAAAAATAAATAAATAAATTAATTAATTAAAAAAAGAAAGGAAAAGTCAAAATATCATTATTTGTAGATAATATGATAGTATACATGAGCGACCCCAAAAATTCTACCAGAGAACTCCTATTGCTAATAAACGCCTTAACCTTAATGAATGGATATAAAATTAATTTAAAAAAATCAGTAGCCCTCCTGTGTACAGGAAACAAATGGCCTGAGGAAGAAATTAAGAAAACAACTCTCTTCACAATAGCCACAAATAATATAAAGTACCTTGGTGTAACTCTAACCAAGCAAGTGAAGACTTATATATAATAAAACAAAACAAAAACAAAAACAAAAAAAAAAAACACTTCATTTCTCTGAAGAAAGAAACTGAAGATGATTTCAGAGATGTAAAGATCTCCTATGCTCATGGATTGGTAGGATTAACCAATAGTAAAAATGGTAAACATAATAAATACATATGTATAATTATATTAAAAATATATAATTATATATAAACATAGTATATAGAATTATATATTATATATAATATATAATATATAATAATATATATAATATATTAGATATACAATACAATATAAAATTATATATATAAAGTATAATTATATATATTAAAAACAGTTATCCCACCAAAGCAATCTACAGATTCAATGCAATTCCCATCACAATACCAACATAATTCTTTTTTTTTTTTTTTTCAATGCAGTTTATTCAGGAACATTGAACAATCCTCGGACCCCGGGGAAAGCCAGCCCACAGCTTAAATAGCCTTTGGGTAGCCAACCCAGGCGTGCCACGGGGGCAATGCAGATAGGTCTACATACATGGAAGCAAGCCAGATCCTCGGTTGTTCGTGACAGAGAGCCCTCACCATCGGGAAGGTGGAAGGTGGAAACCAGCTCCATCTTTAAGGCATTCCGCAGCTCTCTACAGTTCCCCCTTTTTGTTTTAGACCCATCAGGCAAGAGTAGAGGTCTGATCTCTGATATTAGAAATAAATTGGGACTTTGTACAGATGTTCATTTAGGTGTCATCCACCCAAAGAGCATCAGACCCGTCCGATACCTTTTTCTCAGAGGCGGGACCTGGGGCATCAACCCGCATGCAATCAGACATGCTCTTCTCTGGGTCCAAAGCGGCTGACCCTGAGTGCAGTGCTTAGCCTCGCATCCTGAGCGTATCATTTTAGCTTTTTATGGTATCCAGCCATGCTTGGGGAGAATGTCCTGCTTCAATGGCTGTAAAGGCCTGAATGATCATGGCTGCATCACACTGTTGTGAGACTCTAATCTTGCATATATAGCACGTCTCGCCCCTGAGGGCAATGGTCTCCTGAACCTACTCAGACCTCGGACACCACCACTGCTAGTTCTAGAACTGACGCAGGATGTTCCAACGAGGGGTTAAGGCTTCTCATAATAGTTCCTATAAGCCCACACCTGTTTGTCTATATCCCCCATTTTTATTCATTATTAGCCAGATAGAGCCAAGTAATTGTGGTAATGATACTTGCTTTTTTGCCCAATGCTGGAATGCTAGTAAATTTACGTATGCCCTGGTTACTCGCATGCCTCACTGGGTGCCTGTGCCCATTGATGCCCCTCACGCTATGACTCTCTTCAGACAGAAAAGGGATCTTGGAATTACAGCCACCATTGTTACTACCATCTCATTGACGGCTGTTGGAGCTACCACCAGGGCATTAGCCATGAGTCATACTGGGCAGACTGCTCAGACCCTGAATAATCATTTAGCCAATGTAGCTCATGCCTTAGTTGTACATAAAGGAATTAATGCTCAACTAAAAGGAAGCTTGATGGTGTTCAATCAGAGGATTGACCTCTTGCAGGAGCAAATTGATACCCTATGGCAAATCGCTAAACCTGGCTGTCAATGAAAGTATGCTGGACTTTGTGTCACTAGCATACAACATGAGAATTTTTCCTGTGCTGCAAATCTGTCTAAACAATTGTTGAGCTATATTTTAGGTAATTGGACTGGAGAATTTGATACTACGATGGAGCAGCTGAGAGTGGCCATTGTCACAGTAAATTCTACCAGAGTGGATGCAGGACTAGCCACAGGATTATCAACATGGATTGCTGCAGCCATGAATCATCTGAAGGAATGGGCGGGCATGGGAGTGTTAGCAGGCCTTCTGGTGTTGGTCTCCAACATAATTCTTTACATTCATTGAAAAAACAATTTTAAACATCATATGGACAAACAAAAGCAAAAAAAAAACAAAACAAAACAACAACCCAAGCATAACCAAAAACATTTTGTAAAATAAAAATCTTCTGAAGGTATCTCCATCCTTTATCTCAAGGTGTACTATTTAGTCATTATTTAGTCTTTAGTCACCATGGAAATGCAGATCAAAATGAAACTGAGATTCCACCTAACACCCATCAAAAACTCAAGTGACAACACATGCTGGGGAAGATGTGGAAAAAGGGAAGCACTTCTCCAGTGTTGGTGGAAATGTAAAGTTGTACAACCACATTGGAAATTAATCTGACATTTTCCTGCAGACTATCAAAATAGGCGCTGAGACTTATGGACAACTGTTGGGCAAAGTGCATGGAATCTTATGAAAGAAGTGGGAAGTAGTAAGATCTGGAGAGGATAGGAACCCCACAAGGAGAGCAATAGAACCAGAAAATTTGAACACAGGGGTTTTCCCAGAGACTCATACTCCAACCAAGTACCAGGCATGGAGATATCCTAGAACCCCTGCACATTTGTAGCCCATGGCAATTTAGTGTCCAAGTGGGTTACATAGTAATCAGAAGAGGGACTGCCTCTGACATAATCTGATTGGCCTGCTCTTTGATCACCTCCCCTTGAGGGGGGAGCAGCCTTATCAGGCCACAGAAGATGACAATGCAGCCACTCCTGATGTGATCTGATAGACTAAGATCAGAAGGAAGGAGAGGAGGACCTCCCTTATTAGTGGACTTAGGGAGGGGCATGCATGAAGAAGTGGGAGGAAGGGTGGATCCGGGAGGGGAGGAGGGAGGGGCTTATGGGGGATACAAGTGAATAAAGTGTAATTAATAAAACAAAATTAAATTTAAAAAAAAGAAAATTGGGAATAGTGCTACCTCAACATTCAGATATATGACTCCTGAGCATATATCTGAAAAATGCACAGCCATACAACAAGGACTGTTTTCATTACAGCTTTATTCTTAATAGCCAGAATCTGGAAACAAGCTAGATGTACTTCAACTGAAGAACAGATACAGAAATTGTGGTATGTTTACACAATGGAATACTACTCAGCAATTAAAAAGAAGGAAATCATGAAATGTGCAGGCAAATTGATGGAACTGGAAAAGATCATCCAGAAGCACAGAAACATGCATGGTACATACTAACTTATAAGTGAATATTAAGCATAAAATATAGGATAACATTCTAAAATCCTAAGAAGCTAAACAACAAGGAGGACCATAGGGAAGATAACTTAATTCTCATTCAGAAGGGAAAACAGAATAGACACTGGAAGACGTAGAAGGGAGGGAACAGGATGGAAGCATACCACAGATGTCCTCTAAAATGCTTCATCCAGCTAGGGATCTAATCAGATGCAAAGAGTCAGAGACAAACTTTGGACAGAGAGCAAGGAGTCTTATGGAAGAATGGGGATACAGAAGGACCCAGAGGAAATAGGAGCTACACAGGAAGACCAACAAAGTCAAAAAAGGTGGGTCCAATGGGAACTACAGAGACTAATGCATCAACCTAGACCCTCTGCTCAGATGTAGCCGATAGACAGCTCAGTCTCCACGTGGGTGTCCTAGTAAGGGGAGAAGAGAGTCTCTGACATGAACTCAGTTGCCTTGTTTCTTGATCACTTCTCCCTGGTGGAATGGCCTGACTAGACCACAGAGGAAGAGAATCCAAGAAATCCTGATAGGACCTGATAGACTAGGTCAGACAGTAGACTAGGAGCACTTCCCTTATCATTTTCTAGGGAAGAGGGATAGAGGAGGAAACGGGAGGGAGGATGGGAGTTGGAGGAGATGAGGGAGGGAGTTACAACTGGGATACAAGGCTATTAAATCGTAAATACTATTAAAATAGTAAAAAAGAAAAAATATTAAATGATTTTGACTTTGGATGAAGAGAATTTTTTAAAACTTCTATTTATTTAATATTTTTAATTTATTACAATATATTCACTTTATTTCCTGGCTATAGCCCACTCCTTCATCTCCTCTCAATACCATCCTCCCTCCCTCTTCTCCTTCTATGTCCCTCCACTAGTCCACTGATAGGGGAAGTCCTCCTAACCTACTATCTGTCCCTAGCTAATCAGGTCTTATTAAGACTGGCTGCATTGCTTTCTTCTGTGGTATGGCAAAGAAGCACCACCCACAGGAAAAGGTGATTAAAGAGCAAGGCACTGAGTCCATTTCAGAGACAGTCCCTGCTCCTGTTACTTGGGAAACCCAATAGATACTGAGCTGCCTATGGGGTACATATGAGCAGAGGGTCAAGATCTTCACTATGCATAGTTCTTGTTTGGAACATCATTCTCTGCAGGCCCCCCTGGGCCCAGATTTTTTGGCTGTGTTGGTCTTCTTGTAGAGTTCCTGTACCCTCCAGATCTTTCTATATCCACTTTATTCCATAAGATTCCCTGAACTCTGCCCAAGGTTTGGTTATGAGTCTCAGCATCTACATCAATACCCTGCTTGGTAGATTCTTTCAGAGGCCCTCTGTGGTAAATTCTTGCCTATTCCCTGTCTTCTCCAGCTTTCGACATCTATCCTGTTTGCTCTTATGGATGAGAATTAAGCATCTTCCTTAGAGCCCTCGTTGTTTAGCTATACCAACCCCAGGCATATATCTGAAACATGCTCAGCCATACAACAAAGTCATCTGCTCAAACGTGTTTTTAATAGCTTTATTCGTAATAGCCAGAATCTCAAAAAAACCTAGATGTACCTGAACTAAAGAATAGATACAGAAATTGTGGTACATTTACACTGTGGACTACTACTCAGCTATTAAAAACAAGGAAATCATGAAATTTGTAGGCAAATGGATAGCACCAGAAAAGATCATCCTGAGTGAGGTAACTCAGAAGCAGAAAAACACACATGGTATATACTCATTTGTAAGTTGGTATTAGCCATATGATATAGGATAAACATACAAAAATCTATAATCCTAAAGAAAGAATTTCAAATAATTTTTGTCATTACCATTTTATACCTGTTATACAAAGTGTTGTTCTGTACTGAGATTGATAAAATGGAATTATCAATCAACCCTTAAGATGGTATATACCTATGGCTTTTCATGAGGAAAAGAGACAAATACCTATTCACTGGAGATTGGGCAACAATGACAGACCAAAGGAACAACTAGACTCAAGTCCAGTTTGATGAATCAGTGACTTTATTAAAGTGAGTGAAATATAAAGTAGCTTGAGTGAATCAACAAGAGCTGAATCATGGAAAACCCTACCATAGTATGTTAAGACCAGAAAGGTTGCGGTGTTGTTGTTCTCTGTATAGTTTAAAAGCAAATCTACCAAAATGGTGTTGTTTTTTATAATTTTTGAGTATGTCCTAATGAGTATTATAACTTTCTGATCTCTCTGAGTCTGGTAAATTGAATTAGTTTCTTGGGTCATATGAATTTCTCTCTAGAAAGGAATGCTTCAATTCATAAGTAAAAACTACACAAAAATCCTACAGCATGCAGTATCAAATATTCAGACAGGATATAATTCTTTATTTAGAAATGAACATATCAGATAGACATGGTAGTGTAAGAATTTAATCACAGATTTCAAGAGGTACATGCAAGCAAATCTGTTGGAGTTTGAGGTCAACTTACTCTACATAGTGAGTTCTGAGCCAACCAGAGTTTCATAGAGAGACCTTCTTAGAAAGTAAGTAAATAAATAAGAATTTCATATCCATTTTATTGATATTCAAATTTGAGTTTATCTTTAACAAATTATAAAGTTGTATGAATCCTAAAGAATTATTTTAAACTAAAATTATATAATACTTTATAATTTATTACCCATAAATGTATCATGTGGATATTATTTAAAATATTTGTATATTCTAGGTCGTGTTCAAAATTCTAACTCCAAAAAATATGCAAAATCCTACTTAAGTTACTTATTCTAAACTGTGTAAGCATGTTTGTTTTATATTAAGTGAGATTCAACTGAGTGTCTTGTCAATTCTGATGGACAGTAAATATATATTCATATATGAGATATGATACATAGATAGATGGAAAGATAGATAGATAGATAGATAGATAGATAGATAGATAGATAGATAGATAGATAGATGGATGGGTGGACATTGCTTTAAATTTCAACTATTAATGGATGTTGTTTAGATCATATTGTCTTACATTGGGTAGAAACAATCTAAAAAGAAAGAATACTTGCAACCACAAATTATATGCCCATATAATCTTGAAACAATTACCAATAGGTACTAAGCAACTGGGCATGATAATACATGGCCTATATCATACTGATTAGTTACTAGTGTTGTCATCTTTGGTTTTCAGTTTCCATGTCTAATATCAGTTCTTAATGACTTGCAAAAGTAACTGATAACAAGTCTGATATTACATTCCAGCTACTGAACTTTTGCATTCTCCATGCTTCTATAACTTTTCAGTGAGTCAAATCAGTGTTATATAAAATGAAGTTGATTTCAAAATATATGACTAATTGGTTTAACATGAGTCATTCTACATGTCACTTGTTATATACAACGTCAGAGAGAAAACAAATACATACATATCACTTGTTATAAAGAAAAGAAACCAGGAGTTCCATCAGTACTTTTGTAGTACCACAGCAAACTTTCAAAACAATGTGTATAGTATCAAGCTTTAAAATATAGCTGAACTTAGCTGTCATTTTATTTAAGTTGGTCCCACAATAATGATGAACTGAAACTGTTTACCTTCCATTTAAAGATCAACTAAGTAAGAGACTAACATTCTGTTTCTAAAATATACATTGTTTCACAAAAATAATATTGTTAAATGTATTTTGACTAAAATAAATGTTCCTGGTATAGAATCTATACTTTTGATGATCAGATATTTTTAATTTGTTTATGATTAAGATCTCCTGGGACTAATCTGATACAAATGTGATATTGCTAAGACTTTTAATCCTGCTTTTATCAAACATTAAATTTCATTATTTTCCAATACAATTAAAAAATAAAGAGGAAAAGTTGTTCTTTAAACTAGTATTTAACTTACAAATTTTCAAGTCAAATTACCAGAAAAAAATTAAGCATTGCTTAGGGAAAGTCCACAAGCTCTTTGTTAACATTAATATAAAATATTAATGCAGAGGCTGCCTCAGATTTTGAGCTGCAGGAACAAACCTACAGTTAAGCCAGCAAAGAGAAGCAATACAGTCATTGTGGCAGCTGGGTTTCAGTCAGGCCAACAACCAGCATACTGCTTTGTAGGCACCTGGAGTGTTAGCAATCTCACTGAAGTTAATGGAAAGACTTTGATTACTTTACAGTAGCTCTGGCAAATAGACCTATATTCCTGCCATGCCATTCCTGGTTTGCACTTTGTTTTCTACAATTTTCCAAGAGGTTTAAAAGCTTTTTATCATCCCCAACAGATTGACTACCACCTCTGCATCAGGCCAGATGAAGAAGTAATATACTAAATTGTAGCACTTCATTTTAAACATCTTCATAAATTATATGTCTTTCAAGCGTTTCTTTTATTAACTAAGTGACCCCAACTAGAACAGAAAAGCCTACTTTGATTTTGAACAAAGGTACATATTATCTTTTCCTCAAATACTAAATCAACAAAACCAAGTGATTGCCTACAATATAAAAGAACATTTTTATAATACCTCTTCCAATGTAATCTTTCTTTTTTAAGGATGTTAACATCAGCTTGAGAAGGAAGCTATAAACTATGAAATAATACTAGCAATAGATGCTAGCAATTGACCAGAAGGAAATTAATGGTATACATATAAAGTGGTGCAGGATTTTGAAGGTGAAAATAAAGTATAAAACAATCATATAAATATACTGTGTGGGTGCTGTTAAGGCATAAATATAAATAAACTTGGGTATAATCAAAAGAGTAATAAGCACACTGAAAAACCTGCCTCTCTTCTTACTTAACTGCAGCCAGTCTTGTGAAAGAGGATGAAGGGAGATGTTATAGGTGAGTTGTGAAGCAGCAGTGATGATAGCATCAATGAGAATATTAAGGTGGTTAATGACAGGCAAGATGATAAACCTTGCCTGAGAGGGAATTGAGTCATAGAAAGGGGAAACTTTGATTAGTTGTCCCTAGTGACAAAACCAGGACTTAAATTTAGACCTGTGAGATATGAAAGCTTTACAGTTATCATGGGTTCTGTCATTGCCAGAGAAATGACTTACGTTATACAGGCATGAGGACAAAAAAATTGTAAGATTAATTGCTTAATACATATATGAAAATGTAAATATGTTCATGCATATGCATATTTGTGTTCTACATGTAGAAAAATAGAGAAACACATAATATTACTTGGAATACCTTGTTGCCATATTAATCTCTCACCTCTTTTGCCTTTTGCTCTATAGAAATATAGCTCCTTCTGGCTTCCTTCCCCCCCTAAATATTACTGATGTAATGGCCATTGTATTGGCTGAATGCTTATTTTCTTTACTTTCTCCCCACCACCAAATGTACACCTCTCACTTTTATTTCCAACATTTGACTTAAATGCTTCTATGGAGAATCCTAATAAATTGAAATGGCTCTTTCCCCAAACACTGTTTAGTTTCCTAATATTACTGTTCATTTGTCTTCTTTTCCATAGCAGTGCTAATATTTTTCGAATCACTATAACGACTTATATTTGTTGATGTCCCTCCTCTTTTACAATATTTGTATGTGATCATATATATATGTATGAACATATATACATATATACACGCTTTCATATACATATGTGTATACATATCTATGTACACATATTTATACATATATAAATATGTATACATATCTATACATACATATATACATACATGTACAGATATGTACACATATGAGTGTGCATGTATTTTGCCTGCAGGTATTTATGTGCCAGCAGAAAGAGACACCACCGTTTGAAATACAAATAGGAACAGTTGAAAAGTTGCCTGTGGGTCCAGGGAACCAAATCCAGGTCCTCTGTAAGAACAATAAATGTTAGCAGGATTTGAACCTGAATTTGAGAGCTCTGTGTATCTCTAGTCTATCACATTAGTCACTTGGCTACAACTACATGCCTTTCCACTTTCTAAACTACAAGATTCAATGAAGCAAAGGATTCTCTGTTTTATTTAATTTTCATATTCAAAATTTAGGGAGAATGTTTAGGTAGTTTCTTGATAAATATTAATGAATGAATTGTTGAAATTACTATAAAAATTATAATTTATCTTTACAAAATATATAGAGTGTGATTTAAACAATCCTAATCTTAACCCTTATAGTTATTGCAATTATTAATTAAAATAATTTAATAATATACTTATACTATATCACTGAATATTAGCTCTGAATATATACATTATAAAAATATTTCATATAAAAACACCACATCTTTATTACAATTAGTTATGAGATGCTTTCACTTGGAGAATTACATATTAATGTTCATCACAGTTATTCAGTTATAGGTTTTAACAGTTTTAATTAAATTTCATATTACATTCAGTGTTTTTTTAAATAAAGAATGTGATTATATATGGTAATAAGTAAGATTACTTTTAACTGAACACAAAGACAATGTTAAAAAAATTCTTCCAATGGTTTTTTAGGTACAAATGTAAATTTGAGAACATAGCTGTTAATTCAATGAATTGTAAAGAAAATTGAGGGAATGATGTGGCTTTTGAAACACTCTCAAGTTCCAGCTCTGCAAGTTACTTAGGTGAAAGCTTTTCTAGGTTTCCAAAGCAATATTCATTTACCTGTAGCACAGCATTCATCACATTGAAGCGAATTTATAATTTATATATCTTTTTTTTCAATGCAGTATATTCAGGAACCTTGAACAATCATCTGACCCTGGGTAAAGCCAGCCCACAGCTTAAATAGCCTCTGGGTAGCCAACCCCAGCATGCCACGTGGGCAATGCAGATAGGTCCACATACATGGAAGCAAGCCAGATCCTCAGCCTTAGCCAAATGTGGAGTTGTTTGTGACAGAGAGCACTCACCATCGGGAAGGTGGAAGGCAGAAACCAGCACCATCTTTAAGGCGCAGCATTACTCAGCTCTCTACAGTTCCCCCTTTGTGTTTTAGACGCATCAGACAAAAGTAGAGGTCTGATCTCTGAATTAGAAATAAATTTGGACTTTGTACTGATGTTCATTTAGGTGTCATCCACCCAAAGAGCATCAGACCCGTCCAATACCTTTTTCTCAGAGGCGGGACCTGGGGCATCAACCCGCATGCAATCAGACATGCTCTTTTCTGGGTCCAAAGCGGCTGACCCTGAGTGCAGTGCTTAGCCTCGCATCCTGAGCGTAACTTTTAGCTTTTTATGGTAGCCAACCATGCTTGGGGAGACTGTCCTGCTTCAATGGCTGTAAAGGCCTGAATGGTCATGGCTGCATTACGCTGTTGTGAGACTCTAATCTTCCATATATACCACAGGCAAACCAAGGAGACCAACACCAGAAGGCCTGCTAATGCTCCCATGCCCGCCCATTCCTTCAGATGATTCATGGCTGCAGCAATCCATGATGATAATCCTGTGGCTAGTCCTGTGTCCACTCTGGTAGAATTTACTGTGACAATGGCCACTCTCAGCTGCTCCATCGTAGTATCGAATTCTCCAGTCCAATTACCTAAAATATAGCTAGACAATTGTTTAGACAGATTTGCAGCGCAGGGAAATTTCTCATGTTGTATGCTAGTGACTCAAAGTCCAGCATACTTTCATTGACAGCCAAGTTGACCAATTTGCCATAGGGTATCAATTTGCTCCTGCACGAGGTCAATCTTCTGATTGAACACCATCAAGCCTCCTTTTAGTTCAGCATTAATTCCTTTTTGTACATCTAAGGCATGAGCTACATTGGCTAAAAGGTTATTCAGGGTCTGAGCAGTCTGCACATTATGACTCCTGGCTAATGCCGCAGTGGTAGCTCCAACAGCCAACAATGCTATGGCAGTAACAAAGGCGGCAGTAATTCCAAGATCCCTTTTCTGTCTGAAAAGAGTCATAGTGAGAGGGGCATCAACGGGCACAGGCACCCAGCGAGGCATGTAAGTAACCAGCTAGTAAATGTACTAGCATTCCAGCCTTGGGCAAAAAAGCAAGTATCATTACCACAATTACTTGGCTCTATCTGGCTAATAATGAATAGAAATGGGGGCTATAAACAAACAGGTGTAGGCTTATAGGAAATATTATGAGAAGCCTTAACCCCCTCTTTGAAATATCCTGCATCAGTTCTAGAACTAGCAGTGGTAGTGTCCGAGGTCTGAGTAGGTTCAGGAGACCATTGCCCCCAGGGGCGAGACATGCTCCATGTAAATTGAATAACTCCATGTTTTCCACGACTTTTTAAAGTCATTTAAGGTTCTTAAATTTTTTTCCCTTTTTTTAATTTTTCATCAATTACACTTTATTCATTCTGCATCCCCCCATAAGCCTTTCTTCCCTCCCCTCCCAATCCCACCCTCCCTCCTCCCTCTGCATGCATGCTACTCCCCAATTCCACTGATAGGGGAGGTTCTCCTCTCCTTTCTGATCTTAGTCCATCAGTTGCATTATCCTCTACTATGGCCTGGTAAGGCTGCTCCCCCTCAGGAGGAGGTGACTAAAGAGCAGGCCAGTCAGTTCATGTCACAGGCAGTCCCTCTTCACATTACTATGTAAACCAATTGGACTCTGAACTGCCCTGGGCTACATCTGTGCAGGGGTTCTGGGTTATCTCTATGAATAGTCCTTGGTTGGAGTATGAGTCTCTGGGATGTTCCCTGTGTTCAAATTTTCTTGTTCTGTTGCTCTCCTTGTGGAGACCCTGTCCTCTCCAGCTCTTACTATTTCCCAGTTCTTACCTAAAATTCCATTCACTCTGCCCAACAGTTGCCCATCAGGCTCAGCATCTGCTTTGATAGTCTGTAGGGCAGAGGCTTTCAGAGGCCCTCTGTGGTAGGTTCCTAGGTTGTTTCCTGTTTTCTTCTTCTTCTGATGTCCATCCTCTTTGCCTTTCCGGATGGGGATTGGACATTTTAGTTAGGGTCCTCTCTTTTGTTTAGTTTCTTTAGATGCACAGGTTTTAGTAGGTATGTCCTATGTTGTATGTCTATATGAGTGAGTATATACCATGTGTGTCTTTTTGCTTCTGGGACAACTCATTCAGGATGATCCTTTCCAGATCCCACCATTTACCTGCAAATTTCATGATTTCCTTATTTTTCATTGCTGAGTAATATTCCATTGTGTAGATGTACCACATTTTCTGCATCCATTCTTCAGTTGAGGGGCATCTGGATTGTTTCCAGCTTCTGGCTATTATAAATAAAGCTGCTACAAACATGGTTGAGCAAATTTCCTTTTTGTGTGCTTGAGCCTCTTTTGGATATATGCCTAGGAGTGGTATGGCTGGATCTTGGGGAAGCACTATTCCTAGTTGTCTGAGAAAGTGCCAGATTGATTTCCAGAGTGGTTGTACAAGTTTACATTCCCACCAGCAGTGGAGAAGGGTTCCCCTTTCTCCACAAAGTCTCCAGCATGTGTTGTCACTTGAGTTTTTGATCTTGGCCATTCTCATGGGTGTAAGGTGAAATCTCAGGGTTGTTTTGATTTGCATTTCCGTAATGGCTAGTGAGGTTGAGCATTTCTTTAAGTGCTTCTCTACCATTCGGTATTCCTCTCCAGAGAATTCTCTGTTTAGCTCTGTTCCCCATTTTTTAAGTGGGTTACTTGGTTTGCTGCTTTTCAGCTTCTTTAGTTCTTTGTATATACTGGATATGAGTCCTCTGTCAGATAAAGGGTTGGTGAAGATTCTTTCCTAATCTGTAGGCGGTCCCTTTGTTTTGATGACGGTGTCCTTTCCTTTGCAGAAGCTTTTCAGTTTCATGAGGTCCCATTTATTGATTGTTGCTCTTAGAGCCTGTGCTGTTGGTGTTGTGTTCAGGAAGTTTTCCCCTGTACCAATGAGTTCTAGGGTATTTTCCACTTTTTTTTCAAGCCGATTTAATGTGTCTGGTTTTATGTTGAGGTCTTTGATCCACTTGGACTTCAGTTTTGTGCAGGGTGATAAGTATGGATCTATTTTCATTTTTGTACATGTAGACATCCAGTTGGACCAGCACCATTTGTTGAAGATGCTATCATATTTCCATTGTATGGTTTTGGCATCTTTGTCAAAGATCAGGTGTCCATAAGTGTGTGTTTTTATTTCAGGGTCCTCTGTTCAGTTCCATTGATCCACCAATCTGTTTCTATGTCAGTACCATGCAGTTTTTAAAACTGTTGCTCTATAGTACAACTTAAGATCAGGGATGGAGATACCTCCAGAAGATCTTTTAATGTAGAGGATTGTTTTAGCAATTCTGGGTTTCTTGTCATTCCATATGAAGTTGAGAATTTTTCTTTCCAGGTCTGTAAAGAATTGTGTTGGTTATTTGATGGGCATTGCATTGAATCTCTAGATTGCTTTTGGTAAGATGGCCATTTTTACTATGTTAATTCTGCCAAGCCATGAGCATGGGAGATCTTTCCATCTTCTCATATCTTCTTCTAATTCTTTCCTCAGAGACTTGACATTTTTTTCATACAAGTCTTTGACTTGCTTTGTTAGGGGTACACCAAGGTACTTTATGTCATTTGTGGCTATTGTGAAGGGTGTTGTTTCCCTAATTTCTTTCTCAGCCCTTTTGTCTTTTGTATACAAGAGTGCTACTGAATTTTTTCAGTTAATTTTTTATTTGGCCACTTTGCTGAAGGTGTTTATCAGCTGTAGGAGTTCCCTGGTAGAGTTTTTGGGGTCACTCACGTATACTATCATATCATCTGCAAATAGTGATAATTTGACTTCTTCCTTTCCAATTTGTATCCCCTTGATCTCCTTCAACTGTCGTATTGCTGTAGCAAGGACTTCCAGCACTATATTGAAGAGATATGGAGAGAGTGGGCAGCCTTGTCTTGTCCCTGATTTCAGTAGGATTGCTTTAAGTTTCTCTCTGTTCAGTTTGATGTTGGCTATAGGTTTGCTGTATATTGCCTTTACTATGTTTAGATATGTGCCTTGTATCCCTGATCTCTCCAATACTTTAAACATGAATGGATGTTGGATTTTTGTCAAAGGCTTTTTCAGCATCTAGGGAGATTATCATGTGGTTTTTTTCTTTCAGTTTGTTAATATGGTGGATCACATTGATGAATTTCCATATATTGAACCACCCCTGCATACCTGGGATGAAGCCTACTTGGTCATGGTGGATGATATCTTTGATGTGTTCTTGTATTCGGCTTGCGAGTATTTTGTTGAGTATTTTTGCATCAATGTTCATAAGGGAGATTGGCCTGAAGTTCTCTTTTTTTGGGTGGGTTTTTGTGAGGTTTAGGTACCAAGGTGACTGTGGCTTCATAGAATGAGTTTGGTAATGTTGCTTTTGTTTCGATTTTGTGAAATAGTTTGAAAAGAATTGGAGTTAGCTCTTTTTTGAATGTCTGGTAGAATTCTGCGCTGAAACCATCAGGTCCTGGGCTTTTTTTGGATGGGAGACTTTCGATGACTGCTTCTATTTCCTTGGAGGATATAGGACTTTTATTTGATTTACCTCATCCTGATTTAGCTTTGGTAAGTGGAATCGATCAAGAAAATTGTGCATTTCATTTAAATTTTCAAATTTTGGTCTGTATAGACTTTTGAAGTAAGTCCTAATGATTGTTTGGATTTCCTCAGTGTCTGTAGTTATGTCTGCCTTTTCATTTCTGATTTTGTTGATTTGGATGGTGTCTTGCTGCCTTTTAGTTAGCTTGGCTAAGGGTTTGTCTATCTTGTTGATTTTCTCAAAGAACCAGCTCTTGAATTGTTTTACTTGTTTCTAATTGATTGATTTCAGCCCTGAGTTTGATTATTTCCAGCCGTCTGCTCCTTCTTGGTGTGTCTGCTTCTTCTTTTTCTAGGGTTTTTAAGTGAGCCATTAAGTTGCTTGAATGCGCTGTCTCAAATTTCTTCTTGAAGGCACTTAGTGCTATGAACTTTCCTCTTAGCACTGCTTTCATTGTGTCCCACAAGTTTGGGTATGTTGTGTCTTCATTTTCATTGAGTTCTAGGAAGATTTTAATTTCTTTATTTCTTCCCTGACCCAGCTGTCTTTTAGCAGTAAGTTGTTCAGTTTCCATGTATGTGTAGGGTTTTTGCTATTTCTGTTGTTACTGAGTTCCAGCTTTATTCCATGGTGATCCGACAGGATACAAGGGATTATTTCAATCTTCCTGTATTTGTCGAGGCTTGCTTTGTGACCAACTATGTGGTCTATTTTGGAAAAGGTTCCATGAGGTGCTGAGAAGAAGGTAAATTCTTTTGTGATTGGGTGTAAGGTTCTGTAAATGTCTGTTAGGTCCATTTGATTCATGACCTGTGTTTGAGATATTATTTCTTTGTTTAATTTCTGTTTTGTTGACCTATCCTTTGTTGAGAGTGGGGTGTTGAAGTCTCCCACTATTAGTGTATGGGGATCTATATATGGTTTAATTTTATCAATGTTTCTTTCACAAATGTGGGTACTCTTGTATTTGGGGCATAGATGTTCAGGATTTTGATGTCTTCTTGGTGGAATTTTCCCTTGATGAGTATGAAGTGTCCTTCCCCATCTCTTTTGATTAATTTTGGTTGAAAGACTATTTTATCAGATATTAGAATGGCTATTCCTGCTTGCTTCTTGCATCCATTTGCTTGAAAAGCTGTCTTCCATCCCTTTACCCTCAGGTAATGTCTATCTTTGTGACTTAGGTGTGTTTCTTGTATACAACAGATTGCTGGGTTTTGTTTTCGCATCCATTCTGTTAGTCTGTGTCTTTTTATTGGAGAATTAAGTCCATTGATATTGAGAGAGAGTAATGACCAGTGGCTGTTAGATCCTTTGAATTTGATGTTGGCTGTGGTCATACAGTTTTGTCTTTTTATGTTGTCTTGAATTTCTTGGACGGTCTGTGTCAGGAATTTTTTAGATTTAACATTTTCTTTGACAGATACATCGATTTCTTCCATTGTATCTTCCACACCTGAGATTCTTTCTTCCATTTCTTGTAGCCTATTGGTTATGCTAACCTCTGTAGTTCCAGCTTTCTTCCCTAAGTTCTTTCTCTCCACAATTTCTTCCAATTGTGTTCTTTTTAATTTTTCCAATTCTATCTTCAGGTCTTGAGCTATTTTGTTGGTTTCTTTCCCCTGTTTGATTGTATTTTCATGTTTTTCTGTCAATTCCTTCAGCTGTTTGTTTGAACAATCCACTGTTTCTTTTATTTCATTCAGTGATTTAAGCATTTCCTCTTTAAAGGCCACATACCATTTGGCTTCAGCTTCTTCTATTTCTTTTCGTATTTTATTTGTTTCCTTTGTTATCATCTTCTTGATCATAGATGTTAGGTCGTCTCCTTGAATTTCATTTATGCTGGGGTGTCTAGGGCTATTTATCCCTGGATAACTGGGTTCTGGAGATGCCATAATGCTCTGGCTTTTGTTGGTTGAACTTTTACGCTGTCCTCTACCCATTGGGCTATCTTAGTTGTTTGAATTTAGTTTCTGGTTGTTCCTGGACTGTTGTATTGGAGAGAATCCCTTTGGCAGGAAGATGGTTTTTCCTCAAGGAAGCCTTCCAAGCTTTTTGGGTATAGTCCCTGGATGTCTGGTGTTTTTCAGGAGTTGCTACAGCTCACCTCAGGCATATAGACCTGGGTGGTAACTGTGGTCCTGATTAGTTAAGAGGGCTCTCCTCTCATCGGGAGAAGTCCTGGAGACAGCTGCCCTCCTTCTGGGTTTCTTGCTGTAAATTTAGTGATCAGCTGCGGTAATCTGTAGCGGGTGAGTACTGCTCTGGTGTCTTGGGGCAATCAGTTCTGTCTGTTTGCAATCTGCAGTCTGCTAGACTTTCCCTAGGTGATCCCAGCTGCATGGTTTCTTCCTTCTCTGTGGGGTCCTCTCTGGACAGGGGTTCCCAGTCCCTGTTGTACCGGGGCGTGCAGCTTGTCTGTACTGCTGAGCTGAGCGCAAAGCTCTCTGTACGTGGCAGGAGCTCGGCTGTGATGGCGGCAGAGACCTTCCGGGGAAAGACTGGGTGACCAGCAACCCTGCTTCCCCGTGGGGTCCCCCCGCGACTGGGACTCCCAGTCTCAGGTACCCTTGTGCCCACAGATCAGCCTGGGAAAGTGGCTGGGACGTGCCAGGTTGTGGCTCCAGCCCGGAGACCTTTCTTCAGGGTTCTGGCTGGGTAGCCATGAGTGGACCCGACCAATTCCCACACCGTGGTTGCCTCCCCTCACCTGGGAAACATGATCGATGTAGTTTCAGGGCCCAGAGTTCAGTCTCCTGGTCTCTGCAGGGAAAGTGCTGTCCTGCTTCTCAGATGCGCTGTTTTCTCGGCGCCGTCATCTTGGCTCCCCCTATAATTTATATATCTTTCTGCCTTGTATACTATTTCTCTATAAGTCATCTATCTTATTTACTTGAATAATATATATAGAAGCCAGTTGACTTTCTGATGTGCTCAACACATAAAAGCTTAACTAAATAATAGTATAAACTGAAGTAAGTAGTAATAAAGTATGATATATATATATATATAATTTTATAAAAAAAAAACCCTAAGCTGTAGGTAACATTAATGATATATGAGAAAGTGTTTCAGATTTTCTCATTAGGCAAAGCCTGACTGAAACAGGTTGAAGATGTCAGTATAATACAGCTTCTAATAACATTGTATGAAAAAGTAATGATGAGACATATTTGTATGACACCTTTATAATATAAAAAATAATCTTGATTTTAAAAGAAAAAGCAATGCCCCAGCTACTATAGAGAAAGATGATTAACATCAGCATTACTGACTTAGAGCCCCCTAGAAACCTCGCTGTCCAAACTGAGGTTAGTGCCATGGAATATCATAAAGGTTCACAGTCTTGAGCAAAGACTTAACATAGCATTCACTGCGCAGTTAGAACACCAATGCTATAATAGATGACTACCATGTTATCTGTTAGATCAACTTATCCTCAGGTTTCATATTGGACTAAGTAAAAAATCATACCCAAATAGATATGAAAGAATGTATATGATTAGGTTAGTTAAAGTGTATAGTAAATGTGCACCTTTTTCTTCATTGTACAGTCCAGAGACCTAACACTTATTAACTAGGAGCTAGAATTGTTTTTTCTGTAAGATTTTCTAAACACTTTGTGAGGATCCTAAGTCAAAAGATCTCTGTAGGTTACATTCACTTGTTCAAAAATTATTAACAAATACACATTATTTTTAAATATGCCTTTCAATATGATACTTATTTATGGAAGGTTTCAGAAAATAAATACAAATTGATTAAAAACAAGCAAGGAACAGGATTGGAGCCTATCATAGATGGCCACTGAAAGATTCTAACCAGTTGGGTACCCAAGCAGATGCTGAGATTCATAGCCAAACTTTGGGCAGAGTGCAAGGAATCTTGTGAAAGAAGGGGGAGATAGAAAGACCTGGAGAGGACAGGAGTTTTACAAGAAGAGCAACAGAATAAAATAAAACAAAACAAACAAAAAACACAACAAAAACAAAACAAACAAACACACAAACAAAACTGGGCCCAGGGGTCTTTTCTGAGACTGATACTCCAAACAAGGACCAAGCATGGAGATAACCTCAAACCCTTGCACAGATGTAGCCCATGGCAGTTCAGTCTCCAAGTGGATTCCCTAATAAGGGGAACAAGGTCAGTCTCTCACATGAACTCAGTGGCTGGCTATTTAGTCACCTTCTCCTGAGAGGTTTAGCAGCCTTACCAGGCACAGAGGAAGATAATTTAGACAGTCCTGAGAACTGATAGGCTAGGATAAGATGAAAGTGGAGCAAGACCTCCCCTATCAGTGGACTAGGGGAGGGAAGCATGGGAGAAGAAGAGGAAAGAATAGTAAACACTTGTATATTCAATGTTTATAGTGACTTTATGTCATTTTATTTATTTTACGGTATGGTGCTAATTATCAAACTTAGGACCTCAGGTATTTTAGGCAGGTGCTCTACCACTAAGCAAATAAACCCAAGGTTCAGTGATGGTGTGTTTGCTTTTGTGTGTTTGTGTGTACATATGCACAAATCTCTCAATAAACCCTTAGCTAATAAAATATTAATTAAAACATTTTTTAATTTTTTTATTTATGTCATACTTTAAAATATGTTCTGAAGTTTCTGCAGAAAATACTATAACTGGTGACAGCATGTAACTTTTCTCTCACACTTATCTGTCAAGTTGATCCATTGCTTCTGTTTTCTGCAGTGTCCATAAAATGCCAGAACTGTGAATAAAACCAGTCATTTGCTTTCTTTGTTGGTGGTGTCTTCTTCATAGACATTTAAAGATTTTTTTTCTTGAAGTCTAAAGATGCTTTATATCTTCTTACACCTTAAAGTTCTGTGATAAGAAAGTTGCTTTCTTTGGCAGAGCAGGAGAAGTTTGCTGTGGTTCTTTACTTATCTCACAGGTCAGATTTGAGTTGCTTAAGTGCAGTAATTTAAATATATTATTCAAGTGATATGCAGACTCCACCACTGTTTTTACTAGTACCAAATTAATATAGCATGTTTTCAAATATTTACTGAATGCAAGTTTATGAATAAGAGTAAAAGGTTATACATAGTTTCACTTGCTCAAAATATTATGCACAAATGAAAATTACTTTATATATGTAATTGAAAATTACAATTTCAAATTATTCTATGAATAATTTTTTAATAGTAAGATAATTTATAATGTGTTAAATTGAATACAGTTTTTAAACTATAATTGTGAATTTGTTTCTTGTACAATTGTAATAATTTCTAAAAATATAAAATTTTTAATTTTTATTTTTTCTTCACAATTTATTCATTATATATCTTGATTGAAGCTCCCTCCCTAAACTCCCCTCAATCCCACCCTTTCTCCCTCTTCCCCCATCCCCTTCCACTAGTCCAGTGAAAGGGGGAGTTCTCCACTATTGCCATCTGCCTATAGCTTGTTAAGTCTCATTAGGACTGTCTGGATTCCCATCCTACATGGTCTAGCAAGGTTTCATCATGAGGGGCAAGTGATCAGAGAGCAGTCAACTGAGTTCATAGTAGAGGCAGCACCTGTTCCCCTCTTTAGGAGATCCACATGGAAGCTGAGCTTCCCAATGGCTATTTCTGAGCAGTGGGCCTAGGTTCCCTCTCCATACATGGTCCTCCACTGGTACATCAGTCTCTATGGGACTCACTGTGCTAGATGTTTTATTATTGTTAGTCTCCTTGTGGGGGTCATGTCTCCCCTATGTCCCTCTATCCCCAACCCTTTCTTCCTCTATAAGCTTCTCTGTGCTCTGCCCAAAGTTTGGACATGAGTCTTAGCATCTGCTTCAATCCCCTGTTGGGTGAATCCTTTCAAAGGATACACAATAGTAGGCTACCATTCTGTTTCCTCTCTTCCACCACTTCTGGTGTCTATCCAGTTTACCACTCTGAATGAGATTTAAGCATCCTCCCTAGGGTTTTCCTAAGTGTTTAGCTTCTTTAGGTCTGTAGATGGCTATCCTATATTATTCAGCAATATTTGCTTGTAAGTGAGTGAATACCATGCCTGTCTTTCTGTTTCTGGGTTACCTCACGCAGTATGACCTCCTTTAGCTCCATCCATTTGCCTGCAAATTTCATGATTTCCTTGTTTTTAATTGCTGAGTAGTAGTCCATTGTGTAAATGTACCACAATTTCTGCATCCATTCCTCCATGACATCTAAGTTGTTTCCAGATTCTGGCTGTTACAAATAAAGCTGCTATAAACATAGTTGAGCAAATGTCCTTACTGAATGGTAGGGCATCTTTAGGGCATATGTACTGGAGTAGTATAGCTGGATCTTGAGGCAGTACTATTCCCTATTTTCTGAGAATGCACCAGATTGATTTCCAAAGTGGTTGTACAAGTTTACATTCCCACCACCAATGAAGGAGGGTTCCCCTTTCTCCACATCCTCTCTAGTGTGTGTTGTCCCTTGAGTTTTTGATATTAACTATTCTGATGGGTATAAGGTGGAAACTCAGAGTTGTTTTCATTTGCACTTTCTTGTGACTAAAGATGTTGGGCATTTCTTTAAGTGTTTCTCTGCCATTCTATATTCTTCTGTTTGGAATTCTCTGCTTAGCTCTACACCACATTTTTTTAAAAAAAAATCTTATTTTTTATATAAGTTAGAAGTTATTCATGTTGTATCCCAGCTGTAGCCTCTTCCTTCATTCCCTCCCAATTTGACCATCCCTCATTCATCTCCTCCCATACCCCTCCCTAAGTCCACTGATAGAGGAGGTTCTCCTCCTCTTCCATCTGACCCTAGCATATCAGATTTAATCAAGATTGGCTGCATTGTCTTTCTCTGTGTCATGACAAGGGTGGTTCTCCTTCAGAGGGAGATGATCAAAGAGGCAGCCACTGAGTTCATGTCAGAGACAGTCCCAGTACTCCTTACTAGGGATCCTTCTTAGATACTGAGCTGCCATGGGCTACATCTGAGCAGAGGTTCTAGGTTATATCAACAAATGGTTCTTGGTTGAGAATCCATCTCAGAAAAGACCCCGGGGCACATATTTTTTAGTTCTGTTGCTGTCCTTGTGGAGCTCCTGCCCCTCCAGGTCTTACTATCTCCCCTTTCATTCATTGGATTCACTGATCTCTGCCCAAAGTTCGGTTATGGGTCTCAGCATCAGCTTTGATACACTGCTGGGTAGTCTTTCAGAGGCTCTCTGTGGTAGGCTCCTGTCCTGTTTCCTGTTTTCTCCTTCTTCCAATGTCCTTCCTGGTTTTCTTTCTGAGTGAGGATTAATCATCTTACCCAGGGTTCTCCTTCTTGCTTAGTTTCTTTAGGTTTACAGATTTTAGTATATTTATCTTATGTTATATGTCTAATATCCACTTATAAGTGAGTATATATTGTGTGTGGTGTGTCTTTCTGCTTCTGGGATACCTCACTCAGGATTATTGTTTCTAGATCTGACCATTTGCATGCAAATTTCATGATTTCCTTGTTTTTAATTGCTGAGTAGTATTACATTGTGTAAATGCACCACAATTTCTATATCCTTTCCTCAGTTGAGGGACATCTGAGTTGTTTCCATATTCTGGCTATTAGGAATAAAGCTGCTAAGAACATGGTTGAGCAAGTGTCCTTCCAAACCATACAATGGAAAAAAGACAGCATCTTCAACAAATGGTACTGCTCTAACTGGATGTCTACATGTAGAAAAATGCAAATAAACTTAAAATTGATGTGAATGCAACCTTTAGATCAGTAAGAACTTAACCCTAAGGACAATTTTGTCGTTTTGAATCAGCCTATTTCTCTCAGCAAGTGACTAAACAGTAGGAGTTGTTGCCCTGGCTTTTATTATGTAAATTAGGCTGATTTGGAACTAAGAGATCTGCCTGTTTCTTTTCACTTTGTGTTGGGATTAAAGTCATGTGCCTTCACCAACTTGTTCAAATATTTTTTTCTCAAATCCATATCATTGTAACTCAAAGCCTTTAAATGAAAACCAAGCAAAGAGACAAGCAACTTTTAAGTTTGGATCAGTTTTGCCAATTTAGGCTGTAATAAGTAAAGCCCAGTTGGTTATTTTTTGGAATTTAGTTGTTGTTACAGTGAATTGGCAGACCTTTACCAGAAAGAGCTGACAAGTATCTTGCAGCCAGAGAGCTTTGAATTTTAGCCACTATTAATCTAACTTTTATTAGGAAGAGTGCCATCTTTATTGTCTGTCACTTAGTATTCCATTCCTTGGCTTTTCCCCCATTTTCTCCTTGAACTTTCTTGAAGAAGGCATGGAGAAGAGCCATCACCATTAAACATATTGCAACTAGATCTATGAATATGAGAACCAAAACAAAGCCAAAAGGGATTAAAACAACCTCTGCCGTGGCCTTTTTATTTTAGATGTAGTTTTAGGCCAAGCTCTGTCTAGAGGTCTGTTTGTCTCCATTTTATTTATTTCCAGACATGGCTGCTGTTATTTCTCTGAGCTGAGTTGAGCCAGCCAGAGTATAAGGAAGCCATCTTTGGGTACCCCTCCTGTTAGACTGTAGTGGCAGCCAGTTTTGTTATGTTAAGTGTCTGGTTTGCCCACAGTAGGCTGTCTTTTGCTCCTGGGTCTGTTTAAGAATCTCTCTTAAAGAGACAGTAATTGATCAGGGAGTTTTTAGGTTTTAAGTTTGAGATGTATCACTGGGAGCTTCTTCCCCACCAACAAATTATGTTAAAGTATGATTTAAAGGGTGTGGATAGTTTAGCTAGAGAGACAGTTTGAGCTTTTGAACAGCATCTAGGGACTGCTCCATCGGGTCCCAGGTGTCTGTAGGTCTGAAGTTGGACCTCTGTGACCCAGTCCCCAAGTAGTAATCAGTAGCAGGTGAGAGTAGGAGGTTAGTTCCTGGAGCCTGCAGGAACCCAGGAACTTTTCTGGGGAGTAGCTGGGTGTCCTGAGGTCACACCGGATGTTTCACTCACCATGGGGTTTCCTCCCAACAGGGAGATCCAGTCTCTGGTGCTTTGGGGCACACAGTTCTGTCTGGGATGATTAGTCAGGTGTGCAGGCTGGTCTCTGGGCTGTTGACTGATTGCCTGCAGGAGCCAGGGACCTTTTCTAGGTGTCTAGGTGACCTGAGGTCAGTTGGCAGGAGTGCTTCCTTCACCATTATGAGGTATCCCAGCTGCAGCTCCTGATCTTGTCCCCTACAGATCCCACCCTCCCTCTCTTTTCCACTATCCTTTCCAATCCCACCCTCCCTCCTTCCCACCCTCCCTTTCCCCTCCCATGCCTCAAGTATACCAACAGGGGAGGTATGCCTCCCCTCCATGTGACCAGCCACCAAGCCTCACCAGGACTGGCTGCACTGTCCTACCCCACAGCTTGGCAAGGCTGTTACCCTCTCAGGGGGAGGTAATTAAGAGTCAGCCACCAAGTTCACTTCAGAGACAACCCCTGCTCCCCTCACAAGGGAACCCACCTGGAAACCAGCAGGCGAAGCTCATCAACTGGGCCACAAGCTGAGTGCTCCCTACTCCTAGTCTCTGGGAAGGTCTGATACTGGGGCCTCCCTCAGCAGTCCTAACTAGACTCTTCCCAAATGTGGGAGGCGAGTTCCCAGAGAGCAGGGTTCCATGCATGGGCAGAATGGACAGGAGATGCCCTGAGGTATGTCCCTCGACAGAACTTGGAACAGACTCACAGCCAGCTACCAAAGTTTAAAGTTTTTACATTTTTTATTATTATCATTTTTTACAATTTATTCAATTTGTATCCCTGTTGTGTCACCCTCCTTCATCTCCCCCTATGACTCTCCCGTAGACTAGAGATAGGTGAGGTCTTCCTCCCCTTCTATTTTACCCTAGCTATCAGCTCTCATCAGGACTCGGTGCATTGTCTTCCTCTGTGCTCTGGCAGGGCTGCACTCCTAGCAGGAGGTGATAGAGAGCCTATTACTGAGTTCATGTCAAGACAGCCCCTGCTCCCCTTACTAAGAACCCACTTGGAAAATGAGTCTACATGCTACATCTAAGCCAGGCTTTTAGGTCTTCTCCATGCATTGTCTTTGGTTGGGGTATCAGTCACTACAGGGTCCCCAGAGCTTCAGGTTTTTTTGTGGGTTTTGTGTGTGTGTGTGTTTGTTTGTTTGTTTGTTTTTTGTTGTTGTTGTTTTGTTTTTGCTTTTTTTTGCTTTATTGGTCTTTTTGAGCTACTGTCAACTGCAGGTCTTTCCATCTCCCCCTTCTTTCATAAGATTATCTGCACTCT